>NC_092338.1:417837857-418511428 GCF_046630445.1 Rutidosis leptorrhynchoides
AGTGAATAACCTACAAGAACAAGAGTTCTTGGATGAAGAAGATGTTGATGGATGATGCCTTGATGTTGAGCCTCTTCAAAGAGGTTGGAATTCTCCAAATAGCTCCTGAAAATCGCCTCTAAAACTCTCTGGTGCGTAACTCCCCCTTTGAAACAGTCCCAAAAATGAGGTTTTAAGGTGGAGAAATTAGGTAAAAAGCAGAAAAGTCGGGTACACCTACTTTGGGACGTCGTCCTAAAAGGCAGGACGGCGTCCCACTTTACAGAGCAAGACGGCGTCCCAAATCTGCAAGACGGCGTCCCAGTTAAAAGGCCAGGACGGCGTCCTGGGACCCTAGACGGCGTCCTGGTTGGATTTAAGGCACTGTTTCATTTTCTTTTTAATATTAGCTCATTTGGACGAAGCCTAACATATCGGAAGCATTGTTATATCATTTTAGAGTGCTATCTTGACCCTAACTCGTATCGGGATCAACCAATGTCATAAATCATCGAAATTCTTTGCAAATCATTCTTCCGATACAAATTCGCGCATCTTGTCTTATTACTTGTAGATCACCTTCATTATCTTCGATTATAGAGCGTTTTAAGTGATATTGCGATAGATATATATGATGTAATTGAGCAATATCAAAACACCCCACACTTAAACCTTGCTTGTCCTCAAGCAATTCTTTCGTTACAAAGTAGAACAATATCAATCATAATCACACAATATAGATTACAAACATTACATGAATTACTCGAAACACACGAAACACACACGTTGAAATGAAACACAACTCACACTATATGAAACACACACTTTAAGTAACACACTCACGCTATATACACTATGGAAACACACGCTTTAAGTATAGTACACTTTTATTGAAATCACACGCACGCTTTATACACAATGGAAACACACACACATTTTTGGTAGATTAGAGCCAAGTATCCGAAAAAATTGATCCTAGGGAAATCAGGACCTTGATGAAAACGTTTTATGGTTTTGAAAATATCATGCTAGTTTTTAATACTAGACACGTTTTCCGATTTTGTCGGATTTTTGAATTTTGAAAAAAAAAATGAGTGCGGGTTTCCCGCTATTGGTCAAGCCAATCCCTCCCACGGTACCTAACATCATGAGATGTCGGTAGAAAATAATGTGCTTAGGAGGATACACATTACGTCCGGATATCATTGATAATCATGAGGTAATTATCTAATCCGTTAAGTCAATCATAAAGATTGAAGTTCATCAGGCTTAAAAGCTGATATATTACCTTTCCGGAGGTTATCCACTGGGAATCTGATCAATCACTGACAATTTGTGTATCATGGTGCGCTTCCCATTTGGCTAGCAAATCTCCCTCATTGAAATAAGCTTTGACTACCAGTTTCCCTGTTTGATGTTGAGGTCTGGTAGATTTCCAGTCGATTTTAGCAATGACTTTTCAAGACTTTTCGTCACCCTACAACTGGTCTGGACTACAACTTCTGAAATAAATCAGCAAGTGTGTCGTTCGGGAGACTTGACTCCCTTTAGGATGGAATGGATACATCCTGTATGGTCATAAGAAGTGATCGGACGCAACATTGTTCTTGTTAGGAGAAACAATGAGGATCGTCCTTAGGGTTTTCGATCTGGCGCGAGATCCGGTTTCCGACCACGCTATACAATCACCGCTCTCTCACGGTTTACACTCGTTTTTGGTACAAGTGACCTACAAGTTAGCTTACTAAACTAGTAGGATTTTCACTCAAATAATTGAATGATGGAGCAACTTCAAAGACTATTAATAATTTAAAATGTAAACCAACATTTATTTTCTAGATTTTAAGACCATAATGTGTATAACGTGGTTTTTGGGCTTTTAATCGTTTTTAAGGCTACTTGAAAATTTTAAAATTTTTTAAATAAGCTTATAATCAATTAAGTTTATAAAATATATTTTAAAAATTTATATTTATAACGGAAATTCGGTTGTTAAACCTGATCTTAATCCGTCGATAAATTTTAAAATCAATTTTATAAAATTTAACCTTTTACAAGTTATGTTGCTTTGAACGCCTTAATTTTAGTAAAACGAGTTCCCGATAAATTTCTACTCCCCACCCCACACTTGAGATCATGCAAGGCCCTCATTGCATGAAATCAGAAAAAGGATTAAATTTAGAGGGCAAAGTGATAGGGTGATTGTAGAAATTTCCAATTTTGAACCTGTAATTCGTGGAACATGTAGACGGATGCCGCTGAACTTACTGCCAGCATAAGAGCATCGTCTAGTCCGCGATTATCATCATACACACATCATAATATCAAATGTCGCTAAACTTAATGCCAGTCTTTGAAGTTCAATCATGCTGCACAAATAAACAAACCACACAAAGCATATAAAAATAACGGTGTTTTTACAACCACATCCGTTTATCAAACCACACATTAGTATATTATTACAAACCGAAATTGTATCAAAATACATCACACAAATAAAATAGTCTCAAACCAAAGTACAAAATGATCAAATAGGCACGCAGGCCTAGTTATCAAACGGCCAAAAATAATTACCCGAACCATCTCTGTACGGGCGTCCCTGTGGATATTGCTGCTCAAATCTGTTCCGAGCATCCTGCAACGCAGCGGTATTATCATAAATCGGGTGAGGCGGAGGTGGGTTTTGAGGATCCGTGTAATATTGGGGTGTCAGACGTGTCGTCCCATAGTACTGCTCGGGGTTGGAATAAAACAACTCTGAGTTATGGTTATTCCAATCAATACCATAACTCATCCATCCCTGATCGTGCACTTGAGCAATCTGTCGTTGCTCCATTCGCTGCTGACTATCCCACATTCGATCGTTGTGCATCCTTTGTTCGTTCGGGCTCAACCTCATGTTATTAACACTACCAACCAAACTGTCCCAACTTGATTGGGACGGATGCCACGGAACCTGTTCACCAACATTGGTCTGTGCCTCCATTTCTGCCTCCTCTTCCTGCTGCTGTTCCTGTTGAACACCACTGCTACTCGCGCCACCTGCACCTGCTGCCACAAAGGGTACCAAATGCCCATTTCTGTCTTTCATAATGATTTCGGCATTAATATAAAAAACCTTTTTCAATGGTTTCATCACACTCGTAAATTCCTGTAATTTGTCGAAATCAATGTTAAAGTGTCGGGCAAATCGGGTTATGTAGTGCCCCCCCAGAAGTGGCTTCTGTAGCCGTGTCTCTGTAGCAATGGAAAGAAAATAGTTACCGATCAACCCAGGAATGTCGGTATAGGCACCCCGCTTGATTTGATCCATAATCCACAAATCTAATGTTTTCACCTTCTCATTACCCTCAATCCTCGCATTAAACGTGCATGCGATGAGTCGATGAAGCAGCCTATCATCCCGGGCTGCGATTTCGTTGTACCGGTGTTTGCTTGATCGAAAATGTGCAGGCGCATTATTTGGCTTACAAATTCTGCGCCAATAAGAAGTGTCATCAAACTGATGTCGGCCAACATAATCAGAAGCCCTCAAGTATTCACCTAACTGTGTGTCGGTGAGTTCCTCAAAAATACCCAGAATTCGACAAAGCTGAAAACTGCTCAAACCCCTGTCTTGGCCTCCTAGACGAAACCGTAGAAACTCAGTTGACAAATAATCACTTACATTGCTAAACCGCATAGTAGAGTAGAATTCTTTAAGAAGCACCGGGTAGATTGGTTCATTGATGCTAAAAACATGTTCCCAGGTGTGGGCTACTACTCTACCGTAAGGAATGGCGAGTAAATTAGTAACATGTCGGCGCATGCCCGCCTCCTCCAATGGCCCCCAAATAAAATACCAAGTAGCATTAATGGGCCTGCGGTTTATTCTCTCAAAAGTTTCGGTGTAGTCTTCGTCATTCTGTACCTGTGTTAACCAAACCCGAGGATCATTTAGATCCTCCTCCTCTTCTTCTCCGGAAGAAGACGATGAATGATGTTGTGGTGGTGGTGGTTGTCTTGGTGGAGCCAAACCTGATGGCCTTCCTCTTTTAGCCGGTCCTCCTCTGCTTGGTTGTCCCTGCAAAACATTATACACAAAACCAAAAGAACATAGAAACCGTTGTGTTAATGTTAGCTAAAACATAACCGAGTAGCAGGAGAACTTAATCATTCAATTCCTAGTTCAAAAGTATTATGATTCATTTACACCAAAGTGCATGTTCACAAGTTTATACCAGAGTCAACCAAAGTCAACTTGAATTCATTAACACACTTTCAAAAAATGAAAATCATAACATCACAAAGTAGCACAAACTTAGGACTTAAAGGATTCAAGTATGTTGTGTCATAGGTCATAACATTTAACTTTGCATTCTAATCATATTCATCACAAATCATAATACAATTTTCACAACTTTTAGCTCAAATGACCTTATAACATCATACATTATGGCATTCCATTCCCTTATTTGATTCAACATGACCTAACAAATGAAAAACAAGCATACACATTTCATAAATTCATTACAATTCACAATATGCTTAGAAATTCACTAACTTTCAAAAACGACCCGGCCAAGTTGACATCAACATCACCAACACAATCAAATACTTCACAAGAATCATAAACATCAAACATAAACCCAACATCATAAATTAAGCACTCAAAATTCGGATTTACACTCTACAAACCCTAGCATCATGAACAAACCCTAAAGAACATGTAATCTTTGCAAAATAAACACATTAGGGCAATTTAAACATCTAAGGTATGTTAATCTTAACAATAATCATGCAAATCAAACACCCCACACTAATCTTTAACCAATTTATAGATATAGACATATAATTCAAGTAATTGATAAAGAAAAGTGAAGAAATGTAGAATCCATACCCAAAAGTTCATGATTGGAAGCTTGAATTTGAAGATTAAATCGCGAATTTGAAGTAGAAGTTAGGGTTTTTGAGAGTGGTTCGGTTTTTGGGAGAGAAAAATAGAGAAGAGTGTGTTTTGTGGATAAGAAATGAGAGGGTAAGGGTTTAAAACGCGTAATTTTTTTCTGTATCAGGGGTTCGGGACGTCGTCCCAAAATACAGGACGGCGTCTCGATCTTTAATGTGGGACGGCGTCTTCCCTTTTGGGACGGCGTCTTGATCTGAAATGTAGGACGGCGTCTAGGAACGTTGGGACGGCGTCCCGTAACACTAAAACCCACTGATCTGAAATTTTGAGTCGTTTGCGTTTCGGGGTCATACGGTAATCATTTTGTACCAAACAAAAATTTATAGCACACACAATACAAACCTAATTACAAATGTGAACCATTTTTTACGAGTCGTTCACCAAACTCGTCCCCGTTTGGATTTAGGCGTTTTTCTTGAAGTTGAGGCTAACCTCATCCTCAATTTCCAGGGGACCATCAACGTAGTGTTTGACCCGGTGGCCATTCACTTTAAAAGTATCGCCTTTCCAGTTTACCATTTCAATTGTACCATAAGGGTACACCCTTCTAACCACAAATGGTCCCGTCCATCGGGACTTTAGCTTTCCTGTCGATAACTTGAAACGAGAGTTATAAACAAGGACACGATCTCCTTCCATGAATTCTTTTGGATGTTTCAATCTCTTGTCATGCCATTGTTTAGTTTTTTCCTTGTAAATTAGAGAGTTGTCATAGGCTTCAAGCCTCAACTCGTCTAATTCGTTTATTTGGGTCAAACGTAACCGACCCGCTTCTTGGTAATCCAAATTGCATGCCCTTAACGCCCAGTGTGCTTTATGTTCAATCTCCAACGGGAGATGGCATGCTTTTCCGTATACCATACGGAAAGGAGTAGTTCCTATTGGTGTTTTGTAGGCCGTGCGAAATGCCCACAATGCATCATATAACTTGTTTGACCACTCTTTTAGATTAGCACCAACGGTCTTTTCTAGTATGCGTTTTAATGACCGGTTGGTATTTTCTACTTGCCCACTCGTCTGGGGATGATAGGATGTCGAAATTTTATGGATTACTCCATATCTTTTCAACACCTTTTCCATTTGCTTATTGCAAAAGTGGGTGCCCCGGTCACTTATAAGAGCTTTAGGCGTGCCAAATCTAGAGAAAAGCTCCATTAAAAAGTTTACCACTACTCGGCCATCATTTGTTGGTAGAGGCTTTGCCTCCGCCCATTTAGACACATAATCTATGGCGACAAGTATGTAGAGGTAAGAGTGAGATTTTGGAAAGGGGCCCATAAAGTCAATTCCCCAAACACCGAACACCTCGCATACTTGGATGCTTTGTTGAGGCATTTCATCTCGTTTAGTTATTTGACCGGCCCGTTGGCACGCGTCACAAGCCTTGCAAACAGCGTAGGCATCTTTGAATATTGTAGGCCAATAGAAACCGGCCTCATAAACTTTCTTCCCCGTGATTTGGGGACCAAAGTGCCCACCTGTTGGACCACGGTGACAGTCAAGCAGAATTTCGGTGCATTCCTTCCCCGCAACACACCTGCGAATAATTCCATCCGCACATCGCCTGAATAAATAAGGGTCTTCCCAAAAATAGTATTTTAAATCACTAAAGAATTTCTTCCTTTTCTGATGTGACCAACCTGTTTCTAGATACCCCCCAACAATGTAATTGGCGAAATCAACATACCACGGATCTTCCACCTTTTCTACTCTCATTAGGTATTCACCGGGAAAATCATCTTTAATACTCGAATCATGGAGTATTTCAAGATTGGGATTTTCGAGTCTAGAAAGATGGTCCGCTGCGAGATTTTCTGCACCTTTCTTGTCCTTAATCTCGATATCAAATTCTTGCAAAAGCAAGACCCACCTTAGCAATCGAGGTTTTGCATCCGGCTTAGAGAAAAGGTATTTTAATGCTGAATGATCAGTGAAGACAACTGTCTTTGATAGGACAAGATAAGATCGGAATTTGTCAAAGGAAAAGACGATCGCAAGGAGCTCTTTTTCTGTTGTTGTGTAATTTAATTGGGCTCCTTGTAAAGTCTTGCTCGCATAATAAATGGGTTGAAAATGTTTCTCAACCCGTTGGCCCAAAACTGAACCAACCGCAAAATCCGATGCATCGCACATTAGCTCGAATGGTAATGACCAATTTGGAGCTATGATTATTGGTGCGTTGACAAGTTTTTCTTTTAAAATTTTGAATGCCTTAGTGCATTCGCTTGTGAAAACAAAGGGTGCATCTTTTTCAAGAAGTTTATTTAATGGCGTTGCAATTTTTAAAAAATCCTTAACAAATCGCCGGTAGAACCCGGCATGCCCAAGAAAACTTCTCACACCCTTTACGTTTGAAGGAGGTGGAAGGTTGGCAATGACGTCAACCTTTGCTGGATCCACCTGAATACCAACACTTGAGATTTTGTGCCCTAAGACGATGCCCTCTTTAACCATAAAGTGGCATTTCTCCCAATTCAGCACCAAGTTCGACTTCTCACACCTGATTAGCATTTTCTCCAAATTTAGAAGGCATGAATCAAAAGTGTCACCGAAGACTGAAAAGTCGTCCATGAACACTTCCATGCAATCCTCAATCATATCGTGGAAAATGGCCATCATACACCTTTGGAATGTCGCAGGAGCATTACATAGACCAAAGGGCATTCGGCGATATGAGAAGGTGCCATAGGGACACGTGAAGGTAGTCTTTTCTTGATCTTCGGGGGAGATGGGAATTTGAAAGTACCCCGAAAAACCATCTAGGAAACAATAAAAGCTATTTCCTGCAAGTCTCTCTAACATTTGATCAATAAATGGTAGAGGAAAATGGTCTTTTCTTGTGGCTTCGTTTAACTTTCGATAATCTATACAAACCCGCCACCCCGTAACAGTTCGTGTCGTGATAAGTTCGTCCTTATCATTGGTGGTAACAGTTATACCACCCTTTTTAGGAACACAATGAATCGGGCTTATCCACGGACTGTCTGAAATCGGGTAGATTAGACCTGCATCTAGCAATTTAATGATTTCCTTTTTGACAACGTCTTGCATATGAGGATTTAGTCTCCTTTGACGTTGCACCACTGGTTTGGAATTTTCTTCCATTAAGATCTTGTGCGTGCAATAAGAAGGACTAATTCCTTTTATATCATGGATTTTCCATGCAATGGCCGGTTTGTGGGCCTGTAACAAGGAAACAAGACGTTCTTTCTCATGCTCAGAGAGAAGTGAGGAAATAATTACCGGAAGCTTTGAATCTTCCTGAAGGAAAGCGTACTCAAGATGATCAGGGAGCGGTTTAAGCTCCAAAATGGGAGGTTCCTCAATTGAGGATCGACTCCGGTACTCGCTATCTTTACTCAGGGTTTCTATTTCCTCTTCAGTTGGTTCACACTCATTGGCCATCAAAAATGTGGCCATCACATCCATTTCTTCTTCAGTGAATTCATCATCTCCATTTGCCAAATCGTAAACACCTGTTTCATCCGATTCGGGATATTCTTGCAAGAACTCGTAATGCGAATCTATGCTTTGCATAAAATAACAAGTATCATCCGAAGATTCGGGATATTTCAATGACTTGTCAATTGCAAAAGTCGCACTAGCTTCACCAATTCTAAGGGTCAACTGCTGGTCATAAACATCAATGACACATCGAGCAGTATTTAAAAATGGCCTACCCAAAATAATTGGTATTCTTTCATCGACTTCCATGTCTAAAACCACAAAGTCAGCCGGAAAAATCAGATTCCCTGTCTTAACTAACAAATTCTCTATTATTCCTCGAGGGAATTTTATAGAGCGATCAGCTAGTTGAATAGCCATTCGTGTGGTTTTGAGTTCCCCAGGGGCTAATTTAAGGTAAATTGAATAGGGCATTAAATTGATACTAGCCCCCAAATCGGCTAATGCCCTCATGCAATCAAGGTCACCCATTAGACATGGAATAGTAAAACTACCCGGATCTTGAAGCTTTTCAGGAAGTGTGTTAGACACCAGCGCGGAACATCTAGCATTTAAAGTGACTGATGAAACGCTTTCCATCTTCTTTCGGTTAGTAAGTAAGTCTTTTAGGAACTTAGCATACTTTGGCATTCCTGAGATAACATCAATAAAAGGCATGTTTATGTTTATCTGTTTAAACATATCTAGAAATTTTAGCCTTTCGGCTTCCAGCCTTTCTTGTTGTTGTTTTCTTGGGAATGGGAGCGGTGGTTGATATGGTTTCACTACGGGTTTTTCCCGTTCTTCCTTTTCAACCACTTTTTCCGGCTCCTTAACCGGTTCATCGTTTTGGTTCAATGGAACTCTGAAATCAGAATTTTCGGGCATTTGTGGAGCATCGTATGCTAAACCACTCCGTGTGGTAATAACATTTGCGTGCTCATTTCTGGGGTTCTTGTTGGTATCTCCCGGTAAACTACCGGGTTTTCTCTCACTCAGTAAATTAGCTAAACCACTCATTTGTTTTTCCAAATTTTGGATTGATGCTTGTTGGTTACGAAACTGATGTTCGTTTTTCTCGTTGGTTTGATTTATGTTTGTGACAAGCTGAGTTTGTGATGCAATTAACTTTTCCAACATATTCTCTAAATTTGACTTTTTCTCCTCCTGTTGGGGTTTTTGATAATAACCCGGAGTTTGTTGTTGGAACCCACTACTTGACCCTTGTTGAAAATTAGAATTTTGACCTTGAGGGTTGTAGGGGTTGTTAAAGTTACGGTTAAATTGGGCTCTACCCTGAAACTGGTTATTATTTCTTTGGCTTATAAAAGCCACTTCTTCTTTTTGAGCCATGGTTAACCCGGCATCACAATCTTTACCTAAGTGTAGACCACCACAGTATTCACAACCTACTTTCATACTATGGATTTCTTTTGTGATTTTGTCCATGTTTCGGACAACACCGTCTATTTTTACACCTAGGGAGCTGAAGTCATCATAAGCACCGGCGCTTTGGACTTGAGCATTTCGAGTAATTGGGCGTTCTTGATGCCACTCATGAGAATAATCGGCTAATTTCTCGATTATCTCATAAGCCTCTTGCTCGGTTTTGTCCATAATTGAACCTCCGGATGCTTGATCAATGGAAATTCGGGTTGCAACTTCGCAACCCTTATAGAAGATTTGAACCTGTTGAAAGGTATCCAAACCATGGTTTGGACAACCTCTAAGCATTTTGGAAAATCTATTCCATGCTTCGTACAAGGTTTCCATAGGCTTTTGACAGAACTGGGTAATCTCCTGTTGGAGTCTCGCGGATTTAGATGCTGGAAAATATTTCTTAAGAAATTTTTCCATCATACTATCCCACGTTCTTATCGTAGCCTCGGCTAATGAATCTAACCAACTTCTTGCTTCCCCGTGGAGTGTCCACGGGAAAAGTCTTAGAAATATAGCCTGGTCAGTTTCTGGTTTTAATTTGAAAAGAAGACATATCTCTTCAAAGAGACGAATATGTTCGTTTGCGTCTTCATTAGGACCGCCACTAAATTGACACCTATTATTAATCATTTGAAGAATAGGTCCTTTAATTTCAAAATTTACCTCGCCCGTGAGCGGAGTAATAGCACTACCTTGTCCGGTTCGAGTCGCTTTCATCCTTTCTGCCATTGATTGTCTTGGTACCAACGGTCTTTCTCCTTCCATTTTAAAATTTGGTGGTTGAACTGGTTTACCAAAGTCTGAATATCTAGGCTTGGTGGTACTTGATTCTGAATCAAAAGTTTCCTGCTTTGATGAAGATTCAAAAATATCAAGCACTTCTTTTGGAATTCTACCAAGCTTTCTATCCGGTTCTGTCAATGGTGTAAATAATGGAGATTCTGAACTTCGGGTATGTGGCATATGCAACCTATAATCTGCCAATCACACAACTAACAAAAACTATCACACATACTGATTCTACAAAATTAAAAATCAAAGACTATTAATAATTTAAAATAATTAAGAAACTACTTAATCACAAATTAGTTAATAATCCTATTTTGACACAAAACTGTCCCCGGCAGCGGCGCCAAAAACTTGATGTGTGAAAAGTGTCGTATAAAATTGTCTTGTAAATAATATGGAAAAATACCGATTTAAGATTGCTACACACTAACGGGCAGTGTACCCGATCGTGTAGTAGTATAGAAACTGGTTTAGTTCCGTGTATCGTTCCAAGGACAGTTATATCAGTCAAACTAGAATTAGAAACTATATTATGATTAACTAAGTGAATTAAAGTAAAAGTACAAGTTTTATGTTTTGTGGCTGTTTTAACGATTTAGCCAAATCAAAGAAGGTTAAATGTAAAAACAATATTTTTAGTCTTTTGGTTTATAAGATACAAATAAATGCAAATAAAGCAAGTAAGATAGTTTTGAATTAAATCAAAGAGATGAAATGTTTATCTAGATATTTTACCCTCGGTATTGGATGTAAATTAGATATTAAGCCCTGATTGAATAATTATGTGTGTAGTTATCTAATAGGTTCACTAAGAGTTCTCTCGGATAAACACGCAAATACAATAACAAGATAAAGGGTTCCCTTTTCACTATGGTTCTTGTATTTGTAATCAAATAACTATAAGCATGCTAATCACCTAAACCGACTCGCCAAGAGTTCTCTTTAGCAAGTACTCAAACTAGAATTACTAAGCGAGGGTTCCCTATAACTTAGACCTTTTCGTTTGTGACTAGTTGATCAACAAGATCAAAGACTTGAATAACAATTGTCTTTGCGTTCGCTCTACACAATTCATTCCTATTTTGTTTAACCGTTTTAATCTAGTTTACCCCCTTGGTCCGGTTTAGCATACAATCAATCTAAGACAAGTTGATTGTAAATCAATATGATACATCAACAAGAGTTCTCTTTATCAACAACATATCAATTAACTAGATACAAATGGTTTTAACAACAATAAGCATGGTTCTCAATTCAAGCTTCAATCTATCACGCATAATACATTCAATCAATAAGATTACATCCAATACCTTGGTTATTAATCTAGACAAACATTATAGAAACTAGCCAACAATCATGGTAACAGACAACAATACAATCAAATTATAAACTGAAATCATTTCTGAAAACAAGTGAATAACCTACAAGAACAAGAGTTCTTGGATGAAGAAGATGTTGATGGATGATGCCTTGATGTTGAGCCTCTTCAAAGAGGTTGGAATTCTCCAAATAGCTCCTGAAAATCGCCTCTAAAACTCTCTGGTGCGTAACTCCCCCTTTGAAACAGTCCCAAAAATGAGGTTTTAAGGTGGAGAAATTAGGTAAAAAGCAGAAAAGTCGGGTACACCTACTTTGGGACGTCGTCCTAAAAGGCAGGACGGCGTCCCACTTTACAGAGCAAGACGGCGTCCCAAATCTGCAAGACGGCGTCCCAGTTAAAAGGCCAGGACGGCGTCCTGGTTGGATTTAAGGCACTGTTTCGTTTTCTTTTTAATATTAGCTCATTTGGACGAAGCCTAACATATCGGAAGCATTGTTATATCATTTTAGAGTGCTATCTTGACCCTAACTCGTATCGGGATCAACCAATGTCATAAATCATCTAAATTCTTTGCAAATCATTCTTCCGATACAAATTCGCGCATCTTGTCTTATTACTTGTAGATCACCTTCATTATCTTCGATTATAGAGCGTTTTAAGTGATATTGCGATAGATATATATGATGTAATTGAGCAATATCAGAACACCTGGTAACCGACATTCACAATATACATATAAGAATATCCCCATCATTCCGGGATCCTCCTTCGGACATGATATAAATTTCGAAGTACTAAAGCATCCGGTACTTTGGATGGGGCTTGTTGGGCCCGATAGATCTATCTTTAGAGTTCGCGTCAATTAGGGTGTCTGTTCCCTAATTCTTAGATCACCAGACTTAATAAAAAGGGGCATATTCGATTTCGATCATTCAACCATATAATGTAGTTTCAATTACTTGTGTCTATTGCGTAAAACAGTTATAAAAACAGCGCATGTATTCTCAGTCCCAGAAATATATATTGCAAAAGCATTTAAAAAGGGATTAATGAAACTCACCGTATTGTATTCTGTAGTAAAAATACATATAACGACATTGAACAACTAAACAATGCAAGGTTGGCCTCGGATTCACGAACCTATATCATTTGTATATATATTAACACACGTAATTGTAATCGAACATATATATATATATATATATATATATATATATATATATATATATATATATATATATATATATATATATATATATATATATATATATATATATATATATATATATATATATATATATATTATTTTGAATTATATATTATGCTTATTTAGTTTGTGTATATATATTCAAAATGTTTAATATTTATATTTTTAGTTATATTAACATATGTGTATATATATGGTTAGTATTAAAAAAATATCATTAGTTTGTTACGTAAAAACACTTATATAAATATTGTTATTATGCTTAATATGTAGGTATATCAACTATTAATATAACTATAATATATGTATAAAGTATATTTTTGGTACAAAATAGCTATGTGTAACAAAGTGATAGTTTTGATAATAATGATTTACTAATAATAATAATAATAATAATAATAATAATAATAATAATAATAATAATAATAATAATAATAACAATAATAAAAGCAAATAAAAAGACTACCTTTAAGAAAACAGCAAAAAGATTGTCCCTGCCGGGACTCAAACCCGAGACCTCCCGCTCCCCGACACTAACCCCCAACCATCCAAGCTACACCTTCTTTCGGTTTTTATACAGCCCCAAAATACTTTTAACCCGTGTTTCTTATTATCCCGGCCCAACTGCAATTAATCGGCCCAACCGACCCATTAATCAAAAGTCCAGTACCCAACTTCGAGTTAATAGGTTAAATGGTACTCCGTATCTGTTGTCGGTTCAAAAAAAAAAAAAATATCGAGAGTGCTAGGGTTAAAATACAGGAACGTTTATGGAGTTTTGGTTCTTCCAATCGATCAACCATAATCATCAGGTATAACAGGCTACCAATTCATCATCATCATTATCATTCAATATCTCTATCAGTCTTCATCATCGTTATCGATCTAATTGTTGTCGGTGATTATCATCATCGATCCATTACAGAGATCAGAAACCGAAAATCGAAGCAATAGCTGGTGTTGGTTCAATTAAGAAGACTTCATTAACCACAGTAGCGGTTAATTACAGGTATTGCATCATTTATCGTCGATTGATACATTTATTGAGTAATAGCAGAGAACCGAAATAGTAATTTGTTTTATTTATATATATATATATATATATATATATATATATATATATATATATATAATATATATATATATATATATATATATATATATATATATATATATATATATATATATATATATATATATATATATATATATTTATTTGTTATCAGCGTTCATCGAGAGTTTTTAAATCAGTTCATTCAGATTTATTATGATGTAATCTATTTGTGTGTTTTGATCGAATAAATTAGAAAATAATAATACATATAGTTGTGTTCAATAGAGGTAGTAAATTTGTGATTGTGATTATAAAACGAATGTGAAAATGAGTTCTCTTGTCAGGAATATGATAAACAAATTTAGTTGTAGCTGTAAATCGGTAGTACTTACAGTAGTAGACTTTGAGTTTTAGCAGCAGTTAAATATGATGGTGATTGTGGTTTGATTTTAGTTTTGTATTCTTAACAGTCAACAACCAATCTGCAGTGTTGTCGAATCTCAATAACGAATAGAAGCAGCAGGTGCAGTTCGATGTGGTTGTAGGATGGTGTTTATTTATATTATTTGGTTCTTGCTTTGACTCAAGAGAATAGCAGCAGGTACAGTTCGATGTGGTTGTTTTATTTTTCTCGAACCAGGCAGACAGTTTAGCAGCAGGTGTGATCGATATTTAAATATGATAATGAGGAATGGAATAAGTTCTTCATAGCATAGAATAATTTGTTGGATTTATGGCAATGGTGTCGACAAGCAGGCTCAAAAGTCAGGAAAGAAAATAAAAGACAAATTGATGTGTAACTGATTTGTACTATAGTTAATGATAGGAAACTTTTTGAAGACAAAGAGTACCAATCCTCTACAGCCTTGAAAAGGACTGAAAACAGAATCATATATAATATCTGTATTTATATATGCGTACATATTTATGTATCTGTACCATATATATGTCTTTAATATAACTATATCTGTAATTTGTATATCTTTGTATCTATATTTGTATTTATTTATATAGATTATCTATATTCAGTGAATGTTTATGTACTTAGTTAAAACTGTATTTATATTTACCAATTATATTTATATATATATATATATATATATATATATATATATATATATATATATATATATATATATATATATATATATATAATTCTTGCTTTTAATTATTAACTAATATATTAATATTAATATTACTAATATTAATAATACTAATAATAATATTACTAATAATATTACTAATAAAGACTAGTGATGATGAATGAAGAATAACAATATGATGTTATTAATACTAACAATAATAATGATTTTATTTACTAATAATGATAATAATAATATAAATGGTAATAGTAAATTTATTAGTGATACTAATACTATTTTTAGTTATAATAGTATTAATATCATTGATAATAATAATGTTAATAATAATAATAATAGTATATCAATTTATATTTATCAAATTTCGTATGTATATCTATATATACTTTATAATAACAATAATGATACTAATATTAATAATAATACTGAAATAATGGTAATCATATTAACATTGAAATTTTTACTTTAATTTGTAGTTACATATAATATATTACCCTTTATTATCTCATATCCATCAATCATATAATTTACTGAATATTTAATATTTATATATATATATATACACACACACACATTTAATTATAAACAGTTGTTCGTGAATCGTCGGGGATAGTCAAAGGGTAATTGAACACATGAACATAGTTTCAAAGTTTTCGAGACTCAACATTATAGACTTTGCTTATCGTGTCGGAAAACGTATAAAGATCAAGTTTAAATTTAGTCGGAAATTCCCGGATCGTCACAGTACCTACCCGTTAAAGAAATTTCGTCCCGAAATTTGAGTGTGGTGGTCATGGTTAACAATAAAAATGTTTTCATGATGAATATGAGTCGATAACTAGAGTTTTATCATCATTGAGTAATATGGATAAAATGATTCGATTAATCGAAGAGCACGAATGAAGTTATCATAAAAGAGTGAAATGAATAAATGAAGTTTTGTTTTAACTTTTGACGTTGTCTTGTTTGAATTTCGGAATTCAAGGGATTTAAAGAAGATCTTCGAATTCTAAAAGATTTGATTCTTCGGTGAATAAGAAAATTATGATCTCCATAATTAAATACGGTGATCTGCCTCGATTACTTTGTCTGATATTTCCATTATAAATTAAACTTTATCCGTTCTATTATTTTCACCATTCTTATACTTTCTTTCGTAGTTCATACATCCAAAAGATTGTGAAAATGCTTAATCCAATTCTAATCCTTGATATACTTCTAACCTTCATATCCGTCATTCTTCTATTTCATCTACCACCGGAGGATTTTATTTACTTCTACTATTATCTTGGGGTTATAGTGTTATTAATTTTCCCATGCCTTTACGTGGCAATACGTATTGATATGCACGGTTTGTAATTTGTGTGTTGTTGTCGAACTTTATATTTTCTTTTATATTCAAGAGTTCCATACTTTTGTTTCCTCTTCCCGACTTTTAGTCAAGCGAATAATGGTCCGGAATTCATAGTTAATGTTCTAAGAAAGAAATCGTAATGGCACGATCTTGATTTGGTAAATTACTAGAATATCCGGAAAGATAGAACTATCAAGAATACATATTCTTAATAGGTTTGGAGATTGAGTAGAATGCAAGAGTCGTGTAAATGGCACATGATGACGGTATGTTCTGTGAATCATCACGTTCCATTAGAAACTCAGCATGAATTACTGTAATATAATCACGTTGATCAAGTGTCATTATATTATACTAACTCATGCATCAGTTCCCAACATTACTTCAATAACATTCATATTTTAATCTCAAAAGTTTACAGAATATAGAAACTAACAATTTCTATATGATGTAACACTGATAGCACGAAGAGATTAATGATTTCAGATAAGAATAGTTATAAAAATATCTTCAGAAATATGGAGGATATTTATAATGAAATATACGATAATATCTTTGAATATTTAATATCAGAGGATGATGGAGACTATTGTCCGTAAGGGTTTAGGGTAAGGAGCAAGATATTTGCTAAAGACTTCAGCAGGCATTGAATCATTTGGATTCTTTGAAGTCAAACTTATTCTTTGTGATTTGTCCACGGCTTTCTTCATAGTTTCGCATAATCTGCTTTTCGATACTAAATTTTCTATTGAATGTTTCCGATATAATGATACACAGGAAACACGAAGAGGTATATAATTTCGGACGAGAATATTTATGAAAATATCCTCAGAAATATCGAAGATATTGATGATGATATTTTGGAATTTCTAAGTTCGATGGTTGATGGAGAAAGATTTTTCCGCAAGATTTTAACATGACTTCGGAGCAAGATATTCTCTAAAGATTTCATTGGATCCAGAATTACCCGGATTCTTTGAATGTAGGGTTTGGTCCTTGTATTTGTCCTTGGTCTCCTTCATAGTTCGCTCAATCTGTTTTTCAATACCAAATTTTCTATCGAGCGTTCCTAACACTTCTTTCTGTATCATCAAACTTTTGGCCGTTTAGACCATCTACCATTTTCCCGTTTCCTCTGCATTTAATGCTACGATATTTGAATCATCGGTTATCAATCTGAGGTGATTTCAGGAGAATTGTGTTTTTAGATGATTAAACGCTGATGGTAATATGGTGGAATATGAAAGGTTCCCCGGTAACAATAAAAGAGCACGTATATATATCAAGGTTATAATAAGGTTGTTTTGAGTGAAAAGTCGAAGCTGTCTTGCTGGAGCTGTGACAAAATTGGCTATTTTGAAAAAGAACTGCAAAGTTATTTTGGGTAATAATAACACTAAAGGAATTAGCACAGCTATGTGTTAAACGTTTACTCAGTCTCCGAGAGTTTTCATGTGCATAATTATATGCATCAATATTTTCTTCCCGTAGATGAAGTGCGGTTGGTTTATCTTCTCGATTGAGGTGTTTTTAAGAATCATGAAAGGTTTGAATGTAGATTATAATTGTTAAGATACAAATGAGGTTTAAGATGAAATCAAGTGGCAAACGTGAAGACTTGTTTAGTTTCATATGTTATAATCAATATTTTAATTTATTTTAATTGTTTAATGTTATTAGTCCACAGTCGATAGTCCATAGTTGACAATCCAATAATTCATATATATAGTTTAATATATAATATTCGAATTAATTAATACGTGTCGTGACCCGTATACGTCTCAGACTCGATCACAACTCAAACTATATATATTATTGTAGAATCAACCTCAACCCTGTATAGAGAACTCGATCATTACTGCATATAGAGTGTCTATGGTGATTCCAAATAATATATATAGATGCGTCGATATGATATGTCAAAACCTTAAATACGTGTCCCGATATTTAAAGTGCGTAAAATAAATAACATAAATTAAATAACGATAAATAAAATTGCGAGAATTAAATTGCGATAAAATAAATTGCGATAAATAAAATGTAATACGGAATTAACAGTTAGCTAGGAACAGTTAGCTATGATTTTGTTAGCGTGGATTCTTAACAAAATTTCATATTGTTAATTAGTGTGTTTCTAATCAATTTTTATTGTGTCCATTTTTTTCTTCTTCATTATGCCACTTATTGGATTCTGATATGTCAAAATCCTAATATGAAATTTGAATTTGAATGAAAATAGTTATTCTTTGGTGAACGGATACGTATATCGGTGGATGTAAGTAGGATAGTATATGACTGTTGAAACAGATTCGAAGAACGTACAATGTAACTTATTAATGTGAAATTTAAATATTCCTCGGGTATTACCTACCCGTTAAAATATTTTCACCATTAACAGTTTGTACAAAAGAATTTTTAATTACAATCTTTATGAAAACATATATACATATAAATTTTCTTCAGATGTAATCATGGATTTAATGAGTTAACTTAATATTAAACTCATTTAGTTTTCGGTTGGAACTAGAATAAATAATCTCTAAAACTTTAGAGATTACATATTCGCCATGTCGAACGAAGATAAATGAGGTAGAACGATACGTAGAACGAAGATCATATTCAAAGTACATATGATGATATTGAAGCATGGATTGTTGATGGTACTGGTGCTTATTGATTGTACTGTTGGTGCCGGTGATGTTGCTGAAGCTGGTACATTTTGCACCACATTTTCCGAATAGATTTTTCGAGCGCGAAGTTCGTTGACTTATTACTTCAGGATGATAGTCAGTCGGAACGAGCGGATGAATAAGGTTCAGAATTGTGGATAGAATATAATCTTGTCGAGTTACCCTGGAAATGAGACTGAAAATGGTGTCTCGAACAGGTTCGCCGGTAAACGCTTCAGGTTCATTATCAAGAGGTGAATTCGGTTGGTGGAAGGGATTGCCTTCTGTGCGTTTCCATTAATTAAGTCAACTACGAAACCATCAGATGAATTGATAATGGCTGATTGGTTGATTCATGCCGATGACGCTGTTTTCGGAGCTTAGGTGAACATCTATGTCGGAATAGCTGTCGGAATAACTATCGAAATAGTTATTGGAATCTGAGGGACTCGAACTGGTTGAGGGATTTATCTTGTACGATCAGATGAAGGATTTTCGATAAGAAATAGATTATGGGATGTAGATTAGTACTCTGCAATACATAATTTACATATGCATATATAATTCTAAAATCCCATAAGTTACGGAGGAATCTACGGAAGTTGTCAGGCAAAGTTACAGTAATAGATACACTAAGATATGAAGTAGCAGATACGCTAAGATATGAATTTTGTCTATACACTATTCATGCAGTCAATGCAGTAAAACGTGTCTAGACTAAGAATGATAAGTAAGTGATTCTCTAAGAATGATAAGCAGGTAATTTTTGACACAAAATGATAAGCAACACTTTTGACATGCAGACACGGTCGGAGTCCAGACTCACTAATGCATCCTAACGACTTATCAGTTAGACACACTAATGCAGACCTGGTTCGCTAAGACCACCTCTCTGATACCACCTGAAAGGACCTGTCCTAATCCATCTGGATGAAATCCATATCGATTATAAACGATTCACAACAGTTGATTACATCGCGAGGTACTTGACCTCTATATGATACATTTTACAAACATTGCATTCATTTTGAAAAGACAATCTTTCATTACATCTGAAGTTGACAGACATGCATACCATTTCATAATATATACAACTATAATTGACTTAATAATGATCTTGATCAACTCAATGACTCGAATGCAACGTCTTTTGAAATATGTCATGAATGACTCCAAGTAATAACTTTAAAATGATCAAATGCACAGCGGAAGATTTCTTTCGTACCTGAGAATAAACATGCTTTCAAGTGTCAACCAAAAAAGTTGGTGAGTTCATTAGTTTAGCATAAATAATCATTTCATAATTTTAATAGACCACAAGACTTCATATTTCCAATTCTCATAAACATGCGTCCCATACATAGAGATAAAAATATCATTCATATGAATTGAACACCTGGTAACCGACATTCACAATATACATATAAGAATATCCCCATCATTCCGGGATCCTCCTTTGGACATGATATAAATTTCGAAGTACTAAAGCATCCGGTACTTTGGATGGGGCTTGTTGGGCCCGATAGATCTATCTTTAGAGTTCGCGTCAATTAGGGTGTCTGTTCCCTAATTCTTAGATTACCAGACTTAATAAAAAGGGGCATATTCGATTTCGATCATTCAGCCATATAATGTAGTTTCAATTACTTGTGTCTATTGCGTAAAACAGTTATAAAAACAGCGCATGTATTCTCAGTCCCAGAAATATATATTGCAAAAGCATTTAAAAAGGGATTAATGAAACTCACCGTATTGTATTCTGTAGTAAAAATACATATAACGACATTGAACAACTAAACAATGCAAGGTTGGCCTCGGATTCACGAACCTATATCATTTGTATATATATTAACACACGTAATTGTAATCGAACATATATATATATATATATATATATATATATATATATATATATATATATATATATATATATATATATATATATATATATATATATATATATATATATATATATATTATTTTGAATTATATATTATGCTTATTTAGTTTGTGTATATATATTCAAAATGTTTAATATTTATATTTTTAGTTATATTAACATATCTGTATATATATGGTTAGTATTAAAAAAATATCATTAGTTTGTTACGTAAAAACACTTATATAAATATTGTTATTATGTTTAATATGTAGGTATATCAACTATTAATATAACTATAATATATGTATAAAGTATATTTTTGGTACAAAATAACTATGTGTAACAAAGTGATAGTTTTGATAATAATGATTTACTAATAATAATAATAATAATAATAATAATAATAATAATAATAATAATAATAATAATAATAATAATAATAATAATAATAATAAAAGCAAATAAAAAGACTACCTTTAAGAAAACAGCAAAAAGATTGTCCCTGCCGGGACTCAAACCCGAGACCTCCCGCTCCCCGACACTAACCCCCAACCATCCAAGCTACACCTTCTTTCGGTTTTTATACAGCCCCAAAATACTTTTAACCCGTGTTTCTTATTATCCCGGCCCAACTGCAATTAATCGGCCCAACTGACCCATTAATCAAAAGTCCAGTACCCAACTTCGAGTTAATAGGTTAAATGGTACTCCGTATCTGTTGTCGGTTCAAAAAAAAAAAAAATATATCGAGAGTGCTAGGGTTAAAATACAGGAACGTTTATGGAGTTTTGGTTCTTCCAATCGATCAACCATAATCATCAGGTATAACAGGCTACCAATTCATCATCATCATTATCATTCAATATCTCTATCAGTCTTCATCATCGTTATCGATTTAATTGTTGTCGGTGATTATCATCATCGATCCATTATAGAGATCAGAAACCGAAAATCGAAGCAATAGCTGGTGTTGGTTCAAATAAGAAGACTTCATTAACCACAGTAGCGGTTAATTACAGGTATTGCATCATTTATTGAGTAATAGCAGAGAACCGAAATAGTAATTTGTTTTATTTTTATATATATATATATATATATATATATATATATATATATATATATATATATATATATATATATATATATATATATATATATATATATATATATATATATATATTTGTTATCAGCGTTCATCGAGAGTTTTTAAATCAGTTCATTCAGATTTATTATGATGTAATCTATTTGTGTGTTTTGATCGAATAAATTAGAAAATAATAATACATATAGTTGTGTTCAATAGAGGTAGTAAAATTGTGGTTGTGATTATAAAACGAATGTGAAAATGAGTTCTCTTGTCAGGAATATGATAAACAAATTTAGTTGTAGCTGTAAATCGGTAGTACTTACAGTAGTAGACTTTGAGTTTTAGCAGCAGTTAAATATGATGGTGATTGTGGTTTGATTTTGGTTTTGTATTCTTAACAGTCAAGAACCAATCTGCAGTGTTGTCGAATCTCAATAACGAATAGAAGCAGCAGGTGCAGTTCGATGTGGTTGTAGGATGGTGTTTATTTATATTATTTGGTTCTTGCTTTGACTCAAGAGAATAGCAGCAGGTACAGTTCGATGTGGTTGTTTTATTTTTCTCGAACCAGGCAGACAGTTTAGCAGCAGGTGTGATCGATATTTAAATATGATAATGAGGAATGGAATAAGTTCTTCATAGCATAGAATAATTTGTTGGATTTATGGCAATGGTGTCGACAAGCAGGCTCAAAAGTCAGGAAAGAAAATAAAAGACAAATTGATGTGTAACTGATTTGTACTATAGTTAATGATAGGAAACTTTTTGAAGACAAAGAGTACCAATCCTCTGCAGCCTTGAAAAGGACTGAAAACAGAATCATATATAATATCTGTATTTATATATGCGTACATATTTATGTATCTGTACCATATATATGTCTTTAATATAACTATATCTGTAATTTGTATATCTTTGTATCTATATTTGTATTTATTTATATAGATTATCTATATTCAGTGAATGTTTATGTACTTAGTTAAAACTGTATTTATATTTACCAATTATATATATATATATATATATATATATATATATATATATAATTCTTGCTTTTAATTATTAACTAATATATTAATATTACTAATATTAATAATACTAATAATAATATTACTAATAATATTACTAATAAAGACTAGTGATGATGAATGAAGAATAACAATATGATGTTATTAATACTAACAATAATAATGATTTTATTTACTAATAATGATAATAATAATATAAATGGTAATAGTAAATTTATTAGTGATACTAATACTATTTTTAGTTATAATAGTATTAATATCATTGATAATAATAATGTTAATAATAATAATAATAGTATATTAATTTATATTTATCAAATTTCGTATGTATATCTATATATACTTTATAATAACAATAATGATACTAATATTAATAATAATACTGAAATAATGGTAATCATATTAACATTGAAATTTTTACTTTAATTTGTAGTTACATATAATATATTACCCTTTATTATCTCATATCCATCAATCATATAATTGACTGAATATTTAATATTTATATATATATACACACACACACACATTTAATTATAAACAGTTGTTCGTGAATCGTCGGGGATAGTCAAAAGGTAATTGAACACATGAACATAGTTTCAAAGTTTTCGAGACTCAACATTATAGACTTTGCTTATCGTGTCGGAAAACGTATAAAGATCAAGTTTAAATTTAGTCGGAAATTCCCGGATCGTCACATAATACATATAGATCTAAACACATATACAAACTCACGATTTGAAACATCTATGTAAAAAATTTTAACAAAGCTAAAGATAAAACCTAATTGCAAACCACCGCCTCCGTAGCCGTTGTATCCCACACCATTTTATTTTTCTTTAACAGGAAGCAAACCCTTTATGCAAGGTTGCAAAATTCGCTATTCGGGGATTAATCGGTCGGGACTTTAGAAGGATTAATCGGTAATTCGGGGATTAAACTGGGATTAATCGGATTATACCGTATACATTTAAATATTAAATTTCAAAAATTATATGTGTAAATATAGAAAAAAGCATTAATATAAAAATAAACTTCAACATAATTGTCTAAAATTATTCATTTTCCTCAAAAACTATAAAGTTCAAGTGTAAATTCATGTTAAAATGTTAATCATTTTTTACTTTGACCAACTTTGATTACAAAATTCGATTTTGACCCATTAATTGACGTTGACCTTTTAATTAAACGGATTTTTGAAAATCGAAACAGATTGCTCTTAAAAATGATTAATCGGAGATTAATCGGCGAGTAATCGGGTTTTTTGCAACATTGCCTTTATGTGCTAAACCGTTCGTCAATCCAAACACAAACACTTTCCGTTTGTAAAACTCGTTCATTTTCTCTACCAGATCTAAGAAACCCGTTCGTCAATCCACTTATATCCGGCGAGATCAAAGGCGTTTGCAGATCCGTGCGTTTTGGCCGTGGGTTTAAATAGCGAGTCCCTCTCTAAACACAAAATG
The DNA here is from genome assembly GCF_046630445.1 of Rutidosis leptorrhynchoides. Classification (NCBI taxonomy): domain Eukaryota; kingdom Viridiplantae; phylum Streptophyta; class Magnoliopsida; order Asterales; family Asteraceae; genus Rutidosis; species Rutidosis leptorrhynchoides. Next base: position 417,862,626 of record NC_092338.1, read on the forward strand.
ACTTAATTATGAGATATGGGTTTGTTAAAGAATTTATTAGGCGTTTTTTCTTTTAAATTTGGGTTTGGTGAAGAACCAAATTAACATATGTATTTGTAAATGTTGGATGTATAGTATATATACAACCTCATACAAATTTGTAAAGAATAGTGAGAAGAAGATTAGTTAAATTGAAAAAGAATACTGAAATGATCATAATACCCTCATGTGCAATGCACGTGATCAACTTTAAAGAAATAGTTTAACATTTATCGGACCAAGTGACCAACCACGAAATCATAGACATAGTTGAGTGATCAACCGCGTTCAAAATAAAAATTAGTGGCTAATGTGAAATATTTGACAAAATGAGTGACCAAGGGCGTAATTTTTTATTTATTTTATTGTAAGTTTTTTTACTCCGTATATAAATATAATTTATTTATTATTTATATTTATTTATGATTAATCAATTAATGTATTTTTTTTTAGAACTATAAAATAAAATAAATTAAATTAAATAACCTGAACGTGAAGGGGAGCAAAAACCCTCAAAATTTTCCTGTAACTATTCCGTTTGATGTTCACACGTCAAACTGAAAGTTGCTGGATCTAATCAAATAAACTCTAACATTCAGTCACAGGATTTCATTTATTATTATTACTCCGTACATTTTATGCAAAGTTCTCGGTGAATCAGATACAAATGAGCTATCGAAGGTCCTAACTCTAATTTAATCTCTATAATTCGTAATTCGCTTATCAATTAATCGTAGTCTGTTAGTTATTTGCAATGTATGTAACTTTTATCTGAATTTGATTTTTTGTTTGTGGAGAATTAATTTTGAAATAAATGACTTCAACAATGCTGATGTAGTTGTAATAAAACGAAGTTGTTAAATCGATATACGTAATCGCTTCGCAAAAGTTATGTATTTGCGTTTTTTTGTGTGTTGTTTGAGTAATGGAATCGGAGAACTTGGTTGTTGAATGTTAATTGCACCTTTAAGATCATTTATGTTGCCTAATTTTAAGGAAAACAACCGAGTAACTGATATTATTGGAGAAGGCTATGAGTGTGGTGCTGAACTGCTTTACAAAAAAAAAAAAAAAAAAACGAAGACGAATTGATGATTATGTAATAACTGTGAGCCTTCGGTTCATGGGTGATATTAAGCTTCTTTTACTATTTCTGATGAGTGTGCAGTAGTGGTGATTTAAGTTATATGTTGACTGAAGGTTTAAGTTACTTCACGCCATTTTTAGCTCTTCTTCATGGTTTAATGTATATATGTATGTATAATCCAGGGACAATCGTGCATCAAGAAACTCTCTATTTGATAACCTTGATGGCATTGAGGAGGGTGGTCTCAGGGCTTCTTCTTCATATTCTCGTGATATTGATGAGCTCGAAAATGAAAAATCTATAAATAGCTTGCAAGACAGAGTTGTTTTTCTAAAGAGAGTAAGTTTTTCAATTTAATTATTATTTTCTAGGGAAAAGGTGACTTGCTAGTTCTGCAAGTAAGTGAATCTGTATCAGTAGCTTAGTTACTTAGTACCATGATTTTAAGTGATAAAAAGTAAATTTACCCAGTTACAATGTAATCAGTTAGGTCTAGTATATTATGTTTGCAACAATTTCTTCTGGTTGTCTATCGATCCTCATGTAGAGAAACACTGAACTTATGGATACAGGATTAAACATGTAAGACCAATAATACAACAGGAATGTAAAACACAAACAAATGTTGGATGCCAATCTACTCTGATAATTTAAGGAAAATTAATTGATAATTGACATTGACAGTTGACTGGTGACATACATGAGGAGGTGCAGAGTCATAATCGAATGCTGGACAAAATGGTAAGCTACCATACATATTTCATTTCTATATAAACTGTTGTTTACGTTATATACCAGTTTTGTGCATTTGATTGTACTCTTACGGTCATTATGTAACAGGGCAACGGGATGGATTCCACAAGGGGGATTATGTCAGGAACTATGGATCGGTTCAAGATGGTAAAGTTTAGATCCTTTCCAGTAATTTTTCTGTAGGGTCAAAATATTCGTTAATGTCTTCTAATATTATATAACAGTCAACAGTTTAAATAATCACCATCACCATAGAATAGATAACGAGTGTTGGCCAGTTTCTCGTGTTAACTCAAAAAATTGCCTTTCGGCCATTTGTTCAAAATACCTAGAGCACATAAACAGTAATTATAGAGAATAGAATGAATGAAATTATATAAAGGCCATATTCCCTTTACATGTTTCTCTTGCTTTTCAATTGTCATAGCATGTTGGTATGTATTTTACACTATATTTAGGCCATCTTTCGTTTCTGTATATGCTACTTCTACACCTACTGAAAGTGAATTTCGATCATTTAGGTATTTGAGAAGAAATATAGTCGGAGAACATGTAAGCTTGTGGCATATTTTGTCCTGTCTTTCGGCATCATATACTACTTGTTCAGGTACGGATTTACTTCTATTAAATGTGCAACACATCTGAACCCCACCTATTATTCAGCCTTTATCCGATTATTTTGTCCTGTATTCTCATGTGGCACCACATTCAAATCCCAGGAAATTGTATAAACCTGAAAAGAATTCAAAAAGATAATAATGCATAGGTTCACTTCGAAATCGTTCTAATAGATCGATAAACTTGATAATGAACTGCTATTATTTTTTTGTTTTCAGGTTCCTCATGGTTAAAAAGTAGTTAAGTAGATACAGGAACTTGACAGCACAATATGTAACTGAGAGCGGCATACTTCTCCTGATTTTGTAAATGCCGGGGATGAACATAATATTGTGTTCATTCACATTGTCACAATTGTTTCTTTTACTTTGAAAATTTTATTAAATACCTGCCAATTGTATGCATTGTAATACAAGATAGATAGTTCAAATCTTATAAAACTAGTACCATGTTTGTATTTGTACACGATGGTTTTAAACTAATTAAATATAAAATATCAACAACCACTGATCAACTTAAGAAGAAAAGCGTCGCCACGGGCCAAATCATAGGCAAAAGAATAAGAATATTTTGATCCTGGCTCAGTACGAGTATGATTGTCTCTTTTTTGGAAGATAATGGCGTTGTTTGTTTTTCATTTTGCAGACATTATTGGGGTTTTTGGTTGCACGTTCGCAAATGTTTTTACTGTATAGTGTTTGTTTTTCTGAATACATGAATAAAATATTGTCTTCTTTTGTCTGTGCATATGTAGACTTAGGGTGCATTTGTTTACCTCTTAACCAGTGTTGTAAAAGTCGGCCGACTTGGCCGACGCGTCGGCCGATGCGTCGTTTTTTTGAGTTCTCCGTCCCGTTTTTCTGAAAACGACTCAAAAGACGGTCAAAGCTAAAAGTTCGGTCAAAGTCTGTCAAAAACGGTCAAAGTTGGTCAAAAAACGGTCAAAATCTGTCAAATTTTCGTCAAGATGTGATATGTTTTAAAATTAGTGTTTGTTTTTATTTTTTGGGCCGCTATTTTCTCCGTGTTCTTACTGATTATGTACTCGGTAACATTAATTGAGTTTGAAGTTTGATTGTATTTAAATTCAAGTTCTTATTTAAGAAATTTATGGTACATAATCAACTATTTTATACATATATAAATATATATTTAAGAAATTATTAATAAAGTCAACGTTGGTCAACGACCGATGCGTCCCCGATGCGTCCCCGACTCGGCCGACGCGTCCTTTTTAGGTCTCGACCGATGCGTCCCCGACTCGCGACTTTTACAACCTTGCTCTTAACTGAATGGTTCGAGCTGAATGTTGAACCATTCAGCATTCGGTGTGTTTCTTTTTGACATCTGAATGATATATCTTGCTATATGGATTTCAGCATTCAGTGTTGAACCATTCAGAGAAAAAACACTTTTTAACCACTAAGCACTTCATTTTTTTTTTTTTTTAATATCCTCCTCAAAACATATCAAGAACACTTAACAAACGAGTATATTGAATTTTTCATTCATGTTACATGTTAATAGAGTAATTTTACTAATTAATATCGTCAATTGAAAATGATTATCAAATAATTTATTGTCATTCAGAATCAAGTTTATTCAAAAAAATTGTTTTTGAATCATTCAAATTTTGAACCATTCAGCGTTAAATCATTAAGTTTTACCAAAAACACTTTTAAAAATATGTTTCTCGCTGATGCAGAAAAAAAAACATCTTTAATGTCCAGCTTATTTCAAACGACATCTTCTCTACAAATGTGATTTATAGATCATGAGATAAAAATCTTTTAAAAACCAAACATCACCTATATTAATATTTAAAATACAAAGATACCGATTTCATATAGTGCCCATTTATTTTGGGCCTTGATAAAGGCCTGTATTTTGATTAGTTTGGCAGAAGGTACAACTACCGTGACTTATTTAAACATTGTAGCCCATATATTTTGATATATATATGCAAATAGTCTCTTTTTATTAAAAAAAAACGTGTTAATTTGTAAGGAATATTTATTAATTAATTTTAGAATATTAATTAATTTTTAGGAATTTACGAATAGAATAGCAGTCTTTAGGGCTATCGTTAACATGCATTAAAGTATTGTAAATTCAACTACCGCCGCTAAAAAGTCAACAACTAAACGTAAGTGATTAATATTAGTATTTTCTTATTTTTTTAAAAGCAAGTATTTTAAATCACTAACGGGGAAATAACCCACTACTCGATCATTTACCACGCACATACGCGTTTTTGGGCGTAAACACGAATCACATTACTGGGATTCGATCTCTAAACCATTCCGAGAGGCAGACAGAACAGGCCAAAATTATGGAATACGGGTTAGTAAAACCTCCCCGTAGTCACTCTATAAATCTGGTAAGTTCCATGGAATGTTTTAAGGGAGGAGACTCGAACTTGAGACCTCTCACCTCATCCAGCACACAAGGCGTTGTGTGTACCACTAGGCCACAAGAGCGGGTACAATAGTATTTTACCCTGAAAAGGTACAAAGTTTTCCCTGTCTAGTAGGATTATTTCTAACCTTTCTCTAACCACCACAAAATATTCGTTTTTGCAAGGAACTCAGGACCAAGATCACTGGACTATTTTGTGATGGTTCAAATTAAATATAATTATCATTTTACTAGATATCATTATCATTTACCCTGGGTTTAATTAAATATAATTATTATTTTACATATTTTAATTTTATATACTTGGTATAATAAAATAAAAAAATACTCCGTAAATAATAAAGTTGTGAGTCATGTTACTATCAATCAAGGTTTGACACGTGTAAAATGAGATTGGCCGATTGTGACTGACAGGTGAGTTGGGTTTGAGCCATTGACTTCACAAAAATTGATCCAAGTACAAATCTAAAAATTAAGTTAGATATCTTTGTAATTGTTTGAAAAATGAGCATTTCAGGTACATCATACATGCCTTAGACTTGCTTAAAAGTTAAAACTAAACTAATTTCAAATAATTAATTTTAATTATGAATTATGATCACTAAAAGATAAGCACTATTAGTCAAAAAGGTGAAAGATTAGCTTTTACATGTCAAAAATTTATATCTTGGTATTGATATATTGCTATATATTCATAGTCGGGTGTATTAATTGATTATATTACTGTAATAGGGAACAACGTATGCAGCTTTATAAAATTTGGGCTTTAGGTGCTCTAAGGTTGTTGATATGTATGTACTCCTATATGTATATGTATATAACGTATAACATGCATGGTTGTATACTGCGGGTAATTCTGAGTTGAAGAGATGATGATCTTAAAAGACACATCACCCATTGATGGTAACCAAAGGTTTCATCTGATTGGCCGCTAGTCTTTTACTAAATCTTGTCTATTTTTAGATCCAATCTTTTGTTTCTTTTCTTCTTCTCAAACATCACTTACTCATTCTTTCCCTTTCCATTATTTATTATTTATTTTTATATATTCTTATTCTTAATGTATTTTTACAAGAAGTCATTTATCACCTATATGATTCAATTTTTAAAATTTACTTAAAGCCACTTCCAACATGAATTTAGTGATGACAATGGATGTCCAATTCATTGGATATTCATTCGTTTCGATCCATTTAAACGCATATGAATAATTTAAACGGTTGATAAATGAATATGAATATGGATAATGTGAAAAATGAGTGGATCGAGTATGGATAATAATTTATCATCCATTGATATATTAATTTACCACGCAATATATATATATATATATATATATATATATATATATATATATATATATATATATATATATATATATATATATATATATATATATATATATATATATAATCAAAAGTTCAAACGAGAACCACAAAAAAGACGAGAACTGCGAGAACTATTAATTTACAAAGATTTTCACATGTGAGTAGATTGAATCACCCATCATTGTTGACGGAGAGTAAGAATGATCACAAAATAGTTTGAAAAAACTTAAATGTTAGCTATGTAATCAAGTATATAGTTTTCCGTTCACAAGTGCATATTTCTCTATGTAACATGTGAACATTTCACATAATTAACGATTTAACATGTAATTTGTGATAATAAACATATGTTTGTTAATAATATGAGCATTAATTAACATTGCATGTAATTTGTTACATTTAAATGCATAAAAACTATAAATTAAAAGGTTCTCACAGTTTTCGCTCTTTTTGTGGTTCTCGTTTGAACATGACCCCATACATATAAATATATACATATTTACTTAAATATATATACATATATAATTAAATATCTTTATGTGTTTACACTATAAACTATTAAAATGTTGTCAAAAATATAGATAGTGAAGATACAACTATGTAAATACTATTAAATTCATATATTTTACATATATTACACATCTTTGTTAAAAATATTTTATTGATTTCATTTCATAATATGAATATTTTTAGAAAAACTTAACATCTAACGGATACTCGATAACCCCTTAATTCAAAATGGATATGGATATGGATGGATGAATTATATTTAAATGGATATGGATATGAATTTTAAAAATTAAATTGATATGGATATGGATATAGGGGTACCCGATTCATATCCAATCCATTGTCAACCCTAACCATAATATACCTCCTCACCGGGACTAATTATCACATTAGCGCCACATCAGCAATTTCTCACCATAACTAACTCAGAGCCAGAACTAAACAATCTCAACCATTACATACTTCCTCACCCCTTTTAATTATTTTTATTTAATTTTTATAAAACAAATAATAACAAAATTATTTAAGCTAAAAATATTTTCATTAACTGCTTCAACATCATCATTGTCATCGTCTTTGTCTTTGGTTAGAGTTGGAATATAAGGAGTTTGATAGTTGCGATTCGGGATGAATGAAAGTTGTTGTTGTGAATGGGTTGGAATATAAGGAGTTTGATACGCCGCAAAATCGAGAGGTGTGAGTGGGTAGGAAGATGACCCGGTTAGCGGCGAATAATTGTCTGTTTCGAGCAAATGGGGAACATATACGTAGCTTGAGAAGTCGGGTTGTCGATTAGTTTTGATTTTTGTTTGTTTTTTGTACCATTTTGTTTGTTGGAAAGGAGAAAATCGGAGTTAAAATGAACTGAGTTTGTGTGTTTAGTATGAAATGTGGTTAAATATATATGTAGTATATGAAAAATTAAAATTAATGAAGTATTCGTTGGCTTTTTTTTTTTTTCAAATTACATTCTAAAAACTCACCCTCAATTTTGTTTAAACAAGACGAAATGAAGCAGTAATTTCGTGAGGGCGACCAGGTTAATAGCAATGCCATCAAATCCCTTGAGGGCGGGTTATTGGGCGACGAGAGTGATATGCTCGTTGAGAATGGCCTAATATTCCTGTTACCATAATTGTTTATATAATATATAATACTATTCCGATATTGTGATTATATCATAAAAAACTTATGTAGGCACGAATAAAACTCAACTTGTATTGTACATGGTGAGATTTATAACATTGTGTGTGTCCAATCGTAGCGAAACGGAGTGAATAAATTAGGTAAGTTTCGACCTTGGAAAATTAACTTTTATAAGGATTATCTCCATATTAATAGGTTATTGACAACGATGATAAAACAACTAAAACAATTAAATTCCGCCGAGTGAGAGGTTTGATGAGGTAAAACAACAATCATACTCTTATATCCAAATATAACACTACAAGAAAAAAGAAAAAAGAGGATGAGCGACGAACACATTTGCGACGATGAAATCTCACTGCAAAAATACATGCTACATGACAAAATTTTCACCTTTTTAACCAGCACTGAGTCCACCAACCAATTATGGCGATACTTTTTGAGTATGTCCTTACAAAAAACTAACGTATATTATTTCTTTCTATTTGAGATCTGGTCAAACTCGCCACAAATAGGCGTGTATTCCCTGTAGGGAAACCGAACCGGTACGTGATTCCGTTTCGGATCTTGATTTTGGGTAAATTCGGTTTCGGTACAATTGGGATCGGAATCGGTCTCGATTCGGTACAGGAAAACAGATTTTAAATACCGATTTTTTTTTTACAAACAACAAAACAATCAAATAGCACAAACAACAAAACAATCAAATAGCACCTGATGTTACATTACCTTCTTGCAAATTATCTTTCTTTGCTTCTCTACATGGTGCCAGTTTTGACTTAGCTAAAGCATATGTACAATATTTCAATCACTAACTATATTATATAAACCACCATAAAATCTAAGTGAATGCGAAAGTAAAAGACAAACACAATAATAGGAGAAATGATATTTTGTATCAATATATAAAAAAGAGTGCAGCTCACGCGCTTAATATGAAAGAGTGAGTTCACGACTAATCACCAAACATGAGAGGAGAGAGAGAGAGGTGAGAGGAAAATCTACTGCGGCTGCCTTTTCAAAAGGAAGCTACGGTGGCACTAGGAGGGAGTGGTCTGAGCAGCGTCGGGAATATGGCAGAAACAACTATAAGGACCGATTTTGGGGGATTAACAAGAACCGATTTACATCTATCAGGTTTTTAATTTTCCGAAAACTTAGGGTGTGACTGATCTTTGGATGGCGTTCAAGAAGTTTTGGGTGGTGAGGGGTGTGTATTTGGCCAGGAAAAGGCTAAAAACTGCCATCGATTTGGTTTTGTGAGATTTGAAGGTATCAAGAATGTAGATGAGCTTCTTGCACAGCTTAACAGAGTTCAATTCCTTGGTTGGGGTTTAAAAGCCTTCAAAGCATATGAAAGGAAGGACAACATGAAATCAATGAATTTAAGATGAATGTGGGGAATTCCAGTGGAGAGAAGGCGAGTAATACTGAGGTGGTGTGGAGGATGAACATTTCAAAGGATGCAAGTAAGGATGACAAGAATTTTTTGGATGTGGTTAAACAAGTGGAAAAAGAACATGGTTCTCCTCAGAAGGCTATAATAGTTCATATTGACAATGATAATGGGAACGAAAGTCACTGGAAAATGCTATCATTGGAGAGGTGGTTAACATCGACTTATTGGATCAACTCAAGAAACTATGTGAAGCAGAAGGGTTATGCGATGTTGACCTGAAATACATAGGTGGTCTTGACGTGCTAATCATCCCAAAGAATGCTCAAACTACTCAAAACATAATAGAAAACGAGCATCATGGCATCAAACGCTGGTTAAAAAACTTGAAGAAATGGGACAACACGCATGTGACCTCAGGTCGAATTACCTGGTTAAATATTCTTGGGATGCCGGTTAAGTGTTGGAACGAAAAAACCTTCAAAAAAATTGGAAGCTGGTGGGGTAACGTGCTTGACATGGAAAATTGCAAGTTAGAAGGAGATCAAAATCTTATCTATGCTCGAGTGCAAGTAAAAGTGTTAGCAATTGAACCCATTAACGAGATGGTGATGATCAAATATAACAATAGTGGATTCTATGTCAAAATATTTGAAGATGTTAAATACATAGTTCAAATTGATCTAGAGGATGATGATGCTGAATAGAATTATGTTGAAGACCAACTCGATGAAGATGAAAATTCTAGTGACTCTGGCAGCTCCTCCGATGAAGAAGATGTGCAGTTTTCGGCACCAATGGAAACTTCGGGAAGCAGACAGAGTTCCAAAAAGATTGAAACCGAAGCGTCTTTCTCTCACATGCCTAAGGGAGATGCTAGTTCCAAAAAATCTGACAACATCATTAATGATGAAGGTAGGGTTTCGAGAAATAATGATTATAATCGTGCTTGTGTACAAGAAGAGGCATCTGATGTTATTCCTAGGGTTATGAGGGATTGTAACGTGTCCAATGGGATTACTGATGGATGTTATGGGCCTGATGGGCTTGTAGATGGTATTGATAAAAATGGCGAAGTGATTGGGGAAAATGACACTAATGGGCTTCGGTATAATTTAGACTTGGGGATAGAGAATGAAGGTATTGGGCTGCAAAGAGAGTTGGGTCAGGAGAACAATCTTAATGGGATGATTGGGCCTGATGTTCATTTAGGTGAGATGGGCCAGAAAGCCAATCTAGACGATACAGCTACTGTTGAATCCATTATAGAAGAGGCTACTAAAGTTATTGGACTTGATCAACACACTTGCATTATTGGAGGACTTTTGGGTATCAAGCATATTGACGAAGCTGTTTCCACTTTTAAAAACTCGCTACTGTTAGAAGTCAAAAGAAGACCTAGGGTTCTGGCTAAAGGTAAAAACTCTTCCAATTGCTCCAAATCTATGAACACCTGGGAAAAGATTCGCAATTGGAGGTACTCTTTTCGTATTATTAATGCTAAGAAGATGGCCAGAAGAAAATCGTTCTTTAATTCTGCTTGCTCGAAAGGGTCAAAGAGGTCTCTAGTTCCTTCGTTGGTGGACCTCACTAGCAGCAAATCCAGGTGAACTTTGTGAAAGGATGCTATTTTAGGGGTGAATCTGATGAGAGTGTCAACTTGAGTGATTATGCTCAGCTTCTGGGGTTCCAGGGCGAAAAGGAGCTCTAATCATTCTAATCTCCTGTATTTATTCGGTAAGAATTTTATTTTTATGAAGATACTCTATATCAATATTCGTGGGTTCAAAGTTGAGGGCAAGGTGGGCTGGTTTAGAGAATTAGTTTCCAAATCAAATACTATTATCGCGGTTATACAAGAAACAAAATGCCATGGGGTTAACGGTAGGTGGATTGAAAACTTGTGGGGTTCTGATAATGTTGGTTATGTGGAAAAACATGCTACATGTAGGTCGGGGGGTCTATTACTGTTATGGGACTCGAGTATGTTCGTAGTAGAACAAGCTGTAGAGGACGATTTGTTCATTGCAATTAAGGGTTGACTGACTGGTTATGATTCAGATATTGTTGTTGTTAACGTGTACAGTCCACATAAAGGTGATAAAAAGAAGTTTTGGGATAGTCTAGATAGGTTGCTAAGGCTTGATAACGTGGCGTGGGTATTTTCGGAGACTTTAATGAGGTAAGACACGTTGATGAAAGGCATAATTGTGTATATATAGAAAGAAGAGCGTCATTGTTTAACGACTTCATTGAGAGAAATAGCTTGCTGGAAATTCCATTAGTAGGCAAGAAATTTACGCGGATTTGTGAAAATGGGATGAAATTTAGCAAGTTAGATTGATTCCTAGTATCGGACAACTTTGCTCACCTCTGGAATTGTAAGACCCAAATAATTATTGTACTTAGAATGATTATGGTGTACATTAAGTGTGTGAAGCGTGGAGCAATTTGTAAACTGGCAGGCTGTTCGGACCCTTGTGCACGCCGCGCATGGTAAAGGGTGCGCGCCGCGCACTCTATCTGGAGACAGATTCCTGTTTCGTTTTAATTAGAGTTTAATGAGGGGCTTTTTGGTCTTTTCACTTGAGGACGGATCTGAGAGCTTATCAGCTGGTTTGGATCCAATTTTGGATCATATTTCACACCCACAAACACTCTCAACTATCTAGAGAGAGAGAGTTCTAGAGAGAGAATTGGGGTTTTGGAGAAGAAGAAGCTCAAATTGATCAAAAGCTCGAGTGTTAAAGTTGTTCACCTCGTTCCTAGCTACATTTTGGTTGTTGTGGTAAGTTCTAACTCCGAATTTCGTTGTTTGATTTGATATTCAAAGTTAGGGTTTGAACTTGGTTTGTAGAGAAACCCATTTAAACTCTTGAAGTGAGTTCATAGATGCTAGTAATCGGGTTTATTGCTATTGTTGGTGGGTTTTGGGTTGGAAACTGACTTGACCATGATTTAAGACTTGTAATTGGGGTTTAATCACTAGGTTTAGTGGTTATGGAAGTGTTGGAACCGATTTGGGTGTATTTGGTTGACTAATTTTGAAATGAGTCAAAATTAGGGTTTATGAGTCAAATTGGGGAAGACAAGTATAAATACTTATGTTATGGTTAAATTGGCGTTATAAGGCCATTTTCACTTGTGATTAGTGATTATTGGTTAGTTTGGGCGTTGTTTGTGCTTGGAAGTGCAATTGGTCGAAATTACACTAAGTGTCGAATTGAGTTGGTTTGTAAATGCACTCTAAGTGTGTTACTTGTATTATGATAATGGATTAGGTACGTTTCATTGGCAGAGCAACGGATTTGGCTTGCTTTCATCAAGACTTCAAGGTGAGTGGAATAGTTATACATGTATGTATATAATTTATTTGCTTGTGCGCGATGTGCACAATAGCCAGGTTTTGGTATACATCGATGTGACGACAGCCGTTTGGATACCTTTGGGAATAGTGTCACAATAGCCGGATTTTGTGCGATAACATGCGACTTGAGGTTTGTGTAACCCGATATATATATATATATATATATATATATATATATATATATATATATATATATATATATATATATATATATATATATATATATATATATATATATATATACATATTATTATTTGTTAATTGTGCACATAGCCGTTTTGTGTACATGGTGTGAGTGATAGTCGCTATTAAGTGATGCCATAGCCGTTTTTGGAACACTTTGGGGGAATACCATAGCCGTTTTTGGGATACCTCGGGGTTAGCATACCATATCCGTTTTGGGCGCTAATCGAATAGCCGGTTCTTACTCATACGATGATCAAGTAATGCCATACCCGTTTTGGGAACACTTGGGGGTGATGCCATAGCCGTTTTTGGAACACCTCGGGGGTTAGCATACCATAGACGTTTTTGGGAGCTAACGGTTGTTATGAACACCGATGACTTGTTCGCAAGGTCATTCCTGTCATGACCCGGAAAATTTCGACTAATTTTAAACCAAACTCACAATACGGTTTCATAATTCTGACATGATAAGTAAAGTCTGTTAGGTTGAGTCTCAAAATTTTTGAACTGTTTCAATTACCCTTCGACTATTCTCAACGATTCACGAACAATTAATTGTAAATAGCTATGTGTGTGTGTGTATATATATATATATATATATATATATATATATATATATATATATATATATATATATATATAATAAATGATTGTAATACTCGTTTGATGTTCCGATTGATATTAAGCAAGTTAAATTTAAACTTATATGATTTTAAAATAAACAGTGATCCGAAAATGAGTTATATAAATTATAGGCTTATTAAAAATATATTTAGGAGTTAATTGTTAAATTTTAACACTTTTTATAAAATCTTTTAATAAAATGATTTTGAATATAAGTAATTCTGGAAAACTAAATTATATTTATTCGATTTAGTACGAACACGTTTTTCGATGTAATAGAATTTGATTATAAAATGTTTTTATGGATTTTCAATGATATGAAAATAAAAATAAAGATAAATTAAAGATTTCTAATTAACACCAAAAGACTACAACATTTCATATCAAGATTTCAAGTTAAAATAATGGAAATCACTAAACCTGCGCACTTGCACGAAAAAAATCATAACTAAATCATACTGACTCGAAAAAGGGTGATTCTGGTGTCCAGACGTCCGTAACTCAAAACTCTACAACTTTCATGAAGACACCATAAGCGGATCGCGTACCTATCTACGCGAGACGCGTAATGTTTGTCGATATAAAAAGTAATGGCGGCTTTTAATTTAACACGTTTATTATTTTTATATTATTATATTATCTTATCATAATTATTATATTATTATATTTATGTTATTATATTTATTATTATATTACATATATGTACATATATATATGAACGACTCTTGACACATAAATATTACTCCGTATCAGTTTTTATCAATTTCAAAATATTAGAAGTTATATACTACAATAAGTTATGTACGGGTGTTTTTAATTCGGGTTTCAAACCATTTTAAACTAAGGAAATTATGAGTATTGCTTGGGGGTTATGATCATGAGTCAAAGGTCAACCTAGCGTTTATCATCTCCGTTGCGTCTACATACTTTTCTGCAATATTGAATCACAATATTGATACGTGAGCATATATATCTTGTCTTTTAAAATATTAATAGTGTATCCATGTCTAGTGCTCGAGTATATATATTTATGCATGCTTGTATACTTTAATTTTGTAGTTAGCTGGTTTATGATGAATCACGAATTTGATACATATGCTACTGATATAAAGTATATGATATGCATATTTTTAGAAAGCTGGCGAAAAATTATTAACTTTTCATTTAGAAATTGCGCGATTTCTTTGAACGGATTAAAAGATATGGTCAACTGAATTATGTTTGACGTTAATTGAAATTGTGTTTGAAATTGTAAATTAATATTTAAACAACTTGTCTATGAGATTGATAAATTGGATTTTTAGATATTACTAATCGAGTAAATGAATTTCTATATAAGGCATGTCTCGTTTTGGTAAACAATTATCAAAATTGAATGTCTTATCAGGTTTTAAAGCTTTATAAACACTATAATTCAATTTTACAAGTATTGGAAAAACTATGTGAAATAATAAAATATTTTCGATTGCCATGATAATTCAAATATAATATAGCTCCTGAAATAAATAATATTTTGAATTTGATAAACTATAAATTCGTTCAATTATCAAGACTTATACTATGATAATAAACATGTATAGATTTAAAGATCATATTAGGTCAGGTTGACTTTTGAGATGACTTTTGTTAACTTTTACATGTCGGTCTCGAGCATTAGGATTGTGATACACTATGACCCGGCCTAGTTTGTTAGACATGTATTGACCAACATATGTTCTCTAGGTTGAGATCTACGGTTATTTTGCATTTCGAGTTTCGGTCACATTTCGGTGAATGACCTTATGTGCTGCTAAGGTGAGTTTCATTTGCTCCCTTTTTAATTGCTTTTGCAATCTATATTTTTGAGCTGAGAATACATGCACTTTATTTTAAACGCAAAGGATACAAGTACATACTAAATTCTACACCGAGTTTGAACCGAAAATCCCTTAGCTTTGGTAAGTAGTAACTGCCGATTATAAGAACTAGTGGGCGCGAGTAGTTATATATGGATCCATAGGGCTTGACATCCCCGTCCATTTCAGGTATAGAGACCCTAGCCTGAACTATAAAGCGGACGTATGCTATTTGAGTTTAGTACACGTTGGTTTGCGTGTATTGTACATGTTGGTTGCATGTATGTTAAAACAGGGGTACTTATTATATATACGTTAAGTTTAGTTACCAGGGTGCTCAATTTTGTAGAATATTTTGATAAATGTTTCTGGATGAAACAACTGAAATCTTGTGATCCACCTTTATATACAGATTATGCGCAACATTAAAACTATGAACTCACCAACCTTTATGTTGACACTTTTAAGCGTGTTTATTCTCAGGTTCCTAGAAGTCTTCCGCTGTTTGCTTATACGTTATACAAGTTATGTGCATGGAGTCATACATGATTTATTCGAGAAAACTTTGCATTCACAAAATCATCACCATGTATCTTATTTGACTGTATTGTCAACGGATGTATTATTAAAAACTATTATATACGATGATTGTCTATACGTAGAAATCATCAGATGTCGAAAACCTTGGATTTATATATTCATTTATGGTGTGCCTTTTTAAAAGAATGCAATGTTTACAAAACGTATCATATAGAGGTCAAAACCTCACTATGAAATCAATGAATGATGTATTCGTCCAAATAGATTTGGACGGGTCATCACAGTATAAGTTGTCGTATTATTATTATTAGTATTATTATTATCATTAATAATATTAATATTATTATAACTAATGTTGTTGTTAGTATCATTAATAATACTATTATCATTTTATAATTACTCTTATTTTTATTAGTATGATTTTGATTAATATTAATATTAATATTTTATTATTATTAATATTATTATTAATATGATTATTATTATTATTATTATTATTATTATTATTATTATTATTATTATTATTATTATTATTATTATTAGTATTAGTATTCTTATTAAAAATTAATAACATCCTCAAATTTATTAATGGATTTATATTATTAAGTAATATTACAAAATTTAATTTGATATACACATATGAATATATAAATATATACGGATATATATATATAATAGATAAATAAATAAATACAGCTTATATATATATATATATATATATATATATATATATATATATATATATATATATATATATATATATATATATATATATATATATATATATATATATATATATATATATATATATATATATATATATAAAATACAGATACAGATATGTATAATACTGATAAAATGCGTAATTTTTTTTCTTTATCTATCACAATCAATTTATTTTATATTCCTGCTCATGATTTGTACTTCATTTGTTCAATACCGATTCGTATCAGCTATAAAAACAAATCTGTTTAAGATCATTATCGAGCTTTATCTGATTCTGTCTAAAAAGTTGTTATATATAAATCAGACGTAATTGAAATTAGTTTTCCATCAACATCAAATTGTTTATTTTATTTTCTTCATTGTCCTTCCGGTCTGTATATCCTGTAAAAGTCGACCTCATTATCAAAAACAAACAAAAATTTATCACATCATGTTACTGCAACAATTATTCGATTGCTATTAGCATCGATATAACACTTTACAAATAGCTGCCATTAATTAATCGATGTAGAAAAACAAAATTGAGAGAAAATAACTCGTGTTCCTCTGCTCACAGCAAACCTTAGTCAATAGCTCAATATCAAATCAATAATCAAAATCTAAAAATGCAAACGAGTTAGGAATTACCTGCTTAGACTATCTTCAATATATCAGCTTCTAATTTCTCAATTGGATTACGAATATTAAAGTCAAAGCATAGGAAGAAAAAGTCAACAGAAATTGAATCGATCAAATTGGATCTAGTTACAAATTTTCAATTGATCAAACTGCTGTACGAGTATTTGATACATGAAATACAGAAGAGTTTATGTTGATTCCAACATATGCAACACATCCATTTTTCGAATTTAAATTTTTTTTTAAAAAGCCCAGGAAGAACTACCTGCTTCTATTTTTTGTCGATTAAACTCTTTGATTTCTATTCAATCAACTCCACTTCAGCAAAACAATTAGGCGATGCTCCATGGAATTCTTCCCCATATAATCATCATCTGTTACTTGATATAAACCCAAACCGAACAATCTGTTGATTGATTAACCACAACACCTCAAACAGATTAACTAATTCGAACTGATAACTACCATAAATCATTACCTCGAACCTCACGAACCGTTTGAAATACTGCTGTAAACCGCTTGGTCGAATCATCTTAAGAACCGGAGCAACCATTTGAACTTCTGCAATTTTCTCCCGAGCGAATAATAACACTGATTGTGAAATAAATTAGGTTAGTTATAGGATCTGTTTGGGCTTGGGCTTTTATACTTGGACTAAAATTTTGAATTGGGATAAGTTAAAGGCTGAAGTGGGTTACGGTCTACTGTACGGACTGCATTCTTTTTTTACCAGCGGTATATATATATATATTTTATATTTATTATTTCATTATCATAAATATAATTATTATTAGTATTATTATTATTTTTAATATCATTATTATGATTAAAAGTTAGTAAAATGTTAAGATTATGATTAAAATGTGAAGATAGGAATAAATTTATGATTTAAGATATGATTCAATTAGTATTATGAACATTAATATATGTTGATAAAAGTTATAAACTTTAATACTTATAAAGACTATAAATATGTTTTGACATGGATATGAGTTTAGTAAAAGATACGAACTTTATCACTTATGTTATGACTATGAAAAATATGTTTTTGCGAATATGATTAAAGATAAATAATATAAGTATTATTATTATTATTATTAATATCATTATTATTATCATTATTATTAATAAAAAGTATTATTATTATAGATAATATAGTTATTATTATTATTATTACTATTATTAACATTAATATATTCATTAACGAGTATTATTATTAAGTATTAATAGCATTAAGAATTTTATCAAAATTTGTATTTTTTAATTGTAAAAATAATACAACCTTTTTATTTCATTTTTTTATTACTATCGTTATTAAAATTTTTATATATTTTATTTTTATTATCAATACTAACATTATTATTAGAATTATCATTATTATTATTATAAGTATCAATATTATTAATATTATTTCTATTGTTAATATTATAAAAAATAAATATTAGATATATAAAAATATATGTAATACATATAACATAACTATATTAGTATTTTATAATAAATAAAAATTATCTATCTAAAATAAATAAAGTAAATATATCTAACTAAATTATTAAGGAAACCTATAAATTATTAAATATAATAACTATGTCACTAAGAATGATACACAAATTTGTTCGATTTCAATTATATGTGTTAATATATATATATATATATATATATATATATATATATATATATATATATATATATATATATATATATATATATATATATATATATATAAATGATGTAGGTTCGTGAATCCGAGGCCAACCCTACACTTGTTCAATGATGTCATATGTATTTTTACTACAAAATATAGTATTGAGAGTTTCATTTGCCTTTTTACCCTTTATATTTTTGGGCTGAGAATACATGCGCTTTTATAAATGTTTTACGAAATAGACACAAGTAATCGAAACTACATTATATGGTTGAATGATCGAAGCTAAATATGCCCCTTTTGCTTGGTAGCCTAAGAATTAGTAAATCGATCTACTAATTCACGCGAATCCTAAAGATAGATTTATTGGGCCTAACAAACTCCATCCATGGTTGCGGATGCTTTAGTACTTCGATGTTGTTTTATCATGTTCGATGGATGTCCCGGAATGATAGGGGATATTCTTATATGCATCTTGTTAATGACGGTTACCAGGTATTCAATCCATATGAATGATTTTTGTCTCTATGCATGGGACGTATGTTTATGAGAATTGGAAATATGAAATCTTGTGGTCTATTAAAATTATGAAATGATTATTTATGATAAACTAATGAACTCACCAACCTTTTTGTTTGACACTTGAAAGCATGTTTATTCTCAGGTATTAAAGAAATCTTTCGCTGTGCATTTGCTCATATTAGAGATAGAGATATTACTTGGAGTCATTCATGACATATTTCAAAAGACGTTGCATTCGAGTCGTTGATTTCATCAAGATTATTATTAAGTCAATTATAGTTGGATATATTATGAAATGGTATGCATGCCGTCAACTTTCGATATAATGAAAGTTTGTCTTTTAAAAATGAATGCAATGTTTTTAAAATTATATCATATAGAGGTCAAGTACCTCGCGATGTAACCAAATGTAATGTATTCATCCTGATGGATTAGGACAGGTCGTTAGAGTTGGTATCAGAGCGGTGGTCTTAGCGAACCAGGTCTTGCATTAGTGTGTCTAACTGATAGTTGTTTAGATGCATTAGTGAGTCTGGACTTCGACCGTGTCTGCATGTCAAAAGTTTTGTTTGTCATTTCTAGTCGAAAATCATCTGCTTATCATCCTTAGAAAATTACCTACTTATCATTCTTAGTCTAGACACATCTTACTGCATTGATTACATGAATAGTGTATAGACAAAATTCATATCCTAGTGTATTTGCTAATTCATACCTTAGCGTATATGTTACTGTAAACTTTGCTTGACATATTCCGTAGATTCCTCCGTAACTTATGGGATTTTAGTATTATATATGCATATGTAAATTATGTATTGCAGGGTACTAATCTATATCCTATAATCTAATTCTTATCGAAAATCCTTCATCTGATCGTACAAGATGAATCCCTCAACCAGTTCGAGTCCCTCAGATTTCGATAGCTATTCCGATAGTTATTCCGACAGCTATTCCGACATGGATATTCACCTAAGCTCCGAAAGCGGTGTCACCAGAATGAATCAATCAATCAGTCATCCCCAATTCATCTGATGGGTTCGTAGTCGATTTAATCAATGGAGAAGTGAAGAAGGCGATCCTTTCCAACAACCAAATTGCCCTCTTGGCGAACAACCTGGAGCACTTACCTGCGAATCTATCCGAAACACCATTTTCAGCCTCATTTCCAGAGTAGTTCGACACGATTATATTCTATCCATAATTCTAAACCTTATTCATCTGCTCGTTCCGACCGACAATCATCCAGGAATAATAAAAGAAGTTAGCAAACTTCGCGCTCAAGTAAACAATTGGGAGAATATGGTGCAAAATTTACCAGCTTCAGCAACATCACCAGCATCGGTAGTACCACCAACAGCAACATCCGCATCTCACACCTCGACATCACAATTTGTACCTCGAGCATCAATGTCGTACGCACCATAGATACCAAGGAGTACCAATAACAATGAACGATGAAGTATTGATCCATAACTTCATTAATATTCTGCGAAGAATTTGTAGTTCCTAATAGGTTTAGAGATTACTTATTCTAGCTCAAACCGAAAAAGCAAATGAGTTTAATATCATATTAACTCATTAAATCCATGATTACATCTGAAGAAAATATATATGTATATATG
The DNA here is from genome assembly GCF_046630445.1 of Rutidosis leptorrhynchoides. Classification (NCBI taxonomy): domain Eukaryota; kingdom Viridiplantae; phylum Streptophyta; class Magnoliopsida; order Asterales; family Asteraceae; genus Rutidosis; species Rutidosis leptorrhynchoides. The sequence goes on from NC_092338.1 coordinate 417,883,585, forward strand.
TTTTCATAAAGATTGTAATTAAAAATTCTTTTGTACAAACTGTTAATGGTGAAAATATTTTAACGGGTAGGTAATACACGAGGAAATATTTAACTTTCATATTAATATGTTATACTGTACATTCTCCGAATCTGATTCAACAGTCATTTACTATCCTACTTACATCCACAGATATACGTATCCGTTTATCGCAGAATAACCGTTTTCCTTCATTTTCATATTTGGATTTTGACCTATCAGAATCCAACGAGTGGCATAATGAAGAAAACATTTGACAAAATAAAATTTGTTAGAAACAAACAAATTAACTATGAGAAAATTTGTTAAGAAACCACGCTAACGAAATCCTAGCTAAATGTTCCTAGCTAACTGTTAATTCCGTATTACATTTTATTTATCGCAATTTAATTATCGGAATTTTAATTCTCCCAATTTTATTTATCGTCATTTAATTTCTGTTATTTATTTTACGCACATTAAATATCGGGACACGTATACAATGTTTTGACATATCATATCAACGTCATCTATATATATTATTTGGAATAACCATAGACACTCTATATGCAGTAATGATCGAGTTCTCTATACAGGGTTGAGGTTGATTCTATAATAATATATATACTTTGAGTTGTGATCGAGTCTGAGGCATGTACACGGGTCACGATACGTATTAATTAATTCGAATATTATAAACTATATATGAATTATTGAGTTAGTAACTGTGGACTGCTAACTGGGGACTACCAAGATTGGACAATTAAAATGAATTAAAATATTGATTATAACATATGAAACTAAACAATTCTTCAAGTTTGCCACTTGATTTCATTTTAAACCTCGTTTGTATTTTGACGATTACAATCTGCGTTCAAACCCTTTATGATTCTTGAAAACACCTCAATCGAGAGGATGAACCAACCGCACTCCATCTACGGAAGAAAAGATTGATGCATATAGTTATGCACCTGAAAACACTCGGAACCTGAGTAAACGTTTAACACGTATCTGTGCTAGCTCCTTTGGCATTGTTATTATCGAAAATAACTTTGCAATCCCTTTCCAAAGTAGCCAATTTTGTCACAGCTTCAGCAAGTCAAGTTCGACTTTTCATTTGAAACAACAATATTATAACCTTGATATATATATATATATATATATATATATATATATATATATATATATATATATATATATATATATATATATATATATATATATATATATATATATATATGCGTACTCTTTTATTGCTACCGGGGAACCTTTTATATTCCATCTTATTACCAGCAGACGTACCAGCAACCTCGTTGCTCTTTGGCTTAAATCCCTCCGATAAATCACTATATTTATCTATTGAAGTCTCATCATATTCTCATCCGCATCTGGTAATGAGAATTTGCCATACCAATTACTGAGAATCAGTAATCAGTATTTCGAATCTCGCAGCGTTTCTACATCAACAGTTATATGTATACATATACCATTTACCTCTTAGAATTATGATCTTTCATTCTGAAATTCTGAAAAGCAACCAGTCTACGAGACAATACTCGGAATGTTGAAAAAGCTCAAAGATTTTGATACTGAAAAATGAATTGAGCAAATCATGAAGGAGACTCTGAACAAATTACAAGTACTAAACTTATACATAAAGGATTCAGATGATTCTGTTTCTGATGAAATCTTTAGCGAATACCTTGCTCCTTAATCGCTCTAAATCATCGTGAATGAATTTCTTCATCACAATTTGATTCTAAGATTCTAAGATATTATTGTATCTTTCATTATTAATATCCTAAATATTTCTGAAGATATCCTCATAAATATTCTTGTCCGATATTATTTATCTCTTCGCGATATCTATATTACATCATAAAGAAAACTGTTTAGTTTCTATATTCTGTAAATCTTCGAGTTTAAATTATGAATGTTTTGAAGTAGTGCTGGAAATTGATGCATGAGTTAGTATAATATAATGACACTTGATCAACATGATTATATTACAGTAAGTCATGCTGAGTTTCTAATGGAACGTGATGATTCACAGATTATAACGTCATCATGTGCAATGTTACATGACTCTTACATTCTACCTAATCTCTAAATAAATCAAGAGCATATTTTCTTGATATTCTATCTTTTCTCGTAACTTCTGGTAATTTAACCAATCAAGATCATGCTATTATAATTTCTCTCTTAGAACATTTGTCATGTTCATTCGAAACTTCATACCTACGAATTCTGGACCATTATTCGCTTGACTTAAAGTAGGAAAGGGGAAAAAAAAAGATGGAACTCCAAAATATAAAAGAAACAAAGGGGGAGGATCTATAGTAAATTATCAGACAGAACAATCGAGATAGATCATCACATTAATCAAAGAAGATTCTAATTTCCTTAATTATCGAAGAACCAAACCTTATTACAAAGATTTCCTCTAAAATTCCCTGATTTCTGGAAATCCACAGTGACTACGTCATCGATTATGACGAACCTGCATTTAATCATTTCACTCTTTTGTAATAGCTTCACTCGTACTTTTCACATAAATGAATTTTTTTATCCACATTACTCTATGGTAATAAAACTCTATTTATCAACTCATATTCGTCATGAAAACATTCTTATTATTACCCATGACGACCTCGATCAGATTTCGGGGACGAAATTTCTTTAACGGGTAGGTACTGTGACAACCCAGAAATTTCCGACCAAATTTAAACTTTATCTTCTTATTATTCCGACACGATAAGCAAAGTCTATAATGTTGAGTCTCAAAAATTTTGAAACTATTTCATGAATTCAATTACCCTTCGACCATGACCGACGATTCACGAACAATTGTATGTTAATAATATGTATATGTATATATATATATATATATATATATATATATATATATATATATATAAATATAAGTGTATATATAACAATTTAAATAAATCAATTGGAATTAAAATGAAAAATAATAAATAGAATAATTAAAAATATATATTATTGTGAATCTATATATATATATATATATGAATTCTATAAATAATTATTATATTGTAAAGTATGAATAGTAAATATTCAATATATATATATATATATATATATATATATATATATATATATATATATATATATATATATATATATGTGTGTGTGTGTGTGTGTGTGTGTGTGTGTGTGTGTGTGTGTTATATAATTATCAAATATTACATATCTAATTATAAGTTAAAATATAAATGATATATTATTATCATTACTTTCATTATTATTATTAATGTTAATATTAATATTAATATTTGTGCTATTAATATTATTGATTCTAATATGAGATATAAAATTATATACTTTGATATGTATAAGTTGTCGTATTATTATTATTAATATTATTATTATCATTAATAATATTAATATTATTATAACTAATGTTGTTGTTAGTATCATTAATAATACTATTATCATTTTATAGTTACTCTTATTTTTATTAGTATGATTTTGATTAATATTATTATTATTATTATTATTATTATTATTATTATTATTATTATTATTATTATTATTATTATTATTATTAGTATTCTTATTAAAAATTAATAACATCCTCAAATTTATTAATGGATTTATATTATTAAGTAATATTACAAAATTTAATTTGATATATACATATGAATATATAAATATATACGGATATATATAATAGATAAATAAATAAATACAGCTTATATATATATATATATATATATATATATATATATATATATATATATATATATATATATATATAAAATACAGATACATATATGTATAATACTGATAAAATGTGTAATTTTTTTCCTTTATCTATCATAATCAATTTATTTTATATTCCTGCTCATGATTTGTACTTCATTTGTTCAATACCGATTCCTATCAGCTATAAAAACAAATCTGTTTAAGATCATTATCGAGCTTTATCCGATTCTGTATAAAAAGTTGTTATATATAAATCAGATGTAATTGAAATTGGTTTTCCATCAACATCAAATTGTTTATTTTATTTTCTTCATTGTCCTACCTGTCTGTATATCCTCTAAAAGTCGACCTCATTATCAAAAACAAACAAAAATTTATCACAACATGTTACTGAAACAGTTATTCGATTGCTATTAGCATCGATATAACACTTTACAAATAGCTGCCATTAATTAATCGATGTAGAAAAACAAAATTGAGAGAAAACAACTCGTGTTCCTCTGCTCACACAAACCTTAGTCAATAGCTCAATATCAAATCAATAATCAAAATTTAAAAATGCAAACGAGTTAGGAATTACCTGCTTAGACTATCTTCAATATATCAGCTTCTAATTTCTTAATTGGATTACGAATATTAAAGTCAAAGCATAGGAAGAAAAAGTCAACAGAAATTGAATCGATCAAACTGGATCTAGTTACAAATTTTCAATTGATGAAACTGCTGTACGAGTATTTGATACATGAAATACAGAAGAGTTTATGTTGATTCCAACATATGTAACACATCAATTTTCCGATTTTTTTTAAAAGCCCAGGAAGAACTACCTGCTTCTATTTTTTGTCGATTAAACTCTTTGATTTCTATTCAATCAACTCCACTTCAGCAAAACAATTAGGCGATGCTCCATGGAATTCTTCCCCATATAATCATCATCTGTTACTTGATATAAACCCAAACCGAACAATCTGTTGATTGATTAACCACAACACCTCAAACAGATTAACTAATTCGAACTGATAACTACCATAAATCATTACCTCGAACCTCACGAACCGTTTGAAATACTGCTGTAAACCGCTTGATCGAATCATCTTAAGAACCGGAGCAATCATTTGAACTTCTGCAATTTTCTCCCAAGCGAATAAGAACACTGATTGTGAAATAAATTAGGTTAGTTATAGGATCTGTTTGGGCTTGGGCTTTTATACTTGGACTAAAATTTTGAAGTGGGCTAAGTTAAAGGCTGAAGTGGGTTACGGTCTACTGTGCGGACTGCATTTTTTTTACCAGCGGTATATTTTTTTTTATATTTATTATTTCATTATCATAAATATAATTATTAGTAGTATTATTATTATTTTTAATATCATTATTATGATTAAAAGTTAGTAAAATGTTAAGATTATGATTAAAATGTGAAGATATGAGTAAATTTATGATTTAAGATATGATTCAATTATTATTATGAACATTAATATATGTTGATAAAAGTTATAAACTTTAATACTTATAAAGACTATAAATATGGTTTGACATGGATATGAGTTTAGTAAAAGTTACGAACTTTATCACTTATGTTATGACTATGAAAAATATGTTTTTGCGAATATGATTAAAGATAAATAATATAAGTATTATTATTATTAATATCATTATTATTATTATCATTATTATTAATAAAAAGTATTATTATAGATAATGTAGTTATTATTATTATTACTACTATTATTAACATTAATATATTCATTAACGAGTATTATTATTAAGTATTAATAACATTAAGAATTTTATCAAAATTTGTATTTTTTTTATTGTAAAAATAATACAACCTTTTCATTTCATTTTTTTTATTACTATCGTTATTAAAATTTTTATATATTTTATTTTTATTATCAATACTAACATTATTATTAGAATTATCATTATTATTATAAGTATCATTATTATTAATATTATTTCTATTATTAATATTATAAAAAATAAATATTAGATATATAAAAATATATGTAATACATATAACATAACTATATTTATATTTTATAATAAATAAAAATTATCTATCTAAAATAAATAAAGTAAATACATCTAACTAAATTATTAAGGAAACCTATAAATTATTAAATATAATAACTATGTCACTAAGAATGATTCACAAATTTATTCGATTTCAATTATATGTGTTAATATAGATATATATATAAATGATATAGGTTCGTGAATCCGAGGCCAACCCTACACTTGTTCAATGACGTCATATGTATTTTTACTACAAAATATAGTATTGTGAGTTTCATTTGCCATTTTACCCTTTATATTTTTGGGCTGAGAATACATGCGCTTTTATAAATGTTTTACGGAATAGACACAAGTAATCGAAACTACATTATATGGTTGAATGATCGAAGCTGAATATGCCCCTTTTGCTTGGTAGCCTAAGAATTAGTAAACCGATCTACTAGTTGACGCGAATCCTAAAGATAGATCTATTGGGCCTAACAAACCCCATCCATGGTTGCGGATGCTTTAGTACTTCGATGTTGTTTTATCATATCCGATGGATGTCCCGGAATGATAGGGGATATTCTTATATGCATCTTGTTAATGACGGTTACCAGGTGTTCAATCCATATGAATGATTTTTGTCTCTATGCATGGGACGTATGTTTATGAGAATTGGAAATATGAAATCTTGTGGTCTATTAAAATTATGAAATGATTATTTATGATAAACTAATGAACTCACCAACCTTTTTGGTTAACACTTGAAAGCATGTTTATTCTCAGGTATTAAAGAAATATTCCGCTGTGCATTTGCTCATATTAGAGATATTACTTGGAGTCATTCATGATATATTTCAAAAGACGTTGCATTCGAGTCGTTGAGTTCATCAAGATTATTATTAAGTCAATTATAGTTGGATATATTATGAAATGGTATGCATGCCGTCAACTTTCGATGTAATGAAAGTTTGTCTTTTAAAAATGAATGCAATGTTTGTAAAATTATATCATATAGAGGTCAAGTACCTCGCGATGTGCCCAAATGTAATGTATTCGTCCCGATGGATTAGGACGGGTCATTAGAAAAACCCATCACCAAACTTACGGTTTCTATTTTTTTTTATTCGATCACAAGACACCACAATCTGTTCCTCTTCGGTTTGCATGATCAAACTGATAACCATCACACAAACAACCATCGATTACCCAATTTGCTCGAACTTGCTCCTACTCAAACGTTTCTATTTCGGTTCAAGACGACACCAACACCCATTGTTAACTACTACACAATGAAACCCAAACACCCATAATCATCACGTCTTTCTTTCCTTCATTCGAAGGTATAACCTACGATCACAAACCACCACACCTCCATTACCACCTACATCACCACCAAAAACACACCACCATGAACGAGATCACCACCTCTTATTTTTCCTACCTCCTGGTTAGTTGTAAACACTCGAAAACCACATTTACTAGACCAATGAAACCCATGTAATACGACCACCATTAAACCCCAACTGCCACTTTCTTCTTCTGTTGATGGTACAACTCGAAACCCAACACAATCGACCCCCTAAACTTCTGATTAACTGTTTCTGTCTCAGCCGCCAACAAGACCATCAACAATCAATCTACAAAAGTCGACACCACCACTTATTCCTGCTTCTTAATTTCCGTTTTCTATCACAGATTTTCAATAGAGTTTGCTGTTACATTTCTCTGTTACAACCTGACCCAAACAAACCCACTATCCCTTCAATCTTTGTTGTTGTTATGATGTTATTCTAACCGCCTGTTCACATCGAAAACCAATTGCAACTTCTGACTTCGATTTCTGTTTTAAACTGTTGCAACACCACCATTAAAACACAAGAAAACTACTGTTGCTGTAGTAGTTAATATAGGCTACTGCAACTTATTTGTGTTTGTGCCTGCTAACGAAAATAACCACCGACAAGTCCTTATTAAAAATAGTTGAATGAGCTAGATTGTTTCTCTCTAATTGGGCTTAATCTATTTAATGGATTGTTATATGTTGGGCTTCGTACATTGTTTCTTGGGCCAATTAAATTAATCGGGCCAAAAACCCACTTGGGTTAGTTGTTTCCCTACTTCTGCTACTTACGATGCTGTTTAAAAAAAATAATAATAAAAGAGAGACGTACGAAGATGATTAAGATATATGATAGTATACGTATAAGATGATGATAAATACGATAGAAGGGTTAAGATGATGATGGACGTGTTATGAAGACGATGAATAGTGATTTTTGTTGTTGTGATACTCGATAATTATTTTCTGTTAAACCGAAGTTTGAGCAATGTTTCTGTTTCTGTTAAACAACGTGGAAATCATGATAAGCTAGATGATTCATGAGTGAGTGATGAATAATAATGATGTCAGGAGAAAATAAATGTGATCGATATTAGATGATGATGAAGAATAAGATGAAAACCGAAAGGAAGATAAATAGAATTAAGTATGATTATATTTCAGAAAAACAAGACATAGAAGATGGTTAAGGGTGTGGGTGTCTTAAGCGAGAGGTCTCGGGTTCGAGCCTAGGCAATGACATTTTATTTTTAGGAGCTTGTTTTCTTCAAAGGTTGTATTCTAAAATTATTATTATTATTATTATTATTATTATTATTATTATTATTATTATTATTATTATTATTATTATTATTATTATTATTATTGCTATTATTATTTGTATTATAATTATTATTAATTATTACTAATATAAATATTAAATATCATTTATTATTATTATCATTACAATTATGAATATCAATATTATTATAGTTATTACTAATATTATTATCATTACTAGTAATATCATTAAGCAGTATTATTATTAATATTATCATTAGTAATAAGATTGTTATTATTATTATTATTATTATTATTATTATTGTTATTATTATTATTATTATTATTATTATTATTATTATTATTATTATTATTATTATTATTATTATTAGTATTAAGTATTAAGTACTATTATCAAAATTATTATTTTCATTATCATTATTATTAAATTTTTCACCTTTATTAAAAACTATTTTATTATCATTATTATTATTATTATTATCATTATTATCATTTTTATCAGTATTAATATTATTTCTATGAAAATTACTATTATTATTAATTTTATGAATATTATAATTATTATTATTATGATTATCATCATTATTATTTTTAACATTAAAATCATTATTTTTAAATATTATTTATCTAAAGTATATATAAAATAAAAATAGTTAATTAAATTATTAATGAAACATATAATTTACTAAAATAACAATTAATAATAATAATATATAAATTTATTCGATTACAAGAATATGTTTTAATACATATATGAATAATATAAGTTCGTGAATCCGAGGTCAACCCTACACTTGTTTAATGCCGTCATATTTATTTTTATTACAAAATACAGTATCGTGAGTTTCATTTGCTCCCTTTTTAAATGCTTTTGCAATATATATTTTTAGGACTGAGAATACGTGCGCTGCTTTTATAAATGTTTGACGAAATAGACACAAGTACTTGAAAATACATTCTATGGTTGGATTATTAAACCGAATATCGCCCCTTCAAGTCTGGTAACCTAAGAATTAGGGAAATGGCCCCTAATTGACGCGAATCCTAAAGATAGATCTATGGGCCTAACAAACCCCATTCTAGAATTTGGAATGCTTTAGTACTTCGATTTAAAAAGGTGATTGTGATTGCCGTTATCTAGCATACTTGCGAGTATGCGGGGGATATTCTATATGCATTATGTTAATGTCGGTTACCAGGTGTTCATCATACGAATGATTTTTATTACACTTGCAAGTGTAATGTTATTTATGAAAAATGAGAATCTTGTGGTCTATTAAAATTATGAAAATGATTGATTACGATAAACCGATGAACTCACCAACCTTTTGGTTGACACTTTAAAGTATGTTTATTCTCAGGTATGAAAGAAATCTTCCGCTGTGCATTTACTCATATTAAAGATATTACTTGGATTCGTCCATGGCATATTTAGGACAATACCTCGCAATGGGAACAAATGTTGAAGACTTCGTCTAGGTAGATTAGGATGGGTCGCTTCATGTGGTATCAGAGCGGTGGTCTTAGCGAACCTGGTCTTGCATTAGTGTGTTTAACTGATAGTTGTTTAGATGCATTAGTGGGTCTGAACTTCGACCGTGTCTGCATGTCAAAAGTTTTGCTTATCATTTCGTGTCGAAAATTACATGCTTATCATCCTTAGGAAATTACCTGCTTATCATTCTTAGTCTAGACACGTTCTACTGCATTGACTGCATGAATAGTGTATAGACAAAATTCATATCTTAGCGTATCTGATAATTCATATCTTAGCGCATATGTTACTGTAGACTTGCCTGACATATGTCGTAAATTCCTCCGTAGTCTACGAAATCTTTAGTACTATATATATAGATATTCTATGTAGTTAGAATATCATCCAATATTCGAAAATCATTTCGTATCAAAAAATTCTTTATTCAATCGTACGAAATGGAATTCGCCACTAGTTCAAGTCCCTCTGATTCCGATATAGAATTTCACTCGAGCTCCGAAAACAGTGTGACCAGAATGAACCATCTGATTAACCATCATCTATTCTGGATGAATTGGAGATGGGTTCGTAGCCTACTTAATTATTGGAGACAAGAAGAAGGTGATCCCTTCCATTCACCATATTGCCCTCTTGGCACCTGAAGCACTTACCGGCGAACCTATCCGAAACACCATTTTCAGCCTCATTTCCAGAGTAACTCTACACGATTATATTCTATCTACAATTCTAAACCCTATTCATCCGCTCGTTCCGACCGACAATCATCCCGGAATAATGGAAGAAGTCAACGAGCTTTGCGCCCGAGTTGTAGCCTTGGAAAATATGGTGCAAAACATACCAGCTTCAGCAACATCACCGGCACCAACAGTACCATCAGTAACAGCACCCGTACCATTCAACAACACATGCCTCAACATCTCATTCTGTACCTCGATTATAATCATCATACTACGTATCGTTCTACATCAATTATCTTCGTTCGACATGGCAATTATGTAATCTCTAATGTTTTAGAGATTATATATCCTTCTTCTAACAGTAAATCAAATGAGTCTAATATCATATTGACTCATTAAATCCATGATTACATTTGAAGAAAATATATATGTATATATATTTTCATAAAGATTGTAATTAAAAATTCTTTCATACAAACTGTTAATGGTGAAAATATTTTAACGGGTAGGTAATACCCGAGGAATATTTAGATTTCACATTAATAAGTATACTGTACATTCTTTCAAATCTAATTCAACAGTCATTTACTATCCTATTTACAACCACCGATATACGTATCCGTTCACTGCAAAATAACCATTTTCATTCAATTTCATATTTGGATTTTGATCTATCAGAATCCAACAAGTGGCATAATGAAGAAAACATTGGAAAAAATAAAATTTGTTAGAAACAAATGAATTAACTATGAGAAATTCTGTTAAGAATCCACGCTTACAAAATCCTAGCTAACTGTTCCTAGCTAACTGTTAATTCCTTATTACATTTATTTATTACAATTTATTTATCGCAATTTTAATTCTCGCAATTTTATTTATCGTCATTTAATTTCTGTTATTTATTTTACGCACTTTAAATATCGGGACACGTATACAAGGTTTTGACGTATCATATCGACGCATCTATATATATTATTTAGAATAACCATAGACACTCTATATGCAGTAATGCTCGAGTTAGCTATACAGGGTTGAGGTTGATTCTACAATAATATATATACTTTGAGTTGTGATCGAGTCTGAGACATGTATACAATGGGTCACGATACGTATTAATTAATTTGAATATTATATATTAAACTATATATGAATTATTGAAATACTAACTGTGGACTACTAACTGTGGACTACCAACATTGGACAATTAAAATGAATTAAAATATTGATTATAACATATGAAACTAAACATTTCTTCAAGTTTGCCACTTGATTTCATCTTAAACATCCTTTGTATCTTGACGATTACAACTAGCATTTAATCATCTAAAAACATAATTCTCTTGAAACCACCTCGGATTGATAACCGATGACTCAGTTATGGTAGCATTAAATGCAAAGGAAACAGCAAAATTATAGATGGTCTAAATGGCCAAAAGTTTGATAATAAAGAATGGAATGTTGGGAACGCTCGATAGAAAATTTTGAACTGAAAAACGGATTGAGCAAACCATGAAGGAGACCGAGGATAAATACAAGGACCAAACCCTATATTCAAAGAATCCAGGTAATTCTAGATCCGATGAAATCTTTAGAGAATATCCTGCTCCGGAGTCATGTTAAAATCTTGAGGGAAATTTTTCTTCATCAACCTTCGAACTTGGAAATTCCAGAATATCATCATAAATATCTTCGATATTTCTGAGGATATTTTCATAAATATCTTTATCCAAAATTATCTATCTCTTCGTGCTATCTATGTTACACCATAAAAGAAACTGTTTTAGTTTCTATCCTTCTATAAAATTTGAGTTTAAATTATGAATGTTTCTGGAGTAGTGTTGGGAATTGAAGCATGAGTTAGTATAATATAATGACGTCCAGCCAATGTGATTATATTACAGTAAGTCATGCTGAATTTTTAATGGAACATGATGATGGTTCACAGATCATACCGTCACCAAGTGCCATGTTACATAGCTCTTTCATTCTACTTAACCACCGAACATATCAAGAAAATATATTCTTGATAGTTCTATCCTCAGTGATTCTGGTAATTTAACAAATCAAATCATGCTATTACGTTCCTTCCTGCTTAGAACATTATGATCATTCGAAACTTTATACCTACGAATTCTGGATCATTACTTGCTTTACTCAAAGTCAAGAAAAGAAAACAAAAGCATGAAGCTTCAAAATGTAAGGGAAAATATAAAGCCCAACAACAACACAGGAATTACAAACCGTGTATATCAATATGTATAGCAATATAAAGATACGGGAGAATGAAAAATACTATAGCCCCAAGGTAATAGTAGAAGTGAATAGATTCCTCCGGCGGTAAATGGAAAAGAAGAATGACAGATGCGATAGTTAGGAAAATATCAATAATCAGAACTGAATGGAGCATTTCCACAATATTTTGGAAGTATGAATGGAGGAAGAAAGTATAGGAATGGTGAAAATAATGGAACGGTTTACATCAATATTTTGGAGATGACATGGTAATATGTGGGATATATTTACATCTATATTATAACTATCAATGGTGAATATTATCAATTATCATTTTTATGAGTATTAATATTATTTCTATGAAAATTATAATTATTATTAATTTTATGAATATTATAATTATTATTATTATGATTATCATCATTATTATTTTTAACATTAAAATCATTATTTTTAACATTATTTATCTAAAGTATATATAAAATAAAAAATAGTTAATTAAATTATTAATGAAACATATAATTTACTAAAATAACAATTAATAATAATATATATAAATTTATTCGATTACAAGAATATGTTTTAATACATATATGAATAATATAGGTTCGTGAATCCGAGGTCAACCCTACACTTGTTCAATGCCGTCATATGTATTTTTTCTACAAAATATAGTATCGTGAGTTTCATTTGCTCCCCTTTTAAATGCTTTTGCAATATATATTTTTGGGACTGAGAATACATGCGCTGCTTTTATAAATGTTTGACGAAATAAACACAAGTACTTGAAACTACATTCTATAGTTGGATTATTAAACCGAATATCGCCCCTTCAAGTCTGGTAACCTAAGAATTAGGGAAATGGCCCCTAATTGACGTGAATCCTAAAGATAGATCTATGGCCTAAAAAACCCCATTCTGGAATTTGGAATGCTTTAATACTTCGATTTAAAAAGGTGATTGCGATTGCCGTTATATAGCATACTTGCGAGTATGCGGGGGATATTCTATATGCATTATGTTAATATCGATTACCGAGTGTTCATCATACGAATGATTTTTATTACACTTGCGAGTGTAATGTTATTTATGAAAAATGAGAATCTTGTGGTCTATTAAAATTATGGAAATGATTGATTACGATAAACCTATGAACTCACCAACCTGTTTATTGACACTTTAAAGCATGTTTATTCTCAGGTATGAAAGAAATCTTTCGCTGTACATTTGCTCATGTTAAATATATTACTTGGAGTCGTCCATGGCATATTTAGGACAGTACCTCGCAATGGGACCAAATGTTGAAGACTTCGTCCAGATGGATTAAGACGGGTCGCTTCAATTCCCTTGCGATTATTGGTTAACCATGGTTTATACGCGTTGATGTTTTGCATTTAATTATTATTATGATTATTTATGCTATTGATGTTGCTAGTTTGACGATTTTGATGATACTAGCTTTTGTTACGAGATGATATGCGAAAATATGTAAGGTTTATGCTAGTTGTACGATTGATGTTACTAGTTTGTGCGAAATGATACACGAGGTAATTATGGTGCGTTTGATGTTGCTAGCTTTTACGCTTGATATACGAGATTATTGTGGTAAGATTGATGATGCTTGTTACTTATACTTTGACATGTAGGTTTATCTCGTGGTTTGGGTAAGGAGTGCAAGTAGGTAAATTATATATGTATGTGTGTAGCTATTGCACTCACTAAGCTTTAGCTTACCCTCTCGTTGTTTACTTTTTTATAGATTTGCGTGGAGGCAGTGGCTCGGGTAAGCATGGGGGACTAGTGGACTTGCGTAGTTCGCTTTAGAAGACTTGCTTTAGACTTGATTAGGATTGGGTAGCGTATCCCCAATCACCATGCTCGATCTTTATTTTGTATTTAAATCACATCGTCGGAATTGTATTTTTGTACTTAAGGGTATTTTGGGCACATGTGGGCCCGGTGTCGTAAAACTTGTTTTATTATTGGAACGTGTTAGTTTTACCTAAAATAAAATGATGTGAAAAACGTTTAGTCTAAAAGTGTAGGGAAGTGGTAGATCTTTAAGGCAAAAATGGAAAATTTGGACAGAACTGTTTTGGCCTCGTGCACGCCGCGCACCCTAACTGTATATATATAAAAAAAACCTTGCAGCATTTTCGGTTGGTTAACGGGTTGGGTCGTTACAAGTGGTATCAGATCATGGTCTAAGGGATTTAGGTGACTTGAGATAGGTGCCTAGACTTAGACTTTTGTGCGTGCTAAATTATTGCGAGACTTGTAGGATTACAGGTCGGAATGAGAATTTGGTTAGTGTCCTAGTTATCGGTGGACTAATGTTTATATTAATGTGCGGTTATTATTAATATATTTTGTGTTGGTTTATATCATCGAGCAAAGCGATCGTTGTACTAACAAGTGGATACGGCGTGTACGCGTAATAATGACTAGCTACCATTTTCACGGGCGCAAATCGTATTTGACAAGTGATGTAAGACGATTGCCGAGCAAGATGGGTCGGGATTGTATGTATGATTGTACTCGTTCACTGCTTAATGGATTGCATTCTTTAGAATGCAGATGGAAGATGGATGCGGAACGAGTGAGCCTATTCATGAGGGGAAAGATGAATTAACGTTAAGGATTGAGGCCGAGTTCGAACGCTATATCTCGATTTTTGCCGATGTTAACCATCTTGGTTACTACTCCCAAGATGAGGCTCTCAAGGAGGAGAATATTTCTCATGAACACTTGAACATTCTCGTCTCTCGATTCGAGGTTAAGGAGACTAAACTCCGATACTTCGCCGGAAGAATTTGGGTGCCTAGTTATGGGGATTTGAAAAGCCTCATTCTAGACGAAGCCCACAAGTCAAGGTATTCGATTCATTTCGGAGCTAGTAAGATGTACCACGACCTCAAGGAACAGTATTGGTGGCCTAATCTTAAGAAGGACGTTGCAACTTACGTTGGAAAGTGTTTGACTTGTTCAAAGGTTAAGGCCGAACATCAAAGGCCATCTAGGTTACTTCAGCAACCAGAAATCCCGCAATGGAAGTGGGAAAGGATAACAATGGACTTCATCACGAAACTACCAAAGACGGTGGGCGGATACGATTCCATCTGGGTTATCATTGACCGTCTTACCAAATCTGCACACTTCCTAGCCATGAAAGAAACTGATACTATGGACAAGCTCGCTCAACTATACATAAAGGAAATTGTATCCCGTCATGGTGTGCCCTTATCGATTATTTCAGACCGAGATGCCCGTTTTGCTTCTAGATTTTGGCGTTCCTTGCAAGAAGCCTTGGGAACACGCCTCGGCATGAGTACCGCATATCACCCGCAGACTGACGGATAAAGCGAACGCATGATTCAAACTTTAGAGGACATGCTGCGTGCTTGTGATATTGATTTTAGAAAGGCTTGGGAGAAGCATTTACCGCTAGCCGAATTTTCTTACAACAACAGCTATCATTCGAGTATAAATGCCGCACCTTTCGAAGCGTTGTATGGCCTCCTATCTGTTGGGCCGAAGTAGGTGAAAAGCAAATCACCGGACCCGAACTCGTCCATGAAACAACTGAGAAGATTGTTCAAATTTAAGCGAGACTCAAGACTGCCCGTGACCGTCAAAAGAGTTATGCCGACTTTAAACATAAAGATCGCGAATTCCAAGTAGGTGACCGCGTAATGTTGAAAGTCACACCTTGGAAAGGTGTAATCCATTTCGGAAAGCATGGAAAGCTAAATTCGCGATACATTGGTCCTTTTGAAATCTTGGAGCGTATTGGACTCGTTGCTTACCGTTTAGATCTCCCGACACAATTGAGCTTCGTTCATCCTACTTTTCATGTGTTGAATCTGAAGAAATGTCTTGCTGAGCCAGAACTTGTCATCCCTCTCGATGAGCTTACGATTAATGACAAATTTCACTTCGTGGAAGAACCTGTTGAAATTATGGACCGTGAGGTCAAAACTTTGAAACGCAACAAGATTCCAATCATCCGAGTCCGATGGAATGCAAAACGAGGACCTGAGTTTACTTGGGAACGAGAGGATCAAATGATGCAGAAGTATCCTCACCTTTTCCCGACTCCACCACCTACCCCAGCTTAAATTTTGGGACGAAATTTTCTTTAACAGGTGGGTAATGTAACGACCCGACTTTTTCGACTTTTAATTATATTTAATACTTTTACAAAACTGCGTATTTGTGCGTACTGAGTTAATTACTTTCGTTAATGCCTTACAACGTGCTTTTAAGTACTTAGTTACTTAACATGATCCTTGATTGCTTTTATGACCATTAGTGTCACTTATCACCTTAAACGAGCTACGTACTTGGTACACGTTAAACTTTTATCATAATTGGGACATTATGACTGCGTAAACTTAATTGTTATTTGTTATAACAATTACTTGGCTTAAGGGCTTATTTAATTACGTTTAGTGTTTACTAAGGCTTACTAGTTAGTTTAATGGACTTAACACCTTAATGGACCTAGTTAATTAAAGGCCCAACCCACTTACTTGATGGACTCACTTAATGGACTAATTTAGCCCATGATACATAAGACAAAGTCCATTAGACATTAAGACAAGATTAAGCATGCTAGTGTACCATTTCCTTACATGTTTTAGCCTTTTGTTCCATGCCACCCAACATGTACAACCACCACCATGTACCACCATCCAATAGCAAGCAAATGGTCCCCCCACCCCCATGCTAACCGTCGACCTATAGGGTCACCACCACCATCACCATTTCATTTTAACTCTCTCATTTTATTTCAAAAACATACACTCTTATTCTCTCAACTTTCTCTCTACTTTTCTCTCAACTTTTCTTGAAGAAATTTGAAGGTTTTTACTCTTTTTCTCTTCTTTTTCTTCTTCCAAAAACGTAAGCATCATCATCATTCTTTATTTTTGGATTTTGGTTTTTATAACTTCAATCCTCATGTTATCTTGAAACCTTTGATCACTTTTATGATAAAGAGGTAAGAACAAGGATCAAAGCTTTGTAGCTTTTGGTTCTACATGAACTTGTAACAAATTTAAGGATCAATTACTTTAAGATGCACTTTTATGTTCAAGTATTGGAACTTTTAAGTTCATTTCATGAAGATTCAAGTTTGTAACTTAATATCTTTTATACAAAGGATCCTTACTTGAACTTGTTATTTTTAACTTTAAATCTATTATTATTGTTTATGAAATTCGATTTGTTTGAGTTACTTGGTCAAAGATTACTTGTTAACTTTGATCTCATGAATCTTGTAATCAAAGTCTAACTTTGAAAGTTTAAGAACAAGAAAGTCTTAAGCTTGCTAGCTTATAACTCTCACACATGTAAGATTGATCTAAGTTATATAACTTATGGTCATCTAACTTGTTAAAACAAGAATTCATCTATTTATGTTCACTTTACTTTACAAAATCTTGGTTTCATAACTTATGGTTGTGTAAAGTTGAAAGTCTAAGTGTTTTGACTTAGGGTTTCACCAAGAACATGAGATCTAGACTTTTTAGTCTAAGATCTTTAATATCTAGTTAAGATCTAAACTCTCTAGCTTAAGGTCTTGATTAGTTAGTTTGATTCAAAGTTTATATTTTAATAAGACTTGTATTTGTGTTGAAACTAAGAAGATTGATGTAACTTTGGTTCATCACCTTGCTAAAACTCTCACATGAGTTGTGTTTTAATTCTTAGTCTTGACTCATGTGTGTTGATGGTTAAACCTTGATCAAAATGATGCAAACACATCAACGAGTTGTACACTTGAAGCTAGAAGCATCAAGGATGAGAACCATGATGAGCATCAAGCACCAAGAATCCTACCGGAGCACTTGATTCTGTTTTTAGAGTCTAATCAGACTTCCTGAGCTACGGTAAAGTTGATTTTCAGTTAGTTCGGTTCGAGTAGATGATTTTCCGTTTAAGCCTAGCCTAAATCCGATATACGGTTTAGGATTTATAGCATTCCGAAAGTCACTACACCCTTGTAACATTGTGCTGAAATTTCTGACCTACTCGCACTTAAACCGTCGCCACGGTCAAACGAAGACGAGTTTGGTTCTGAAAATTGGTCAGTGGTTAAAGGACTCATATACGGAGCCATGTCCACTGGTCTCACTTCATTTCAGTTTGTATAGAGGTCGTAGAAGCTGAACGAAGTCAGCCTTTGTTTCGATCTCTATTCTTGATAGAAAACTTACTTTACTTTTTACATATGATGTTGATGATGATGACACTTAAGACTTAAATTACGTATCTTTAAACCCGTTGGGATGATTTACTAACTTACTAACTTTTGACTTAGGTTGACGACCTTTCGGACCGACTTACTTGCTTACTTACCTCGTATCAACCTTTACCACACATTCACTGTGAGTTATAGCATCCCTTTTTACTTCAACTATTTTTGGGATAGGGGAAGGATTGTCTACATCTCACCTCCCCCATACACCACTCATGTGGTATTGGGTTTTATTATTGTTGTGTTGTATTTTTGGGACTGAGAATACATGCGCTTTTTATGTTTTACTTACTAGGCACGAGTACTTAAACTTTACATATGTGTGGGTTATACAATGGCATAAACTTTCCCCTTATCTCAATAACGTTTAGTCATTGGTTTTTGAACCGGTGAAATCGAATCTTAGATATGGATCCATAGGGTTTGACATCCCTACTCGGGCTAGTCGCGCTAGCATTTAACGGGTGTTTATACTTCGTAAACTTACGCACTTGCCAAGTGTACTTTTAGGGGGTGATATATATACGTTAAGTTAGTTACCAAGTACCCACGGTTAAGCATATACTTTTCATATTGTTTGGAATACGAAATCTCGTAGCCTACATTACATTACTGTTACAATTAAACTATAGCTCACCAACATTCGTGTTGACTTTTTAAGCATGTTATTTCTCAGGTGCTTAGACATTGTTGCTTTCGCTGTATTAGTCTCGCTGTTAGACTTGCTGTGTAGACTCCCGCTGTTTTGTTTAGAGATGTCTCTGCATGAAACTTTTATCTTGCATTCAAAACTTATCTTATATTTGAACTGTGGTTTGTAATGACCTTCGTGTCACGTACTTATGTTAATGTTTTCTATTCGTAGAAACACGCTATCTTTTGTAAAACGTTATCTATCCATGAATGCAAACTTGTTTTAAAGCAACATATAGTATTGTAACCTTGTAATGGACCTGTTGTTGATGATCCGTACACATTGATTTTGTACGGGGCATCACATTTGTTATCAGAGCAATGGTTGTAGGGAATTAGGTTGCATTAGTGAGCCTTGACCGAGCCGAGTAGGATTCGCTAATAGGACTAATCTACAACTTGCTTGTTTACTTGTTTCTGCGGAACTTGCTGCATGTTACTGCTTACTTTTACTGCTATATGGACTTGATATATGCTACTGTTTATTCTCGCTACTGCATGCTACTATCTGCTTTTGATTTCATGTTACTTCAGTATGATATTGTTATTATTGCCATGCTATGTACTGCTGTAGACGATCTAGGCTGCTGTAGTTATTTTTGTAGTGACCCGAACATTTCCATGATTATATATTATATGAAATTAATACTTACATGAATAAATGTTTCCAACATGTTAAGCAATCAAACTTGTTAAGACTTGATTATTTGAAACGTTTTTTGTGTTAACGTTTGACCACCCAGTTTGTTCGATGATTCACGAACGTTATAACTTGTATATGACATGATATTATATATATGAACATATATATATGTTTAACATGATGAAATGATAATTAAAGTATCTCATTATGTATATTAACAATGAACCTTATACATAAAACAAGACTACTAACTTAAGAAATTCAAAACGATATCTATACGTAACGATTATCATTGTAATAACGTCTTAATATTTATATATCATATTAAGATATATTAGTACATCATGTTATCATTATAATGTAATAATTTAACATCTCATTAAATATAATAACAATGTGATTAATTACATTTAACGAAATCGTTAACTTAAAGGTTTCGAAACAACACTTACATGTAACAACTAACGATGACTTAACGACTCAGTTAAAATGCATATACATATAGTGTATTAAGATGTATTAGTATACTTTTGAAAGACTTCATGACACATATCAAAGTACTTCTACTTAACAAAAATGCTTACAATTACATTCTCATTCATTTTCATCAACAATTCTACTCGTATGCACCCGTATTCGTACTCGTACAATACACAGCTCCTAGATGTACATACTATTGGTATATACACTTCAATGATCAGCTCTTAGCATCCCTTAATGAGTCATCAAACATGTGGGAACCATTCTATGTAATCTAGTATGAATTATTTAGCAAGATTACAAAAATATTGTTAATCATTCATGACTTATTTACAAGAAAACAAACTTACATATCCTTTATATTTAATCCATATATCACGACCTAAAACACATACAAATACCTTCATTCTTTAATTTTCTTCATCTAATTGAACTCTCTCAAGTTCTATCTTCAAGTTCTAAGTGTTCTTCATAAATTCTATAAGTTCTAGTTTCATAAAATCCAGAATACTTTCAAGTTTGCAAGTATACTTCCAAGCTTTCTAATCCATTCCAAGTAATCATCTAAGATCAAGAAACCTTTATTACTTACAGTAGGCTATCATTCTAATTCAATATAATACTCATATTCAAACTTTGATTCAATTTCTATAACTATAACTATCTTAATTCGAGTAGAAAATCTTACTTGAACTTGTTTTTGTGTCATGATTCTACTTCAAGAACTTCCAAGCCATCCAAGATCCTTTGAAGCTCTAGATCATTTTTTGTTATTTCCAGTAGGTTTACCTACTATACTTGAGGTAGTAATGATATTCATAACATCATTCAATTCATATATATATAACTATCTTATTCGAAGATTTAAACTTGTAATCACTAGAACATAGTTTAGTTAATTCTAAACTTGTTCGCAAACAAAGTTAATCCTTCTAACTTAACTTTAAAATCAACTAAACACATGTTCTATATCTATATGATATGTTAAATTAATGATTTAAAACCTGGAAACACGAAGAACACCGTAAAATCGGACATACGCCGTCGTAGTGAAACCGGGGGCTGTTTTGGGTTAGATAATTAAAAACTATGATAAAATTTGATTTAAAAGTTGTTCTTCTGGGAAAATGATTTTTCTTATGAACATGAAACTATATCCAAAAATCAAGGTTAAACTCAAAGTGAAAGTATGTTTTTTCAAAATGGTCATCAAGACGTCGTTCTTTCGACTGAAATGACTACCTATTACAAAAATGACTTGTAACTTATATTTCTGACTATAAACCTATATATTTTCTGTTTAGTTTCATAAAGTACAGTTTAATATGAAACCATAGCAAGTTGATTCACTCAAAACGGATTTAAAACGAAGAAGTTATGGGTAAAACAAAATTGGAAAAATTTTACTTGTTGTAGCTACGTAAATTTTATAACAAATCCCTACTAACCATAACTTAACTAACTTATATTATATTATACATGTCTTGATAGACCATAGATACGTATACAATGTTTTGACATATCATATCGACGTCATCTATATATATTATTTGGAACAACTATAGACACTCTATATGCGAAAATGATCGAGTTAGTTATACAGGGTTGAGGTTGATTCCAAAATAATATATATACTTTGAGTTGTGATCGAGTTTGAGACTTGTATGCACTGGGTAGTGGATTTATTCAAGAAATTATATTGATTTATTTCTGTACTACTAACTGTAGACAATTAATTGTGAACTACTAACGTTGGACTGCTAACTTAACAACTTAAATTGTTAAAAACGTAAATAAAATATGTTGTGAATATATTTCGATCATACTTTGATATATATGTATATATTTTTTATAGGTTCATGAATTGACCTGTGGCCAAGTCTTATTTCCGGCAAAGTAAAAATCTGTGAAAGCGAGTTATAGTCCTACTTTTAAAATCTAATATTTCTGGGATGAGAATACATGCAGCTTTATAAATGTTTTACAAAATAGACACAAGTACGCGAAACTACATTCTATGGTTGGATTATTAAACCGAATATTGCCCCTTCAAGTCTGGTAGCCTAAGAATTAGGGAAATGGCCCCTAATTGACACGAATCCTAAAGATAGATCTATTGGGCCTAACAACCCCCATTCAAGTTATGAATGGCTTTAGTACTTCGATTTATATGGTGATTGTGATTTCCAATTTATGACATACTTGCGAGTATGCGGGGAATATTCTATATGCATTAAAGTTAATGTCGATTACCAGGTGTTCATCATATGACTGATTTTTATACACTTGCGAGTGTAAGATTATTGAATAAATGAAATCTTGTGGTTTATTATTACGATTTGATAAATATATAGGCTAAACCTATAACTCACCAACATTTTTGTTGACGTTTAAAGCATGTTTATTCTCAGGTGATTAAAAACTGCATTCGGAGATTTAAATCGATGTGTAATATTATTGTAAACCATTATGTAATGGTCGTGTGTAAAACGTTATCTTTTAGATTATCATTACTTGATAATCTACGTTATGGTTTTTAAACCTTTATCAATAAAATAAAGGTTATGATTTGTTTTAAAAACAAATGTTGTCTTTGATAAACGTCTCATATAGAGGTCAAAACCTCGCAACGAAATCAATTAATATGAAACGTTTATAATCGATATGAACGGGACATTTCGATATAATCGCAATTATAAACGCAATAACTACCACCACAACCGCAACTTTAACCGCAACAACAATAACAATCCCATTCCAACAATAACAACAACCGCAACAACAACAATTCCAACAATAATAACCAGAGGCAGAAACCATGCCAGAGGTGTGAAGGATACCATCCGACTGGGCTTTGTACGACATCGTGTACTAAGTGTAATAGAAAGGGTCATGGTACGACGAAGTGTGAAGTTTACGGACCAATGTCTAACAAGAATAAAGGAACAAATAATACCGCCATTATTTGTTATGGATGTGGGAAGCCGGGTCATATCAGAAACGAATGCCCAAATCAGGGGAATACTAATGGACAGGGCCGCAAAAGAGTTTTCAATATTAATACGGCAGAAGCGCAGGAAGACCCGGAGCTTGTTACGGGTACGTTTCTTATTGACAATAAATCTGCTTATGTTTTATTTGATTCGGGTGCGGATAGAAGCTATATGAGTAAAGATTTTTGTGCTAAATTAAATTGTCCATTGACGCCTTTGGATAATAAATTTTTACTCAAATTAGCAAACGGTAAATTAATTACAGCATATAATATATGTCAGAATCGAGAAATTAAATTGGTTAGCAAAACGTTTAAGATTGATTTGATACCAGTAAAGTTAGGGAGTTTTGATGTGATAATTGTCATGGACTGGTTGAAAGAGGTGAAGCAGAAATCGTTTGTTACAAAAATGCGATTCGCATTATGCGAGAAAAAGGAAAACCCTTAATGGTGTACGGAGAAAAGAGCAACGCGAAGCTAAATCTTATTAGTAATTTGAAGGCGCAAAAACTAATAAGAAAAGGTTGCTATGCTGTTCTAGCACATGTCGAGAAAGTACAAACCGAAGAAAAGAACATCAATGATGTTCCCGTTACAAAAGAATTTCTCGATGTATTTCCGAAAGAATTACCGGGACTACCTCCACACCGATCCGTTGAATTTCAAATAGATCTTGTACCGGGAGCTGCACCAATAGCTCGTGCTCCATACAGACTCGCACCCAACGAAATGAAGGAACTCTAGAGTCAATTACAAGAACTTTTAGAGCGTGGTTTCATTCGACCAAGCACATCATCATGGGGAGCTCCTGTTTTGTTTGTCAAGAAGAAAGATGATACATTCAGGATGTGTATAGACTACCTAGAGTTGAACAAACTTACCATCATGAATCGTTATCCACTACCAAGAATCGATGACTTATTTGATCAACTACAAGGCTCGTCAGTTTATTCGAAGATAGATTTAAATTCTGGGTATCATCAAATGCGGGTGAAGGAGGATGATATTCCGAAGACTGCTTTCAGAACGCATTACGGTCATTACGAGTTTATGGTTATGCCGTTTAGGTTGACTAACGCATCAGCTGTATTCATGGACATCATGAACTGAGTGTGTGGACCATACCTTGATAAGTTTGTCATTGTTTTCATCGATGACATACTTATTTACTCAAAGAATGATTAAGAGCACGAAGGACATTTGATAAAAGTGCTAGAGTTGTTGAGGAAAGAAAAAATGTACGCTAAGTTTTCAAAGTGTGCATTTTGGTTGGAAGAAGTTAAATTCCTCGGTCACATAGTGAACAAAGAAGGTATTCAGGTGGATCCGTAAAGATTGAAAACGTTGAAAAGTAGGAAACCCTGAAAACTCCGAAGCATATACGCCAATTTTTAGGATTGGCTGGTTACTACAGAAGATTCATTCAAGATTTTTCCAAAATAGCAAAACCTTTGACTGCATTAACGCATAAAGGAAAGAAATTTGAATGGAAGGATGAGTAGGAGAAAGCGTTTCAATTGTTGAAGAAAAAGTTAACTACGGCACCTATATTGTCATTGCCTGAAGGGAATGATGATTTTGTGATATATTGTGATGCCTCAAAGCAAGGCCTCGATTGTGTATTAATGCAACGAACGAAGGTAATTGGATATGCTTCTAGATAATTGAAGATTCACTAGCAGAATTATACGACACATGATTTGGAATTAGGCGGTTGTTTTTGCATTAAAGACTTGGAGACACTACTTATATGGGGTCAAAAGTATCATATATACTGACCACAAAAGTCTCCAACATATATTTGATCAGAAACAGCGGAACATGAGGCAGCGTAGATGGATTGAACTGTAGAACGATTTTGAGATTCGATACCACCCGGGGAAGGCGAATGTGGTAGCCGACGCTTTGAGTAGAAAGGACAGAGAACCTATGCGGGTAAAAGCTATGAATATAATTATTCATACTAATCTTACTACTCAAATAAAGGAGGCGCAGCAGGGGTTTTAAAAGAAGGAAATTTGAAGAATGAAATACCTAAAGAATCGAAAAAACATCTTAATATTCGGGAAGACGGAACCCGATATAGGGCTGAAAGAATTTGGGTACCAAAGTTTGGAGATGTGAGAGAAATGGTACTTAAGGAAGCACATAAAACCAGATATTCAATACATCCCGGAGCGGGGAAGATGTACAAAGACCTGAAGAAACACTTTTGGTGACCGGGTATGAAATTCGATATTGCTAAATACGTAGGAGAATGTTTGACGTGTTCTAAGGTCAAAGCTGAACATCAGAAACCATCAGGTCTACTTCAACAACCTGAAATCCCGGAATGGAAATTGTGACGACCCGAAAATTTTTTGACCAAATTTAAACTTAATCTTTATATGTTTCCGACACGATAAGCAAAGTCTGTAATGTTGAGTCTTAAAAAGTTGGAACTGTTTCATATATTCAATTGACCTTCGACTGCTCTCGACGATTCACGAACAATTAATTGTAAATAAATATGTGCGTATGTATATATAAATAATAATTCGAGATATAATTTGAAGTATTATATGTTGTTGTTATTAAAGATTAATAAAATAAACATAGGATATTATAATAATTATTATTTAAAATATATCTCTATATATAAATAAAGTATACTAAAAATAAATATTAAATGATTGTAATACTCGTTTGATGTTCCGAATGATATTAAGCAAGTTAAATTCAAACTTATGATTTTAAAATAAACGGTGATCCGAAAACGTGTTCTATAAATTTTAGGCTTACTAAAAATTAATTTAGGATCTAGTTATTAAATTTTAGCATTTTTTATATTTTACCCATAAATGAGAGGGACAGTTGATGTAATTTTAATTTATTAAATTAATGACTGAATTTTATACCATAATGACCAAAATAAATAAATATAGTTAATTTAAAAATATGGGATTTTTCCGAGAACTTTTATTCGCCACTGATTTATCAACGGAGTACGATTTAGCAATCCAGGGAAAAGTGTCGGTAGAAACAACCAAGATTTATGGCTGCTATACTATTTGGTCACTATTCAGTCACTATTTCATTTCAATCCACTGATTGTAAAGTTATTATTATATTAATATTATTAATTATTATTAATATTATGATTATATATATATTTATGCTTTAGACTTGTAAGTTAAAAACCACAACACCACCGTTCATCTTTCTATCTATTTTCTATGTGTTCATCGAAACCCAAATATCATCACCAACTATTTAAACACCATGAAACCGCTAGCTGATGTTCGATTATTTTTTCTAAAACACCAAACACCTTTGTAAACCATCACTGTTTGTTTTGTTCAATCCTCACTCGACTAATAGTTGCAGCCATAATCAAACACCACTTTCATCGTCAACACCTCCGATTTAAAACCACCATAACTCCATTGTCTGCCACCCTACGCCACCACACCCAACAAAAT
Organism: Rutidosis leptorrhynchoides; assembly: GCF_046630445.1. Taxonomy (NCBI): domain Eukaryota; kingdom Viridiplantae; phylum Streptophyta; class Magnoliopsida; order Asterales; family Asteraceae; genus Rutidosis; species Rutidosis leptorrhynchoides. The sequence goes on from NC_092338.1 coordinate 417,910,873, forward strand.
CCATCGGACACCATCACCTCTATTCTTTGTGTTTCCATCAAAAACCACCATCACCTTAAAACAACCATCATCAAACTAGTTTTAATTTTCGAACTTTTACTACTATCACCAAATACACCACCACCTATGGCTCATTATTACTACAACATCATGGTAACCATTAAACACCACCATCACTAACCAATACTGTTGCTGCGTGTTTTTCTGTCTTTCTGTTTCTATACCATCGAACCACCATGAAATCTTATATATATTTTCATGTTTCTACTGCTTCTGTTTTGATATACGATCATCTCCACCATCGTATTCTTTTTATTTTATTTTGTTTAACCCACTACTATTACTATCGTATATATTACTACCGCTACTATGGTATGATCGATTGAACCACCACCATCATATGAACCATCCTCACCATCGCACCTTCAATCATCGAAATAAGACCACCTACGATTGCTTCTATTACAGTTTTTGTTTTCCGATTAATCGAAGCCAAAACACATTTTTTTCTTTCATTCGATGATGATGATAGTATTATGTTGATGAAGATGGGATATGGAATGAAGAATAATGATGATGCTCTTTAAATAATGAAGATGGTGATGATGCTTATTAAATATAATAATGACGAGAATGATGATGAGAGTGGTTTGTTCAAATTCTAATCGAACGAGTATCTGCTGTTGCATAATTCCACTATAGCCGACATTCACCAACCATAGCCCCACTTGCTGTAAAAACGATCGCGTTTTATATTATGAAGAAAAGGAAACTGTAATTACGGGTTATAAAAAAATGGGTTACGGTTTAGGTCAGATAAACAAGAATGGAGGAATGGTTTGTTGGAGTGAGTGAGAAACGGGAGGTCGTGGGTTCAATCCCTACCTGCAGCATTTTTTTTTGTTTAGTTGAACTTGGGCTTGTGAAATCGTAATTGCTCAATAGGCCTATTTATATCTTTGTTGCTGTTGGGCCAAATTACATTATGCTATTGGGCTGTTACGATTATGATTAGTGGGCCGAGATTTAAATTAGATAGATGGGTTTATTCAATTGTCTTGTTGTTGGGCCATGATTATATTGGGACGAGCTGAAAATAGTTAAATAAATATGGGACACAATTTATAACAGGAAAGTAGAAATATCGGAATGGTTAAGGGAGGTATTGTGTTAACAAGAGGTCGAAGGTTCGAGCCCGGGCAGTGACGTTTTATTTTTAAGGCTCTTTTCTTCAAAGGTTGTACATTTTTATTATTTTAATAGTATTATTATTATTATTATTATTATTATTATTATTATTATTATTATTATTATTATTATTATTACTTTTATTAATATGATTATTATTATTATTAAGATTATTATTATAATATTTATTATCATCATCATCATTATTATTATTATTATTATTATTATTATTATTATTATTATTATTATTATTATTATTATTATTATTATTATTATTATTATTATTATTATATTATTATTATTACTATTAACAACATTAGTATACTTACTAACAAGTATTATTATTAAGTATTATTAGTATTTAGAAATTTTTAACAAAATTAGTATTTTTATTGTAAAAATAATACAACCTTTTTATTTTATTATTATTACAATCATTATTAAAAATTTTGTATAATTTATTATTATTATTATCATTTTATTATAAAAACTATCATTATTAGCAAATAAATATTTTATATATAAAAATATACTTAATACATATACTATAATTATATTAATGTTCCATATAACTATATATATCAAACATATTATAATTTTTTTTATAAAAAACTAATGATTTTAAAAATAATACTAATCATATATAAATAAAAATATATAGATATATTAAAATAATTAAATGTATAGATATTAATTATTTTAAATATAAATATATACATAACATAATTTAAGATATAATATATATAAATAAAGTATATATATTTTTAAATAGAAAATTAGTATAAACTCTATATAACTACAATATATATACTATATAATTAATTAATAAAATTATGTGATTTCCATCATATGTTTTGATAGATATATAAATGATATAGGTTCGTGAATCCGAGGCCAACCCTGCATTGTTCAGTATCGTCGTATGAATATTTTTACTACAAAATATTGTAGAGTGAGTTCATTTGATTCCCTTTTACTCTTTACATTTTTGGGACTGAGAATACATGCGCTGTTTTTACAACTGCTTTATTAAATGCTTTTGAAATATATTTTGAACTGCGAATGCATGAATTGCTTTTATAAATGTTTGACGAGATAGACACAAGTACTTAAAAACATTCTACGAATGAGTTATGAGTATACTAGATATCACCCCTTTATAGTCTGGTAATCTAAGAATTAGGAAACCGAGCTCCTAATTGACGCGAATCCTAAAGATAGATCTATGGGCACTAACGAGCCCCAGTCAGAGAATTTGAACTGCTTTAGTACTTCGAAATAGGTATTACAACCGCCAGCTTTAAAAGATATGATCTGTTTGTGAGGTGTACACAACCATCATATTTAAAAGAGTGGCATGTTTGTATGCTTTTGCATGACCGTGCGGAATGCCGGTATGCGGGGGATATTCTATATGCATCTTGTTAAGGTCGATTACCAGATGTTTGTAGTTCATATGAATGACTTTTAACTCTATGCCGTGCGAAATGCATGATATGAGATTATGTTTATGAAAGATATTAAAAATCGCGAGGTAACCTACGGGGGAGAAAAGGATACGAACCTACTCTGCTAAGCATTATGAAAAATGGTTTTGTACACGAGATAGGTGTACTGTATTTAAATCTTGTGGTCTATCAAAATGATGAATTTTATTGTTTACAATAAACCTATGAACTCACCAATCTTTTGGTTAACACTTGAAAGCATGTTTATTCTCAGGTATGAAAGAAATCTTCCGCTATGCATTTGCTCATTTTTAGAGATATTACTTGGAGTCATTCATGACATATTTCAAAAGACGTTGCATTCGAGTCATTAAGTTCATCAAGATTATTATCAAGTCATTTATAGATTGGATATATTATGAAATGGTATGCATGCCGTCAACTTTCGATGTAAAGAAAGTTTGTCTTTTAAAAACGAATGCAATGTTTGTAAAATGTATCATATAGAGGTCAGGTACCTCGCGATGTAACCAAATGTAATGTATTCGTCCAGATGGATTAGGACGGGTCACTACAGAAATGGGAAAACATTACCATGGATTTCATTACTAAATTGCCAAGGACTGCAAGTGGTTATGATACTATTTGGGTAATAGTCAATCGTCTCACCAAATCAGCACACTTTTTTCCAATGAGAGAAGATGATAAAATGGAGAAGTTGGAATGTTTATACTTGAAGGAAGTCATCTCCAGACATGGAATACCAGTCTCTATTATCTCTGATAGGGATGGCAGATTTGTTTCAAGATTCTGGCAGACATTGCAACAAGCATTGGGGACTCGTCTAGACATGAGTACTGCCTATCACCCACAAATAGATGGGCAAAGTGAAAGGACGATACAGACCCTTGAAGACATGCTACGAGCATGTATCACTGATTTCAAAAACAGTTGGGATCGACATCTACCGTTAGCAGAATTTTCCTACAACAACAGTTACCATTCGAGTATTGAGATAGCGCCGTTTGAGGCACTTTATGGTAGAAAGTGCAGGTCTTCGATTTTTTGGAGTGAAGTGGGGGATAGACAGATTACAGGTCCAGAAATTCTCCAAGAAACTATAGAGAAAATCATTCAAATTCAACAACGGTTGAAAACCGCCCAGAGTTGGAAAAAAGAACTACGCAGACAGTAAAAGAAAAGATATAGAATTTGAAATTGGAGAGAGATGGTCATGCTTAAGGTTTCAACTTGGAAAGGCGTTGTTAGATTTGGTAAACGGGAGAAACTAAATCCAAGATACATTGGCTCATTTAAGATTATAGATCGTGTCGGACCAGTAGCTTACTGACTTGACTTACCTCAACAACTCGCCGGTGTACATGATACTTTTCACGTATCGAATCTGAAGAAATGCTTAGCCAAAGAAGATCTCACTATTCCTTTAGACAAAATCCAAATCAATGAAAAACTTCAAATCATTGAAGAACCCGTCGAAATAATGGATCGTGAGGTTAAAAGACTTAAGCAAAATAAAATACCAATCGTTAGGGTTCAATGGAATGCTCGTAGAGGACCTGAGTTCACCTGGAAATGTGAAGATCAGATGAAGAAGAAATACCCACACTTATTTCCAGATGATACGTCAACACCTCAAACTGCTTAAAATTTCGGGACGAAATTTATTTAACGGGTAGGTACTGTAGTGACCCGAAATTTTCCATGATTATATATTATATGAGATTATTATTTACATGAATAAATGTTTCCAACATGTTAAGCAATCAAACTTATTAAGACTTGATTATTTGAAATGGTTTTTTGTGTTAACGTTTGACCACCCAGTTTGTCCGATGATTCACGAACGTTATAACTTGTATATGACATGAATGTATATATATGAACATATATATATATTTGTTTAACATGATGAAATTATAATTAAAGTATCTCATTATGTATATTAACAATGAACCTTATACATAAAACAAGACTACTAACTTAAGAAATTCAAAACGATATCTATACGTAACGATTATCGTTGTAATAACGTCTTAATATTTATATATCATATTAAGATATACTAGTACATCATGTTATCATTATAATGTAATAATTTAACATCTAATTAAATATAATAACAATGGGATTAATTACATTTAACGAAATCGTTAACTTAAAGGTTTCGAAACAACACTTACATGAAACAACTAACGATGACTTAACGACTCAGTTAAAATGCATATACATATAGTGTATTAAGATGTATTATTATAATTTTGAAAGACTTCATGACACATATCAAAGTACTTCTACTTAACAAAAATGCTTACAATTACATTCTCATTCATTTTTATCAACAATTCTACTCGTATGCACCCGTATTCGTACTCGTACAATACACAGCTCCTAGATGTACATACTATTAGTATATACACTTCAATGATCAGCTCTTAGCAGCCCTTAATGAGTCTTCAAACATGTGGGAACCATTCTTTGTAATCTAGTATGAATGATTTAGCAAGATTACAAAAATATTATTAATCAATCATGACTTATTTACAAGAAAACAAACTTACATATCCTTTATATCTAATCCATATATCACGACCTAAAACACATACAAACACCTTCATTCATCAATTTTCTTCATCTAATTGAACTCTCTCAAGTTCTATCTTCAAGTTCTAAGTGTTCTTCATAAATTCTATAAGTTCTAGTTTCATAAAATCAAGAATACTTTCAAGTTTGCAAGTATACTTCCAAGCTTTCTAATCCATTCCAAGTAATCATCTAAGATTAAGAAACCTTTGTTACTTACAGTAGGTTATCATTCTAATTCAAGGTAATAATCATATTCAAACTTTGATTCAATTTCTATAACTATAACTATCTTAATTCGAGTAGAAAATCTTACTTGAACTTGTTTTTGTGTCATGATTCTACTTCAAGAACTTCCAAGCCATCCAAGATCCTTTGAAGCTCTAGATCATTTATTGTTATTTCCAGTAGGTTTACCTACTATACTTGAGGTAGTAATGATGTTCATAACATCATTCGATTATCTTATTCGAAGATTTAAACTTGTAATCACTAGAACATAGTTTAGTTAATTCTAAACTTGTTCGCAAACAAAGTTAATCCTTCTAACTTAACTTTAAAATCAACTAAACACATGTTCTATATCTATATGATATGTTAACTTAATGATTTAAAACCTGGAAACACGAAGAACACCGTAAAACCGGACATACGCCGTCGTAGTGAAATCGGGGGCTGTTTTAGGTTAGATAATTAAAAACTATGATAAACTTTGATTTAAAGGTTGTTCTTCTGGGAAAATGATTTTTCTTATCAACATGAAACTATATCCAAAAACCATGGTTAAACTCAAAGTGGAAGTATGTTTTTCAAAATGGTCATCAAGACGTCGTTCTTTCGACTGAAATGACTACCTCTTACAAAAACAACTTGTAACTTATATTTTTGACTATAAACCTATATATTTTCTGTTTAGTTTCATAAAGTACAGTTCAATATGAAACCATAGCAAGTTGATTCACTCAAAACGGATTTAAAACGAAGAAGTTATGGGTAAAACAAAATTGGAAAAATTTTACTTGTTGTAGCTACGTAAATTTTATAACAAATCCCTACTAACCATAACATAACTAATTTATATTGTATTATACATGTCTTGATAGACCATAGACATGTATACAATGTTTTGACATATCATATCGATGTCATCTATATATATTATTTGGAACAACCATAGACACTCTATATGCAGAAATGATCGAGTTAGCTATACAGGGTTGAGGTTGATTCCAAAATAATATATATACTTTGAGTTGTGATCGAGTCTGAGACTTGTATGCACTGGGTCGTGGATTGATTCAAGAAATTATATTGATTTATTTCTGTACTACTAACTGTGGACATTTAATTGTGAACTACTAACGTTAGACTGCTAGCTTAACAACTTAAATCGTTAAAAACGTAAATATAATATGTTGTGAATATATTTCAATCATACTTTGATATATATGTATATATTTTTTATAGGTTCGTGAATTGACCAGTGGCCAAATCTTATTTCCGGCAAAGTGAAAATCTGTGAAAGTGAGTTATAGTCCCACTTTTAAAATCTAATCTTTTTGGGATGAGAATACATGCAGCTTTATAAATGTTTTACAAAATAGACACAAGTACGCGAAACTACATTCTATGGTTGGATTATTAAACCGAATATTGATCCTTCAAGTCTGGTAGCCTAAGAATTAGGGAAATGGCCCCTAATTGACGCGAATCCTAAAGATAGATCTATTGGGCCTAACAACCCCCATTCAAGTTATGAATGGCTTTAGTACTTCGATTTATATGGTGATTGCGATTGCCAATTTATGACATACTTGCGAGTATGCGGGGAATATTCTATATGCGTTAAAGTTAATGTCGGTTACCAGGTGTTCATCATATGAATGATTTTTATATACTTGTGAGTGTAAGATTATTGAATAAATGAAATCTTATGGTCTATTATTACGATTTGATAAATATATAGGCTAAACCTATAACTCACCAACATTTTTGTTGACGTTTAAAGCATGTTTATTCTCAGGTGATTATTAAGTGCTTCCGCCGTTACATGCTAATTTAAGGACAAAAATTGGAGTCAGCATGCTTGTAATATATTGTTTAAAAACTGCATTCGGAGATTTAAATCGATGTGTAATATTATTGTAAACCATTATGTAATGGTCGTGTGTAAAATGTTATCTTTTAGATTATCATTACTTGATAATCTACGTTATGGTTTTTAAACCTTTATCGATAAAATAAAGGTTATGGTTTGTTTTAAAAATGAATGCAGTCTTTGATAAACGTCTCATATAGAGGTCAAAACCTCGCAACGAAATCAATTAATATGAAACGTTTATAATCGATATGAATGGGACATTTCAATTTTGCCTATTACATGCTTGCTATATGTCTTACTGACATGGAAAAAGTTATTTTTCCTTGTTCAGATGTCGGACATACCGCCCATCATCATTGATTTGGAGAGCGACTCAGATTCGTCTGCTACCTCGCCTACGATTGTTGCTGACTCACAGATCCCGTCACCTCTACCCTCCGACGACTCTGGAGCTATACCCTCTAGGGATAGTAGTTACGCACCTGACCTGATGATCATCTCAGACGGAGACGAGGATCCAGAGGAAATTCCAGCTCCACCCAGCCCTGGACTCCCGGAGCCACAGCACCATTCCGGTGATGCTGTGATTCCTGGGGGAAATGGGGACGGTCCTTTCCATAATGAGCATGGACATTGGGTTAGACGCCTTGATGATGGGCGTGTCGTACCGATTCCACCTTTCAGATACTGACTTATGACCACCGGCCAGGCACATCCACCCTCAGACGATTCAGACGATTCATCAACCGATGACACCAGTGAGGAGGATCCAGAGGAGGATTATGAGGATGACTCCGAGGAGGAGGAGTCCGTGCAGCCACCTTCTACCCCGCCGAAGAAGCGGTACCGCTTCGATGGTTATGTTATTCCAGGGGTTAATGGAGGTAAGCAGTTCATGAACGCACGCAGACTGTTGGTTAGGGTCACCGCCCGTAAGCGGGTTGTGCCGTATCCTGCTGATCCATTCGTGCGTAAGATCGGTCGTTATGCACCATCTACTTTTGGCGCGGGACCTTCAGCACCACCGGCCCCACCTGTACCATCTGCACCACCTGCCCCACCAGCATCTCCCACATAATGGACATCATTTGATTTAATGTTCTTGAGCTATAATTTACCTAATTTGATTTTGTTAATTTCTAGTGTAATTAGAGTTAAATTGTTAGTATATTATGCATGTATAACCTAGATTGATGCTATTTAACATGATTTGAAGCCAAAAACTTCAAAATTTTTAGGAATATAGGGTTTGTGTTCTTGAGCAATTTGGGGCTTTTTGATATAAATAGGTTATGGCCGATTTTTTTCATGAATTATTGCTAAATTAAGTAGTGTAACATGTTTAGGTAGCTAAATGATCCAAACTTTAATCATAAACAAGATTTTTGAGAATTAAAGTGGACTTTTTAGGTCTAAAATTCATGAACTTGATTAAATTGATGTAAATGCCATTTGAAACTTGTTTAATTAATAGTAAAGGTTGTTTTAACATGTTATTTGAGTTGAATGCTTATGAACTTTGTAAACATTTTCATATATGCTTATTTGAAAAAGTGTAGAATTGCGAAAATTGTGAAAATGTGTATAAGTTTAATTTTGATTGAACATGTTATTATAATTGTTTCAGGTTGTTATTTTGCTAACACTAATGCATATTTGGATGCACAAATTTTGTGTTTAATGTGTTTTCCATAGATTTACCGATACTGATGGTGCATCATCATCATCTAGGCAACCTGCTCCAGAACCTGAACCAGAAATGCAATATGAACCGGAACAACAACAACAACCTGATCAACACGTACCTTATTATGATCCGCTACAAGAATATGTTGATGCCTACGTAATTTTTCCGATTCATCCGATAGTAGAACACCCAACAATTCATGAAGCACATTTGCATCCCAATATGAGATTTGATCGAAGTTGGAGAGATTACCCGACATATCAAAGTAACAAATTCAAACTGGTAACGAAAAATGTAGAAGTGCTGAGGGTAATCGATTGGGAGCCTTTGGAAAGGGTCCAACTAGCTAACTCAGTTAGACTGCATCTGATCCAAAGGTATGGCAGCTCTTCTTTTCCCGATTGGAAACGTCTATTCACCATTCGTAGGCCTGTATATAAGGAATGGTGTGTTGAACTAATGAGTACTATAGCGTTAAATGCAGAAGTAGATAGATTAGATGATAGAAGTTTTCTTAGATTTATACTTGGCCGTAGGATGTACAGGATGTCCATGCTGGACATGGCCAGGGCTTTACAGATTTACACTCCTGGTGAATTACTACTACATGATTGTATGAATTTGATTTATCATGGTGAAAGGGTAGATAGGAATTTTGACGCAAACACCGTCTAGAGGCGTATGTCAAATTATAATGTTTTTTCGCTAGGAGGAAGACACTCCTACTTAGATATTAACAAAGCAGAGCTACGTATTATACATAGATTTTTAGCTAATTCGATTACACAAAGAGGTAAAAACAAGGAGAAGATGACCTTACATGACTTATTTTACCTTAAGTGTATTCGAAATAATAGAAGCTTTGTTAATATTCCCTACTGTATTGGTTTTTATCTGTCCAAAGTGGTAGCCAGAATACAGGAAGGGGGAATAATAGGAGGAGGTATTTTTGTTACTCTCATTGGAGAGTATTTGGGTGTAGATAAGGATCAAGGGGGTCCACTTTTGGTATGTAGGGAACAGGATGATACTTTAGGATTGAAGGTCTATCAGGGTGCTAAGGTATTAAAGAGCAGACGCAATCAGACAGTACCATATGTTGGTCGTCATGCACAGGTAGAGAGAGGTTCGGATGAAGAATTGGAGGAAGCGGATGACATTAGGGAGGCTATGACTGACGTCTACCAACGTATAGATGAGGTAGAAATGACAAACCAGGATAGACATAGTCGATATGAGCAGTGGCAAGCCCGGAATGAATACGAGCATTCCAGGCAACGACAACATGATAGATGGCACTATCATCAGCATCAGATCATGAGCTAGCTATCACCTCAGGATCACTACGTACTGACCTGACCTGCTTACTATCCTCCACACCAGCCTGATATGCAACCACCATTTACTCTCTACGACCCTAACCAGGCCTATCAGTACACCTATAACCAACCATGAAACCCGCCCGACGACATGAACTGGAACCCCTATCCTGATTGATATAGTTCCGTTGGTGATTTTTATGATTTTTATCTTTTTATTATTTTTATTTATTTATGTTTAAACATACAAATATTGATACTTTTATATAAGTTTAATATTTTTTGTACTAATATTTCATATTTGATTTGAAAGTGGGATTTTAAGTCCCATTTCAAATTACCATGCATGTTTATATTTGTATTGTATGTATTTTATTTCATATACACAACAGGGTAAAACAGCGCATTTTTAAAGACTGACATTAAGTTCAGCAAAAGCTACTAATTTTGATGACAAAACGAAAAACAAATGTGATGTAACAACAAGACGGAATGAACAAATGATGTGCACCATTTATCATTAAGCAAACAAACACCAATATGTTTGGAAACTTTGGTAAAATTTAATCATTTTTCTACGCTAATCACCCTCAATAATTTAAATTGTTACTGATTTCTTGCAAATGAGGGCATTGCAAGATCTTAAGTGTGGGAAGGGGTTAAATTCTTTCAGATTTTTAAAATTTTAACTTATACACTTGGTTACCATTAAAAATACTAGTAACGCAGTAGTTGTATTAGAATCTAGTGCTCTCTGATAATAAAGAACAGCCCTAGTCTTATATACTGACTACCCAATTCTAGTAAAATTTTTCAAAATTTTTAAATAAATGAATTCAAAATCATGTTTATACATATTTATGAACGATAAAACTAGGTGTTAACACCGAAATTATTGTTACCTCGGAAAGGACATAAATTGAGAAACAACCCAAAATGTTAGAATTCATTTAAAATGGAATAGAGGACAATAAAAAGGCAAAGAAAGGAAAATAAAAGCCAAGTGTGGGAAAATTTACCAAGTTATTTAAAACATATATCACATATTTTTGTACAAATAATTGAAGATACTTTTGTTTTGGACAAAATTAACCGTTTTACCCGGTAAATTGTAAGATATTTGAAAGAAAGATGGATCTACACGATGAATCAATTCCATCATTAAAAGGAAGTAAAGTCTTCCGAAAAAGAAACGCGCTTCTTGATTTAGGTCAGGAAGTTGTCGTCCAGACCAGTTGTAGAGTCTATGAAAAACCTTAAAAAGTTTTCTCGAAAATCAGCTGAATATCCACAGACCTCAGCATCAAACAGGGTCGCCAAGTGGTCAGACTTATCCTAACCATTAGAGGATCTGTCTCGTAAAATAGGGAGGGCACCGTGCAAATTAGCTTGATAAGACTAATGAATCAGATCTCCAGAAAGGATAATCTCCTTAAAGATAAAAAATCAGCTTTTAAGACTGATATTACTAGATCTTTGAGATTGACTTTTAAAGATTGAGAATTCAAACTCATGGAATTCGATGATATCTAAACTCGAGCTTGAACGAGAAAATATTTTGATCAAAATCACAAACCGATTTGTTTTCTGAAAACTCATTTTTAATGCGTTCATTACCATTGAACGTAAAATCCTAAGAATTCACCTGAAATTCATTAGGCCACCTGAACCAAATCGGGTGTCAACCGTAAGAACGGTGGTTGCATAGCATGGTCGAAGACAAGACCTTGTGCCAGACCGAAAAACTATAGGGTGATCTTTACTATTGCTCCTACAAAGGATAGTAATTGCATCCGACACAATATAGACCATAATTAAAAGCATGTCACGGGACATTGCCTTAACATTTGCTTGTTCAACGCTTTCCTTTACAACCGGACGGTAGTTTACCGAAAGGTAATATACGAAGCAAGTATACTGGACGTGTTGCTTTCCCAATACAAGGTTAGCAAGTGGGTGACACAAAACCGCAAGTTTTGAGCTAAAATTTTCAATCTGAAACCTAACAAACCCACAAAAACAATTTTGCAAACACCGGTGAAGGGTTATTCCGGAAAACTTATCTAGGGTAAAAGCTAGATTGAATTTTCAAAAGATCAAATATTTTCATAAAGATCCAATTTCCTTAAGGATCTAAATTTTCATGGGACTGTAAACCACATCGTTACTACCATTGTTCATACCGCCGTATAAAAATCACTGATGTACAAAGTGTGAAGAATAAATAAGTGATTCTAGTATTTTTATTTCAAGACTATATTGCTTGAGGACAAGCAATGCTCAAGTGTGGGAATATTTGATAATGCTAAAAACGAACATATATTTCATAGCATTATCCCTCAAGAAAGACAAGCTTTTAGTTGCAATTGTTCTATTTACAAGTGATATTCGTTTAAATAATAAAAGGTGAAGACAAAATTCAGATACGACGATTTAAAGATGCAAACGACCAAAAAGCTAAAAAGTACAAAGTACAATCAAAGTGGTTCAAATTATTGATGAGAAACGTCTAAAAATTACAAGAGTATGAGCCGCAAAACGCAAAATACAAGATATTAAATTGTACGCAAGGACGTTCGAAAATCCGTAACCGGGACCAGAGTCAACTCTCAATGCTCGACGCAACGGACTAAAAATTACAAGTCAACTATGCACATGAATATAATATAATATATAATAAATTCTTAAAATTATATATATATATATATATATATATATATATATATATATATATATATATATATATATATATATATATTATTTAATAAAACCGTCGGCAAACAAGAAAACAAATCTGTGTGAGCTGGAAAAGCAGGCCATGCGATCGCATGGCCTGGAAGTGCAATTTCCATGCGATCGCATGGCCCTGAAATGCTGGCCACATCTATAAAAGGCGACGAGTTTCAGCGAACAAAAACACATCTTTTTCTTTCCTCTCCCTCATACGATATATATTTATATTTATATTTAAATTTTAATTTTAATTTTAATTTTAATTTTAATAATAAGGTTATGTTAGCGAATGTTGTAAGGGTGTAAGTCGAAATTCTGTCCGTATAAAGCTACGCTATTATTAATCATTGTAAGTTATGTTCAACCTTTTTAAATTAATGTCTCGTAGCTAAGTTATTATTATGCTTATTTAATGCCGAAGTAATCGTGATGTTGGGCTAAATATTAAAATTGGGTAATTGGGCTTTGTACCATAATTGGGGTTCGGACAAAAGAACGACACTTATGGAAATTAGACTATGGGCTGTTAATGGGCTTTATATTTGTTTAATTAAATGATAGTTTGTTAATTTAATATAAAGATTTACAATTGGACGTACCTATAAATAACCATATACACTCGATCGAACACGATGGACGGTGTAGTGACCCGAACTTTCCATGTTTATATATATTAAATGAAATTGTTATTTACATTATTAAATGTTTCCAACATGTTAAGCAATCAAACTTGTTAAGACTTGATTAATTGAAATAGGTTTTATATAGACAACTGACCACCCAAGTTGACCGGTGATTCACGAACGTTAAAACTTGTAAAAACTATATGATGACATATATATGGATATATATATAGTTAACATGATATTATGATAAGTAAGTATCTCATTAGATATTTTAACAATGAGTTATATAAATAAAATTGAGTTTATTGAATTAAGAAACTCGAAACAATATATATAACGATTATCGTTATAACAACGTTTTACTAAATACATATGAATCATATTAAGATATTAATACACTATGTTTAATCATGATAAATTATAAGTAAACATGTAATTAAGTGTATTAACAATGAACTACATATGTAAAAACAAGACTACTAACTTAATGATTTCGAAACGAGACATATATGTAACGATTATCGTTGTAACGACATTTAACTGTATATATATAATACTAAGATATATTATATATCATAATATCATGATAATGTAACAATTTAACATCTCTTTAGATATAATAAACAATGGGTTAATAACATTTAACAAGACCGTTAACCTAAAGGTTTCAAAACAACATATACTTGTAACGACTAACGATGACTTAACAACTCAGTTAAAATGTATTTACATGTAGTGTTTTAATATGTATTCATACACTTTTTAAAGACTTCAAGACACTTATCAAAATACTTCTACTTAACAAAAATTCTTACAATTACATCCTCGTTCAGTTTCATCAATAATTCTACTCGTATGCACCCGTATTCGTACTCGTACAATACACAGCTTTTAGATGTATGTACTATTGGTATATACACTCCAATGATCAGCTCTTAGCAGCCCATGTGAGTCACCTAACACATGTGGGAACCATCATTTGGCAACTAGCATGAAATATCTCATAAAATTACAAAAATATGAGTAATCATTCATGACTTATTTACATGAAAACAAAATTACACATCCTTTATATCTAATCCATATACCAACGACCAAAAACACCTACAAACACTTTCATTCTTCAATTTTCTTCATCTAGGTGATCTCTCTCAAGTTCTATCTTCAAGTTTTAAGTGTTCTTCATAAATTCTATAAGTTATAGTTTTATAAAATCAAGAACGCTTCTAAGTTTGCAAGTCTACTTTCAAGCTTTCTAATCCATTTCAAGTAATCATCTAAGATCAAGGAACCTTTGTTATTTACAGTAGGTTATCTTTCTAATTCAAGGTAATATTCATATTACAATTTGATTCAATTTCTATAACTATAACAATCTTATTTCGAGTGGAAATCTTACTTGAACTTGTTTTCGTGTCATGATTCTGCTTCAAGAACTTTCAAGCCATCCAAGGATCCTTTGAAGCTAGATCCATTTTTCTCGTTTCCAGTAGCTTTATCCAGAAAACTTGAGGTAGTAATGATGTTCATAACATCATTCGATTCATACATATAAAGCTATCTTATTCGAAGGTTTAAACTTGTAATCACTAGAACATAGTTTAGTTAATTCTAAACTTGTTCGCAAACAAAAGTTAATTATTCTAACTTGACTTTTAAAATCAACTAAACATATGTTCTATATCTATATGATATTCTAACTTAATGATTTAAAACCGGAAAACACGAAAAACACCGTAAAACCGGATATACGCCGTTGTAGTAACACCGCGAGCTGTTTTGGGTTAGTTAATTAAAAACTATGATAAACTTTGATTTAAAAGTTGTTCTTCTGGGAAAATGATTTTCTTATGAACATGAAACTATATCCAAAAATCATGGTTAAACTCAAAGTGGAAGTATGTTTTCCAAAATGGTCATCTAGACGTCGTTCTTTCGACTGAAATGACTACCTTTACAAAAATGACTTGTAACCTATAATTTTGACTATAAACTTATAATTTTTCTGTATATATTCATACACTTAAGTTCAATATGAAACCATAGCAATTGGATTCACTCAAAACGTATTTAAAATGAAGAAGTTATGGGTAAAACAAGATTGGATATTTTTTGTTTATTTTAGCTACGGGAAATGTTTAACAAATCTATACAAATCATATCCTAGCTAACTTATATTGTATTATACATGTATTCTAATATATTATGTAATCTTCGGATACCATAGACACGTATGCAAATGTTTTGACATATCATATCGACCCATGTATATATATTATTTGGAACAACCATAGACACTCTATATGCAGTAATGTTGGAGTTAGCTATACAGGGTTGAGGTTGATTCCAAAAATATATATACTTTGAGTTGTGATCTATCCTGAGATGTGTATACACTGGGTCGTGGATTGATTCAAGATAATATATATAGATTTATTTTCTGTACATCTAATTGTGGACAACTAGTTGTAGGTTACTAACGAGGACAGCTGACTTAATAAACTTAAAACATTAAAACGTATTAAAAATGTTGTAAATATATTTTGAACATACTTTGATATATATGTACATATTTGTTATAGGTTTGTGAATCGACCAGTGGCCAAGTCTTACTTCCCGACGAAGTAAAAATCTATGAAAGTGAGTTATAGTCCCACTTTTAAAATCTAATATTTTGGGATGAGAATACATACAGTTTTATAAATGTTTTACGAAATAGACACAATTAAATGAAACTACATTATATGGGTGAATGATCGAAGCCGAATATGCTCCTTTTTCTTGGTAGCCTAAGAATTAGTAAACCGATCTACTAATTGACGCGAATCCTAAAGATAGATCTATTGGGCCTAACGAACCCCATCCAAAGTACCGGATGCTTTAGTACTTCGATGTTATTTTTATCATGTCCGAAGGATTTTCCGGAATGATAGGGGATATTCTTATATGCATCTTGTTAATGTCGGTTATCAGGTGTTCACCATATGAATGATTTTTATCTCTATGTATGGGATGTATATTGAAATATGAAATCTTGTGGTCTATTATTATGATTTGATAATATATAGGTTAAACCTATAACTCACCAACATTTTTGTTGACATTTTAAGCATGTTTATTCTCAGGTGATTATTAAGAGCTTCCGTTGTTGCATACTAAAATAAGGACAAGATTTGGAGTCCATGCTTGTATGATATTATGTAAAAACTGCATTCAAGAAACTTATTTTTGATGTAATATATTCTTATTGTAAACCATTATGTAATGGTCGTGTGTAAACGGTATATTTTAGATTATCATTATTTGATAATCTACGTAATGCATTTTAAACCTTTATAGATAAAATAAAGGTTATGGTTGTTTTAAAAATGAATGCAGTCTTTGAAAAACGTCTCATATAGAGGTCAAAACCTCGCGACGAAATCAATTAATATGGAACGTTTATAATCAATATGAACGGGACATTTCAGTTGGCATCCGAGCGTTAGTCTTAGAGAACCAAAAAATTGCATTAGTGTGTCTTACCCAGTTTGTTAGGATGCATTAGTGAGTCTGGACTTCGACCGTGTTTTTCTTCAAAAAAACGATTGCTTAACATTTTTTTTGTCGGAAACTATATATTATTAACATGTAAATATTATGTGATATATTAATCTCTTAACGTGTTTGATATTGTGTGATAGATGTCTACCTCTAGTACAAATCCCATTGATTCACCTAATACTAATGAAGAGTCGAATATATTTTGGGAAGATTCACAAATTCCCGAAGAGGAACTGGAAGAGGAGGAACCGAAAGAAGAGGAACCAGAAGAGGAAGAATCGGAAGAGGAGGAACTAGAAGAAGAAGAGGTTTCGGAGGAAGAAATATTGATACCTAGAGTAAGTCGATTAAATAAAAGAAAATCCTCAACCAACGGACCAAAGTTAATAATGGTCAATGATGTTTCCGCCGAAGAAGCAAAATATTGGGAAGATTACCAATTTTTCGATGAATCGAATCCCGATGAGGATTCCGATGATGTTATAGAAATTACCTCGACCCAATTTAATAAAGCGAAAGAAAATAATAAGGGAAAAGGTATAAAAATAGAAAAACCCGATTCCAACCCCGATGAACTTTATATGTATCGACAACATCCGTATTTCCTAAAATGTAACAATGACCCGGGAACCTCTAAACCACCAGGTTTCTCTAAACCATTGTGGAAAACGACGGCTCGTATTAGAGGAACACCATATATTCCTAGAAAATTAGGAAAAACGAACCAAGTCCGAAGAAGAAGAAACCAGTAATTCAGATTAGAGGGTTGTAATCATGTTGTGTATTATATGTATTGTAGTGTGCTTGTACTTTTATGTTCTATGTAAAAATTGCTTGTATTGTTTGTTAATTATCTTTACGAATCTAATCCTTGTCTATTTTACAGTATAAAAACAAAATGGACATTAAGGGTAGACAACCGAATGTTTTAGAAGACCTACCAGAGGATATGATTGAGGAAATCTTGTCTAGAGTCGGTCAGAATTCATCAGCACATTTAGTTATGGCCAAATTAACTTGTCAAACATTTGAAAGACTTTCCAGAAATGCCTTAGTTTATAAAAGGCTTTCCTTTGATAGGTGGGGTATATCACATTGGGGAGACCGTAAGTTACACCGTGTTTTCTTTAAAGCATTAAATGCGGGGAACCCAAATGCAATTTTACGCAACGGGTTAAGAACTTATTTTGACTCAACATATCCCAACATAGGATTTCGTGAATTAGAAAGAGCTTCTAACATGCAACATAAAGAAGCATGTTATGCTTACGGGTTAGTGATGTTCGCTTCTTACCAAAGTGAGAAAAAGAACATCGGACTGCAGCTTTTAAATAAGACCTTCCCACAAGTGACAGATTCAGTAGTTGGGGTGAGAAACAAGGTTTTTAGATTATTACGGGGCTGTTGGACATTACAAAATCCTCGTCCTTTTGACGACATTACAAAATGCTGCCTAGCCAATGGTCATAACGGTTATTTTCCACAAGACCAAGGATGGGAAGTCGTCTTAGTAAAACCAGAATGCATGACTTGTTTCTGGACTTATGAATTACATGTCTTTATTTCCTTTGCTGAACAACTTGCGTATTAACTAGGTTTATCTTCAAAACTGTCATGTAACAAAGTGTACTATATTTCATGTTATATGTAATATAGCGATGTTGTAAGTTTGAAGAATATTTATATGTGATATATTATTATAATCAGATTTTCATATGGAATTGTAGTACTTGAATTGTATATTAGCTACTAAGTATGAACTTAACGGGTAGGTAGTACCCGAATTTAAACTTATAAAACGCTAATATGAAGAAAAAGCTTTTATAAATGAGTTCATATTATGCTACGAAATACTATTGACTACTCTTAATATTCTGTATGATTAACTCGATTCAGTTGGCTATTTTGAAGGAAATGGCACCGACTACTCGACAAACCATGAATATGAGCGAAGAGAAATTTCGTACCTTTCTTGCTGCAAACATAGCCGTAGTACAGGCTGCGCTACATACCAACAATAACTCTGAATCTAGCAATGCAGCTAACGGCGCAAGAAATCATGTAGGATGCTCCTACAAAGAATTCACTGCCTGCAAACCTTTAGAATTTGATGGAACCGAATGACCAATTGGATTGAAACGGTGGACCGAGAAAGTCGAATCGGTGTTTGCCATAAGTAAGTGTACTGAAGAGGACAAAGTTAAGTACGCTACGCATACCTTCACAGGTACTGCGTTAACGTGGTGGAACACCTATCTTGAACAGGTAGGACAAAATGCTGCTTACGCACTACCGTGGTCGGCATTCAAGCAATTGATGAACGAGCAGTACCGTCCTAGAAACGAAGTCAATAAACTCAAGGCAGAACTTAGAGAGTTACGAACACAAGGGTTCGACGTTACCACATATGAATGACGATTCACAGAGTTGTGCCTATTGTGTCCGGGAGCATTCGAAGATGAAGAAGAGAAGATCGACGCATTTGTAAAAGGGTTACCAGTAAGGATTCAAGAAGATGTGAGTTCACAACGAGCCCGCTTATATACATAAGGCAAGTCGAATGGCACATAAACTCATAAATCAGATTGAGGGAAGAATTAAAGAGCACGCGGCTGAAGAAGCCAACACGAAACAACTCAAGAGGAAGTGGGAGGAAAACGGTGACAAGAGTCACCAGTACAACAACAACAACAATTACAACCACAATCGCAACAACTATCCCAACAACCGCAACAACAATCGCAACAATAACCGCAATCCTAACAATAACTACAACAAACATCCCAACAACAATAACAACTACAACAACCGTTTCATCAACAATAACAATCCCAACAACAACCTCAATAACAACAACGGCAACAAAAACCAAAAACAGCCATGTCATAGGTGTGAAGAAAATCATCAGGGGTTTTACACGACATTTTGCAACAGGTGTAAAAGAAATGGTCATAGCGCGACAAAGTGTGAGGTCTACGTACCAAAGTTTAACAGAACTAAAGGAATAAATAATGTCGGAACAAGTAATGCCGAAACGAATAGTGTCGGAGCAAGTAATACCAACGCTGTTTGTTATAAATGTGGAAAACCGGGCCACATTATTAGAAATTTCCCGAATCAGGGGAATACTAATGGGCAGGGCCGTGGAAGAGTTTTCAATATTAATGCGGCAGAAGCACAGGAAGACCCGGAGCTTGTTACGGGTACGTTTCTTATTGATGATAAATCTGCTTATGTTTTATTTGATTTGGGTGCGGATAGAAGCTATATGAGTAGAGAATTTTGTGCTAAATTAAGTTGCCTATTGACGCCTTTGGATAGTAAATTTTTACTCGAATTAGCAAATGGTAAATTAATTTCAGCAGATAATATATGTCGGAATCGAGAAATTAAACTGGTTAGCGAAACATTTAAGATTGACTTGATACCAGTAGAGTTAAGGAGTTTTGATGTGATAATCGATATGGACTGGTTGAAAGAAGTGAAAGCAGAGATCGTTTGTTACAAAAATGCAATTCGCATTATACGAGAAAAAGGAAAACCCTTAATGGTGTACGGAGAAAAGAGCAACGCGAAGTTAAATCTTATTAGTAACCTGAAGGCACAAAAACTAATAAGAAAAGGTTGCTATGCTGTGCTAGCACACGTCGAGAAATTCAATTCCGAAGAAAAGAACATCAATGATATTCCCGTCGCAAAAGAATTTCCCGATGTATTTCTGAAAGAATTGCCGGGACTACCTCCACACCGATCCGTTGAATTTCAAATAGACCTTATACCGGGAGCTGCACCAATAGCTCGTGCTCCATACAAACTCGAACCTAGGAAATGAAGGAACTTCAGAGCCAATTACAAGAACTTTTAGAGCGTGGTTTCATTTGACCAAGCACATCACCGTGGGGAGCTCCTGTTTTGTTTGTCAAGAAGAAGGATGGTACATTTAGATTGTGTATCGACTACCTAGAGTTGAACAAACTTACCATCAAGAACCGCTACCCACTACCGAGAATCGACGACTTATTTGATCAACTACAAGGCTCGTCTGTTTATTTGAAGATCGATTTACATTCTGGATATCATCAAATGCGAGTGAAGGAGGATGATATTCCAAAGACTGCTTTTAGGACACGTTACGGTCATTACGAGTTTATGGTTATGCCGTTTGGATTGACTAACGCACCAGCTGTGTTCATGGACCTCATGAACCGAGTGTGTGGGCCATATCTTGACAAGTTTGGCATTGTTTTCATCGATGACATACTTATTTACTCGAAGAATGATCAAGAGCACGAAGAACATTTGAGAAAAGTGCTAGAGTTACTGAGAAAAGAAAAACTGTACGCTAAGTTTTCAAAGTGTGCATTTTGGTTGGAAGAAGTTCAATTCCTCGGTCACATAGTGAACAAAGAAGGTATTCAGGTGGATCCAGCAAAGATTGAAACCGTTGAAAAGTGAGAAACCCCGAAAACTCCGAAACACATACGCCAGTTTTTAGGACGAGCTGGTTACTACAGAAGGTTCATCCATGACTTTTTCAGAATAGCAAAATCCTTGACTGCATTAACGCATAAAGGGAAGAAATTTGAATGGAAAGATGAACAAGAGAAAGCGTTTCAATTGTTAAAGAAAAAGTTAACTACGGCACCTATATTGTCATTACCTGAAGGGAATGATGATTTTGTGATATATTGTGTCACCTCAAAGCAAGGTCTCGGTTGTGTATTAATGCAACAAACCAAAGTAATTGCTTATGCGTCTAGACAATTGAAGATTCACGAACAGAATTATACGACGCATGATTTGGAATTAGGCGCGGTTGTTTTTGCATTAAAGACTTGGAGGCACTACTTATATGGGGTCAAAAGTATTATATATACCGACCACAAAAGTCTTCAACACATATTTAATCAGAAACAACTGAATATGAGGCAGCGTAGGTGGATTGAATTGTTGAATGATTACGACTTTGAGATTCGTTACCACCCGGGGAAGGCAAATGTGGTAGCCGACGCCTTGATCAGAAAGGACAGAGAACCCATTCGAGTAAAATCTATGAATATAATGATTCACAATAACCTTACTACTCAAATAAAGGAGGCGCAACACGGAGTTTTAAAAGAAGGAAATTTAAAGGATGATTCAATTCAAGGTAATATTCATATTCCAACTTTGATTCAATTTCTATAACTATAACAATCTTATTTCGAGTGGAAATCTTACTTGAACTTGTTTTCGTGTCATGATTCTGCTTCTAGAACTTTCAAGCCATCCAAGGATCCTTTGAAGCTAGATCCATTTTTCTCATTTCCAGTAGCTTTATCTAGAAAAATTGAGGTAGTAATGATGTTCATAACATCATTCGATTCATACATATAAAGCTATCTTATTCGAAGGTTTAAACTTGTAATCACTAGAACATAGTTTAGTTAATTCTAAACTTGTTCGCAAACAAAAGTTAATCCTTCTAACTTGACTTTTAAAATCAACTAAATATATCTTCTATATCTATATGATATTCTAACTTAATGATTTAAAACCGGAAAACACGAAAAACACCGTAAAACCGGATATACGTCTTTGTAGTAACACCGCGGGCTGTTTCGGGTTAGTTAATTAAAAACTATGACAAACTTTGATTTAAAAGTTGTTCTTCTGGGAAAATGATTTTTCTTATAAACATGAAACTATATCCAAAAATCATGGTTAAACTCAAAGGGGAAGTATGTTTTCCAAAATGGTCATCTAGACGTCGTTCTTTCGACTGAAATGACTACCTTTACAAAAATGACTTATAACCTGTAATTCTGACTATAAACTTATACTTTTTCTATATAGATTCATAAACTTAAGTTCAATATGAAACCATAGCAATTGGATTCACTCAAAACAGATTTAAAATGAAGAAGTTATGGGTAAAACAAGATTGGATATTTTTTGATTATTTTAGCTACGGGAAATGTTTAACAAATCTATACAAATCATATCCTAGCTAACTTATATTGTATTATACATGTATTCTAATATATTATGTAATCTTGGGATACCATAAACACGTATACAAATGTTTTGACATATCATATCGACCCATGTATATATATTATTTGGAACAACCATAGACACTCTATATGCAGTAATGTTGGAGTTAGCTATACAGGGTTGAGGTTGATTCCAAAAATATATATACTTTGAGTTGTGATATAGCCTGAGACATGTATACACTGGGTCGTGGATTGATTCAAGATAATATATATCGATTTATTTTCTGTACATCAAATTGTGGACAACTAGTTGTAGGTTACTAACGAGGACAGCTGACTTAATAAACTTAAAACATTAAAACGTATTAAAAATGTTGTAAATATATTTTGAACATACTTTGATATATATGTACATATTTGTTATAGGTTCGTGAATCGACCAGTGGCCAAGTCTTACTTCTCGACGAAGTAAAAATCTGTGAAAGTGAGTTATAGTACCACTTTTAAAATCTAATATTTTGGGATGAGAATACATGCAGTTTTATAAATGTTTTACGAAATAGACACAAGTAAATGAAACTACATTATATGGGTGAATGATCGAAGCCGAATATGCCCCTTTTGCTTGGTAGCCTAAGAATTAGTAAACCGATCTACTAATTGACGCGAATCCTAAAGATAGATCTATTGGGCCTAACGAACCCCATCCAAAGTACCGGATGCTTTAGTACTTCGATGTTGTTTTTATCATGTCCAAAGGATTTCTCGGAATGATAGGGGATATTCTTATATGCATCTTTTTAATGTCGGTTACCAGGTGTTCACCATATGAATGATTTTTATCTCCATGTATGGGATGTATATTGAAATATGAAATCTTGTGGTCTATTATTATGATTTGATAATATATAGGTTAAACCTATAACTCACCAACATTTTTGTTGACGTTTTAAGCATGTTTATTCTCAGGTGATTATTAAGAGCTTCCGTTGTTGCATACTAAAATAAGGACAAGATTTGGAGTCCATGCTTGTATGATATTATGTAAAAACTGCATTCAAGAAACTTATTTTTGATGTAATATATTCTTATTGTAAACCATTATGTAATGGTCGTGTGTAAACGGTATATTTTAGATTATCATTATTTGATAATCTACGTAATGCTTTTTAAACCTTTATAGATAAAATAAAGGTTATGGTTATTTTAAAAATGAATGCAGTTTTTGAAAAACGTCTCATATAGAGGTCAAAACCTCGCGACGAAATCAATTAATATGGAACGTTTATAATCAATATGAACGGGACATTTCAGGCGGGATATTTATAAGTACTAATAATCGTTCATTTAACCGAATACGGGAATGGATTAATAGTTAATGGACTTATTAAAACAGGGGTGAATTACATACAAGGAAAATTGGTGTAATTATAGTTTGAGTCCCCATTTAGTTGGAATATTTGACTTCGGATATAAGGATAATTTGACGAGGACACTCGCACTTTATATTTATGACTGATGGACTGTTATGGACAAAAACCAGATGGACATATTGAATAATCCAGGACAAAAGACAATTAAACCATGGTAATAAACTAAAATCAACATGACAAACATCATGATTACGGAAGTTTAAATAAGCATAATCCCTTTATTTCATATTTAATTGCACTTTTAATTATCGCACTTTTTAATTATCGCAATTTTATTTATCGTCATTTAATTTATCGCACTTTAATTTATCGCAATTTCATTATTGTCATTTACTTTACGCTTTAAATTAAGTCTTTTATATTTTTAATATTTTACATTAGGTTTTAACTGCGACTAAAGTTTTAAAATCGACAAACCGGTCATTAAACGGTAAAAACCCCCTTTTATAATAATAATACTACATATATATATATATATATATATATATATATATATATATATATATATATATATATATATATATATATATATATATATATATATATATATATATATATATATATATATATATATTTATATTTATATATTTACAAATATAGTTTAAAAAATATAGCGTTAAACTTGGCTAGCTCCCTGTAGAATGAACCGGACTTACTAAAAACTACACTACTGTACGATTAGGTACACTGCCTATAAGTGTTGTAGCAAGGTTTAGGTATATCCACTCTATAAATAAATAAATAACTTGTGTAAAATTGTATCGTATTTAATAGTATTTTGCAGTAAAAATACTACTATTTTGTACCCCTTCGCTTTAACATCAGAATGCCCGAACAAGAAGAAGGAAGGCGGGCCAGCACGTGGAAGAGTCTTCAACATGAACGCCAGGGATGCCCGTGAGGATCCGGACTTGGTCACAGGTACATTCACTATCAATAAACTATTAGCTTCTGTCTTATTGGATACCGGTGCCGATAGAAGTTATGTATGTAAACACTTTTGCTCTAAGATAGACTAGTCATTAGTTCCGTTAGACGAGGGTATTCTTGTTGAGTTAGCCAATGGAAAACTTGAGAAGGTTGACCAAGTTGGTCGAGGAGGTATTATAAACTTAGCCGGCGTAGATTTTGAGATTGATTTGATACCTATTAAGTTGGGAAGCTTTGATGTGATTGTCGATATGGACTGGCTGTCCAAAGTAAGAGCAGAAGTTATCTGTGGAGAGAAAATTATTTGTATAGCTCGCGAAGACGGTGTGCCATTGATTGTTTACGAAGAAAGATGTAGCCCAAAGCTAAACCTTATTAGTTGCTTGAAGGCACAAAAGGTTATGAAGAAAGGGCGTTTTACTGTTTTAGCACATGTGAAGAAACTAGAAACTGAGGAGAAAAGCATGGTGATGTACGAATTGTGAACGAATTTCCCGACGTCTTTCCAAAAGAGTTACCTGGATTACGCCGCCGAGAGCAGTGGAGTTCCAGATCGATCTAGTGTTGGGAGCTGCACCCGTAGCTCGCGCACCTTATCGACTAGCACCTTCCAAAATGCAAGAGTTGCAGAGTCAACTACAAGAACTGCTAGACTGTGGATTCATCCAACCAAGCTCTTCGCCTTGGGGTGCACCTGTTTTATTTGTAAAGAAGAAGGACGGATCTTTCTGCATGTGTATTGACTACCGCGAACTCAACAAGTTGATGATCAAGAATCGGTATCCCCTTTCCAGAATTGACGATCTTTTCGATCAGCTGCAAGGATCAAGCGTTTACTCTAAGATCAATTTGCGATCAGTTTATCACCAGTTGAGGGTGAAGGAGAGTGATGTACTTAAGACTGCATTCCGAACTCGTTATGGACACTATGAGTTCCTGGTGATGCCATTCGGTTTAACCAACGCACCTGCCATGTTTATGGATCTCATGAATCGTGTATGCAAGCCATACCTGGACAAGTTCGTTATCGTCTTCATAGATGATATTCTAAACTATTCCAAGAGTGAAGAAGAACATGAGTAACATCTTCGACTTGTGCTTGAACTCTTGAGACAAGAGCAACTTTATGCCAAATTCTCTAAGTGCGAATTTTGGTTGAAAGAAGTTCAATTTCTCGGTCACAGTGTGAGCGATCAAGGTATCAAAGTCGATCCCACAAAGATCGAAGCCATCAGCAAGTGGGAAACCCCTACTAATCCTACTCATATCCTCTAATTTTTAGGCATCGCCGGTTATTACCGAAGATTCATCGAAGGTTTCTCTTTGATTGCATGACCATTAACCGCAATGACTCACAAGGGGAAGAAATTTGTTTGGACAGCCGAGCAAGAGTCGGCATTCCAAACCCTAAAGCAGAAGTTAACCACTGCACCTATCTTATCACTTCCCGAAGGCAGTAACGACTTCGTTGTGTACTGTGACGCCTCGAAACATGGTTTTGGTTGTGTATTGATGCAACAAACAAAGGTTATTACTTATGTCACTCGTCAACTGAAGATTCACGAGCGAAACTACACAACTCACGATCTCGAAGTTGGAGCCGTTATCTTTGCGCTCGAATTGTGGAGACACTATCTTTATGGAACTAAAAGTACTATCTTCACCGACCACAAAAGCCTCCAACACATTTTCGATCAGAAGCAACTGAACATGAGACAGCGATGATGGATCGAGATGTTGAACGACTACGATTGTGAACTCCGTTACCATCCTGGCAAGGCAAATGTTGTAGCTGATGCCTTGAGCCGAAAGGAAAGAATGGTACCTCTTCGTGTCCGCGCCTTGAACATCACCATCCATTCGAATCTCAATAGCCAAATCCGAGTAGCCCAAGATGAGGCTCTCAAGGAGGAGAATATTTCTCATGAACACTTAAACATTCTCCTCTCTTGATTCGAGGTTAAGGAGACTGGACTCCGATACTTCGCCGGAAGAATTTGGGTGCCTAGTTATGGGGATTTGCGAAGCCTCATTGTAGACGAAGCCCACAAGTCAAGGTATTCGATTTATCCCGGAGCTAGTAAGATGTACCACGACCTCGGAACAGTATTGTTGACCTAATCTTAAGAAGGACGTTGCTACTTATGTTGGAAAGTGTTTGACTTGTTCAAAGGTTAAGGCCGAACATTAAAGGCCATCTGGGTTACTTCAGCAACCAGAAATCCAGCAATGGAAGTGGGAAAGGATAACGATGGACTTCATCACAAAACTACCAAAGACGGTGGGCGGATACGATACCATCTGGGTTATCATTGACCATCTTACCAAATTTGTACACTTCCTAGCCATGAAAGAAACTGATATGATGGACAAGCTCGCTCAACTATACATAAAGGAAATTGTATCTCATCATGGTGTACCCTTATCGATTATTTCAGATCGGGATGCCTGTTTTGCTTCTAGATTTTGGCGTTCCTTGCAAGAAGCCTTGGGAACACGCCTCAACATGAGTACCGCATATCACCCGCAGACTGACGGACAAAGCGAACGCATGATTCAAACTTTAGAGGACATGCTGCTTGCTTGTGTTATTGATTTCAGAAAGTCTTGGGAGAAGCATTTACCGCTAGCCGAATTTTCTTACAACAACAGCTATCATTCGAGAATAAATGCCGCACCTTTCGAAGCGTTGTATGGCCGCAAATGCCGATCTCCTATCTGTTGGGCCGAAGTAGGTGAAAAGCAAATCACCGGACCCGAACTCGTCCATGAAACAACCGAGAAGATTGTTCAAATTCAAGCGAGACTCAAGACTGCCCGTGACCGTCAAAAGAGTTATGCCGACCTTAAACGTAAAGATCGCGAATTCCAAGTAGGTTACCGCGTAATGTTGAAAGTCGCACCTTGGAAAGGTGTAATCTGTTTCGGAAAGCGTGGAAAGCTAAATTCGCGATACATTGGTCCTTTTGAAATCTTGGAGCGTATTGGACCCGTTGCTTACCGTTTGGATCTCCCAACACAATTGAGCTCCGTTCATCCTACTTTTCACGTGTCGAATCTGAAGAAATGTCTTGCTAAACCAGAACTTGTCATCCCTCTCGATGAGCTTATGATTGATGACAAACTTCACTTCATGGAAGAACCTGTTAAAATTATGGACCGTGAGGTCAAAACTTTGAAACGCAACAAGATTCCGATCGTCCGAGTCCGATGGAATGCAAAACCAGGACCTGAGTTTACTTGGGAACGAGAGGATCAAATGATGCAGAAGTATCCTCACCTTTTCCGGACTCTACCACCTACCTCAGTTTAAGTTTCGGGATGAAATTTTCTTTAACATGTGGGTAATGTAACGACCCGACTTTTTCGACTTTTAATTATATTTAATACTTTTACGAAACTGCGTATTTGTGCGTACTGAGTTATATTATTTGCTGGGATCATTAATTATGTTAATTACTTTTGTTAATGCCTTACAACGTGCTTTTAAGTACTTAGTTACTTAACATGATCCTTGATTGCTTTTATGACCATTAGTGTCACTTATCACCTTAAACGAGCTACGTACTTGGTACACGTTAAACTTTTGTCATAATTGGGATATTATGACTGCGTAAACTTAATTGTTATTTGTTATAACAATTACTTGGCTTAAGGGCTTATTTAATTACGTTTAGTGTTTACTAAGGCTTACTAGTTAGTTTAATGGACTTAACACCTTAATGGACCTTGTTAATTAAAGGTCCAACCTACTTACTTGATGGACTCACTTAACAGACTAGTTAATGGACTAATTTAACCCATGATACATAAGACAAAGTCCATTAGACATTATGACAATATTAAGCATGCTAGTGTACCATTTCCTTACATGTTTTAGCCTTTTGTTCCATGCCACCCAATATGTACAACCACCACCATGTACCACCATCCAATAGCAAGCAAATGGTTCCCCCTACCCCCATGCTAATAACTAGCCTATAGGGTCACCACCACCATCACCATTTCATTTTAACTCTCTCATTTTATTTCAAAAACACACAATCTTATTCTCTCTACTTTCTCTCTTCTTTTCTCTCAATTTTTCTTGAAGAAACTTGAAGTTTTTTACTCTTTTTCTCTTCTTTTTCTTCTTCCAAAACCGTAAGCATCATCATCATTCTTTATTTTTAGATTTTGGTTTTTATAACTTTAATCCTCATGTTATCTTGCAACCTTTGATCACTTTTATGATAAAGAGGCAAGAACAAGGATCAAAGCTTTGTAGCTTTTGGTTCTACATGAACTTGTAACAAATTTAAGGATCAATTACTTTAAGATCCACTTTTATGTTCAAGTATTGGAAGTTTTAAGTTCATTTCATGAAGATTCAAGTTTGTAACTTAATATCTTTTATACAAAGGATCCTTACTTGAACTTGTTTATTTTTAACTTTAAATCTATTATTATTGTTTATGAAATTCGATTTGTTTGAGTTACTTGATCAAAGATTACTTGTTAACTTTGATCTCATGAATCTTGTAATCAAAGTCTAACTTTGAAAGTTAAAGAACAAGAAAGTCTTAAGCTTACTAGCTTATAACTCTCACACATGTAAGATTGATCTAAGTTATATAACTTATGGTCATCTAACTTGTTAAAACAACAATTCATCTATTTATGTTCACTTTACTTTACAAAATCTAGGTTTCATAACTTATGGTTGTGTAAAGTTGAAAGTATAAGTGTTTTGACTTAGGGTTTCACCAAGAACAAGAGATCTAGACTTTTTAGTCTAAGATCTTTAATATCTTGTTAAGATCTAAACTCTCTAGCTTAAGGTCTTGATTAGTTAGTTTGATTCAAAGTTTATATTTTAATAAGACTTGTATTTGTGTTGAAACTAAGAAGATTGATGTAACTTTGGTTCATCACCTTGCTCAAACTCTCACATGAGTTGTGTTTTAATTTTTAGTCTTGACTCATGTGTGTTGATGGTTAAACCTTGGTCAAAGTGATGCAAACACATCAACGAGTTGTACACTTGAAGCTACAAGCATCAAGGATGAGAACCGTGATGAGCATCAAGCATCAAGAATCCCACTGGAGCACTTGCTTCTGTTTTTCAGGGTCTAATAAAACTCCCTGGGCTACTGGAAAGTTAATTTTCAGTTATTTCGGTTCGAGTAAATGATTTTTCGTTTAGGCCTCGCCTAAATCCGATATACGGTTTAGGATTTATAGCCTTCTGAAAGTCACTACACCCTTGTAACGTTGTGCTGAAATTTCTGACCTACTCTCACTTAAACCGTGGCCACGGTCAAACGAAGATGAGTTTGGTTCTGAAAATTGGTCAGTGGTTAAAGGACTCATATACGGAGCCATGTCCACTGGTCTCACTTTATTTCAGTTTGTATAGAGGTTGTAGCAGCTGAACAAATTCAGTCTTTGTTTCGATCTCTATTCTTGATAGAAAACTTACTTTACTTTTTACATATGAAGTTGATGATGATGACACTTAAGACTTAAATTACGTATATTTAAACCCGTTGGGACGATTTACTGACTTAGTAACTTTTGAATTAGGTTGACGACCTTTCGGACCGACTTACTTCCTTACTTACCTCGTATCGACCTTTACCGCACATTCACTGTGAGTTATAGCATCCTTTTTTACTTCAACTATTTTTGGGACTGAGAATACATGCGCTTTTTATGTTTTACTTACTAGGCACGAGTACTTAAACTTTACATATGTGTGGGTTATTCAACGGCATAAACTTTCCCCTTAGCTCGGTAACATTTAGTCATTGGTTTTTGAACCGGTGAGCGCGAATCTTAGATATGGATCCATAGGGTTTGACATCCCCATTCGGGCTAGTCACGCTAGCATTTAACGGGTGTTTAATACTTCGTAAACTTATGCACTCGCCAAGTGTACTTTTAGGGGGTGATATATATACGTTAAGTTAGTTACCAAGTGCCCACGGTTAAGCATATACTTTTCATACTGTTTTGAATACGAAATCTCGTGGCCTACATTACATTACTGTTACAATTAAACTATAGCTCACCAACATTCGTGTTGACTTTTTAAGCATGTTATTTCTCAGGTGCTTAGACGTTGTTGCTTCCGTTGTATTAGTCTCGCTGTTAGACTTGCTGTGTAGACTCCCGCTGTTTTGTTTAGAGATGTCTCTGCATGAAACTTTTATCTTGCATTCAAAACTTATCTTATATTTGAACTGTGGTTTGTAATGACCTTCGTGTCACGTACTTATGTTAATGTTTTCTATTCGTAGAAACACGCTATCTTTTGTAAAATGTTATCTATTCATGAATGCAAACTTGTGTTAAAACTGCATATAGTATTGTAACCTTGTAATGGACCTGTTGTTGATGATCTGTACACGTTGATTTTGTACGGGGCATCATAGTAAATGATTCTGCCAACCCATGAGAAAGGGCTTTGGTGTTAGGTTGTGAGCGCGTGTTCTCTTTTGTAGCGAAGTTGATGAGCCATGAGGTTCGTCGGGTGGGTGAAACCCTTGAGAGTAAGTGTTTGATCTAGATGAATGTTGGTAATGGAGTCTACGGGATGCAACGCTAGGTGCCTCTTTCATACCTACTAGCATGGTATTCGACTCCGATGGTGTTATGGTTGTATCGTACTTAGGGTACCCTACCGAAACCCTTATGTACATGAGTGACTATGTGGAAATTTTATAAGCTATAGCAATCAGACGACTGTAAGAGGGATGCTTGTGTTCGTGTTAATGAATGATTAGTACGAAATGTTGAAGGACGATCCGAAATTCTTTTGTATGCTAAGTGTTAAATCAAGGTTGATGACGTATGTGATATGGGATGTAAGACGGTAAGCATTCATTGCTGGAGCAATAGTCACTCTTTTCCAGGAGGGTGAGTGTGTGTGTATCACCGGCCGGATGATTTTGTAGCGGTGACGGGTAGAAAGAAATTGACAGTTGGAAAATTCTACCTTGCGGGTAGCGGTAATTTCGTTATAAAAAGATACGTGTTATGTTGACATTGGGTCATCTCTTGAGTGGCGCAAACGGGTGACAGTAGACATTAGTTTTTATCAATATTGAATGGAGTCCTTGAGAATTCGGGAGGAGGGACCGACGCTAAATATGGTCGTGTACGCCGGTACATGGTGAAATCGCTTGACTTGGTAATCTTGGCTATTCGATTGAGGAACGAAGTTCTAAGTGGGAGAGTTTGTACTACCACACGAGGAAGTTGGTAATGTTATATCAAAGAGATTGTGTCGACTTCATTAAGGATTTATATTACTACCGAGGAAGCGTAATGGGACTTTGGGAAAGGGTACGATGCCTCATTGTAGTAT
Organism: Rutidosis leptorrhynchoides; assembly: GCF_046630445.1. NCBI lineage: Eukaryota > Viridiplantae > Streptophyta > Magnoliopsida > Asterales > Asteraceae > Rutidosis > Rutidosis leptorrhynchoides. Next base: position 417,943,811 of record NC_092338.1, read on the forward strand.
ACTTGGGTAGTAGTCACACAATAGCCATTTTGTGTACTACGAGGTGATTACGTGTATGTATTTATTTGGGGTTATCTCTTTATTATTGTGGGTGAAGGACTAAATTTATTATCAAAGATAGCGGTTCGAGAGGGTCTGATCATGGAGGTTGAGGTAGGTTTGAATGAAGTTTGCATCTCGCACTTACAATTCGCTGACGATACTATGTTCTTTGGTAAATGGAGTAAGAGGAACGTGTCAAATTTTCGAAAAACTCTTGAGTGTGTTGAGAAAGTTTCTGGACTCAAAATAAATATGAATAAAAGTAGCTGAATGGGTGTGGGGGTTTCCAAGTCTGATGTTGAGAATCTTGCTGCTAGATTGGGATGTAGTTCGGGGTTGCTTCCTTTTAAATATCTAGGCATGCTAATTGGTGATAATGTGAGTAAGCAGACTGCCTGGAAATCGATAAAAGAGAAATTCACGAAGAGGTTATCGGATTGGAAGGCACGATCGATGTCATATGGGGGCGGTTAACTCTTTTAAAATCGGTTCTTAGTACTCTTCTGGTGTATTTCTTCTCATTGTTTCACACTCCTTCTAATGTCATCAGCCTCCTCAAGAAATTGCGTCGTATATTTTTTTGGGGCGGGTCGAGTAATGATACTAAAATTTCGTGGGTTAAGTGGGAATTCATCCTTGTCTCTTACGGAGAGGGTGGGTTAAATATAGGGTCTCTTAAAGCTAAAAATTGGGCTTTGGTGGGTAAATGGTGGTGGCACTTTCGCACTGAAAGCAACACACTTTGGGTTAGAGTTATCAAAAGTATTTATGGGCGGGACGGGGGTTTGGGTCAAGAAAATCTGGTTTCATCTGCTAAAGGCAACTCGGTTTGGGGCAACATCATTAAAATTGGAAAAGATTCGCTTAATATCGGTTTGAACTTTAACGTGTTGTTTGACAAGAAACTAGGTGATGGTCGTGACACCTTCTTCTGGGAAGACATTTGGGTTGGTGGTATGCGGCTAAAAGATAGGTTTTCGAGATTATTTCGATTGGAAGTTAATCAGATGGCGTCGGTAAAGGATAGAGTTACTTTTATAAAAGCTTCGTGGGAATTCTTGTGGCAGTGGTCTAGAAATCTTACAGGTAGACTTGTTGGTGAATTGAAAGATCTAGGGACGCTAATCCTCGGATTCACGGGTTTAGATCATGGTGAAGGAAAATGGATTTGTAAGGTGGACAACAGTGAGGTGTACAAGACTAGGGTAATGACTAGAAAAATTGAAGATCTACTTCTTGCTGGACACTGTTCGAATACAAGCACTATGCGTAATAAGCTGTTACCTCAAAAAGTGGGTTTGTTCATATGGCGGGTACTTAAGGAACGTATTCCAGTAAGGGTATGATGTGTGCGAGGTGTAGTACGAAATAGATATTATTTTATTACGAAATACTATTAAATACGATACAATTTACACAAGTTATTTATTTATTTATTGAATGAGATATACCTAAACCTTGCTACAACACTTATAGGCAGTGTACCTAATCGTAGAGTAGTGTAGTTTTTAGTAAGTCCGGTTCGTTCCACAGGGATACAGCTAAGTTTAACGCTATATCTATATTAACTATATTTGTATAAATATTTATAAGTAGTATTATTATTATTATTATAAAAGGGGGGTTTTACCGTTTAATGACCGGTTTGTCGATTTTAAGTCCTAATGCAAAATATTAACTTAATTTAAAGCCTAAAGTAAATGACGATAAATAAAAATGCGATAAAATAAAAGTGAGATAATTTAAAGTACGATAAACAAAATGACAATAAATAAAAGTGCGATGAGATATAAAATAAAGAAATTATGCTTATTTAAACTTCCGTAATCATGATGTTTGACGTTGTTGATTTTAATTTATTACCAGGGGTTAATTGTCCTTTGTCCTGGATTATTCGATACGTCCATCTGGTTTTTGTCCATAATAGTCCATCGGTCATAAATATAAAGTGCGAGTGTCCTCATCAAATTACCCTTATATCCGAAGTCAAATATTCCAACTAATTGGGGACTTAAACTGTAATAAGGTCTTAATACTTTGTTAATGATTACACCAGGTTATCAACTGTGTGCGATCTAAGGTTTTAATACTTTATTAACAATTACACCAATTTTCCTTGTATGTAATCCACCCCTGTTTTAATGAGTCAATTGACTATTAATCCATCCCCGTGTCCGGTCAAATGAACAATTATTAGTACTTATAAATATCCCGCCCATCATATCTGATCGAGTGTATGTGGTTATTTATAGATACGTCAAATTGTAAATCTCTACATTAAATTAACGAACTATGATTCAGTTAAACAAATATAAAGCCCATTAATAGTCCATAATCCAATTTCCACAGGTGTCGGTCTTTTATCCAAACCTCAATTATGGTCCAAAGCCCAATAACCCAGTCTTTAATATTTAGTCCAACATCACAATTACTTCGGCTTAAATAAGCATAATAATAACTTAGCTACGAGACATTAATTTAAAAAGGTTGAACATAACTTACAATGAGTATTAATCGCGTAGCGTTACACGGATAGAGTTTCGACTTACAAACTTAAAACATTCGCTACTATAACCTTATTATTATTAATTTAATATTAAAATTATAATTATAAAATATAAATATAAATATATTGAGAGAGTGTGAATATCAGTTGATGAAGGTGTAAAGAAATCGGCAGAACGCGCGGCCTTTTATAGGCCCACTCTGAACTGTACAGCTCCGCAATCGAGGTTATTTTCCTCCTCACAGCTCCGCAGTCGCGGAGCTTTGGATTCCAGCTCACCAAATGAATTAAACGTAGGCTGCTGATTATTTATAATATATAATATTATATATAATTAATTATAGATTATATTATATTCTTGTGCATAGTTGACTTGTAATTTTAGCTCCGTTGAGTCGCACGTTGATAGTTGGTGTAGTGACCCGAACTTTTCCATGTTTATATATATTAATTGAGATTGATATTTACATGATTAAATGTTTCCAACATGTTAAGCAATCAAACTTGTTAAGACTTGATTAATTGAAATATGTTTCATATAGACAATTGACCACCCAAGTTGATCGGTGATTCACGAACGTTAAAACTTGTAAAAACTATGTGATGACATATATATGGATATATATATATATAGTTAACATGATACTATGATAATAAAACATATCATAAAGTATATTAACAATGAACTACATATGTAAAAACAAGACTACTAACTTAATGATTTTTAAACGAGACATATATGTAACGATTATCGTTGTAAAGACATTTAATGTATATATATCATATTAAGAGATATTCATACATGATAATATCATGATAATATAATAATTTAAAATCTCATTTGATATTATAAACATTGAGTTAACAACATTTAACAAGATCGTTAACCTAAAGGTTTCAAAACAACACTTACATGTAACGACTAACGATGACTTAACGACTCAGTTAAAATGTATATACATGTAGTGTTTTAATATGTATTTATACACTTTTGAAAGACTTCAATACACTTATCAAAATACTTCTACTTAACAAAAATGCTTACAATTACATCCTCGTTCAGTTTCATCAACAATTCTACTCGTATGCACCCGTATTCGTACTCGTACAATACACAGCTTTTAGATGTATGTACTATTGGTATATACACTCCAATGATCAGCTCTTAGCAGCCCATGTGAGTCACCTAACACATGTGGGAACCATCATTTGGCAACTAGCATGAAATATCTCATAAAATTACAAAAATATGAGTAATCATTCATGACTTATTTACATGAAAACAAAATTACATATCCTTTATATCTAATCCATACACCAACGACCAAAAACACCTACAAACACTTTCATTCTTCAATTTTCTTCATCTAATTGAACTCTCTCAAGTTCTATCTTCAAGTTCTAAGTGTTCTTCATAAATTCCAAAAGTTCTAGTTTCATAAAATCAAGAATACTTTCAAGTTTGCTAGCTCACTTCCAATCTTGTAAGGTGATCATCCAACCTCAAGAAATCTTTGTTTCTTACAGTAGGTTATCATTCTAATACAAGGTAATAATCATATTCAAACTTTGGTTCAATTTCTATAACTATAACAATCTTATTTCAAGTGATGATCTTACTTGAACTTGTTTTCGTGTCATGATTTTGCTTCAAGAACTTTGAGCCATCCAAGGATCCATTGAAGCTAGATCCATTTTTCTCTTTTCCAGTAGGTTCATCCAAGGAACTTAAGGTAGTAATGATGTTCATAACATCATTCGATTCATACATATAAAGCTATCTTATTCGAAGGTTTAAACTTGTAATCACTAGAACATAGTTTAGTTAATTCTAAACTTGTTCGCAAACAAAAGTTAATCCTTCTAACTTGACTTTTAAAATCAACTAAACACATGTTCTATATCTATATGATATGCTAACTTAATGATTTAAAACCTGGAAACACGAAAAACACCGTAAAACCGGATTTACGCCGTCGTAGTAACACCGCGGGCTGTTTTGGGCTAGTTAATTAAAAACTATGATAAACTTTAATTTAAAAGTTGTTATTCTGAGAAAATGATTTTTATTATGAACATGAAACTATATCCAAAAATTATGGTTAAACTCAAAGTGGAAGTATGTTTTCTAAAATGGTCATCTAGACGTCGTTCTTTCGACTGAAATGACTACCTTTACAAAAACGACTTGTAACTTATTTTTCCGACTAGAAACCTATACTTTTTTTGTTTAGATTCATAAAATAGAGTTCAATATGAAACCATAGCAATTTGATTCACTCAAAACGGATTTAAAATGAAGAAGTTATGGGTAAAACAAGATTGGATAATTTTTCTCATTTTAGCTACGTGAAAATTGGTAACAAATCTATTCCAACCATAACTTAATCAACTTGTATTATATATTATGTAATCTTGAGATACCATAGACACGTATACAATGTTTCGACCTATCATGTCGACACATCTATATATATTTCGGAACAACCATAGACACTCTATATGTGAATGTTGGAGTTAGCTATACAGGGTTGAGGTTGATTCCAAAATATATATAGTTTGAGTTGTGATCAATACTGAGATACGTATACACTGGGTCGTGGATTGATTCAAGATAATATTTATCGATTTATTTCTGTACATCTAACTGTGGACAACTAGTTGTAGGTTACTAACGAGGACAGCTGACTTAATAAACTTAAAACATCAAAATATATTAAAAGTGTTGTAAATATATTTTGAACATACTTTGATATATATGTATATATTGTTATAGGTTCGTGAATCAACCAGTGGCCAAGTCTTACTTCCCGACGAAGTAAAAATCCGTGAAAGTGAGTTATAGTCCCACTTTTAAAATCTAATATTTTTGGGATGAGAATACATGCAGGTTTTATAAATGATTTACAAAATAGACACAAGTACGTGAAACTACATTCTATGGTTGAATTATCGAAATCGAATATGCCCCTTTTTATTAAGTCTGGTAATCTAAGAATTAGGGAACAGACACCCTAATTGACGCGAATCCTAAAGATAGATCTATTGGGCCTAACAAACCCCATCCAAAGTACCGGATGCTTTAGTACTTCGAAATTTATATCATATCCGAAGGGTGTCCCGGAATGATGGGGATATTCTTATATATGCATCTTGTTATTGTCGGTTACCAGGTGTTCACCATATGAATGATTTTTATCTCTATGTATGGGATGTGTATTGAAATATGAAATCTTGTGGTCTATTGTTACGATTTGATATATATAGGTTAAACCTATAACTCACCAACATTTTTGTTGACGTTTAAAGCATGTTTATTCTCAGGTGAATATTAAGAGCTTCCGCTGTTGCATACTAAAATAAGGACAAGATTTGGAGTCCATGTTTGTATGATATTGTGTAAAAACTGCATTCAAGAAACTGATTTCGATGTAACATATTTGTATTGTAAACCATTATGTAATGGTCGTGTGTAAACAGGATATTTTAGATTATCATTATTTGATAATCTACGTAAAGCTTTTTAAACCTTTATTTATGAAATAAAGGTTATGGTTTGTTTTAAAAATGAATGCAGTCTTTGAAAAACGTCTCATATAGAGGTCAAAACCTCGCAACGAAATCAATTAATATGGAACGTTTTTAATCAATAAGAACGGGACATTTCAGTTGGTATCCGAGCGTTGGTCTTAGAGAACCAGAAAATTTGCATTAGTGTGTCTTATCGAGTTTGTTAGGATGCATTAGTGAGTCTGGACTTCGACCGTGTTTTCTTTAAAAATGATTGCTTAACATTTTTGTTGGAAACTATATATTTTTAACATATGAATATTATGTGATATATTAATCTCTTAACGTGTTTGATATTATGTGATAGATGTCTACCTCTAGAACAAGTCCCATTGACTCACCTAATAATAATGAAGAGTCAAATGTAAATTGGAATGATTTGTGGACTGATTCACAAGTTCCCGAAGAGGAACCGGAAGAAGAGTCGGAACCGGAAGAAGAATCGGAACCGGAAGAAGAATCGGAACCGGATGAAGAAATAGAACCGGTGGGGGAAATAATAAAACGGTTAAGTAAAAGAAAATCCTCAACCAACCGACCAAAGTTAATTATGGTCAATGGTGTTTCCGCCAAGGAAGCAAAATATTGGGAGGATTACCAATTCTCCGATGAATCGGATTCCGACGAGAATTCCGATGATGTTATAGAAATTACCCCAACTGAATTTAAAAAGGCAAAAGAAAATAATAAGGGAAAGGGCATAAAAATAGAGAAATCTAATTCCAACCCCGATGAACTTTATATGCATCGTCAACCCCCGAAGTCCTTAAGTTGTAACAATGACCCGGGAACCTCTAAACCACCAGGTTTTTCTAAACCAATGTGGACAACGACGGCTCGTATTAGGGGAACATCATATATCCCTAGAAACTTGGCAAAACGAACCAAAACCGAAGAAGAAGAAACGAGCAAGTCGGAATAAGATAGTTGTATTCGTGTGGTGTAATATATGGAATATAGTGTTCTTATGCTTTATGATATATGTAAAAATTGCTTGTATTAATAAGTATTTTTTTTATGAATCTAACTCTTGTCTATTTTACAGTTTAAAAACACAAAATGGATAGACAACCCAATATTTTAAGAGACCTACCCGGAGACATGATTGATGAAATCTTGTCTAGAGTCGGCCAGAATTCTTCGGCACAACTATTTAAGGCGAGATCAGTTTGTAAGACATTCGAAGAACGTTCCAAGAATGTCTTGGTTTATAAGAGACTTTCGTTTGAAAGATGGGGGAAATCACATTGGGAAACCCATAAGTTACGATGTGTTTACTTTGACGCATATATTGCGGGGAACCCAAATGCTATTTTACGCAACGGGTTAAGAAATTATTTTGACTCAATATATCCGAATATTGGACTTCGTGATTTAGAAAAAGCGGCTAACATGCAACATAAAGAAGCATGTTATGCTTACGGATTAGTAATGTTCGCTTCTCACCAAAGTGAGAACAAGAACATCGGGCTACAACTATTAAACAAAACGTTTCCACAAGTGACAGAGTCGGTAATTGGGGTAAGAAATGAGGTTTTTAGATTATTACGGGACTGTTGGACATTACGTAACCCTCGTCCCTTTGATGACGTTACAACACGCTGTCTTATCAACGGCCATAACGGTTATGTTGCACAAGACCAAGGATGGGAAGTAGTCCTAGTAAAACCAGAATGCATGACTTGTTTCTGGACGTATGAATTACGTGTCTTTATTGCCTTTGCTGAACGACTTGTGTACTAGCTAGAATTGTCTTCACAACTATCTTGTATCAAAGTTATTGTGTGCTATATTTCATGCTTTATGTAAAATAAGCGGTATTGTAAGTTTGTAAAATATTGTATAAAAGTTTGAACGCGAAATATTATTATAATCAGTTTTTCATATAGAATTGTAGTAGTTGAATTGTATATTAGCTACTAAGTATGAACTTAACGGGTAGGTACTACCCGAATTTAAACTTATAAAACGCTAATATGAAGAAAAAGCTTTTATAAATGAGTTCATATTATGCTACGAAATACTATTAACTACTCTTAATATTCTGTATGATTAACTTGTTCCATTTAACTATTTTGAAGGAAATGGCACCGACTACTCGACACACCGTGAATATGAATGAAGAGGAATTCCGTACTTTTCTAGCTTCAAACATAGCCGCAGTACAGGCTGCGCTACATACCAACAATAACCTAGGATCTAGCAGTACAGGAAATCGTGTAGGATGCACCTACAAAGAATTCACTGCCTGCAAACCTTTGGAATTTGATGGAACCGAAGGACCGATCGGATTGAAACGGTGGACCGAGAAGGTTGAATCGGTGTTTGCCATAAGTAAGTGTACTGAAGAGGACAAAGTGAAGTACGCTACGCATACCTTCACAGGTTCTGCGTTAACATGGTGGAATACCTATCTAGAGCAAGTGGGACAAGATGATGCGTACGCACTACCGTGGTCAGCATTCAAGCACTTGATGAACGAGAAGTACCATCCCAGAACCGAGGTCAATAAGCTCAAGACAGAACTTAGAGGGTTACGAACCCAAGGATTTGATATTACCACGTACGAAAGACGATTCACAGAATTGTGCCTATTGTGTCCGGGAGCATTCGAAGATGAGGAAGAGAAGATCGACGCGTTTGTGAAAGGATTACCGGAAAGAATCCAAGAAGATATAAGTTCACACGAGCCCGCCTCCATACAACAGGCATGTAAAATGGCTCACAAACTAGTGAACCAGATTGAAGAAAGAATTAAAGAACAGACTGCTGAAGAGGCCAATGTGAAGCAAGTCAAAAGAAAGTGGGAGGAAAACGGTGATAAGAATCACCAATACAACAACAACAGCAATTACAACAATAATCGCAACAATTATCCCAACAATCGCAACATCAATCGCAACTACAACAAACGGCCCAACAACAACAACAACAACAACAACAGCAACTACAACAATCATCCCAACAACAATAATAACCGCAACAACAACAACAATCAGAAGCAACTATGCCAAAGGTGTGAAAAGAATCACTCGGGGTTCTGCACCAAATTTTGCAACAAGTGTAAAAGAAATGGTCATAGCGCGGCGAAGTGTGAGGTCTACGGACCAGGGGTTAATAGAACGAAAGGAACAAATGGTGTCGGAACGAGTAATGGTGGAGCAAGTAGTGTCGGAGCAAGTTATGCCAATGTAGTTTGTTATAAATGTGGAAAACCAGGCCACATTATTAGAAATTGCCCGAACCAGGAGAACACGAATGGACAAGGCCGTGGAAGAGTTTTCAATATTAATGCGGTAGAGGCACAGGAAGACCCGGAGCTTGTTACGGGTACGTTTCTTATTGACAATAAATCTGCTTACGTTTTATTTGATTCGGGTGTGGATAGAAGCTATATGAGTAGAGATTTTTGTGCTAAATTAAGTTGTCCATTGACGCCTTTGGATAGTAAATTTTTACTCGAATTAGCAAATGGTAAATTAATTTCAGCAGATAATATATGTCGGAATCGAGAAATTAAACTGGTTAGCGAAACATTTAAGATTGATTTGATACCAGTAGAGTTAGGGAGTTTTGATGTGATAATCGGTATGGACTGGTTGAAAGAAGTGAAAGCGGAGATCGTTTGTTACAAAAATGCAATTCGCATTATACGAGAAAAAGGAAAACCCTTAATGGTGTACGGAGAAAAGGGCAACACGAAGCTACATCTTATTAGTAATTTGAAGGCACAAAAACTAATAAGAAAAGGTTGCTATGCTGTTCTAGCACACGTCGAGAAAGTACAAACTGAAGAAAAGAGCATCAATGATGTTCCCATTGCAAAAGAATTTCCCGATGTATTTCCGAAAGAATTACCGGGATTACCCCCACATCGATCCGTTGAATTTCAAATAGATCTTGTACCAGGAGCTGCACCAATAGCTCGTGCTCCTTACAGACTCGCACCCAGCGAGATGAAAGAACTGCAAAGCCAATTACAAGAACTTTTAGAGCGTGGTTTCATTCGACCAAGCACATCACCGTGGGGAGCTCCTGTTTTGTTTGTCAAGAAGAAAGATGGTACATTCAGGTTGTGTATCGACTACCGAGAGTTGAACAAACTTACCATCAAGAACCGCTACCCACTACCGAGAATCGACGACTTATTTGATCAACTACAAGGCTCGTCTGTTTATTCAAAGATTGACTTACGTTCCGGGTATCATCAAATGCGGGTGAAAGAAGATGATATTCCAAAGACTGCTTTCAGAACACGTTACGGTCATTACGAGTTTATGGTCATGCCGTTTGGTTTAACTAATGCACCAGCTGTGTTCATGGACCTTATGAACCGAGTGTGTGGACCATACCTTGACAAGTTTGTCATTGTTTTCATTGATGACATACTTATTTACTCAAAGAATGACCAAGAACACGGTGAACATTTGAGAAAGGTGTTAGAAGTATTGAGGAAGGAAGAATTGTACGCTAAGTTTTCAAAGTGTGCATTTTGGTTGGAAGAAGTTCAATTCCTCGGTCACATAGTGAACAAAGAAGGTATTAAGGTGGATCCGGCAAAGATAGAAACTGTTGAAAAGTGGGAAACCCCGAAAACTCCGAAACACATACGCCAGTTTTTAGGACTAGCTGGTTACTACAGAAGGTTCATCCAAGACTTTTCCAGAATAGCAAAACCCTTGACTGCATTAACGCATAAAGGGAAGAAATTTGAATGGAATGATGAACAAGAGAAAGCGTTTCAGTTATTGAAGAAAAAGCTAACTACGGCACCTATATTGTCATTGCCTGAAGGGAATGATGATTTTGTGATTTATTGTGACGCATCAAAGCAAGGTCTCGGTTGTGTATTAATGCAACGAACGAAGGTGATTGCTTATGCGTCTAGACAATTGAAGATTCACGAACAAAATTATACGACGCATGATTTGGAATTAGGCGCGGTTGTTTTTGCATTAAAGACTTGGAGGCACTACTTATATGGGGTCAAAAGTATTATATATACCGACCACAAAAGTCTTCAACACATATTTAATCAGAAACAACTGAATATGAGGCAGCGTAGGTGGATTGAATTATTGAATGATTACGATTTTGAGATTCGTTACCACCCGGAGAAGGCAAATGTGGTAGCCGATGCCTTGAGCAGGAAGGACAGAGAACCCATTCGAGTAAAATCTATGAATATAATGATTCATAATAACATTACTACTCAAATAAAGGAGGCGCAACAAGGAGTTTTAAAAGAGGGAAATTTAAAGGATGAAATACCCAAAGGATCGGAGAAGCATCTTAATATTCGGGAAGACGGAACCCGGTATAGGGCTGAAAGGATTTGGGTACCAAAATTTGGAGATATGAGAGAAATGGTACTTAGAGAAGCTCATAAAACCAGATACTCAATACATCCTGGAACGGGGAAGATGTACAAGGATCTCAAGAAACATTTTTGGTGGCCGGGTATGAAAGCCGATGTTGCTAAATACGTAGGAGAATGTTTGACGTGTTCTAAGGTCAAAGCTGAGCATCAGAAACCATCAGGTCTACTTCAACAACCCGAAATCCCGGAATGGAAATGGGAAAACATTACCATGGATTTCATCACTAAATTGCCAAGGACTGCAAGTGGTTTTGATACTATTTGGGTAATAGTTGATCGTCTCACCAAATCAGCACACTTCCTACCAATAAGAGAAGATGACAAGATGGAGAAGTTAGCACGACTGTATTTGAAGGAAGTCGTCTCCAGACATGGAATACCAATCTCTATTATCTCTGATAGGGATGGCAGATTTATTTCAAGATTCTGGCAGACATTACAGCAAGCATTAGGAACTCGTCTATACATGAGTACTGCCTATCATCCACAAACTGATGGGCAGAGCGAAAGGACGATACAAACGCTTGAAGACATGCTACGAGCATGTGTTATTGATTTCGGAAACAGTTGGGATCGACATCTACCGTTAGCAGAATTTTCCTACAACAACAGCTACCATTCAAGCATTGAGATGGCGCCGTTTGAAGCACTTTATGGTAGAAAGTGCAGGTCTCCGATTTGTTGGAGTGAGGTGGGGGATAGACAGATTACGGGTCCGGAGATTATACAAGAAACTACCGAGAAGATCATCCAAATTCAACAACGGTTGAAAACCGCCCAAAGTCGACAAAAGAGCTACGCTGACATTAAAAGAAAAGATATAGAATTTGAAATTGGAGAGATGGTCATGCTTAAAGTTTCACCTTGGAAAGGCGTTGTTCGATTTGGTAAACGAGGGAAATTAAATCCAAGGTATATTGGACCATTCAAGATTATTGATCGTGTCGGACCAGTAGCTTACCGACTTGAGTTACCTCAACAACTCGCGGCTGTACATAACACTTTCCACGTCTCGAATTTGAAGAAATGTTTTGCTAAAGAAGATCTCACTATTCCGTTAGATGAAATCCAAATCAACGAAAAACTCCAATTCATCGAAGAACCCGTCGAAATAATGGATCGTGAGGTTAAAAGACTTAAGCAAAACAAGATACCAATTGTTAAGGTTCGATGGAATGCTCGTAGAGGACCCGAGTTCACCTGGGAGCATGAAGATCAGATGAAGAAGAAATACCCGCATCTATTTCCAGAAGATTCGTCAACACCTTCAACAGCTTAAAATTTCGGGACGAAATTTATTTAACGGGTAGGTACTGTAGTGACCCGAACTTTTCCATGTTTATATATATTAATTGAGATTGATATTTACATGATTAAATGTTTCCAACATGTTAAGCAATCAAACTTGTTAAGACTTGATTAATTGAAATATGTTTCATATAGACAATTGACCACCCAAGTTGATCGGTGATTCACGAACGTTAAAACTTGTAAAAACTATATGATGACATATATATGGATATATATATATATATATAGTTAACATGATACTATGATAATAAAACATATCATAAAGTATATTAACAATGAACTACATATGTAAAAACAAGACTACTAACTTAATGATTTTTAAACGAGACATATATGTAACGATTATCGTTGTAAAGACATTTAATGTATATATATCATATTAAGAGATATTCATACATGATAATATCATGATAATATAATAATTTAAAATCTCATTTGATATTATAAACATTGAGTTAACAACATTTAACAAGATCGTTAACCTAAAGGTTTCAAAACAACACTTACATGTAACGACTAACGATGACTTAACGACTCAGTTAAAATGTATATACATGTAGTGTTTTAATATGTATTTATACACTTTTGAAAGACTTCAATACACTTATCAAAATACTTCTACTTAACAAAAATGCTTACAATTACATCCTCGTTCAGTTTCATCAACAATTCTACTCGTATGCACCCGTATTCGTACTCGTACAATACACAGCTTTTAGATGTATGTACTATTGGTATATACACTCCAATGATCAGCTCTTAGCAGCCCATGTGAGTCACCTAACACATGTGGGAACCATCATTTGGCAACTAGCATGAAATATCTCATAAAATTACAAAAATATGAGTAATCATTCATGACTTATTTACATGAAAACAAAATTACATATCCTTTATATCTAATCCATACACCAACGACCAAAAACACCTACAAACACTTTCATTCTTCAATTTTCTTCATCTAATTGAACTCTCTCAAGTTCTATCTTCAAGTTCTAAGTGTTCTTCATAAATTCCAAAAGTTCTAGTTTCATAAAATCAAGAATACTTTCAAGTTTGCTAGCTCACTTCCAATCTTGTAAGGTGATCATCCAACCTCAAGAAATCTTTGTTTCTTACAGTAGGTTATCATTCTAATACAAGGTAATAATCATATTCAAACTTTGGTTCAATTTCTATAACTATAACAATCTTATTTCAAGTGATGATCTTACTTGAACTTGTTTTCGTGTCATGATTTTGCTTCAAGAACTTTGAGCCATCCAAGGATCCATTGAAGCTAGATCCATTTTTCTCTTTTCCAGTAGGTTCATCCAAGGAACTTAAGGTAGTAATGATGTTCATAACATCATTCGATTCATACATATAAAGCTATCTTATTCGAAGGTTTAAACTTGTAATCACTAGAACATAGTTTAGTTAATTCTAAACTTGTTCGCAAACAAAAGTTAATCCTTCTAACTTGACTTTTAAAATCAACTAAACACATGTTCTATATCTATATGATATGCTAACTTAATGATTTAAAACCTGGAAACACGAAAAACACCGTAAAACCGGATTTACGCCGTCGTAGTAACACCGCGGGCTGTTTTGGGCTAGTTAATTAAAAACTATGATAAACTTTAATTTAAAAGTTGTTATTCTGAGAAAATGATTTTTATTATGAACATGAAACTATATCCAAAAATTATGGTTAAACTCAAAGTGGAAGTATGTTTTCTAAAATGGTCATCTAGACGTCGTTCTTTCGACTGAAATGACTACCTTTACAAAAACGACTTGTAACTTATTTTTCCGACTAGAAACCTATACTTTTTTTGTTTAGATTCATAAAATAGAGTTCAATATGAAACCATAGCAATTTGATTCACTCAAAACGGATTTAAAATGAAGAAGTTATGGGTAAAACAAGATTGGATAATTTTTCTCATTTTAGCTACGTGAAAATTGGTAACAAATCTATTCCAACCATAACTTAATCAACTTGTATTATATATTATGTAATCTTGAGATACCATAGACACGTATACAATGTTTCGACCTATCATGTCGACACATCTATATATATTTCGGAACAACCATAGACACTCTATATGTGAATGTTGGAGTTAGCTATACAGGGTTGAGGTTGATTCCAAAATATATATAGTTTGAGTTGTGATCAATACTGAGATACGTATACACTGGGTCGTGGATTGATTCAAGATAATATTTATCGATTTATTTCTGTACATCTAACTGTGGACAACTAGTTGTAGGTTACTAACGAGGACAGCTGACTTAATAAACTTAAAACATCAAAATATATTAAAAGTGTTGTAAATATATTTTGAACATACTTTGATATATATGTATATATTGTTATAGGTTCGTGAATCAACCAGTGGCCAAGTCTTACTTCCCGACGAAGTAAAAATCTGTGAAAGTGAGTTATAGTCCCACTTTTAAAATCTAATATTTTTGGGATGAGAATACATGCAGGTTTTATAAATGATTTACAAAATAGACACAAGTACGTGAAACTACATTCTATGGTTGAATTATCGAAATCGAATATGCCCCTTTTTATTAAGTCTGGTAATCTAAGAATTAGGGAACAGACACCCTAATTGACGCGAATCCTAAAGATAGATCTATTGGGCCTAACAAACCCCATCCAAAGTACCGGATGCTTTAGTACTTTGAAATTTATATCATATCCGAAGGGTGTCCCGGAATGATGGGGATATTCTTATATATGCATCTTGTTATTGTCGGTTACCAGGTGTTCACCATATGAATGATTTTTATCTCTATGTATGGGATGTGTATTGAAATATGAAATCTTGTGGTCTATTGTTACGATTTGATATATATAGGTTAAACCTATAACTCACCAACATTTTTGTTGACGTTTAAAGCATGTTTATTCTCAGGTGAATATTAAGAGCTTCCGCTGTTGCATACTAAAATAAGGACAAGATTTGGAGTCCATGTTTGTATGATATTGTGTAAAAACTGCATTCAAGAAACTGATTTCGATGTAACATATTTGTATTGTAAACCATTATGTAATGGTCGTGTGTAAACAGGATATTTTAGATTATCATTATTTGATAATCTACGTAAAGCTTTTTAAACCTTTATTTATGAAATAAAGGTTATGGTTTGTTTTAAAAATGAATGCAGTCTTTGAAAAACGTCTCATATAGAGGTCAAAACCTCGCAACGAAATCAATTAATATGGAACGTTTTTAATCAATAAGAACGGGACATTTCAGTTGGTTCATGTCTCGGTTCCGGATTTTCGAACGCCTTTTTGTATAATTTAATATATTGTACTTTGCTTTTTGCGGCTTGTACTCTTGTAATTTTGAGACGTTTCTCATCAATAAATTGAACCACTTGAATTGTACTTTGTACTTTTTAGCGTTTGGTCGTTTGCGTCTTTAAATCGTCGAATCTGTCTTTTGTCTTCACCTTTTATTATTTAAACGAATATCACTTGTAAATAGAACAATTGCAACTAAAAGCTTGTCTTTCTTGAAGGATAATGCTATGAAATATGTGTTCGTTTTTAGCATTATCAAATATTCCCACACTTGAGCGTTGCTTGTCCTCAAGCAATATAGAACTTGAATATAACTTTAATAGAATCACTTCTTTATTCTTCACACTATGTACATCAGGGATTTTCCACACTTGGCTTTTATTTTTCTTTCTTTGCCTTTTTATTCTCTTCTATTTCATTTTAAATGAATTCAAGCATTTTGGGTTGTTTCTCAATTTATGCCCTTTCCGAGGTAACAATAATTTCGGTGTTAATACCTAGTTTCATCGTTCATAAATATGTATAAACATGATTTTGAGTTCATTTAGTTAAAAAATTTTAAAAATTTTACTAGAAGTGGGTAGTCAGTATATAATACTAGGGTTGTTCTTTATTATCAGAGAGCACTAGATTTTAATACAACTACTGCGTTACTAGTAAAATTTAACGGTGGCTATTAACCCAAGTGTATAAGTCAATTTTTATTTTTATTTTTAAACCGAAAGAATTTAATCCCTTCCCACACTTAAGATCTTGCAATGCCCTCATTTGCAAGAAATCAGTAACAATTTAAATTATTGAGGGTGATTGGCGTAGAAAAATGATTAAATTTTTACCAAAGTTTTCAAACATATTGTTGTTTTTTTTAATGATAAATGGTGCACTTCATTTGTTCATTCCTGCAGTTGTTATATCACATTTGTTTTTCGTCTTGTCTTCAAAATTAATAGTTTTTGCTGAACTTAATGCCAGTCTTTAAAAGTGCGATGTTTTACCTTGTTTTGTACATAAGATAAACTACAAACATATATATATATATATATATATATATATATATATATATATATATATATATATATATATATATTTATATATATATATATATATATATATTTTTAAGTTGAGTATATCACCCCACGTTCAAAAATTTATAAAATCTGATATTTAAAACGTTAGAAAACTATACAAACTATTACAATACCAAAATAAATATTAAAAGTAGTAACATTACAAATAATAAAATAAATAACACTAAGAAAATTAGGGTTGATTCTTATTGTACCAAAAGGGGTTCCAAGGTGCGTGGTATATGTTTTGATACGCTTGGAATGGGTCATATGTAGGAAAAGGTGGTTGTGTATCGTCGGTCCATGGAGGTAAATAGGCCGGTTCAGTAGGAATGTAGTTCCTACTTTGAGATGCTAAATATGCTTTGATATATTCTTGATGATATTGCCAAGCCTGAAACTCACGTTGCATAGCCTAATTGTATGCACTTTGGGCCATTATTCTTTGTACATCTGTCATCTGGTTTCCTCCACCCGCATTACCTTGCTCCTGATCTCGTTCTACCTGTGGATGCGTGCCATCATATGGTACTGCAGCGTTATGTCATTTCTTTAAAACCTTTGCACCATGATACACACGTAAATCAATTCTATCACGGGGTTCTGGTACTGCAACTAATAATCCCCCCCGACTTCTATCCACATTAAGATACTCAGCAATTAAAGTAATGAAAATTCCACCTCATATTATACTATTATTTCGCATACCCCTTACCATTACCGATAAGTAATAACCATACAATAAGGTATGTTCACAACGCTCTGTGGGTCTCGAATACACATGAGGTAAAATAGATCATTTTCATTTAACTTTTCTTTATTTCTACCTCGTTGTGTAATCGAGTTTGATAAATACCTATGGATCACTCTAAGCTCAGCTCTATTAATATCGGTATAAGAGTAAGATCCCCACGAAATCGGTTATGGCTAGTCATTCTACTCCATATTCCATTCATATCAAAATTTTCGTCAACCCTTCTACCATTAATTATTAACCTTTGACAATCAGTAGATGCTAGTTCCTCAGGCGTATATATACACAAAGCCTGAGCCATATCTAGTAGAGACATATGGCGCATCACACCTCCTAACAAAAATCTAATAAAACTCCGATCGGTTAAGCTAACTACCCGATCATTTATTTCAACACTACATAATAATTCCACACACCATTCCCTATATACAGGCCTACGTATAGTAAATAAACGTTCCCAATCATTAAAAGTAGAATTACCATACCTTTGGTAAAGTAATTCCCTGATTGGTTCGGCTAATCCCACTGTTTCTAACGTTTCCCAATCTATCACCCTGGGCACTTCAACATCCTTAGACTGAAGAATGTGTAAGTTCCTCTGATATTTTGGATAATCTATCCAATGTCTGTCAAATCTTAAATTAGGGTGTAAATCTGCCACTTGTATATTTGAATATGAAATAAATTTATGCGGTAGATTTTGTCCGTATTGGTCGTTAATCTCCTGTTCGTCTGCATTCTCAAGAGGAGCATTGTGAGCCTGGGAAGCGGATGAAGATTCACCCCTTTCAGTCTGCAAAACGCATTAAACACAATTTTTGTGCATCCAAATATGCATTAGTGTTAGCAAAATCATAAATCAAAACAATCATAATGACATGTTTAAATAATATTAAACTTATACACAATTTAATAAAATTAACAATTCTACATTTTTTCAATAAGCATATATGAAAATGTATACAAAGTTCATAAGCATTCTACTCAAATAACATGTCAAAATAACCATTACTAGCAATTAAACAAGCTTCAAATGGCATTCATATCAAAATAATCAAGTTCATGAATTTTAGACTTAAAAAGTCCACTTTAATGCTCAAAAATCATGTTTAGGATCAAAGTTTTGATCATTTAGCAACCTAAACATGTTACACTACTTAATTTAGTAACAATTCATAACAAAAATTGGCCATAACCTGTTTATATCAAAAAGCCCCAATTTTGCTCAAGAACACAAACCCTAGATTGTTACAAATTTGAAGTTTAAGGCTTCTAATCATGTTAAATAGCATCAATCTAGGTTATACAAGAATAATATACAAACAATTTAAGCACAATTAAGCTAGAATTCATCAAAATCAAATTAGGTTAAAATATGCTCAAGAACACTTAAAATCCGAATTAAAGAGTGTTTGTGTGTAGAAATTACCGATCTCCTTGAAAAACTTCTTGGTAGGATTCTTCTCAACATGTTTTTAGCAAGAAATTTGATGATTAACGGTGAAAAATTACGAATTTGGGAGTGTTTTGTGTGTGTTTTTCGCAAAAAAAATGAGATGGGTGTGTGTGGATTGGTCTGTCTTGACCAGTTAACTGGTCTGGGATTTTGATGCTCCGCGACTGCGGATGTTTCTATACTCAGAAGCTCCGCGACTGCGGTGATTTTTTTTTTTATATAAAAACCTTTATTAATAAAACAATTAATGGAGTAATTTTTAAAATTTTGTTCCTTTCTTTGGGTTAAGGTCATTTCGGTACCTTCACCTAGTTCGTCCCTCTACAAAATTTTAAAATTTGTCATTTCAAAGCGATTGTTTTAAAAGCAAAGATTTTTGGGTTTTTTTTAAATATTTTTGGCATACTTTAGATCAATAAAATTAAAAATAATGATAACAAAATTTCTCGTCCCGCTCTCGGGTAAAGCAATTTCGGTTCAACGACCTAGTCTTCAACTCACGATGAATTTTAGAAATCAAATTTTTAACTTAATGAAGTAAAGTAAATTTTTGTTTTTAAATTCACACCAAACTTAAATTTAAAATGCATAAAATTTCATATAAATATTATTAGTATTTATATACATTAGTTTACATACTTACATTTAAAAATAATATAGTTATATATTAATTTAGAAAACAATAAAAATCTTTTTGGTTTTTTATCCCACTTTAATCAATCAAATATTAACAAAAATATACGTCCCTCTTTTGGGTAAAGTAATTTCGGCTATATTACCTAGTTTTACTCCTGACGAATTTCTGAAATATTTTGAGTTGATTGATTAAAGATATTTATACCTTATGAATAAACGGTAAATTTCGCAGTGATGAATTAAATTTTAGTATGATATCAATAATTTCGGTTTATTATACCTAATTTTATTGAATATCAATTTAATACTTTATAGCGAACGATTCAGCGTTTATTATCAAAAGGTTAAAAGCAATAAAAATAAAAACTGTACATACTTACCTGTGAGATAAAATTCTCAGAGACCTGCTTTAGTCAACTCATAGGAGAGTCGTTCGATTTGGTTTTTCATAGCTACATAGGCGTAACCTCAATTTTTCAATAACTTTTCTTCTAAACATATGAACGGTCCTTCTCTGCATAGAGTAACAAATTCAGAATTGGAATGTGTTTGATTGTTCGAACATTTCCCTTCATGTGACCAATTTCCGCATTTATGACATCTTTCAAGGTGTCATGTCTTCTTTTTGTTGCGGATTTTGATTTTCCTTTACCAAAATGTGTCTTATTATGATTCTTCCTGAGTTCTTTCCTTACTTCGTCCATTTTGCCTCTTATGAATGATACCAGTTCACTCGGGAAGGTGTTATTATTACGTTTAGTAATCATAGCGTGTAGTAGTAGACCATGGTTCAAATCAAAGGAATTCTTCATCTCGTAAAACCTAAAAAAATAAAAATTCAGAATGGAGGGAGAAGACTAGTTCTTTAGGGTCTGCTAGGGAAAGACCATTCGGATTCCATTCTCGAGAACTACACGAAAACAGAAAATGTAACCCTAGACAGCATTATATTATCCTTTAAAACATTTGAATCTCCCCACACTTAGTTACCTGTGGTGTCGAACTTGTGATTAACTTCATTGTCAACTTCCATCGGACCATGAATATAGTGTTTAACTCTGTGACCATTAACTTTAAATTCAATCCCATTTGAATTTATTAACTCTATTGTTCCATATGGGAAAACTCTTTTGACTATGAATGGTCCAGACCATCTTGATTTCAATTTTCCAGAAAATAACTTGAATCGTGAATTGAAAAGAAGGACTCTGTCTCCTTCCTTAAATTCTTTTGAACTGCTGATTCTTTTATCATGCTATTTCTTCGTTCTTTCCTTATAGATTAACGAATTTTCATATGCATCATGTCTTAATTCTTCTAATTCATTTAGTTGACTTAATTGTAAATGACCAGCTTCATGCAAATCAAGATTACATGTCTTCAAAGCCCAAAATGATTTGTACTCAATTTTTACTGGAAGGTGACATGCTTTTCCGTAAACGAGTTTAAAAGGTGTGGTGCCAATTGGAGTTTTGTAGGCTGTTCTAAAAGCCCAGAGTGCATCCTCCAATTTCATGGACCATTTCTTTGGATTTGATCCTACAGTTTTTTCTAGAATACGTTTTAAAGCTCGGTTAGTATTTTCAACTTGTCCACTTGTTTGTGGATGATACGAGGTTGAGATTTTATGAGTTACTCCATATCTTTTGAGAACTTTCTCAAGTTGATTATTACAAAAATGAGTACCCCGATCACTTATTAAAGCTTTCGGTGTTCCAAACCTAGCAAAAAGATGTTTTAAGAAGTTGAATACAACTCGTGCATCGTTAGTTGGGAGAGCTTGTGCTTCCGCCCATTTAGATACATAATCAATGGCAACGAGAATATAGAGATTATTATGAGATTTTGGAAATGGAACCATAAAGTCAATACCCCAAACGTCAAATACTTCACATACTTGAATGATATTGTGTGGCATTTCATCACGTTGACTTATTTTTCCGGCCCTTTGATAAGCATCGCATGATTTGGAAAGAAGGTGTGCGTCTTTGAAAATTGTAGGCCAAAAAAATCCAGCGTCGTAGACTTTCCTTGCTGTGAGTTGAGGCCCATAATGCCCTCTTGTTGGTCCTGTGTGACAATGGTTTAAGATTTGACTAGCTTCATCTCCGAATACGCTATTCCATCGGGACAACTTTTAAACAATTGTGGATCTTCCCAAAAATAGTGTTTTACATCACTAAAGAATTTCTTTCATTATTGATACGACAACCCTTTTTCAAGGAATCCACATACTAAGTAGTTTGCAAAGTCTGCAAACCATGAAATTTCATTATAATCGATTTTCAAGAGATATTCATCAGGAAAGTTGTCTTGTATGGCCGATTCATTTAGAACTTCTAATTCAGGATTTTTAAGGCGAGAAAGATGATCAGCGGCGAGATTTTCTGCTCCCTTTTTGTCTCGGATTTCAATATCGAACTCTTGTAATAGTAAGATCCAACGGATTAATTGTGGTTTGGCATCTTGTTTTGAGAATAGGTATCTAAGAGCAGAATGATCAGTATAGACCACCGTTTTAGCTAGAACGAGATATGAACGAAATTTGTTAAAAGCAAAGACAATAGCAAGGAGTTCTTTTTCAGTAGTTGTGTAATTCATTTGTGCTCCTTGTAACGTCTTACTAGCGTAATAAATAGGTTAAAATCGTTTTTCAATCCTTTGGCCTAAAACGGCCCCCATTGCAAAATCACTTGCATCGCACATGAGTTCAAATGGCAGATTCCAATTTGTAGTTATCATGATCGGTGCATTAGTGAGTTTTTCTTTAAGAATATTAAAAGATTTGATGCATTCATCTGAAAAGATGAATGGAGCATCCTTTTCAAGGAGTTTATTCATAGGAGTGGCAATTTAAAAAAATCTTTTATGAAACGTCGGTAAAAACCGGCATGCCCTAGAAAACTCCTAACTCCTCTAACATTGGTGGGATGTGGAAGCTTAGCAATTACATCTACTTTAGCTCTATCCACTTCAATTCCTTCCTTTGAAATTTTATGACCAAGAAAGATGCCTTCTTTAACCATGAAATGGCATTTCTCCCAATTAAGAACTAGATTTAATTGCTCGCATCTAATAAGCAATCGTTCAAGATTAACTAGACATGTTTCAAAAGTATCACCGAAGACTGAAAAGTCATCCATGAAAACTTCCATGCATTCTTCTATCATGTCGTGAAAAATTGCCATCATGCACCTTTGAAAGGTTGCAGGGGCGTTGCAAAGTCCAAATGGCATGCGTTTGTAAGCAAAAGTACCATAAGGGCACGTGAAGGTGGTTTTCTCTTGGTCCTCGGGTGCGATTGGAATTTGAAAGTATTCGGAGAAACCGTCAAGAAAACAATAGTAACTGATCCCAGCTAACCTTTCCAACATTTGATCAATGAAAGGTAAGGGAAAGTGAACTTTTCTGGTGGCGTCATTTAATTTTCTATAATCAATACAAACACGCCATCCTGTTACAGTCCTAGTGGGAATAAGCTCATCTTTTTCATTTGTGATGACAGTCATGCCACCCTTCTTAGGTACGCATTGAACTGGGCTTACCCATGGACTATTAGAGATTGGAATAATTAAACCTGCATCGAGCAGTTTAATAATTTCTTTCTTAACAACATCTTGCATATTAGGATTTAGTCTACGTTGGCGTTGCACATATGTTTTATGACCTTCTTTCATAAAGATTTTATGTGTGCAATACAAAGGACTTTGTGACGCCCCATACAAAATCATCGTGTACGGTACATCAACAACAGGATCATTACAAGGTCAAACGCTATATGCTGTTTGAAAATCAGTTTTGCATTCATGAACAGATAACGTTTTACAAAAGATGAATAGGAAACATTAACATGAGTACATGATACTAAGGTCATTACAAAGCTATTGTTTTGAAAATAACATAAGTTGCGAATGCAAAGTAAAAGTTCCATGCTTGAGACATCTCTAAGTAATGCAGCGGAAGTCTAATATAGCAAGTCTGTAACAGCAAGTCTATACACCGAGACTAGAACAGCAAGGCTAACAGCAGAAGCAACAACGTCTAACCACCTGAGAAATACATGCTTAAAAAGTCAACACGAATGTTGGTGAGCTATAGTTTGTTTGTATTCAGTAATGTAATGTAGGCCACGAGATTTCAGTGCTTTAAACAAGCGTTTCAAATCAGTAATTCAAATCAGTATGATAAAGTATATGTATAATCGTGAGCACCCGGTAACTAGACTTAACGTTTATAACCCCCTGAAAGTACACTTGGCGAGTGCGTATGTTCACGAAGTATTAAACACCCGTTAAATGCTAGCGCAACTAGCCCGAGTGGGGATGTCAAACCCTATGGATCCATATCTAGGATTCGCGTTCACCGGTTCAAAAACCAATGACTAAACGTTACCGTGCTAAGGGGAATGTTTATGCCGTTGTATAACCCACACAAATATAAAGTTTAAGTACTCGTGCCTAGTATGTAAAACGTAAAAGCGCATGTATTCTCAGTCCCAAAATTGCTAAAGTAAAAGGGGATGCTATAACTCACAGTGATAAAAGCGGTAAAGTCGATAATGAAAGTACGGAAGTAGTAAGTCGGTCCGAAAGGTCGTCAACCTAAATCAAGGGTTACTAGGTCAGTAGGTTGTCTTTATAAATTCTAATAGTGCATAAAATAAGTTTAAGTGTCATCATCATCATCATCATCATTCATCATCATAAAAGCTAAGTAAGTTCAACAAGAATAGAGATCGAAACAATAGGCTGACTTCGGTCAGCTGCTACGACCTCTACGTAAATCGAAAAGATGCATAGTCAGTGGCTATGGCTTCGTATATGAGTTCCCTAACAGCTGACCAATGTTCAGAATGTAACTCGTCTTTGTTTGACCTTGGCGACGGTTTAAGTGCGAGTAGGTCAGAAATTTCAGCACAACGTTAATAGGGTGTAGTGACTCTCGGAGGGCCATAAATCCTAAACCGTAACTCGGATTAAGACGAGGCCTAAACGGAAAATCATCTACTCGAACCGAACTAACTGAAAATCAAATTTCCAGTAGCCCAGGTGGTCTGATCAGATAAGAAAATCAGTGGACAAGTGCTCCGGTGGGGTTCTTGGTGCTTGATGCTCATCACGGTTCTCATCCTTGATGCTTGTGGCTTCAAGTGTACAACTCGTTGATGGTTTAGCATCATTTTGACCAAGATTCACCATCAATACAAAATATGTTAAGACCAAGTAAGAACACAACTTATTCATGAGTCTTAGATGGATGATGAACCAAGGTTACATCATATCCTTAGTCTTAACACAATTTCAATTCACAATAACAACTAAAGCTACAAACTTTACATCAATTCAACAAGTATAAGCACAATCTAAGTTAAATGAGGTGATGGAACCCTAAGCTAGAGAGCTTGGATCCATTTCACACAAGTTACAAGGTTACAAAGCTAGAAAGCTTGAACCTTTAAGTGTTCTTGAAGATCTTGAAGCATAAAGCTTGGATCTTGAAGATACATGAAGATTACAAACAAAAGTTTGAATCTTTTCAACAAAATAACAAGATCAAAGCAAAAAGAACTTAGATCTAACAAAAAGATATGAAGATTCAAGCTAGAAAGCTTGCATCTTGTTTGTTCTTGAAGATCTTGAAGCATAAAGCTTGGATCTTGAAGATGCATGAAGATTACAAACAAAAGTTTGAATCTTTATCACAAAATAGAAAGATTAAAGTATAAAAGAAGTAGATCTATAAAAGATATGAAGATTCAAGCTAGAAAGCTTGAATCTTTCATGTTCTTGAAAGATTCATGCTTGAATCAACAAGATATAAGTAAGATCAAAGCTAAAAGGAACTTGATCTCCATAGATGAATGATGATGATACACGAAAATATTAAAGGAAAGAGGAAGAAAAAGAAAACTTACAAGTAAGGAGAGAAAGAAAGAACAAGTGTGTGAAAAATTCAAATGAGAGTAAGTGTTAAATGAATGGGGTTAGGCTAGTATTTATAGGCATGATTTGACATGGATTGATTACATGGAGGCCATAGTGGCCGAAATTTTTAAGGGGGGGAGGGGGAGACACCATGTTGCTTTTTGGTTAGTGGTTGTCTAAAGTGTGTACTTATGCTAGAATCCTAAGTGACCATATGGATAATCCTTATCCATTATGCTAGTATGACTCACTAATTATTTATTTATTTATTTAGTTATTATTATGGGCCACTAGTGATAATACTTGGGCTAATTAATTGGGTCACTAGCTAGAGTAGGGTGGGCTTGAGCCCAACAAGGTAGAAAGTCCAACAAGACTAACTATTGGGCTTTAGCAATTAAATAAATAAAATTAAGCATCCAAAGGCCCAAGTAATTATTATTATAAAATAATAATTAATATTTCGCAGTCCAAAAGTTTCGGTTCCGACAAAAGTCAAACGTGCGCGCAGTCCGCGGTTTATTCGAAACGTTAAATAACACTAACGGTTATAAAAGCATCCGGTGAACAAGTTAAGTATCCTACGTACTCTAAGGCATGTTTTAATATATAATTGGAAGTAAACCACGTATATAAAGGTTCTAGAGTATAAAGTAGCACAGTACGCACAAATACGCAGTTTCGCTAAAACACAAGGCACAAAAGCAAGTCGAAAAAGTCGGGTCATTACATTACCCACCTGTTAATGGAAATTTCGTCCCGAAATTTGAGGAGTGACTAAAAAAATGGTACCGTATTTAAATAAGAAGTATCGTATCAAAGTTCCAAAAGATTCGTTGGCTCAAAAGTGAGCTATTGCCTTGAAAGGTACTTCGGCGTATAACAGTAAGAATAGGTATATGCCATTAATTAAGTCTCTTGTCCTAAGAGATCAACAAATTGATTTCGTTTCTGGTTAACATGTGTATGCCATCTGAATATATACCCACAATAGGAAAGATGATGTCTTTAGCCTTACAGGCATCTTCAGTAAGCTGGATGCATGAAATGCATCATGAACGTTACCAACCTCATCTAAAACATTAAGCGCTTATGTCGCAATACAAAGCTGACAGGTAGGATGGAAAACATGGTAATCATAACCATGCGATTTGATGTCTGGATAGTGTTAGCCACGAATTTTACTTACCCCTTGATTTCGGAAGGAGACCATAGGCATAAAGAACTCAATATTTAAGAACGTTTCATTTGACTATATGAATTGAAACTTTTGCTGAAAGTGAAAAATCGGACTTATATGCAATGCAAGCCATAATTATCTATAGTGCCTTTCAGGACGGTCTGAACGAACAATGAAGGATATCACCCAGTTTACCATACTGCAGTTCCATAATGTAACTTTATCCTTTCAGTTACATGTTGAAGTTAGGGTTAACATTAACTAGAACAACATATAGTTACAACCAACGAAGGAAGGAATGTGTAGAGTAACCATATCCGTATTACAGACGTTTTAAGCAGTCCCTTCCAAGAGGAAAACAAAATTCATAGATTCCTAAAGTATGTTACTTTACATTTCCAAAAGAGAATCGCACGAAAGGTGTGATCTTTGACCAGGGTGAACTCTTCGAGCGGTTTATTCTGAATTTATCCTTATACTTAAGGAGATGCGCGGACAAGAAGATACGTGGACCCTTGGTCGTAAAGAACGGTTTACTCTAAGTGAAAAGAATCTCAAAACGATTCCTTGTACCCCAACCTACTGATTCATAGAGATGATGTTTACGAGGATGTTGCGATTAGCCGTGAAATATTGAGAATAGAAACCCACCTAGTGCCCTTCCTACAATGGGGTGACCATTGAGTGTACCTCAGAAAACTGATTTATCGGCCCGCGATTTTGCCATGTTTAACCTTAAAAGGAACATTTTTCGAGTACAAAGACTTCCTAACAAATTTTTATAAATCTGCCACCCAAAGTGGCTCAAGCGTTTTTAACAAGGATTTTAATAGTAAGCTTCATCCCTAACGGAGGGAGAGAAGAAGTGTGATCCCTACATGGTGTAGTCTAATACGAAAACCTTTAATAAAATCAACCGAGGAAGTTTTGAAAAACCTTTAAACGTTTGATGCAACAACATAAATGGAACGAAGTTCTTGGTAAATTTAGAAGTATGTATAACGAGTACCATTTGCACAAAATTATTTGACTTAAAACAACTCAATAAAGGAGCGATTCTTAATCATCTTGAAGGTATAACTTAGTATGTACTAACCCAAAATAAGTAAGGGTAAATTTATACATATATGATTTTATAAATCGCGTACGTGATAGAAAAGTTTTTAGTACTTTCATTTGTCCATAAATCTCGTGAAGACCGCACAAATAAGCAACGTGTAAATCAACGTGTAAAAATTTTGATAAACATAGTTTTTCGTATTTCAGAGGTTACGAGTTGAAAAAGGTCGAGTGAAAAATCTTTGAATCATCGGGTGACGCATTACTAGGTAATGAAAACTAATGAATTAAATATAGTTTTGATAACATAAGTCTTTGGGCAAAATGTTCACGTGTGAAGCCGTTGCTAAAAAGTGAGGTACGAAGGATAAAGCGTTGATGTGGTAACGGAGTGTATATAAAATAGCTATTAATTTTAGCAGGAAATACTATTAAATACGATACAATTTTACACAAGATATTTATTTATTTATAGAATGGATATACTTAAACCTTGCTACAACACTTATAGGCAGTGTACCTAATCGTACAGTAGTGTAGTTTTTAGTAAGTCCGGTTCGTTCCACAGGGAAAATCTTTAAACAAAGCTTAACGCTATATTAGTTTACTTTTATAAAAATACAAATATATATATATATAAGTAATATTATTATTATAAAGGGGGGTTTTTACCGTTTAATGACCGGTTTGTCGATTTTAAAACTTTAGTCGCAGTTAAAACCAAATGTAAAATATTAAAAATAAATACAAGACTTAAATTAAAGCGTAAAGTAAATAACGATAATGAAATTTCGAATAATAAAAGTGCGATAAAATAAACTTGCGATAATTAAAAAGTACGATAATTAAAAGTGCAATTAAATACAATAACAATAAAAATGCGATAATTAGAAGTGCAATTAAATATAAAATAAAGGAAATTAAATATGAAATAAATGAATTATGCTTATTTAAACTTCCGTAATCATGATGTTTGACGTGTTGATTTTAGTTTTATGCCCATGGGTTAATTGTCCTTTGTCCTGGATTATTTAATATGTCCGTCTGGTTTTTGTCCATAACAGTCCATTAGTCATAAATATAAAGTGCGAGTGTCCTCATCAAATTATCCTTATACCCGAAGTTAAATATTTCAACTAATTGGGGACTTAAACTGTAACAAGATTTTAATACTTTGTTTAATAATTATACCAGGATGTCGACTGAGTGTAACCCAAGGTTTTAATATTTTGTTATCAATTATACCAAGTGTCCTTGTACATAATTTCACCCCTGTTTTAATTATTCTAGTGGCTATTAATCCATTCCCGTGTCCGGTTAAATGAACGATTATTTGTACATATAAATACCCCGCCCATCGTGTCCGATCGAGTGTATATGGTAATTTATAGGGACGCCCAATTGTAAATCTTTATATTAACATTAACAAACTATCATTTAGTTAAACAAATATAAAGCCCATTAATAGCCCATAGTCTAATTTCCACAAGTGTCGTTCTTTTGTCCAAACCCCAATTATGGTACAAAGCCCAATTACCCAATTTTAGTAATTAGCTCAACATCATGATTACTTTGGATTAAATAAGCATAATAATAACTTAGCTACGAGACATTAAATTAAAAAGGTTGAACATAACTTACAATGATTAAAAATAGCGTAGCGTTACACGGACAGAATTTCGACTTACACCCTTACAACATTTGCTAACATACCCTTATTATTAGGATTTAAAATTAAAATTAAAATTAAAATTAAAATTAAAATATAAATTATATATATATTTTTACGTATATATTGAGAGAGAGATAGATATATGTTATGAAAAATGATCAGAATTCGGTTGGCTTTATAGGGAATTGAGTTCAGGGGTACTCCGCGACTCGCGGCCCTTTTTGCCTTCAAACTCCGCGAGTCGCGGAGTTTGTAAATACAGCTCACTCCATTTTGGAGTCTTTCTTGCCGACGGTTTATTTTATTTATATAATATATAAATAATTATAAGAATTATTTAAATATTATATTATATTTATGTGCATAGTTGACTTGTAATTTTTAGTCCGTTGCGTCGAGCGTTGAGAGTTGACTCTGGTCCCGGTTCCGGATTTTCGAACGTCCTTGCGTACAATTTAATATCTTGTACTTTGCGTTTTGAATCTTGTACTCTTGTAATTTCGAGACGTTTCTTATCAATAATTGGAACCTCTTTGATTGTATTTTGTACTTTTGAGCTTTTTGGTCGTTTGCGTCTTCAATTCGTCGAATCTGTCTTTTGTCTTCACCTTTTATTATTTAAACGAATATCACTTGTAAATAGAACAATTGCAACTAAAAGCTTGTCTTTCTTGAGGAATAATGCTATGAAATATATGTTCGTTTTTAGCATTATCAAATATTCCCACACTTGAGCGTTGCTTGTCCTCAAGCAATATCGTCTTGAAATACTAGAATCACTTCTTTATTCTTCACACTTTGTACATCAGTGATTTCTATACGGCGGTATAAACAATGGTAGTAACGATATGGTTTACAGTCCCACATGACTATAAAAATTTAGATCCATTAAGGAAATTGGATCTTTATGAAAACATTTGATTTTTTGAAAATTAAATCTAGTTTTTACCCTAGATTAGTTTTCCGGAATAACCCTTCACCGGTGTTTGCAAAATATTTTTGTGGGTTTGGTGGGTTTCAGATTTGAAAATTTTAGCTCAAAACTTGCGGTTTTGTGTCAC
This sequence comes from Rutidosis leptorrhynchoides, assembly GCF_046630445.1. Taxonomy (NCBI): domain Eukaryota; kingdom Viridiplantae; phylum Streptophyta; class Magnoliopsida; order Asterales; family Asteraceae; genus Rutidosis; species Rutidosis leptorrhynchoides. The sequence goes on from NC_092338.1 coordinate 417,974,742, forward strand.
CCACTTGCTAACCTTGTATTTGGAAAGCAACACGTCCATTTTACTTGTCCAGTATATTACCTTTCGGTAAACTACCGTCCGGTTGTAAAGGAAAGCGTTGAACAAGCAACTGTTAAGGCAATGTCCCCTGACATGCTTTTAATTATGGTCTATAACGTGCCGGACGCAATTACTATCCTTGGTAGGAGCAATAGTAAAGCTCATCCTTATAATTTTTCGGTCTGGCACAAGGTCCTGTCTTTGACCATGCTATGCAACCACCGTTCTTACGGTTGACACCCGATTTAGTTCAGGTGACCTAATGAATTCCAGGTGAATTCCTAGGATTTTACGTTCAATGGTAATGAACGCATTGAAAATAGGGTTTTCAGAAAACAAATCGGTTTTATTTTTTGATCAAAATATTTTCTCGTTCAAGCTCGAGTTTAGATATCATTGAATTCCATGAGTTTGAATTCTCAATCTTTAAGGTCAATCTCAAGGATTGAGTAATATCAGTCTTAAAAGCTGATTTTTAATCTTTAAGGAGATTATCCTTTCTGGGGATCTGATTCATTAGTCTTATCCAGCTAATTTGCATGGTGCCCCCCCATTGTATGAGATAAATCCTTTTCATGGTTAGGATAAATCTGACCACTTGACGACCCTGTTTAATGCTGAGGTCCGTGGATTTCCTGCTGATTTTAGTGATGACTTTTCTAGATTTTTCGTCAACCTACAGCTGGTCTGGACGACAACTTCTTGACCTAAATCAAGAAGCGCGTGTCTTTTTCGGAAGACTTTACTTCCTTTTAATGATGGAATTGATTCATCGTGTAGATCCATCTTTCTTACAGTAAATCAGGTAAAACTTTTTAGTTTAGTCCAAAGCAAAAGTATTTTCAGTTATTTGTACAAAAATATGTGATATATGTTTTGAATAACTTGGAGAATTTTCCCACACTTGGCTTTTATTTTCCTTTTTATTGTCCTCTATTCCATTTTAAATGAATTTTAACATTTTGGTTTGTTTCTCAATTTATGTCCTTTCCGAGGTAACAATAATTTCGGTGTTAAAACCTAGTTTTATCGTTCATAAATATGTATAAACATGATTTTGAGTTCATTTAATTGAAAATTTTGAAAAATTTTACTAGAATTGGGTAGTCAGTATATAAGACTAGGGCTGTTCTTTATTATCAGAGAGCACTAGATTCTAATACAACTACTGCTTTACTAGTATTTTTAATGGTAACCAAGTGTTTAAGATAAAAATTATAAAATCCGAAAGAATTTAACCCCTTCCCACACTTAAGATCTTGCAATGCCCTCATTTGCAAGAAATCAGTAACAATTTAAATTATTGAGGGTGATTTGTGTGAAAATGATTAAATTTTACCAAAGTTTCCAAACATATTTGTGTTTGTTTGCTGAATGATAAATGGTGCACATCATTTGTTCATTCCGTCTTGTTGTTATTTCACATATATTTTGCATCTTGTCGTCAAAATTAGTTGCTTTTGCTGAACTTAATGCCAGTCTTTGAAAATGCGTTGTTTTACCCTGTTGTGTACATAAGATAAACTGCAAACATATATACATATTTTTGAAGTTTGGTATATTACCCCACATTCAAAAATTATTAAAATCTAATAATAAAAGTTAGAAAATTATAAAAACTATTACAATATTAACATAAGTATTAAACGTATCAACATTACAAATTACAAAATAAATAAAACTAAGTAGACTAGGGATGATACTGATACCAATAGGGGTACCAAGCATAACCATAGGTGCTATAGAATGCTTCATCTGGGTTATACGTAGGATACGGTGGTTGCATCTCTATAGACCAGGGAGGGAATATGGGTTTTGGAATAGGAATATAGTTTCTACATATATGTTGGCAATGAGCTATGATTTGGTTTTGATGAACTTGCCAATCTTCAAATGCTCTCTGTCTAGCATTTTCGTACTCCTGCGAAGCTATAAACCTTTGCATTTCTTGCATTTCATTTCCCCCTCCTACATTACCTTGCTGTTGGTTTCTCTCAACCTGTGGATGTCTACCATGGTATTGTACTGCGGCGTTATTTCGCCTCTTCAAAACTTTCGCACCATGGTATACATTTAAACCTATTGTATCGCGGGGTTCTGGTTCCTCGACTAATAATCCCCCCCGACTTATATCCACACCGAGATATTCAGCAATCAAAGTAATAAAAATACCACCTCCTATTATGCTATGCGGTCTCATCCCCCTAACCATAGCTGATAAATAATAACCCACACAATAAGGTATACTTACAGCGCTTTGTGGGTCTCGAATAGACATATGGTAAAACTAATCCTGTTCATTTACCTTTTTCTTGTTCTTACCTCTTTGTGTAATCGAATTAGCTAAAAACCTATGAATTACTCTTAATTCAGCTCTATCTATATCCAAATAAGAGTAATTTCCCCCTTTGAATCGGTGATGGCTTGTCATTTGACTCCATACACCGTGTGTATCAAAATTTTCATCTATCTTTCTACCATTTAGTATCAACCCTCTACAATCGGCAGATGCTAACTCCTCAGGCGTATATATACGTAAAGCCTGAGCCATGTCTAGTAAAGACATGTGGCGCATCGAACCTCCTAACAAAAATCTAATAAAAGATCGATCGGTTAAACTATCTACCCGATCATTTAATTCTATACTACACAACAATTCTTCACACCATACTTTCTATACAGGTCTACGCATGGTGAATAAACGTACCCAGTCGTCAAAAGTAGAATTACCATACCTCTGTGCAAGTAATTCCCTAATTGGCCCGGCTAATTCTACAGCTTCTAATGCTCCCCATTCTATGACCCTCGGTACCTCAACAACTTTAGAATAAAGAGTATGCAAACCCCTTTGGTATTTTGGATAATCTATCCAAAGTCTGTCAAATCTCAGGTTCGGGTGCAAATCTTCCAAGTGCATATCAGAAAATGTCATGACTGGATGAGGTATATCTTGCTTGTAGTAGTTATCCACCTCCTGTTGTTCCGCATTCTCAGCAGGAGCATTGCGAGCTTGGGATGAAGATTCACCCCTTTCAGTATGCAAAACACATCAAACACAATTTTTGTGCATCCAAATATGCATTAGTGTCAGCAAAATCATCAATCAAAATAATTACAATGACATGATCAATTTATATCAAACTTAAGCTCATTTTCATATTTTTATCAAATCTACACTTTTTCAAATAAGCATATACGAAAATGTTCGCCAAGTTCATAAGCATTTAACCCAAATAACATGTCAAAATAATCATCACTAGCAATTAAACAAGTTTCAAATGGCATTATCTCTCAAAAATCAAGTTCATGAATTTTTAAACTTGAAAAAGTCCACTTTAATTCTCAAAATCATGTTTAGGCTCAAAGTTTGGATCATTTAACTACCTAAACATGTTACACTACTTACTTTAGCAACAATTCATGACAAAAATCGGCCATAACCTGTTTATATCAAAAAGCCCCAAATTGCTCAAGAACACAAACCCTAGATTACTCAAAATTTGAAGTTTAAGGCTTCTAATTATGTTAAATAGCATCAATCTAGGTTATACAAGCATAATACATAAACAATTTAAGCATAATTACACTAAAAAGCATCAAAATCAAATTGGGGAAAAAATTGCTCAAGAACACTAATTTTCGGATTAAATGGTGTTTAGGTGTAGAAATTTACCGTTTTTCTTGAGTAATTCCTTGATAGCATCCTTCTCAACATGATTTTAGTAAAAGATTTGATGATTAACGGTTAAAAATTGTGATTTTGGGGTTGTTTTTTCGGGTTTTTTCGGCAGTATTTCGCTGTATGTGTGGGTGGTAGTGTGGACTGATCAGTTCTTTGCGTTTTATTTTTTTTCTGTAATTAGGTCCCTCCGCGAGTCGCGGTGTTTGGACCTTCAAACTCCGCGAGTCGCGGAGTTTGTTATTTTTTTTTATATCTTATACTAATTAAAACAATTAAGTAATTAATTTTAAAATTTTGTTTCCCTTGTTATTTAGGACGAGGTCATTTCGGATCGATGTCCTAGTCCGTCCTTCGACAAAATTTTAAAATTTGTCTTCTTGTAGCGATTGTTTTAAAAGCTAAGATTTTTGGGTTTTTTAATGTTTTTGGCATACTTTAATTCAATAAGATTAAAAATAATAATAATAAAAGTTCTCGTCCCTCCCTTGGGTAAAGCAATTTCGGTTTAAAGACCTAGTCTTCAACTTACGACGAATTTTAAAAATCATATTTTTAACTTAATGAGATAAAGTAAATTTTTATTTTTAAATTCACACAATTTAAATATAAAATTCAAAATTAATATTAAAAATTCACACCAAACTTAAAATTTGAAATGCATAAAATTAAAAATTCACACCAAACTTGATTTAAAAATTCATATTATAAATTCACACCAAACTTATATAAATTTTTCAAATATTTACAATTTTAAAAATATTGTTTTTACAAAGTTTACAATATTAATTTAAGATTTAAATATTAATTTTAAAAACATGGTAAAAATAAAATTAAAAATCTTTTTGGCTTTTTATCCCACTTTAATCAATCAAATATTATCAAAAATATGCGCCCCTATTTTCGGTAAAGTAATTTCGGTTCCAAGACCTAATTTAACTCATGACGAATTTTTGAAATATTTTGGGTTGATTGATTAAAGAAATTTATACCTTAAGAATAAACGTTAAATTCCGCAGTGATGTAATAAATTTTTGAATGATATCAATAATTTCGGTCGCCAAACCTAATTTTATTCAATACCAATTTAATACTTTATAGCGAACAAATTAGCGTTTATTATCAAAAGGTTAAAAATAAAAATAAAAATTAAAAACTGTACAAACATACCTGTGAAATAGATTTCTTAGTTATATGATCTATCCCATTCATAAGATAGTCGGTTTAATTGGTTTTCCATGGCTACATAGGCGTAACCTCGAGCATTCAGTATCTTTTCTTCTAAACATATGAATGGTCCGTCTCTGCATAAAGTAACAAATTCGGTATTTGAATAGGTTTGATTATTTGAACATTTACCTCCATGTGACCATTTTCCGCATTTGTGACATCTTTCTAGGTGTCGTGCTCTTCTTTTCCCTACGAATTTTGATTTTCCTTTACCAAATTGTAACTTATTATCTTCGCATCTGGATTCTTTTCTAACTCCGTCCAATCTTTCTCTGATTACTGATACTATTTCACTCGGTAGTGTGTCATTATTACGTTTAGTGATCAAAGCGTGTAGCATTAGACCATGGTTTAGTTCACAGGCAGTCTTCATTTCCTAAAAAAAATAAAAATTCAGAATGGGGGGAGAAGACTAGTTCTTTAGGGTCTGCTAGGGAAAGACCATTCGGGTTCCATTTTCGAGAACTACACGAAAACAGACAATCTAACTCTAACTGAAATACATATTATCCTTTAAAGACTTGATTCTCCCCACACTTAGTTAGCTGTGGTGTCGAAATTGTGATTAACTTCGTTGTCGACTTCCATCGGACTATCTATGTAGTGTTTAACTCTGTGATCATTAACTTTAAATTCAATCCCATTTGAATTTATCAATTCTATCGTTCCGTATGGGAAAACTCTTTTGACTATGAATGGTCCAGACCATCTTGATTTCAATTTTCCAGGAAATAGCTTGAATCGTGAATTGAAAAGAAGAACTCTGTCTCCTTCTTTAAATTCTTTTAAACTTCTGATTCTTTTATCATGCCATTTCTTCGTTCTTTCTTTATAGATTAACGAATTTTCGTATGCTTCATGTCTTAATTCTTCTAATTCGTTTAGTTGACTTAATCGTAGACGTCCGGCTTCATGTAAATCAAGATTACATGTCTTCAAAGCCCAAAATGCTTTGTGTTCAATTTCTACTGGAAGATGACATGCTTTTCCATAAACAAGTCTAAAAGGTGTGGTTCCAATTGGAGTTTTGTAGGCTGTTCTAAAAGCCCAGAGTGCATCCTCCAATTTAATGGACCATTCCTTCGTATTTGATCCTACGGTTTTCTCTAGAATACATTTTAAAGCTCGGTTGATATTTTCAACTTGTCCACTTGTTTGTGGATGATATGCGGTGGAGATTTTATGAGTTACTCCATATCTTTTAAGAATTTTCTCAAGTTGATTATTACAGAAATGAGTACCCCGATCACTTATTAAAGCTTTCGGTGTTCCAAACCTTGCAAAAAGACGTTTTAAAAAGTTGACTGCAACTCGTGCATCGTTAGTTGGTAGAGCTTGTGCTTCCGCCCATTTAGATACATAATCAATGGCTACGAGTATATATAGATTATTATGAGATTTTGGAAATGGACCCATAAAGTCAATACCCCAAATGTCAAATACTTCACATACTTGGATGACATTTTGTGGCATTTCATCACGTTGACTTATTTTTCCGGCCCTTTGACAAGCATCACAGGATTTGCAAAGAAGGTGTGCGTCTTTGTAAATTGTAGGCTAATAGAATCCAGCATCATAAACTTTTCTTGCTGTTAGTTGAGGCCCATAATGCCCTCCTGTTGGTCCTGTGTGACAACGGTTTAAAATTTTACTAGCTTCATCTCCAAATACACATCAGCGTATTATTCCATCTGGACAACTTTTAAACAAATGTGGATCTTCCCAGAAATAGTGTTTTATATCACTGAAGAATTTCTTTCGTTTTTGGTACGATAATCCTTTTTCAAGGAATCCACAAACTAAGTAGTTTGCATAGTCTGCAAACCATGGAATTTCTTTATAATCTATCTTCAATAGATATTCATCAGGAAAGTTGTCTTTTATGGCCGATTCATTTAGAACTTCTAACTCAGGATTTTCAAGACGAGAAAGATGATCAGCGGCGAGATTTTCTGCTCCTCTTTTATCTCGGATTTCAATATCAAACTCTTGTAAGAGTAAGATCCAACGGATTAATCTTGGTTTAGCATCTTGTTTTGAAAATAGGTATCTAAGAGCAGAATGGTCGGTATAGACCACTGTTTTTACTAGAACGAGATATGATCGAAATTTGTCAAAAGCAAAGACAATAGCAAGGAGTTCTTTTTCAGTAGTTGTATAGTTCATTTGTGCTCCTTGTAACGTCTTACTAGCATAATATATAGGTTGAAATTGTTTTTCAATCCTTTGTCCTAAAACGGCTCCCATTGCAAAATCACTTGTATCGCACATTAGTTCAAATGGTAGATTCCAATTTGGTGTTATCATGATCGGCACATTAGTGAGTTTCTCTTTAAGAATATTAAAAGATTTGATACACTCATCTGAAAAGATGAATGGAGCATCTTTTTCTAGGAGTTTATTCATAGGAGTGGCAATTTTAGAAAAATCTTTTATGAAACGTCGGTAAAAACCTGCATGCCCTAGAAAACTCCTAACTCCTCTAACATTGGTGGGATGTGGAAGTTTAGCAATTACATCTACTTTAGCTCTATCCACTTCAATTCTTTCTTTTGAAATTTTATGACCAAGAACAATGCCTTCTTTAACCATAAAATGGCATTTCTCCCAATTAAGTACTAGATTTGATTGTTCGCATCTAATAAGCATTCGTTCCAGATTAACTAGACATGATTCAAATGTATCACCGAAGACTGAAAAGTCATCCATGAAAACTTCCATGCATTCTTCTATCATGTCATGAAAAATCGCCATCATACACCTTTGAAAGGTTGGAGGGGCGTTACAAAGTCCAAATGGCATGCGTTTGTAAGCAAAAGTACCATAAGGGCACGTGAATGTGGTTTTCTCTTGATCTTCGGGTGCTATTGGAATTTGAAAATATCCGGAAAATCCATCTAGAAAACAATAGTAACTATTTTCGGCTAATCTTTCCAACATTTGATCTATGAAAGGTAAGGGAAAGTGATCTTTTCTGGTGGCGTCATTTAATTTTCTATAATCAATACATACACGCCATCCTGTTACAGTCCTAGTAGGAATAAGCTCATTTTTCTCATTTGTAATGACAGTCATGCCACCCTTCTTAGGCACGCATTGAACTGGGCTTACCCATGGACTATCAGAAATTGGATAAATTAAACCTGCATCTAGCAGTTTAATAATCTCTTTCTTAACTACATCTTGCATATTAGGATTTAGTCTCCGTTGGCGTTGCACATACGTTTTATGACCTTCTTCCATAAGGATTTTATGTGTGCAATACGAAGGACTTATTCCTTTAATATCATGAATCTTCTATGCAATGGCTGGTTTATGAGCTTTCAACACAGAAATGAGTTGTGATTTCTCATTTTCAGTAAGAGAAGACGATATTATTACAAGTAATTCAGATTTACCATGTAAATAAGCGTATTCCAAATGGTTTGGAAGTGGCTTTAACTCTAATTTCGGAGGTTCTTCTATCGATGATTTGTATCGATATCTGTCTTCTTCTTTTAGCATTTGAATTTCTTCTGTTGTTGGTTCATATCCATTAGCTATAAGTGTAGCTAACATTTCAGCTTCATCAATTGGTTCATTACCTTCTCCTAAAGAACATTCTCCTGTTCCTTGTAATTCTGGAAATTCTTCTGATAATTCTGCATGTGCATCTATAGTTTGAATATAATAACATGTATCATCTGCAGATTGTGGTTGTTGCATTGCTCTATCAACTAAAAAGGTAACACTCTCATCCTCTATACTTAGGGTCAATTTCTTACCGAACACGTCTATCATTGCTTTAGCCGTGTTTAAGAATGGTCTTCCTAATATGAGAGGAACTTGAGAATCTTCTTCCATGTCCAGAACAACAAAATCTACTGGAAATTCTAAAGTACCAACTTTAACTAGCATGTTCTCCATTATCCCTCTAGGATATTTTATTGATCTATCGGCTAGTTGTATGCTTATTCTGGTTGGTTTCAATTCTCCAAGGTCTAGTTTAGCGTATAGTGAATACAGCATTAGATTTATACTAGCACCTAAGTCTGCCAATGCTTCTATTGAACTAAGACTACCCAGAAAACATGGAATTGTGAAACTTCCTGGATCAGATAATTTTTCTGGTATCTTATTCAACAGCACTGCTGAACAATTAGCATTCATAGTAACAGCCGAGAGTTCTTCCATTTTCTTTCTATTTGAGATTAGATCTTTCAAGAATTTTTCATATCTAGGCATTCCTGAAATCACATCAATGAAAGGAAGATTTACATTTATCTGTTTAAACATATCCAAGAATTTGGATTGCTCGGCTTCAAGTTTCTCTTTCTTCATTTTACTCGGGTAAGGAAGTGGTGGTTGGTATGGTTTAACATAAGTTTTAGCCTTAACTGTGTTATCTTCATTAACCTTTTCAACTACTGGTTCTTTTTCCTTATCTTGATCAGGTTGTGGTTCTTGTGGAGTAGGAATAGCTTCATCAGAAGTTACAGGTATTTCAGGTGGTTTAAGCGTTGTACCACTTCTTGTGGTAATGGCTTTAGCTGTTTCATTCCGGGGGTTAGCATTTGTATCACTAGGTATACTTCCCGCTTTTCTTTCACCTATTAACCTTGCTAGGTTACTTACTTCTTGTTCCAGATTTTGAATAGAAGCTTATTGATTTCTAAATGCTTGAGCATTTTGTTCATTGGTTTGTTTCTGAGATGTGAAAAATTGCGTTTGAGTTTCAACTAGCTTCGTCATCATGTCTTCTAAATTCGACTTTTTATCATCGGTTTGTTGTGGTGGTTTGTTTTGAAAATTAGGTCTTTGCTGATTGTAAGTATTATTGGATACTTGTTGATTGCTAGGACCTTGTTGGTTGTTGTATGGAATATTTCGGTTATAATTCTGGTTTTGATTGTAAATCGGTCTTGGCGGTTGATAATTATTCTGATAATTATTTCCAGGCCTTTGGTTTATGTATGAAATATTCTCTCTTTGTTCCATTGTTAATTCAATACTGAGACAATCTTTTGTCAAATGTGGTCCTCCACACTGCTCACAACTAATTCGTATTGAGTGAATATCTTTAGTCATCTTTTCCATTCGTCTCTCGACAGCATCTATCTTTGCGGAAATGGAATCTAAGTCATGGCTAGAATCGGCTCTAGCTGCTTTAGATGATCTAACGATATCTTTTTCTTGGTGCCACTCATGTGAGTGGGAAGCAGTGTTATCAATAATTTTGTAAGCATCAGTTTCGGTTTTCTTCATAATAGAACCACCAGCTGCTATATCTATGTCTTTCCTTGTAGTGATGTCGCATCCTTGGTAGAATATTTGTACTATTTGACAGGTGTCTAAACCATGTTGCGGACATCCTCTTAATAACTTTCCAAATCTAGTCCACGCCTCATATAGAGTTTCATTCGGCTTCTGTGTGAATGTAACAATTTCTGCTTGAAGTCTTACGGCTTTAGATGCAGGAAAGAATTGTTAAAGAAATTTTTCAACTAAAACCTCCCATGTATCAATCGCCCCTTCAGGTAACGATTCCAACCAATCTTTGGCTTCTCCCTTTAAAGTCCAGGGAAATAACATGAGATATATCTGTTCATCCTCCACTTCTCGGATTTTAAATAGTGTGCAGATCCTATTAAAGGTACGTAGATGTTCATTTGGATCTTCCTTCGGCGCACCACTAAATTGGCATTGATTAGTCACCATGTGTAGAATTTGTCCTTTAATTTCATAATCTGGCGCATTAATGTCTGGATGAGTAATTGCGTGACCTTGGCCAGTGCGTTTAGCTCTCATTCGGTCTTCCATACTTAAAGGTTCCAGATTCTCCATAATTGAATTTGTTGAATCGGAATCACTAGAGGATTCTGATTTAATGGTTCGTTCCTCAACAATCTTTGTTTGAATGATTGGTGGTTCCGGAGGAAAGTTTAGTGGTTCAGGATCTAGGAATCGTTCCTGAATATTCTCCGGATTCTCAATTGTGAGGTCGGGTTCAAAAAATGGATTATCGGAAATTTGAACTGGAGTACTTGGTCGACTGGATGACGATTCTAAAGAAAAATCAACGGCGGTAATATTTGCTAAATGTCTTGATCTAGTTACAGGTGGTGAACGTACAAAAGGTGGTGAACGTCTTGCTCGGTGCATTCACTGAATATCCTATTAGTTTTTAAAAGGAAAGAAAAATTATAATAAGTTATCCAATCAATAGACTTTTCTGATTTTTCCCACGTTTCGAATAGCCAAAAGATGCAGCAGAGGGGCAGGATTCGTTTGGTCTCAATATAATTGAGGACTGTTTGGCTCCAATAACCCGGTCCAAGTACAAATCCAACTATTACTACGAACCAGAAAATTTTGATGTCTATCAATTTAACCACTTAAAATAAATTTTCGTAATTTTAAGAAATTTAGATAAGAAGTAGAATAAAAATCTATGTCATAAAACTAGAATATTGAGAAATAAGAAAGAAAAAGAGTTCGTCGAAAAAGGTCGAAAAAGAAAAATGTTTGAAAAATAAAAGGTGACGGAAAAATAAAAGAAACTTATAACACTTAAAAACACTTGACTAACCTAACCTTATTACTACAACTAACTTAAAATTATAATCGCAAATTGAGATTACTAATTGGAATGATAATTGATACATAGGTAAAAGGTGTCTAAAAATATTAAAGCTTACAGGAAAAACTATATCCCAAATGGAAATAACTTAAAAAGAAACTAAAACTTAAAAAGGCATCGCAAAATTCTAAAGCACCTAAATCTTAGTCTAAAGAAAAAACACTTAAGGAATTCTACAGCAAAGCCTAAAAATTTAGAAGTAAAAATAACTATGGCAAAAACTAAGTTTAAAACTAAATATGAGCTAAAAATACAAATATTACGCTAAAACGATTAAAAAGGGACAAATTATAAAAATATACAAAAAGTTGTAAAAAGTACAATTTTTATAAAAATATTATTTTTATATTATTTATTTTATAAAACTATTAATTTTACAATTTAATTAAACTAATTTAACTAAAATATAAATTAAATAAAAAGTAACTTAAAATAAAACTAATTATAATAATAATAATAATTAGGGTTAATAATAATAATAATTAATAATTATCCGTAATAAATGCAGTTTAAGGTTTCTGTCAGTGTCAGAGTAGCTCCGCGAGTTGCGGTGCCCGAAGCAGAAAACTCCGCGAGTCGCGGGGTTCCAGAATTCAACTCAGGTACAGTTTTAAATTTTACACATTTTTTTATATGTTTTAAATAAAAACAAAATACTTAAATAAAACTTATATAAAAATAAAGAAACTTTATAAAAATTAAATATTTAACAAAATCTTAAAAATACTTATATTTTTGTTTTTCTTTTAATATTTTTGAATATTTAAAACGTATTTTTATAAAAACTAATTTTAATAAAAGTAAACTAAAAATCTTTTTTTTTATATTAATTAGCGTTGCGCTTCCGGCGTTTAAGAGTTCCCCGGCAGCGGCGCCAAAAATACTTGATGTGGTAACGTAGTGTATATAAAATAGCTATTAATTTTAGCAGGAAATACTATTAAATACGATACAATTTTACACAAGATATTTATTTATTTATAGAATGGATATACTTAAACCTTGCTACAACACTTATAGGCAGTGTACCTAATCGTACAGTAGTGTAGTTTTTAGTAAGTCCGGTTCGTTCCATAGGGAAAATCTTTAAACAAAGCTTAACGCTATATTAGTTTACTTTTATAAAAATACAAATATATATATAAGTAATATTATTATTATAAAGGGGGGTTTTTACCGTTTAATGACCGGTTTGTCGATTTTAAAACTTTAGTCGCAGTTAAAACCAAATGTAAAATATTAAAAATAAATACAAGACTTAAATTAAAGCGTAAAGTAAATAACGATAATGAAATTTCGAATAATAAAAGTGCGATAAAATAAACTTGCGATAATTAAAAAGTACGATAATTAAAAGTGCAATTAAATACAATAACAATAAAAATGCGATAATTAGAAGTGCAATTAAATATAAAATAAAGGAAATTAAATATGAAATAAATGAATTATGCTTATTTAAACTTCCGTAATCATGATGTTTGACGTGTTGATTTTAGTTTTATGCCCATGGGTTAATTGTCCTTTGTCCTGGATTATTTAATATGTCCGTCTGGTTTTTGTCCATAACAGTCCATCAGTCATAAATATAAAGTGCGAGTGTCCTCGTCAAATTATCCTTATACCCGAAGTTAAATATTCCAACTAATTGGGGACTTAAACTGTAACAAGATTTTAATACTTTGTTTAATAATTACACCAGGATGTCGACTGAGTGTAACCCAAGGTTTTAATATTTTGTTATCAATTATACCAAGTGTCCTTGTACATAATTTCACCCCTGTTTTAATTATTCTAGTGGCTATTAATCCATTCCCGTGTCCGGTTAAATGAACGATTATTCGTACATATAAATACCCCGCCCATCGTGTCCGATCGAGTGTATATGGTAATTTATAGGGACGTCCAATTGTAAATCTTTATATTAACATTAACAAACTATCATTTAGTTAAACAAATATAAAGCCCATTAATAGCCCATAGTCTAATTTCCACAAGTGTCGTTCTTTTATCCAAACCCCAATTATGGTACAAAGCCCAATTACCCAATTTTAGTAATTAGCCCAACATCATGATTACTTCGGATTAAATAAGCATAATAATAACTTAGCTACGAGACATTAAATTAAAAAGGTTGAACATAACTTACAATGATTAAAAATAGCGTAGCGTTACACGGACAGAATTTCGACTTACACCCTTACAACATTTGCTAACATACCCTTATTATTAGGATTTAAAATTAAAATATAAATTATATATATATTTTTACGTATATATTGGGAGAGAGATAGATATATGTTATGAAAAATGATCAGAATTCGGTTGGCTTTATAGGGAATTGAGTTCAGGGGTACTCCGCGACTCGCGGCCCTTTTTGCCTTCAAACTCCGCAAGTCGCGGAGTTTGTAAATACAGCTCACTCCATTTTGGAGTCTTTCTTGCCGACGGTTTATTTTATTTATATAATATCTAAATAATTATAAGAATTATTTAAATATTATATTATATTTATGTGCATAGTTGACTTGTAATTTTTAGTCCGTAGCGTCGAGCGTTGAGAGTTGACTCTGGTCCCGGTTTCGGATTTTCGAACGTCCTTGCGTACAATTTAATATCTTGTACTTTGCGTTTTGAATCTTGTACTCTTGTAATTTCGAGATGTTTCTTATCAATAATTGGAACCTCTTTGATTGTATTTTGTACTTTTGAGCTTTTTGGTCGTTTGCGTCTTCAATTCGTCGAATCTGTCTTTTGTCTTCACCTTTTATTATTTAAACGAATATCACTTGTAAATAGAACAATTGCAACTAAAAGCTTGTCTTTCTTGAGGAATAATGCTATGAAATATATGTTCATTTTTAGAATTATCAAGCGTGAGGATGGAAAGTTAATCGCTTCTTGACTTTGCAGAATGCCACACAGGTTATGGCTAATATTAAAGTCGGAATACTAATGATGTTAATATCGCTAGATAAGAATTTCCTTGGAATAGGTCAGGACTTTGAGTTACGTAAGAATTAAGATAGAGCATCGCTTCGACTGGTGTGAAGAATAAGATCCCTGGGGTAACGCAGTAATTTTGAATGGTTTAAGTGTTTGTGGATGCCCAAAGGCTCTGCATGACGTGGTAGTAAGTGCCTTCATCACATACACACACATGAATCTCTTAGTTTCGACAGTTGTATGTCTTCATGATGACTTGGATACGAATAAGCAACGAAATATTTTATATTGACAAGCAACGAAAATTTTATAGAATTCGTTTAAGGTGACGATGTAAGAAAAAAAATTAAGTTCTTAGTAAACTAGGGTTATGTACAACACGTACCATTCAAGGTAAAATATCCTTTGAATAAAAGATTTGATTTGTAAAAGTGAAAGTAAAATTTCATATGTATTTGTCAAAAAGAAGTAATTATTTACTTTATTTTATATAACGTATACGATTTCAAAAATTTGCACGAATGGCAAATAAAATAAATTTATTTTTATTAAGTTTTGAGAGGATCGCACAGTAAAATAGTGTAATTAAAATTTTGGCAAACAAAATTTTCATATTTCGGAGGTTACAAGTTGGAAAAAGATTGATGAGAATCGAGTAAAAGACTTTTGAAAATCTCGGGTGATATTTGAGCAAAAATGTTACGAGATAATGAAAACTGTTGAATTTAAATGTGGTTGATGACTATTAGTAGGGCATAAGTCCTTCGACCAAAAATGTTTAAGTATAAAGTTGTTGCTTATAAGTGAGACACGAAAGGGAGAGTATGAGGACGGGGATTAACTACCCATTGATTTTGGAAATTCCGAACTGTTATGACTAATATCGAAGTAAGAAGGGTGATGGTGTGATTATTATCGATTAAGATATCTCTCAGAATAAGTTAGGACTTAGAGTCGCGTAAGAATGAGTATCAAATAAAATTCTTGGGTAGTATAGAATTTGAAATGCTGAAGTGACGGGATACAATTTCCTTTATGTATCGTTGTCCATTGTATCGGTTTCTTTCATGGCTAGAAAGTGAGCAGATTTGGTGAGGCGATCAACGATAACCCCGATAGTGTCATAACTGCCGACTGTTTTTGGTAGCTTCGGGATGAAATCCATCGTCATCCCTTCCCATTTCCATTGTGGGATCTCGGGTTGTTGAAGTAACTCAGATAGCTTTTGGCTCACCATCCTCGCGAGGTATACGAATAATCTTCTTACTATATATAACTTTCGCTTTCATCCTTGAAAGCCAGTCCATTCCAACCAAATCTTATTATACTGTAGTGAAAATTTTATCAACCTTCTCAAATAACATCTGCTTGTGCGCAGGTAACTAATCCTTTCCAACTACTACTATAAAACTTCCAAGTTTTGTTGGCATGAGGTCATCTCCAAATGACCCACCTGTTACTTTTAAGGTACTACCTTAAATTACTCATCTATCTCTGCCAGCTTACCATTGGCTTGTCCTATAGAATACTTAACTCTCATGGTTGTTAATGGCTTATTAGTTATAACACTGAGGTTCTTAGATTTTAGGTTTCTATTGCTCTAGTATTAAACAACTTCGAGACAGTAAACGTTGTGAAGAAATGTACCATAACTAAAATCAGGATCTATGCGAGTCTCCATAACTGAGGTAATGATTGCTCTATCGCAGATAAGTCCAAAGTTTTTCCTATTTGAGAAATGTTCCCTAAGTGTCCAGGGTTTCTATATCTATAACATATTTTCGGGTTATCATTTCTGCAATCAAGGCCCTTCTTGTACAGTATCTGGGCTACGTGGTTATTCTTTCCCTACCTCTAATAGACCATAATGCGTATACTCAAGTGGTTCCTACCAAGATTTTCTCTTAATCACTTCATATTCCTTATATAGTAACATTTGGACTTCTGCATGATTCACTTCAATATAATTACACTGGCCTGGCGTCATTATATTGTACTAAATCGTACGTTCATTTCAATATCACTCCATATGGTCAATGTAACGTGATCACTTCCAGTTCTACTCAATTTCATCCAACGGTGCTTTATCTATGCTATCTCAAAACAAAATCTACATAATTAATCTCACGGTTTCTCGATGTGGGTGCGTAGGTTCCGTAGGTCATGCCTCAATGTCTAAATGTCCCGAAATTTATTCAAAATGTCCGGGTTCAAGTAAAGTCGTTAGGTTCCTTTCTAGAAATTCAAGCTGGGTCTCGTGTTGAGTTGTACGTGTAGCAAGTAGTAATATGATATGTCTTGAGGTGACTCCCAAGTCTTTAGGTATGGCTGAGCATCAGTGGAAGGCACTCTGACCTTGTGAAAGGAGATGTCCTCCCGACTTCTCCAATGCCTAAGAGTGTTAGGGACCTAAGTCCAGAAGTGTCGTTAGATCGTCGAGTAGTGGTGGAGAATGGAAGAGATAAGTGACGGTCACGAAAGTGTACGGGATATGGGTCATCTTGCAGAAACTGAACATCCTTCGAATGTTCATACGTTGTACGTGGCTAATTAGGGTGAGCTCGGGGTGCGGTTACTTAGACAAATCCTCGCATATCTCCTCCTCCGAGGATCAACTTTAGTGGGCGTGTAATCCGAGGGGTACTCCTCCTAGATTGCGTGAAGTAATGCTTCGATCTCTGGAACGGTGGAACAGTAGTAACAGGTGGATTACAATACTAATCCTTAGGGTTAGACGTGTGGGAAATGGGTTCAGAAGAACATCTGAACTAGGAAAGGTAAGTTTTTCCAAGTCAGTGCAGCGAATAGCAGGCATGAAGCAAGCACGTAATCAGGCACTACAGCAACCTAGCTCGTTTACAGCAGTATATAGCATGGCAATATTAACAGTACTAAGCAGAAGTAACATGCAATCGAAAGCAGATAGTAGCATGCAGTAGCTAGAATAAGCAAAAGCATGCAGCGAGTTTACATAGCAGTAAAAGGAAACAATAGCATGCAGCAAGTTCATACGGTAGTAAAAGTAAGCAGTGGCATGCAGTAGTAGTAAGCAGTAACATGTAGTAATATAACACAGTAGCATGCAGCAGGTTCCGCAGAAACAGGTAAACTAGCAAGTTGTAGATTAGTCCTATTAGTGAATCCAACTCGGGTTGGTCCTAGACTCACTAATGCAACCTAATTCCCTACAACCAATGCTCTGATACCAACTGTGATGCCCCATAAAAAATCATCGTGTACGGTACATCAACAACAGGATCATTACAAGGTCAAACACTATATGCTGTTTGAAAACCAGTTTTGTATTCATGAACAGATAACGTTTTACAAAAGATGAATAGGAAACATTAACATGAGTACATGATACTAAAGTCATTACAAAGCTATTGTTTTGAAAATAACATAAGTTGCGACTGCAAAGTAAAAGTTCCATGCTTGAGACATCTCTAAGTAATGCAGCGGAAGTCTAACACAGCAAGTCTGTAACAGCAAGTCTATACACCGAGACTAGAACAGCAAGGCTAACAGCAGAAGCAACAACGTCTAAACACCTGAGAAATACATGCTTAAAAAGTCAACACGAATTTTGGTGAGCTATAGTTTGTTTGTATTCAGTAATGTAATGTAGGCCACGAGATTTCAGTGCTTCAAACAAGCGTTTCAAATCAGTAATTCAAATCAGTATGATAAAGTATATGTATAACCGTGGGCACCCGGTAACTAGACTTAACGTTTATAACCACCTGAAAGTACACTTGGCGAGTGCGTATGTTCACGAAGTATTAAACACCCGTTAAATGCTAGCGCGACTAGCCCGAGTGGGGATGTCAAACCCTATGGATCCATATCTAAGATTCGCGTTCACCGGTTCAAAAACCAATGACTAAACGTTACCGTGCTAAGGGGAATGTTTATGCCGTTGTATAACCCACACACATATAAAGTTTAAGTACTCGTGCCTAGTATGTAAAACGTAAAAGCGCATGTATTCTCAGTCCCAAAATAGTTAAAGTAAAAAGGGATGCTATAACTCACATTGATAAAAGCGGTAAAGTCGGTAATGAAAGTACGCAAGTAGTAAGTCGGTCCGAAAGGTCGTCAACCTAAATAAAGGGTTACTAGGTCAGTAGGTTGTCTTTATAGATTCTAATAGTGCATAAAATAAGTTTTAAGTGTCATCATCATCATCATTCATCATCATAAAAGCTAAGTAAGTTCATCAAGAATAGAGATCGAAACAATAGGCTGACTTCGATCAGCTGCTACGACTGCTACGTAAATCGAAAAGATGCATAGTCAGTGGCTATGGCTCCGTATATGAGTTCCCTAACAGCTGACCAATGTTCAGAACCTAAATCGTCTTTGTTTAACCGTGGTGATGGTTTAAGTGCGAGTAGGTCAGAAATTTCAGCACAACGTTAATAGGGTGTAGTGACTCTCGGAGGGCCATAAATCCTAAACCGTAACTCGGATTAAGACGAGGCCTAAACGGAAAATCATCTAATCGAATTGAAATAACTGAAAATCAACTTTCCAGTAGCCCAGGTGGTCTGATCAGATACGAAAATCAGTGGACAAGTGCTCCGGTGGGGTTCTTGGTGCTTGATGCTCATCACGGTTCTCATCCTTGATGCTTGTGGCTTCAAGTGTACAACTCGTTGATGGTTTAGCATCATTTTGACCAAGATTCACCATCAATACACAATATGTTAAGACCAAGTAAGAACACAACTTATTTATGAGTCTTAGATGGATGATGAACCAAGGTTACATCATATCCTTAGTCTTAACACAATTTCAATTCACAATAACAACTAAAGCTACAAACTTTACATCAATTCAACAAGTATAAGCACAATCTAAGTCAAATGAGGTGATGGAACCCTAAGCTAGAGAGCTTGGGTCCATTTCACACAAGTTACAAGGTTACAAAGCTAGAAAGCTTGAACCTTTAAATGTTCTTGAAGATCTTGAAGCATAAAGCTTGGATCTTGAAAATACATGAAGATTACAAACAAAAGTTTGAATCTTTTCAACAAAATAACAAGATCAAAGCAAAAAGAACTTAGATCTAACAAAAAGATATGAAGATTCAAGCTAGAAAGCTTGCATCGTGTTTGTTCTTGAAGATCTTGAAGCATAAAGCTTGGATCTTGAAGATGCATGAAGATTACAAACAAAAGTTTGAATCTTTATCACAAAATAGAAAGATTAAAGTATAAAAGAAGTAGATCTATAAAAGATATGAAGATTCAAGCTAGAAAGCTTGAATCTTTCATGTTCTTGAAAGATTCATGCTTGAATCAACAAGATATAAGTAAGATCAAAGCTAAAAGGAACTTGATCTCCATAGATGAATGATGATGATACACGAAAATATTAAAGGAAAGAGGAAGAAAAAGAAAACTTACAAGTAAGGAGAGAAAGAAAGAACAAGTGTGTGAAAAATTCAAATGAGAGTAAGTGTTAAATGAATAGGGTTAGGCTAGTATTTATAGGCATGATTTGACATGGATTGATGACATGGAGGCCATAGTGGCCGAAATTTTTGAGGGGGGAGGGGGAGACACCATGTTGCTTTTTGGTTAGTGGTTGTCTAAAGTGTGTCCTTATGCTAGAATCCTAAGTGACCATATGGATAATCCTTATCCATTATGCTAGTATGACTCACTAATTATTTATGTATTTATTTATTTATTATTATGGGCCACTAGTGATAATACTTGGGCTAATTAATTGGGTCAATAGCTAGAGTAGGGTGGGCTTGAGCCCAACAAGGTAAAAGTCCAACAAGACTAACTATTGGGCCTTAGCAATTAAATAAATAAAATTAAGCATCCAAAGGCCCAAGTAATTATTATTATAAAATAATAATTAATATTTCGCAGTCCAAAAGTTTCGGTTCCGACAAAAGTCAAACGTGCGCGCAGTCCGCGGTTTATTCGAAACGTTAAATAACACTAACAGTTATAAAAGCATCCGGTGAACAGGTTAAGTATCCTACGTACTCTAAGGCACGTTTTAACATATAATTTGAAGTAAACCACGTATATAAAGGTTCCAGAGTATAAAGTAGCACAGTACGCACAAATACGTAGTTTCGCTAAAACACAAGGCACAAAAGCAAGTCGAAAAAGTCGGGTCGTTACAGACTTATACCTTTAATGTCATGAATCTTTCCTGCAATAGCTGGTTTATGAGCTTTTAGCACAGAAATGAGTTAAGATTTTTCATTTTTCGTAAGAGAAGACGATATTATTACAGGTAATTCAGATTCACCATGTAAATAAGCGTATTCCAAATGGTTTGGAAGTGGCTTTAACTCTAATATCGGTGTTTCTTCTATCGATGATTTGTATCGATATCTGTCTTCCTCTTTTAGCATTTGAAGTTCTTCTATTGTTGGTTCGTATTCATTAGCCATGAGTGCAGCTAACATTTCAGCTTCATCAATTGGTCCAGTTCCTTCTCCTAAAGAACATTCTCCTGTTCCTTGTAATTCTGGAAATTCTTGTAACAATTCTGCTTGTGAATCTATAGTTTGAACATAATAACATGTATCATCTGCAGATTGCGGTTGTTGGATAGCTCTATCAAAATAAAAAGTAACACTCTCGTCCTCTATACTTAGGGTCAGTTTCTTACCAAACACGTCTATTATTGTTTTGGTCGTGTTTAAGAATGGTCTTCCTAATATGAGAGGAACTCGAGAATCTTCTTCCATGTCCAGAATAACAAAGTCTACTGGAAATACTAAAGTACCAACTTTAACTAGCATGTTCTCCATTATCCCTCTAGGATATTTTACTGATCGATCGGCTAGTTGTATGCTTATTCTTGTTGGTTTCAATTCTCCAAGGTCTAGTTTAGTGTATAATGAATACGGCATTAAATTAATACTAGCACCTAAATTTGCCAATGCTTCTATTGAACTAAGACTACCCAGAAAATATGGAATTGTGAAACTTCATGGATCTGATAATTTTTCTGGTAGTTTATTCAACAACACTGCAGAACAATTAGCATTCATTGTAACAGTCGAGAGTTCTTCCATTTTCCTTCTATTTGTGATTAGATCTTTCACGAATTTAGCATATCTTGGCATTCCTGAAATCACATCAATGAAAGGAAGATTGACATTTATTTGTTTAAACATATCCAAGAATTTGGATTGCTCGGCTTCAAGTCTTTCTTTTCTCATTTTACTCGGGTAAGGAAGTGGTGGTTGGTATGGTTTAACATAAGGTTTAGCCTTAACCGTGTTATCTTCATTAACCTTTTGAACTACCGGCTCTGATTCCTTATTTTGCTCAGGTTGTGGTGCCTGTGTAGTAGGAATAGAGTCATCAGAAATTACAGGTATTTCCGGTGGTTTAAGTGTAATACCACTTCTTGTGGTAATGGCTTTAGCTGTTTCATTCCGGGGGTTAGCATTCGTATCGCTAGGTAGACTCCCCGATTTTCTTTCACCTATCAACCTTGCTAGGTTGTTTACTTCTTGTTCCAGATTTTGGATAGAAGCTTGTTGATTTCTCAATGCTTGAGCATTTTGTTCATTAGTTTGTTTCTGAGATATGAAAAACTGCGTTTGAGATTCAACTAGCTTCGACATCATATCTTCTAAATTTAGCTTTTTATCATCGGTTTGTGGTGGTTTATTTGGAAAAATATGTCTTTGCTGGTTGTAAGTATTATTAGATACTTGTTGATTGCTAGGACTTTGTTGATTGTTGTATGGAACATTTCAGTTATAATTCTGATTTTGATTGTAGTTTGGTCTTGGCGGTTGATAATTATTTTGATAATTATTTCCAGGCCTTTGGTTCATGTATGAAACATTATCTCTTTGTTCCATTGTTTGTTCAATACTGAGACAATCTTTTGTCAAATGTGGTCCTCCACACTGCTCACAACTAATTCGTATTGCGTGAATATCCTTAGTCATCTTTTCCATTCGTCTCTCGAAAGCATCTAACTTTGTGGAAATGGAATCAAAGTCATGGCTAGAATGGGCTCTAGCCGCTTTAGATGAACGAAGAATATCTTTTTCCTGGTGCCACTCATGTGAGTGGGATGCTGTGTTATCAATAATTTTGTAAGCTTCAGTTGAGGTTTTCTTCATAATGGAACCACCAGCTGCTGTGTCGATGTCTTTTCGTGTAGCAACGTCGCATCCTTGGTAGAATATTTGCACTATTTGATAAGTGTCTAAACCGTGTTGAGGACATCCTCTCAACAACTTTCCGAATCTTGTCCACGCCTCATATAGAGTTTCATTTGCCTTTTGCGCGAATGTAACAATTTCTCTTCGAAGTCTCACGGCTTTAGATGCCGGAAAGAATCTTTTAAGAAATTTCTCAACTAAAACATCCCATGTGTCAATCGCCCCTTCAGGTAATGATTCTAACCAATCTTTGGCTTCTCCCTTTAAAGTCCAGGGAAATAACATGAGATAGATCTGTTCATCCTCAACTTCTCTGATTTTAAATAGAGTACAGATCCTATTAAAGGTTCAAAGATGTTCATTTGGATCTTCTTTTGGTGTACTACTAAATTGGTATTGATTAGTTACCATGTGTAGGATTTGTCCTTTGATTTCATAATCTGGCGCATTAATGTCTGGTTGAGTAATTGCATGACCCTGGCCAGTGCGTGTGGCTCTATTCGATCTTCCATACTTAGAGGTTCCTGATTTTTCATGATTGAATTTGTTGAACCTGAATCACTAGAGGATTCTGATTTAATGGTTTCTTCCTCGACAATCTCTGGTTGTATGATTTGTGCTTCAGGAGGAATAATTGGTGGTTCAGGATCTCTGAATTGTCCTTAAATATCCTCCGGGTTCTCAATTGTGAGGTCGGGTTCAAAAAATAGATTATCGAAAATTTGAATTGGAGTACTTGGTCGACTAGATGATGATTCTAAAGAAAAATCAACGGCGACAATATTGGCCAAATGTCTTGATCGAGTTACAGGTGGTGAACGTATGAAAGGTGGTGAACGTTTTGCTCGGTGCATTCACTGAATATCCTATTAGTTATAAAGATAAAAATTATTAAAGTTATCAAATTAATAGACTTTTCTGATTTTGCTCACGTTTCGAATAGCCAATAGATGCAGCAAGTAGCCAGGACTCTTTAAATCGGAAGCCCACACCTCGCCACTAACAAATCCAACTATTACTACGAATTAAAAAATTGTGGATGTCTATCAATTTAACCGCTTAAAATAAATTTTTTCGTCGAAATTTTGAAGATAAAATCTATGTCTTAAAAACTAGAGCGTAGAAACGAGAAAGAAAAATAAGAGTCGAAAAACAAACGTCGAAAAAAAGTCGAAAAACAATAATAAGAAAGTAGAGCGTCGAAACTTAAAAGTCTAAAAACTAAATATTAAAACTTGCGTCTAAAGGTATTAAAGCTTAAGAGGAATTCTATATCCAAAACTGCAATAACTTAATTAGGCACTAAAACCTATTAAATATTAAAGCGATAAGTGACGTCGTAAAATTCTAAATCGCTTAAATCTTAATCTAAAGAAAAAGCACTTAAGGGATTTTACGGAAAAGCCTAAAGATCTAGAAATACTAGGGAAAAATACTAAGTTTAAAATTAATTACGAACGATAAAAAATACAAATTACGAAATAAACGATTAAAATATACAATTTATAAAAAGAAACAAAAAATGATAAAATTGCTTATTTTTATAAATATATTATTTTATATTATTATTTAAAAGTATTAATTTTATATATTTAATAATATTAAAAAAACTTAATATTACTAAATAAAACTAAAACTAAATACTAATTAAATAAATCAAAACCTAATTAGGTTAATAATATTAATTAATTTATTAAAACCCTAATCAGTAATTAATGCGTACAAGGTTCATCCTGTCAGACGGCTCCACGACTGCGGAGTTTGCAGACTCAGATTTCATGCAAGCCAAAAATCGTGCAGGTTCAGATATAATTTTTTTTTAATATTTTGATTTTGATTTTTATTTTCTTTTTTCTGATTTTAGTTTTTAGAAAATATAATTTAAGTAAAACTTATATTTTAACAAAAATTACTTATTAGTTTTTTTTATAACTTTTAACAAAAGTAATAAAAAAATATAAACTTTTTAATTTAAACACTTAAAAATATAGATATTTATATATTTTTTTTATATTTTTATATTTTTATGTTTAAAACTTATTATATTTTTACAAAAATAGATTAAAATTAAAAAAAAAATTTAGAATATAGCGTTTCGCTTTTCTTCCCCGGCAGAGGCGCAAAAAATACTTGATGTGTGCGAGGTGTAGTACGAAATAGATATTATTTTATTACGAAATACTATTAAATACGATACAATTTACACAAGTTATTTATTTATTTATTTATTTATTGAATGAGATATACCTAAACCTTGCTACAACACTTATAGACAGTGTACCTAATCGTAGAGTAGTGTAGTTTTTAGTAAGTCCGGTTCGTTCCACAGGGATACATCTAAGTTTAACGCTATATTTATATTAACTATATTTGTATAAATATATATAAGTATTATTATTATTATTATTATTATTATTATTATTATTATTATTATTATTATTATTATTATTATAAAAGGGGGGGTTTTACCGTTTAATGACCGGTTTGTCGATTTTAAGTCCTAATGCAAAATATTAACTTAATTTAAAGCGTAAAGTAAATGACGATAAATAAAAATGCGATAAAATAAAAGTGCGATAATTTAAAGTACAATAAATAAAATGACAATAAATAAAAGTGTGATGAGATATAAAATAAAGGAATTATGCTTATTGAAACTTCCGTAATCATGATGTTTGACGTTGTTGATTTTAATTTATTACCAGGGGTTAATTGTCCTTTGTCCTGGATTATTCGATACGTCCATCTGATTTTTGTCCATAATAGTCCATCGGTCATAAATATAAAGTGCGACCGTCCTCGTCAAATTACCCTTATATCCGAAGTCAAATATTCCAACTAATTGGGGACTTAAACTGTAATAAGGTCTTAATACTTTGTTAATGATTACACCAGGTTATCGACTGTGTGCGATCCAAGGTTTTAATACTTTATTAACAATTACACCAATTTTTCTTGTATGTAATCCACCCCTGTTTTAATGAGTCCATTGACTATTAATCCATTCCTGTGTCCGGTCAAATGAACAATTATTAGTACTTATAAATATCCCGCCCATCGTATCCGATCGAGCGTATGTGGTTATTTATAGATACGTCAAATTGTAAATCTCTACATTAAATTAAAGAACTATCATTCAGTTAAACAAATATAAAGTCCATTAATAGCCCATAGTCCAATTTTCACAAGTGTCGGTCTTTTGTCCAAACTCCAATTATGGTCTAAAGCCCAATAACCCAGTCTTTAATATTTAGTCCAACATCACGATTATTTCGGATTAAATAAGCATAATAATAACTTAGCTACGAGACATTAATTTAAAAAGGTTGAACATAACTTACAATGAGTATTAATCGCGTAGCGTTACACAGATAGAGTTTCGACTTACAAACTTAAAACATTCGCTACTATAACCTTATTATTATTAACTTAATATTAAAATTATACTTATAAAATATAAATATAAATATATTGAGAGAGAGTGAATATCAGTTGATGAAGGTGTAAAGAAATCGGCAGAATGCGCTGCCTTTTATAGGCCCACTCTGAACTGTACAGCTCCGCAATCACGGTTATTTTCCTCCTCAGAAGCTCCGCAGTCGCGGAGCTTTGGATTCCAGCTCACCAAATGAATTAAACGTGGGCTGCTGATTATTTTTAATATATAATATTATATATAATTAATTATAGATTATATTATATTCTTGTGCATAGTTGACTTGTAATTTTAGCTCCGTTGAGTCGCACGTTGATAGTTGGTTCATGTCTCGGTTCCGAATTTTCGAACGCCTTTTTGTATAATTTAATATCTTGTACTTTTCTTTTTGCGGCTTGTACTATTGTAATTTTGAGACGTTTCTCATCAATAAATTGAACCACTTGGATTGTACTTTGTACTTTTTAGCGTTTTGGTCATTTGCGTCTTCAAATCGTCGAATCTGTCTTTTGTCTTCACCTTTTATTATTTAAACGAATATCACTTGTAAATAGAACAATTGCAACTAAAAGCTTGTCTTTCTTGAAGGATAATGCTATGAAATATATGTTCGTTTTTAGCATTATCAGGGTAGAACTTGATAAGCGCGGAGTAGACCTTGATTCCGTTCTATGCCCTCTATGCAATAATGGGGTGGAATCGGTTGATCATGCGTTGATTTCTTGTAAACATGCTTAGGATATATGGAAAGGTGTATTTGGATGGTGGGGTAATATTGCTCCTCATAACCCTAATATTGGTACTATATCTATGGGGGATGACGGTTGCGGTTCGTCGGGGATCTTAAAAAGAGATTTGGCAGGCGGTCGAGTGAGTCACGGGATATCACATTTGGAAAAATAGAAATCAGAAAGTTTTCCATCAAGAGGCGTGGACTGCTTCGAAGATTATAAGTGATATTTAAGTCAAGACGTTTGAATGGGTTCACAATCGTTCGAAGTTTAAATGGCTTGACTGGCATCGGTGGTTGCTAGATCCGAAGCATATCTTGGATCCTGGCTGAAGACACAAGCTGGTGAGAATTTGTTGTACAATTTAGTTGTATAGTGAGTTCAATAGATACATATGTATACTTACTGTCTCGAGAGTCTTTTCTTTTTGTGGTGAGCCTTGTGTTTAGAGATGTATCTCTTGAGTTAGTTTGTACAGTGAGCTCATGAATGTATTGGTTTGTGCATAGACTCATCCATTCCCCCTTGTAATTTTCCTTATTTTATAATATATATGTTGGCTTTTAAAAAAAAAATTAATTAATTAATTTTTCATAACACAATAGTAATATTATACTCCTAATCATAATAATACCATATTTATTTTATGTATTTGTAATGAAATTACACAAATAATAAAAATCAGTTAAACTAAATAGGGAAACTTATGAATCAAAAATTAACAATAAACATAATCGTATCAAAAATTAACAATAAAAGATAGTTAGCTGATTTCAAAATTAACAAATATGGATGGATACTTATGAAGTTATGAAACAATTTCATTAGATAATTCCCCAAATTTTCAATTGTACAATACATGGAGAATAAACGATTTGGAGCTTGGCTTCGTATTCTTGATGCTCTAAAATGATAATGTCATCATTAAGCTGATTATCCTTTAATTTTCATAATAATGATATCATAATTATATATTAATTTAATTAAAAAATAATACGAAATCTTTTATAAAATGAAATACTAATCTTTTCTAAAATGTAATTTTAATTTTCTAAAAAAATTTAGAAGACATTTATTATTACTAATAATTATTATAATTATTAAAAATATAAATACTCAACTTTGAACGAACTTTATTATTATTATTATTATTTACATTTGATATAATAATTATAATTATAATTATTATATTATTAATATTCAAATTCAAATGTGGATTCTTTTTAGAAAATTAATTATGTTACATATGTGTGCGAACATACATTGTTTCAAGAGTTCGGTACCATTCGGTATATACCGAAAATATCGGTATCGGTACCGAAATCGAACCTGTCCATTTTTTAATTCGGTACGGTATTCGGTTCTTGATTTTGAGAAATTTCAGTTTCAGTACTTTCTGTTTTAGTACGATTCGGTATGGTATCCATACTGATTTCATCCCTAATTCCACGTAGTGTAAAAATATTGATTGTAGTAAGATCTGAGACAGGTAGGTCGATGACGGTGAGTATATTTTAGAAACATGGATTTAACATACACTAAAAAAGTTTAATCGAATCCACGCAGGCTTGCCTGAGTGGCTACCGAGTTGCCCAATGAAACACACCACCCGGGTTCAATTACTGGCTATGTCAAATTGTTCAAAAAGAGAGTGTGACTAGAGGGTGCGCATAATGCGCAATTCACCCGGTACCAGTTCTCGCGCTCCTGGGGCTTGACTACCCGAGGTTTTACTTTCTATGGAGGGGCAATGTGCTTATTCATAGGAGAGTTTTTTCGTTTAAAAAAAAGATTTAATCGATCAATGATCAATAAAGCTTCGTAATCAGTTATGCATTAAATAAATTAAATATTTAATAGGAACTAAAATACTGCGTAGTTAATTAAACCGTATGTGAATTGTGAAAAGTGATTCTTTCACAAATATAACGAATTAGATCTTTTCCTGATAATCTGAGTTACAAAACACAAAAACAGTGAAGAAATCAAGTAATATTTGGTTGTATCGAATGATTCCATTGGGCAGGTGTTTAAGTTGTAATGATTACATTCAAAATTGAAACACCAAAAATGAAAAACAAAGGATAAAAGATGGTGTTGCAAAAAATCAAGATTCATTTAAAAAAGATTCTCTGTTTTCTTTGACGGTCTTTTTGTCCATCTTTGTCACTTATCATCCTCAATCTAATTGAACTTTTATATTTTCAAATAAAAACAAGTTGAATATTTATTTACATGCAATTCAATTCTATCTTTTTGGAAAATATAATATTCACTTTTGTACCTTTTTCACATCAGTTTCTGCTATATAACTTAACATATGCATACATACATACATACATACATACATACATACATACATACATACATACATACATACATACATACAATGTACCTATATGCATCATGCATGTATGTGGAACGTTAAGAATCCAATGAAACGGGCCCCGGCCCTATGCAGTCAAATTGGATTAACAAACTTAAGTAGACTAACTTCTGAACCAAGCCCTAGATTCATACTCCGTAATATTTATGGCCTCCTATTTTATCCAACTCATACAACTTTTCATACACATTCACAATGTAATTAAGTGTTTTGGGAACTGGGATTGGTGTTTTAAAGAGAAATATTTATTATTATGTTCACCAAACACAAATAATTAGAAAAGAGTAATTGGCAAAAAAGTGATTACCTACATTATAATCAGTGTAGTAAACGATGTTCGTTGTGTCTGTTGCGATGTCCGTTGTGTCCGTTGTGACGCCCATTACGACGTTTTGGTGACTAACTCGTCTCGACTCCGTCCCGTCTAATAATAAGTCGGACAATGGTCAAAAGTTAGGTTAAATGCGGGAAAGGTCGGGTCAACGCTGGTCAAAAGTCAAAAATTCGGTTAAAATTAGTTAAAAGTCGGTTAAATCGATCAAAACTGGGGTAATTTAGTGTTGCTTTTTTTTGTATTACATTAAGGAATATATCGATTATATGTACAAACTTGTCAACGTCCGTCCCTCCCCATTCTCTTGAGCCCGTCTCTACATTTTAAGGTCCCGACCGTCTCAATCCCGTATCGCGTCTTTTTCAACCTTGATTTTACTAGACACGATAAAATGAGATATTTTCGTTGTTACACTATATTTAGTCCATCTATTTATTTAGTGAGCTTTGCCCGTGTCACTACTGGGGCTTAGCATGTATTTGTATTTATATATGAGACTTTGTGTACGCTACATTTATCAGTTCAATATTACAATTGCTATGCATCTTATAACATGGTATCACGAGCCTTAACCTAAAAATCCTAAATCACAATTTTTATTTTACACAAAAAGTGGCCGTCTTTCTTCTCTATCACCGAACACCGCTTCAAACAAATAATATCTCTATTAATATTGTTTCTCCACCGTCC
This sequence comes from Rutidosis leptorrhynchoides, assembly GCF_046630445.1. Lineage (NCBI taxonomy): Eukaryota > Viridiplantae > Streptophyta > Magnoliopsida > Asterales > Asteraceae > Rutidosis > Rutidosis leptorrhynchoides. The sequence continues at coordinate 418,004,993 of NC_092338.1, forward strand.
CTAGGCGTGTGCATGGTTAGGGTAGAACCGAAAAAAACTGAGAACCGAAGTATAACCGACCCAAAACCAAAATACCCGAGGTTATTTGGTCCGGTCCTTGGTCCATATTTTTCCATTTTCTGGTATCGGTCCAGTCCGGGTCAAACCCGAAATACCCAAAGTTTTGTACCGGACCGGATGATTATATATATATATATATATATATATATATATATATATATATATATATATATATATATATATATATATATATATATATATATATATGTTCTTTTTTATTTATTAATGAAATGGCTCATACATACCATATTACATACAATATATGATACCATATTACATTTATAATATCATATTACATTTATTTACAAGATACCTATGATTTATATATTAAAGTTGCTATTTATTAAAAACTTAGCTATGAATGCATGAATAAGTTTGTCTTTGTAAACAACTAGATTACATAATGTATTATATATTATGTCTCAATATGTTAACCACAATAAAAAGAATTCAAGTTTACTGGTTTAATAAGTAAATATGTATAAGATGATAAGAAATTCAGGTATCTTAAATGGGTCGGGTATTTACCCGGACCACTTGGACCGAAGCTAGAATCGGACCGAACCGAACCGTTTATAAATGGTCTGGTCCTCGGTTCTTATTTTCGTAACAATTTGGGTTTCGGTCGGGTCCGGGTATTATTTGGTTCGGTCCAGGTATGGACCATGCACAACCCTAACCGTCCCACTATTGAGTTTCTAGCAAAAGACACATAGCTTAAAGCCTTCAAGAATTCATTAACAGCCTAAAGCAACATCTTCTCTCAATTGCATATATTATTATTATTATTTATATTTATATTTTCTATCCACTTTTATCGATCAATCTATCTTCTATAGTTTCTATTAAAATTCTAAAATGATGATGTCATTATTAAGCTAATTCTTTTTTAAGAAAAAATTAAAAAGAAAACTAAAAAATCTAAGCCTTTAAGGTGATGTCATTAATCTAATAATGACTAATTAAATTAAATCTACTTATTTATTTATTTCATGTTTTTCGAGAAAAAAATTCACTCTCATTAGTTATTAATTATTATTATTATATTATTATTCAAATTTAAATATGAGTTCTCTTTACTAGATTAATCACGTTATATATATATATATATATATATATATATATATATATATATATATATATATATATATATATATATATATATATATATATATACGAAATACACGTCTCAATAAAAAGTTCTAATGTAGGTTTTTATGACAAGAAAAATGGTAATTGTGATGAAAATTGGAAGATGATGGTGAGAAAATAAATGTACTTCATTTACTTCGATCAAGTTAAGTACATCAATGTGTTTGAAAAAACAACGAAAAGTTTCTTAGTCGGAATCCGTCGGGTCATTAAACTGAATGACTTTAGCGTTTAAATTCACTTAATACCTAAAATATACCATTAAACTATTTCGTTTAAACACACCCGTAATTCCACGGGTCATTTCACTAGTTACATCTATATATATTTATATTTTGTTCTGCATATCGACGAAGAAAAAAAGAAAGCAAATTTTTTGTTCTCCACGTATCAACGGCAATTTGATAAATCGAATATGTATAGTCAAGATACACATGCCGAATTACTTCAAATTATTCAAGATCAAAATGGAATAATAAATCAATTTCATGCCCAACAACAGGCCTAACAGCAGGTCCAACATCAGGCCCAACAGCACGCTCATAACTTTTATACAGCCCAACCCGCTTTTTTGCGCCTTTTCCGATCTATCCACAAATGCAGACTCACGAGACTATTCCTCCTAGTGCATTCAGTGCAATGACTCTTCAGGATTACGGTACTGCCAGGTGGCACATGGATACGGGTGCGTCTTCACATCTTACCTCATGTATTAATAATCTTAGTACTGTTTTTAATAATTGCAAATATTCATCAGTAGCCGTTGGTAATGGGAACACTGAAAGGACCCGTTCATATACATTATAAACGATTCACAATAGTTGATTACATCGCGAGGTATTTGACCTCTAAATGATACATTTTACAAATATTGCATTCATTTTTGAAAGACAAACTTTCATTATATCGAAAGTTAAACAGGCCTACATACCATTTCCTAATATATCAAACTATCAATGACTTCTTATCAATCTTGATGAACTTAATGACTCGAATGCAACGTCTTTTGAAATATGCCATGAATGACTCCAAGTAATATCTTTAAAATGAGCAAATGCATAGCGAAAGATTTCCTTAATACCTGAGAATAAACATGCTTTAAAGTGTCAACCAAAAGGTTGGTGAGTTCATTAGTTTATCATAAATAATCATTTCCAATAGTATAATAGACCACATGATACTCATATATAGAAAACAATCTGTGCAGGTCTATTCCTGCTGTAAAATCATTCATATGAAGAACACTGGAACCTTTCAAAACAAACTCATCAACGGTAGCTAATGCATGCGTGCAATGCAAAATCATCTCACCGTGGTAGTTAATACAATACAATTTCAATAACGGGAGCTAATGCATCGTGCAATGCAAAATCATCTCTCCGTAAATAATTTTACAACGGGAGCTAATGCGTGCGTGCAATGCAAAATCATCTCACCGAGGGTAGCTAAAATGGTAGCTAATGCGTGCGTGCAATGCAAAATCATCTCACCGTTACTAACTACTAAATCGAATACAATACAATACAATACAACGGTAGCTAATGCGTAGTGTAATGTAAAATCATCTCACCGAGGGTAGCTAAAACGGTAGCTAATGCGTGCGTGCAATGCAAAATCATCTCACCGTTAGTAACTACGAAATCGAACCATTTCGGTAGCTAATGCGTGCGTGCAATACAAAATCATCTCACCGATGGTCGATAATATAATCTTTATAGAAATCAAACCTCTGAATCCAAATAATTCTATCATAGAATGCAGTTTTTTGTACTTGTGTTTATTTCGTCAAACATTTATAAAGACAGTTCATGTATTCTTAGTTCAAAAATATATCTCAAAAGCATTTAGTAAGACAGTTATAAAAACAGCGCATGTATTCTCAGTCCCAGAAATGTAAAGAGTAAAAGGGAATCAAATGAACTCACAATATTTTATTTCGTAGTAATTAAGCATATGATGGCATTGAACAAGTGCAAGGTTGGCCTCGGATTCACGAACCTATATAATTTATATATATATATATATTAACACATATAATATTAATCAACTTAAGTTTATAGTGTATTAAGATTAATTTTTACATATATAATCATATTACTATCTATATTGTGTAATATATTTATAGATTAAGTATCACTTAATAAAAATAATATTTTGTTAAAAAATACAAAACTATGTAATATTAGTATAGATATGTAATAAATATATTTAATATTTGTGGTAATAATAATAATATTAATAATGATATTAATAATAATAATTATAGTGTTAATGAAAAAAAAATGATAATTTCAGTAAGAATGATAATTTTACTAATAATGATATTTTTAACAATAAGGTTACTTTTAATAATAATAATAATAAATAAATAACTACCTCAAAGAAGTAGCCCTTAAAAAAGTGCACAAGTCCGGGTTTGAACCAGCGACGTCCCGCTAACCCGAAAACATCCTTATCCATCTAAGCTATCTTGTATTTCAAGAATTATTATAACACTAATTATAATTAACCCGATTTTCGGTCATCATATTCATCTAATCCTCTTCATAATCATAATTATCTAATCATCTTCATAATACTTAATCATCATCGTAGTAATTCATCATCATCATACGGCTTATCATAAACATCAGCGACGGATCACTATCATCATCATCAATGAGTCATCATCATCATCATCATACATCATTGTTGACATAATCATCATGCTTATCAATTTCTTCATTATCTCTATTACTTTATGTATCATCTATATCACTAGCATCCTTAAACCATAATCATAATCACTAATATCACTAATCATCTCTTTTTTCCATTCGGATCAACAATCATCATCTAAAACCATATCATTTATCATTATCTTATCATCACATTCATGCATCATATATATAACATTAGCTATTATTATAATCGTAACCCTCATCTCGTCGTCACCTTCAAATCATCCTCAAATTATCATCACCGTACGCGTATCTTGTCATCATCATTCGATCCAACACACAAATAAGTATATGGCCTAAAATTTGCTTAGTCCTAAAGGAATTCATTCGGTCCAATAGCAGGCTATATAATTCAGCCCACTAGTAAATTAGTTGGCCTGTTAGCCCAAATTGCATCACACTTACTAGCCCACTAATCGTAATAATAGATTCGGTATTTGAAAAAAAAATATGTACGTGTAACATAGGATTCTTCTGACTTTGCAATAACCGAAAAACATGACAGTCGCAATATCTTAAACAATATCTTTTCACTGTCATTATCAACATCATCTTTCATTATCACAACTACCGTTATATATAAAAATATAGAAATAGAAACAAGAACATCTACCGTAGCGAGAATAGAATTAATAACATTTATTTATCGAGTGGTTTTGGGTTTTGGAAAGGTTGCAGCACTAGTAATCGTGTAACTACAGCAGCAAACATTAATATGGGTCTTTGATGTGGTAGTTTTGGTTGGTCGAATGAAACAGAAACGGTGTACATACCTGTACAATGGCAGGTACTTGTTGATGGAGTTTATTATCGGTTCAAAATAGAACTAATTATTTATAGTTTATGCTATCGAAAAGTATTTAGTTTAGTAGTAACATGGAGTTACAGATGAAGGATTTAAGGAGGGCTGCAAAAAGAAAAAGTATAGTCGTAGCAGTAGAAAGAAGTAGAACGTGAAAACGGAATGAGTATGGGCTGGGTATCGAACAAAAACAAATTTAGTTAAGGCTTGATGAACCGTAATATTTGTAATACATGTGTGTGGGGGGTTGATGTAACAGACTGAAACCTGGGCTAGTTGTAAGTGGACTATTTTGCCCTTAGGATTTTATTATGTGCTTTATATGCTTTTAATTTTAATTATGTGAATAGTGTTATTTTATTATTTGGTTAAGACCAGTTTGTGACAAGGGTCACAGAACAGGTTTGTTTATTTAATTTGGACTTCGTTAGGGTCGCCTAATGAGGTACGTAAGATTTCAGATAATTGGTAAATACCCGTGTGTGATGGGGTATGGGTTTTAACCCAAATAAGTGGGTATTACTTGCTTCATTCCACATTTTCTAGATTTTTCCCCAAAATCACTCCCGTACCTAACTTCATCTCCCTCTTGAACCCTAATTCTCCAAATCTCGATTTGAAGTCTAATTTGTGTTAGAAATCGATTCTTTATGTTTTACTGATTCAAACAAGGTAAGAATCATGTGTTTTCATGTTTGAATTTGTGCAAAAATGGAGTTTTGTGCTAGGTTTTATAAAAGTGTGATTTTGGGTCAAAATTGCTTAATTTGTTGTTGTTTTGATGTAATGTTTGTGGGTTTATGTCCCAAAAGGTTTTATAAACAAGATGTGATGAGCTTTGAGGTTTAAAACGAGTATATGGTCGAGATTTGGTAATTTTTGGCTCAAACCCGTCACTTTTCCAATTTTCAGCAGCTCAAGAACACACTCGGTCTAGTGTCTTTTGAAAGTGGGCCGTGTGTGTACACACTCGGTCGAGTGTCTTTTGAAGTGGATCGTGTGTCTACACACTCGGTAGTGTGTCTTTTGAAAAGACAGTCGGTCGAGTGTCTCTACTCATTCGGCCGTGTGTCTACACACTCGGTCGAGTGTCTATGACACACACTACCGAGTTGGGTAGTGTGTCTTTTCAGCATTTTGAGAAATTTGTTTTGGTCATAACTTTCAAACCGTAACTCTGTTTTTGATGAATCAAATATCGTTGGAATCGTATTGAAGAGAACATTTCAATGATAAACTTTTAAGAAGATGGATCAAAATATTTATGGGGCAGGAAAATAGGTTTTGGCGTGCGTGTCCTGTTTTCCACGTACTTGTTTGACAATAGTGAATGGAGTTACATTGTGGACTTGTGAAATGATGTTATGACCTAGTTTATAGTATGATTTGGTTATAATATTGATTGAGATATGTATATTTACTTCGTTTGTGTTGTTCTCAGGTGATAAGAACAAGGAAGAAGCTCAGAAGTAAGATAACTGAGCTGTAGCTGGTAATCGGTGAGTGGGTCTATCTCCGGATAGAGTTTAACTAGCATATCATGCTACTGTAATTGACTTCTTTACCATGAATAGTGTAGAAATTTCCATGTTAGAATAATATAGTAGGCCTAATGTTGTATGTGAATTATGTGTACACTGTGTGAATGGCACCGGTCGGGCTTAGGGAGACTGGGGACTCGAGACCGTGCCTAGGAGAGGTTAGAGTCCGTATGAGGTCAACCGTGCCTAGGGGAGGTTGGGTCCATAGGCTACTAATTGTGGAGTATAGTGTGAACAATGCACCCCCTGCATCAGGATAACTACACTGTGAATTGAGTAGCAGGGACTATCGGTAGACTCAGGCCCGATCAGCTGAGAGTCGTGTGCTCGTACAAGCCGCCGATCCTCGTATTGTCTTATTGTATGCTAGTTGGTAGTTAGAAAGTGTTGTTGTTAGTATATAGCTTGTGTGTGGCTTAAGCTATATCTGTTAGATAGATTCCATTCACTTAGCGATGCGCTAATCCCCCACATATTCTCTCCTTGCAGGTTTAGGTACTGCTAGTCGGGATGGGTGCTGTTCCAGAAGACATGTTTGACAACCCTACTCTGATGTGGACTTTTGTTTAAATCATGTTTTGTAATAACGTAACACCGTTGTGTAAACTTAAACTTAATTACTCAGTTTAATGTAATGACGCGACTTATAGTGTGTTTGTTAATAAAGTCTTCCGCTGTGTATTTAAAAAAAAAATGGCCGGTGTTACAAGTTGGTATCAGAGCCAGGTTTGGTAGCAAATACGTGCGCGTACTTTGTTCCCAGACCCTGAGGCAAGTCAAACATGTCTGTGGGTGTGGGGGCTAAGTGAAAATAGGATATACGTGTGTTAGTTGTGATTTAACTAACTGTTATCCACTAAGCTTTTGTCTGAGCTGTTTTGTAGCACAGGTATGGCTGATAGGAATGCAACTGGCCCATCCAACCCCAGAACATTCAGAGCACCAGATGAAGGTGTTGAGTCTGATGATGATCAGAGTAGTTACATCCTCCAGTTAGAAAGCAAGCTAAAAGAGGCTGAAGATAAAATTAATGAGCTTGAATTAGTGAGGCATTCTGGAAATGACGATACACCACCTGGATTCCCAACCGCGCAATCCCAAACGATACCCAATGTGCACCAGAACCAGTTTCAGAATCAAATACCTAACCAATACTATATGCCACCGCAAAACACTTTTACTTATCAAAATTCCATGATGATGAACCCATACCAAATGCAAATGTTCCAACAACCTTACATGCAACCACCCAAAAAGTGTACTTATAAGAACTTCCGTGATTGCAAACCCTCTGAGTTTTCTGGAAGTACTGATCCGACTGTAACTCTCAATTGGTTGCGAGAAATTGAAAGGGTATTTGAAGCGTGTCAGTGTGAACCTGAGCTGAAAGTAACATATGCTAGTCGACTGTTGAAAGGTAGGGCTATGATTTGGTGGGATTCCTTGATTTCCAGTATACCGAAAGAACAAGTGAGTATGATCACTTGGGAGCAGTTTCATGGGAAGGTGTGTGAACAGTATTGTAATCCGTTTGATATGAACCGAATCAAGAATGAGTTTCTTGAAATAAAGATGACACCTCAAATGACGATCGACGAGGTAGTAGAGAAGTATATGAATAAACTGAGGTTTGTACAACAGTGGGTGCCAGACGAAGCGTCTCGTATACAACATTTTGTTAATATCATTCTGCCAGAGTACCGAACTTTTGTTAGAATGGCTACGTCGTTGTCTCAAGCGGTTGTGATGGCTAAGATGGTAGAAAGTGATGTTCAGGCCGCCAGAAACAGAATGTTTGGTAATGTGCTACAACAAGGTGGGCAAGTATCTGGTCAGTCAGGATCTAAATCTAAGAAGTCTAGTGGGTTTAAATCGAAGGGTAAAAGTGGTCAGAGTAGTTCTGGGTCTGGATCAGGTAAAGGGAATTGGTGTCACACGTGTCGATCTTCTCATAGTGGTCAGTGTTCTGAGGCTACAAGAAGATGTTTAAAGTGTGGTGTTGTTGGACATGAGTCTTTAGCATGTCCGTATCTGAATAGTGTGTGCTGGAGTTGTCATAAATCCGGGCATCGTGCAGTTAGTTGTCCGTCAAAAAGTGGTAGTTCCGGGGCAGGGTCAGGGGTGCGTTCGGCATTAGCCGGAGGGTCAACTGCCTCGAGTGGGCAAAAGAGGAAGAACCCTCCAACAGCAGAGGCTAGAGCTTTTCAGATGACAGTTGAGAATGCTGTGGCAACCGACGAAGTGATCACCGGTATGTTTCTAATCAACTCAATACCTGCTCGCGTATTGTTTGATTGTGGTGCCAATAGGTGTTTTATGTCCCTAGATTTCTGTGCTAAGTTGAATTTACCAGCTACTGTGTTACCCAAGCCGGTTAGTGTAGAAGTAGCCGATGGTAAGACCACACCCGTCACAACATATGTGTCTGGGGTTTGTATAGAGATCGAAGGGAAGTCTTTCCCGGTGACTTGTTTAGTGTTACCTATTCCTAGCTTTGATGTAGTATTAGGAATGGATTGGCTGAGCTCGCTTAGGGCTAATATTAAGTGTGATAGGAAAATGATTACCTTTCGTTCGACCGATGGAACCCGTGTTATGGCCCGAGGGGAGCGGGGTGGGTATAATTTTCCGTTGATAACCATACTGAAAGCGAAAAAGTCGATGGCAAAGGGTTGTGATTCATTTCTTGCATATGTGATTGATGCGAAGAAAGAAAAGAGAACAGTGGCCGATATTCCGATAGTATCAGAATTTCCCGAAGTGTTCCCAGATGAGTTACCAGGTCTGCCGCCGGTAAGGGAAGTCGAATATAAGATTGAGTTGGTTGATGGAACAACTCCGGTTGCAAAAGCTCCATACCAATTAGCGCCATCTGAAATCCGTGAAATGATGTCACAGATTCAAGAGTTATTAGATCTTGGATTTATTCGACCGAGTTCTTCACCGTGGGGTGCTCTGGTATTGTTTGTTAAAAAGAAAGATGGGTCAATGCGTATGTGTATTGATTATCATGAATTGAACAAAAGAACAATGAAAAATAAGTATCCATTACCTCGAATAGACGATTTGTTCGATCAGTTACAGGGTGCTTCATTCTTTTCCAAGATAGATTTATGATCCGGGTATCATCAGGTTCGTGTTGTTGAATCAGATATACCGAAAACAGCGTTCAGAACTAGGTATGGTCATTATGAATTTCTTGTCATGCCGTTTGGGTTGACGAATGCGCCAGCAGTCTTCATGAATTTAATGAATAGAGTGTGTCGTCCGTTCGTAGATAAGTTTGTGATTGTGTTCATAGACGATATACTAGTGTATTCAAAGACAGAGAGTGAACATGCTGAACATCTGAGAGGGGTTCTGAACTTGTTGAAACGTTAGCAACTATTTGCAAAATTTTCAAAATGTGAATTTTGGTTACGTGAAGTGCAGTTTTGGGCCATGTGATTTGTGCTGAAGGTATAAAGGTTGATCCGATAAAGATAGAAGCGGTAATGAATTGAGATTCTCTGAAAACTCCGACTGAGATTAAGAGTTTTCTGGGATTGGCTGGTTATTATCGCAGGTTTATCAAGATTTTTCTAAAATAGCAGGTCCGTTGACTAAGTTGACTCGCAAAGATGTAGCCTTTCGATGGACTGATGAACAGGAAAAGGCATTTCAGATTTTGAAATAGTTACTGTGTCAGGCACCAGTGTTAGCTTTACCAGAAGGTTCAGACGACTTCGTGGTATATTGTGATGCGTCATATGCTGGATTGGGTTGTGTATTAATGCAAAGAGATAAAGTAATCGCTTACGCCTCGCGACAATTGAAAGTTCATGAGAAGAACTATCCAGTGCATGATCTTGAAATGGCTGCAGTAGTGTTTGCTTTGAAACTATGGAGACACTATTTGTATGGAACTCATTGTGTTATTTGTACAGATCATAAGAGTTTGTAGTACATCTTCTCACAGAAAGAATTGAATATGCGTCAGAGACGATGGCAAGAGTTGATCAAAGATTATGATTGTGAAATTAAATACCATCCGGGTAAGGCAAATGTGGTTGCAGATGCTTTAAGTCGCAAAAAGTCTAGTGAGAATGTTAAATTCCTGCGTTTTTGTATAACTTCAGATTTGATTGACCAATTGAAAACTGTTCAAGCCATTGCTTTGGAAGATGAACATGTTAAATCTGAACAAATGACCAAACGAAAAGTGGACTTAATTGATGACTCACATGGACTGAAGACCTTAAACAATCGTGTTTGGGTGCCTAAGCTTGGAGATTTGAGGGATTTAATCATGACAGAAGCTCACAAATCCAGATTAACAGTACATCCTGGTAGTAATAAGATGTATCATGATTTGAAAATAGTGTATTGGTGGCCGACAATGAAAACAGATATCGCTCGATATGTCGAAAAGTGTCATATTTGTGCTCAAGTGAAGGCAGAACACCAGAAACCTTATGGTTTGTTACGTTAGTTACAGATTCCAGAGTGGAAATGGGAACATATAACGATGGATTTTGTGACCAAACTACCAAGAACTCAGAAACGACACGATATGATTTGGGTAATAATGGATCATCTAACTAAAAGTGCTCATTTTCTTGCTACTCATGAGACAACTTTGTTAAGTGAGTTAGCCGATTTGTATGTGAAAGAAATAGTTAGTCGACATGGTGTGCCGTTATCGATCGTTTCAGACAGAGATTCCAGATTTGTGTCGAATTTTTGGAATAGTCTTCAACAGAATTTGGGTACGTGTGTGAATTTAAGTACAGCATATCATCCTCAAACAGACGGTCAGAGTGAAAGAACGATACAAACTTTAGAGGATATGTTAAGGGCTTGCGTGTTAGAATACGGTGGTTCGTGGGATACACATTTGCCGTTGGTCGAATTCGTGTATAATAATTCATATCATTCGAGTATAGGGATGCCGCCCTATGAAATGTTGTACGGTCATCGTTGCAGAACTCTGACTTGTTGGTTAGAAGCCGGGGAGAAACAGTTTGCAGGTCCCGAAATTGTTCAAATGACAGCCGAAAAAGTTGCAATTGCGCGAGAAAAGTTGAAAAAAATGTATGCTGATCCGCGTAGACGTCCGGTAACCTTTAATGTGGGTGAACGAGTGTATTTAAAAGTTTCGCCGTGGAAAGGGGTTATTAGATTCGGTAAACGTGGTAAGTTAGCACCAAGATTTATTGGTCCATTTCTGATCAGTGAAGTGTTGAATGATCAGACTGTGGTGTTAGACCTTCCGCCAGAATTAGCCGGTATTCATAATACATTCAACGTGTGTTATCTTCGTAAGTGTAAAGTCGATGATGAAACGCAACTCCTTCCTTTAGAAGATTTAAGGGTCGATTTGAATAAGAAATTGGTGGAAGAGCCGGTCCGTGTAGTTAACCGAAAGGTGACTAAGTTGAGAAATAAAGAGATATCGATGGTATTGATCGAGTGGAAACACAGTTTGGGTTCTAATCTTACGTGGGAAACGAAAGAGTTGATGAGAAACCGCTACCCTCGTTTGTTTAACCAAGACAAGATTCCGAGGACGGAATCTCTTTAAGGGGGTGGATTTGTAACAGACTGAAACCTGGGCTAGTTGTAAGTGGACTATTTTGCCCTTAGGATTTTATTATGTGCTTTATATGCTTTTAATTTTAATTATGTGAATAGTGTTATTTTATTATTTGGTTAAGACCAGTTTGTGACAAGGGTCACAGAACAGGTTTGTTTATTTAATTTGGACTTCGTTAGGGTCGCCTAATGAGGTACGTAAGATTTCAGATAACTGGTAAATACCCGTGTGTGATGGGGTATGGGTTTTAACCCAAATAAGTGGGTATTACTTGCTTCATTCCACATTTTCTAGATTTTTCCCCAAAATCACTCCCGTACCTAATTTCATCTCCCTCTTGAACCCTAATTCTCCAAATCTCGATTTGAAGTCTAATTTGTGTTAGAAATCGATTCTTTATGTTTTATTGATTCAAACAAGGTAAGAATCATGTGTTTTCATGTTTGAATTTGTAAAAAAAATGGAGTTTTGTGCTAGGTTTTATAAAAGTGTGATTTTGGGTCAAAATTGCTTAATTTGTTGTTGTTTTGATGTAATGTTTGTGGGTTTATGTCCCAAAAGGTTTTATAAACAAGATGTGATGAGCTTTGAGGTTTAAAACGAGTATATGGTCGAGATTTGGTGATTTTTGGCTCAAACCCGTCACTTTTCCAATTTTCAGCAGCTCAAGAACACACTCGGTCGAGTGTCTTTTGAAAGTGGGCCGTGTGTGTACACACTCGGTCGAGTGTCTTTTGAAGTGGATCGTGTGTCTACACACTCGATAGTGTGTCTTTTGAAAAGACAGTCGGTCGAGTGTCTCTACTCATTCGGCCGTGTGTCTACACACTCGGTCGAGTGTCTATGACACACACTACCGAGTTGGGTAGTGTGTCTTTTCAGCATTTTGAGAAATTTGTTTTGGTCATAACTTTCAAACCGTAACTCCGTTTTTGATGAATCAAATATCGTTGGAATCGTATTGAAGAGAACATTTCAATGATAAACTTTTAAGAAGATGGATCAAACTATTTTTGGGGCAGGAAAATAGGTTTTGGCGTTCGTGTCCTGTTTTCCACGTACTTGTTTGACAATAGTGAATGGAGTTACATTGTGGACTTGTGAAATGATGTTATGACCTATTTTATAGTATGATTTGGTTATAATATTGATTGAGATATGTATATTTACTTCATTTGTGTTGTTCTCAGGTGATAAGAACAAGGAAGAAGCTCAGAAGTAAGATAACTGAGCTGTAGCTGGTAATCGGTGAGTGGGTCTATCTCCGGATAGAGTTTAAGTAGCATATCATGCTACTGTAATTGACTCCTTTACCATGAATAGTGTAGAAATTTCCATGTTAGAATAATATAGTAGGCCTAATGTTGTATGTGAATTATGTGTACACTGTGTGAATGGCACCAGTCGGGCTTAGAGAGACTGGGGACTCGAGACCGTGCCTAGGAGAGGTTAGAGTCCGTATGAGGTCAACCGTGCCTAGGGGAGGTTGGGTACATAACTACACTGTGAACGATGTGGAGTATAGTGTGAACGATGCACCCCCTGCATCAGGATAACTACACTGTGAATTGAGTAGCAGGGACTATCGGTAGACTCAGGTGTGAAGACCCGTCCTAATCTATCCGGACGAAGTCCATATCGATTATAAACGATTCACAACAGTTGATTACATCGCGAGGTACTTGACCTCTATATGATACATTTTACAAACATTGCATTCGTTTTTGAAAAGACAATCTTTCATTACATCGGAAGTTGACGTCATGCAAACCATTTCATAATAAATCTAACTAAAATTGACTTAATAATAATCTTGATGAACTCAACGACTCGAATGCAACGTCTTTTGAAATATGTCATGAATGATTCCAAGTAATATCTCTAAAATGAGCAAATGCACAGCGGAAGATTTCTTTCGTACCTGAGAATAAACATGCTTTCAAGTGTCAACTAAAAGGTTGGTGAGTTCATTAGTTTAACATAAATAATCATTTCATAATTTTAATAGACCACAAGATTTCATATTTCCATTTCTCATAAGCATATGTCCCATGCATAGAGACAAAAATATCATTCATATGGATTGAACACCTGGTAACCGACATTCACAATATGCATATAAGAATATCCCCATCATTCCGGGATCCTCCATCGGACATGATATAAATTTCGAAGTTCTAAAGCATCCGGTACTTTGGATGGGGCTTGTTGGGCCCGATAGATCTATCTTTAGGATTCGCGTCAATTAGGGTGTCTGTTCCTTAATTCTTAGATTACCAGACTAAAAAGGGGCATATTCAGTTTAATAATTCAACCATAGAATGTAGTTTCAATTACTTGTGTCTATTTCGTAAAACAGTTATAAAAACAGCGCATGTATTCTCAGTCCCAAAAATATATATTGCAAAAGCATTTAAAAAGGGATTAATGAAACTCACCATACTGTATTTTGTAGTAAAAATACATATGACTATATTGAACAACTGAATAATGCAGGGTTGGCCTCGGATTCACGAACCTATATCAGTTGTATATTTATTAATATTCATAGTTGTAATTGAACACATATATAAATATATTAGTTATATTATTTTCATGTTAGTAATATGTATATGTATATATATATATATATATATATATTTTTTTTATATGTTCATTTTGTATATATATATTAAAAATATTAAATTTTGTTATGTTATATGTGTTAAATATATATATATGTGTATATATATATATATATATATATATATATATATATATATATATATATATATATATATATATATATATATATATATATATATATATATATATATATATATATATGTATATATATATATATGTATTTAATTTGTTTATCAAAACTGTAGTTCTATTATACTAAGTTAATATTAGTAAAAAAATAAATAATGATAATAACATTAATAATATACATATATTAATAATAACTCTATTAGTGATAATAACAATGATATTATTAATAGTACTTGTAACAATATTAATTTTATTGTTTATGGTAGTTATGATATTAAATGATTTACCAATAATAATAATAGTAACTTTGTTAAAAATGATAATATTAATGAAGATATTGTTAAAAATGATACCTTTGTTTAATAATAATAATACTAATAGTTACAAAAGTGATACTAGTACTAATATTAATGAGAAAAATGATAACTTGTATTATATTCCGTAATAATAATGATAACCCTAATCATAATAATATTAATACACATATTAGTAACAATATATATATTTCATAAAGGATACAATTTAACAATAATCAACATTTTAATAATACTTAGAGCAATAATAGTAATAATAATAGTAGTAGTAACAATAATGATTATGATATTATTAATAATTACGGTAATTATAATACTAACACTAATATTAATTATAACACTTATAATCATAATAATAACATCAATAATCAATAATAATCATATTAATACCAATAACAATAATAATGAAAATAGAAGTAAAATAAAAGTTTATACCCTTTAAAAAGCCTTGAGTAAAAAAAATTGTTGCAGACGGGACTCGAACCCAAGACCTCTCGTTAATCCTACACACCACTAAACCGTCCGTGCCCATCTGTTTTCTTGATTCTTATTACGCCCAAATTATATATATAATTCGATTTCTAGTTCAACAACTAAGGAACCCTTACTCGTGGCCCAACAACCAAACTAATACCCGGCCCAACTGAATTTAATGATCGTGGCCCAATATAGAAAGCCCACACTATCAAACAGCTTTTTATAAATAAAAAAAATATATGTAGTCGCCTGGTTTCGAACTCACGACCTCCTGAATACCCGCTAACACCCATAACCATTCCTCCAATGCTTGTTTTCCTGATTATTCTCATAACTCATTTACATTTCTCTCGTTTTAATCTGTTTCCCTTCTTCTTAAAAACACACTTGTAACCATAAGTATCAAACGAATTGCAATTCATGGATTCAGACTTGAAATTTAATTATACATAATATTTTTGAGGGACTAGTTCGTCAGACCAAAACAAAGCAATAAAAAAACAAAAAAAAATAGAATTGCTGCTACTGCCGTCGGTATAAAACAAGAAGAAAAAAAATTTGATTTCGATTTTTGGATTTTTTAGCTTATGAGTATAAAATGGAATACGTTTTAAATCGCCTCCAGAAACTTTTTGGATAATCAATTCCATCAAAAACATAAAAACGAATGCGAATTTTCTCAAGAACAAACCGTTGACTTTTTTTAAAATAAAGTTTGACTCTGAAATTAATACTCCATAAGATGAATTAGTATTTGAAACTTTGCAGAAACCTTCAATAGAGTATTCCTAACACAACTACAATTTTACATTTTGATAAACGATTCTAAATTGATATTTAAAAAAAAATAATCGCGTACAGAGGAAGGATAGAAAGATTATCTGTTTTTGTTTCAATTTCTCTCTCATTTTCTTTATCAACACAGATGTGAATTTAAATTACCAAAACTGAATAATTGCCTCAGTACACTAGTTGATCGATTGATATAGATGAGAGGGATGTTGACAGGTTGAATCACGGAGAAGAAAAAAACAAACAATAGAAACAAAATAAATAAAGCAGACTAGAACTGTTAATAGAATTTTTAGACACTCCCGTGATTTAATTTGTATATCTTTTAATCAAATAGACAAGTTAAAAAGAAGGATAGTGATTTTTTTGATACAGAATCCATCAGTAAACAAATTAGCTGTATATATATTAATATATATCGTATTCATATAGTCATATATCTATATATCCGTATTTACTTATACACACATATATATATACACTGTAATTCTTATATGTATATGTATCTTTGTATAACTGATTATATTTTCAGTATTTATTTATCTGCATTTATTTATTTATTTATTTATTTGTATTCCTCTTATATTTATATATATTATATTTATAGATTATAGTTAATCTTTTAATAAATAGGATAATAATAATACCCTTAATATTTTAACTAATAATAATACAAGCATAATAATAATATTTTTACTAATCATACAAATGATATTAATAATATCCTTAATGATAATGATAATTAATTTATGTTATTTTCTGGTAACTATAATAATGATAATAATAATAATTTATAATTTCAATATTATTGATAATACTAATATTAGTCACAATAACTAAAATTATAATTTCACTATTAGTTATATTTGTAATGATTTTAACAACGATAACAATAACATTAATAATAATGATACTATAATAAATAAATGTATCAAATTTCATATTATATTAATATTTATAGTACTAATATTGATATTAATAATATGAATCTAATAATAATATAACGACTATAATTCAACTTGTAATTACATTTAATTTATTAATTATATAATAATTATATTATATATGCTATGATAATATTTATTGAATATTTATATATTTTTTTTACAACACTTGTTCGTGAATCGTCGGGAATAGTCAAAGGATAATTTGCACATATGAAATTAGTTCAAAAATATTCTTAGACTCAATATTATAGACTTTTCTTATCGTATCGAAATCATATAAAGATTAAGTTTAAATTTATTCAGAAATTCCCGGGTCATCACAGTACCTACCCGTTAAAGAAATTTCGCCCCGAAATTTGAGTGAGGTCGTCATGGTTAACAATAAGAATGTTTTCGTGACGAATATGAGTTGATAAATAAAATTTTATCATTATTGAGTAATATAGATAAAACGATTTGATTATGTAAAGCGTACGAGTGAAGCTGTTACAAAGATTGAGATAGAGCTTTAACTTTTTGACGTAGTCACGGTGGATTTCCGGAATTTTAGGGATTTAAAGAAAATCCTCAAAATCTAAGAGATTTGATTCTTCGGTGAATAAAGAGATTAAGATCTCTATAATTAAATACGGTGATTTGCCTCGATTACTCTGTCTGATATTTCCATTATAAGTTAAACTCTTCCGTTCCATTATTCTCACCATTCCTATACTTTCTTTTTTAGTCCATACATCCAAAAGATTGTGGAAATGCTTAATCCGGTTCTAATCCTTGATATTTTCCTAATCATCATTTCTGTCATCCTTCTTTTCAAACTTCCACCAGAAGAATTTGTTTAGTTTTACTATTACCTTGGGGTGATACTATTCTTAATTCTACCGTGTATTTATATAGCTATTCGTATTAATATCCATGGTTTGTAACCTCCATGTCGTTATTGGGCTTTATATTTTCTCTTACATCTTGGAGTCCTTGCTTCTGTTTTCTATAATCATTGTCATTCACAGTTAATGCTCTCTCTTATTTGCTGTAATTTATACCCCCTTTCTATTTCGGAGCTTCATGCTTTTGTTTTCTTTTTGCAAGTAAAGGTCCAGAATTCATAGGTGTGGAGTTTCGAATGAGCTTAATGTTCTAAACAAGAAAGAACGTAATAGCACGATTTGATTTGTCAAATTACCAGAATCACTGAGAATAGAACTATCAAGAATATACTTTCTTGATATGTTCAGAAGTTAAGCAGAATGAAAGAGTCGTGTAACATGGCACATGATGACGTTATGATCTATGAATCATCACGTTCCATTAGAAACTCAGCATGACTTATTGTAATATAATTACATTGATCAAGTGTCATTATATTATACTAACTCATGCTTCAGCTCCCAACATTACTTCAAAAACATTCATAATTTAAACTTGAAGGTTTACCGAATATAGAAACAAACAGTTTCTATATGATGTAACACTGATAGCACGAAGAGATTATTGATTTCAGATAAGAATAGTTATGAAAATATCTTCAGAAATATGGAGGATATTTGTAATGAAATATACGATAATACCTTTGAATATCTAAGATCAGAGGATGATGGAAACTATTGTCCGCAAGGGTTTAGAGTAAGGAGCAAGATATTTGCTAAAGACTTCAGCAAGCATTGAATCATTTGGATTCTTTGAAGTCAAACTTATTCTTTGTGATTTGTCCACGGCTTCCTTCATAGTTTCACATAATCCGCTTTTCGATACTAAATTTTCTATTGAGTGTTTCCAATATTCCATTCTTTATCATCAACTTTTGGCTGTCGAGGTCAATTACAGTTTTTATTGCTTCATTCAACTTTTCAAAATTTAGAGCATTAATTTGCAGACTGGGTGCTTTTCAGAATTTCAGAATGGAAGATCATAGTTCTAAGAGATAAATGTTATATGGATACATATAACTGTTGATGTGGAAACGTTGTGAGATTCACAATACAGATTTGCTGATTCCCGGTAATTGGTATGGCAATTCTTGTTACATGATACGGATGAGTACATGATGAGACTTCAATAGATAAATATAGTGATTTGTCGGAGAGATTTAAGCCAAGGAGCAACGAGGTTGCTGGTACATCTGCTGGTAATATAGTGAAATATAATAAAAGGTTCCCCGGTAACAATAAAAGAGCACGCATATATATCAAGGTTATAATAAGGTTGTTTCGAATGAAAAGTCAAAGTTCACTTGCTGGAGCTGTGACAAAATTGGCTATTTTGAAAGGAATTACCAAGTTATTTTGGGTAAATATAAGACTAAGAAATTAGCACAACTATGTGTTAAACGTTTACTCAGTTTCCGAGAGTTTTTCATATGCATAACTATACACATCAATCTTTTCTCCCGTAAATGAAGTGCGGTTGGTTCATCCTCTCGATTAAGGTGTTTTCAAGAATTACGAAAGGTTTGGACGCAGATTGTAATCGTCAAGATACAAATGAGGTTTTAGGGTGAAATCAAGTGGCAAACTTGAAGACTTGTTTAGTTTCATATGTTATAATCAATATTTTAATTCATTTTAATTGTCCAATGTTGGTAGTCCTCGATTGATAGTCCACAGTTAGCAATTCAACAATTCATATATAATTTAATATATAATATTCGAATTAATTAATACGTATCGTGACCCGTGTACATGTCTCAGACTCGATCACAACTCAAAGTATATATATTATTATAGAATCAACCTCAACCCTGTATAGAGAACTCGATCATTACTGCATATAGAGTGTCTATGGTTATTCCAAATAATATATATAGATGCGTCGATATTATATGTCAAAACCTTGTACAAGTGTCCCGATATTTACAGTGCGTAAAAATAAATAACAGAAATTAAATGACGATAAATAAAGTGCGTAAAGTAAATAACAGAAATTAAATGACGATAAATAAAATTGCGAAATTTAAATTGCGATAAATAAATTACGATAAATAAATTGCAATAAATAAAATGTAATACGGAATTAATTAGTTAGCTAGGAACAATTAGCTAGGAACAGTTAGCGTGAATTCTTAACAAAATTTCTCATAGTTAATTTGTTTGTTTCTAACAAATTTTATTTTATCAAATGTTTTCTTCATTATGCCACTTGTTGGATTCTGATAGGTCAAAATCCAAATATGAAATTGAATGAAAATGGTTATTTTGCGGTGAACGGATACGTATATTGGTGGTTGTAAATAGGATAGTAAATGATTGTTGAATCAGCTTTGAAGAATGTACAGTGTAACTTATTAATGTGAATCTTAAATATTCCTCGGGTATTACCTACCCGTTAAAATATTTTCATCATTAACAGTTTGTACAAAAGGATTTTTAATTACAATCTTTATGAAAACATATATACATATATATTTTCTTCAGATGTAATCATGGATTTAATGAGTCAATATGATATTAGACTCATTTGATTTACCGTTAGAATAAGAATATATAATCTCTAAAACATTAGAGATTATATAATTGCCATGTCGAACGAAGATAAATGATGTAGAACAATTCATGGAACGATAATTATACTCGAGGTACAGAATGAGATGTTGAGGCATGGATTATTGATAGTACTGGTGCTGTTACTGATGGTACTATTGGTGCCGGTCATGTTGTTGAAGCTGGTAAATTTTACACCATATTCTCCAAATTGATTACTCGAGCGCAAAGTTCGTTGACTTCTTCTATTATTCCGGGATGATTGTCGGGCGGAACGAGCGGATGAATAAGGTTTAGGATTTTTGATAGAATATAATTGTGTCGAGCTATTCTGGAAATGAGGCTGAAAATGGTGTTTCGGATAGGTTAGCCGGTAATTTCTTCGGGTTCTTCACCAAGAGGTGAATTCGGTTGGTGGAAGGGATCGCCTTCTTCGCGTCTCCATTGATTGAGTCGATCACGAACTCATCATATGAATTGGGGATGGATGATTGGTTGATTCATTCTTGTGACGCTGCTTTCGGAGCTTAGGTGAACGTCCATGTCGGAATAGCCGTCTGAATAACTATCGGAATAGCTATCGGAATTCGAGGGACTCAAACTGGTTGAAGGATTCATCCCGTACGATCAGATGAAGGATTTTTGATAAGAAATAGATTATAGGATGTAGATTAGTACCCTGCAATACATAATTTACATATGCATATATAATACTAAAATCCCACAAGTTATGGAGGAATCTACGGAATATGTCAGGCAAAGTTACAGTAACAGTTACGCTAAGATATGAAGTAGCAGATACATTAAGATATGCATTTTGTCTATACACTATTCATGCAATCCAGGCAGTAAGATATATCTAGATTAAGAATGATAAACAAGTGATTCCCTAAGAATGATAAGCAGGTAATTTTCGACACGAAATGATAAGCAAAACTTTTGACATGCAGACACGGTCGAAGTCCAGACTTACTAATGCATCCTAACGACTTATCAGTTAGACACACTAATGCAGACCTGGTTCGCTAAGACCATCGCTCTGATACCAACTGTGAAGACCCGTCCTAATCTATCCAGACGAAGTCCATATCGATTATAAACGATTCACAACAGTTGATTACATCGCGAGGTACTTGACCTCTATATGATACATTTTACAAACATTGCATTCGTTTTTGAAAAGACAATCTTTCATTACATCGGAAGTTGACGTCATGCAAACCATTTCATAATAAATCTAACTAAAATTGACTTAATAATAATCTTGATGAACTCAACGACTCGAATGCAACGTCTTTTGAAATATGTCATGAATGATTCCAAGTAATATCTCTAAAATGAGCAAATGCACAGCGGAAGATTTCTTTCGTACCTGAGAATAAACATGCTTTCAAGTGTCAACTAAAAGGTTGGTGAGTTCATTAGTTTAACATAAATAATCATTTCATAATTTTAATAGACCACAAGATTTCATATTTCCATTTCTCATAAACATATGTCCCATGCATAGAGACAAAAATATCATTCATATGGATTGAACACCTGGTAACCGACATTCACAATATGCATATAAGAATATCCCCATCATTCCGGGATCCTCCATCGGACATGATATAAATTTCGAAGTTCTAAAGCATCCGGTACTTTGGATGGGGCTTGTTGGGCCCGATAGATCTATCTTTAGGATTCACGTCAATTAGGGTGTCTGTTCCCTAATTCTTAGATTACCAGACTAAAAAGGGGCATATTCGGTTTAATAATTCAACCATAGAATGTAGTTTCAATTACTTGTGTCTATTTCGTAAAACAGTTATAAAAACAGCGCATGTATTCTCAGTCCCAAAAATATATATTGCAAAAGCATTTAAAAAGGGATTAATGAAACTCACCATACTGTATTTTGTAGTAAAAATACATATGACTATATTGAACAACTGAATAATGCAGGGTTGGCCTCGGATTCACGAACCTATATCAGTTGTATATTTATTAATATTCATAGTTGTAATTGAACACATATATAAATATATTAGTTATATTATTTTCATGTTAGTAATATGTATATGTATATATATATATATATATATATATATATATATATATATATATATATATATATATATTTTTTATATATTCATTTTGTATATATATATTAAAAATATTAAATTTTGTTATGTTATATGTGTTAAATATATATATGTGTTATATATATATATATATATATATATATATATATATATGTATTTAATTTGTTTATCAAAACTGTAGTTCTATTATACTAAGTTAATATTAGTAAAAAAAAAATAAATAATGATAATAACATTAATAATATACATATATTAATAATAACTCTATTAGTGATAATAACAATGATATTATTAATAGTACTTGTAACGATATTAATTTTATTGTTTATGGTAGTTATGATATTAAATGATTTACCAATAATAATAATAGTAACTTTGTTAAAAATGATAATATTAATGAAGATATTGTTAAAAATGATACCTTTGTTTAATAATAATAATACTAATAGTTACAAAAGTGATACTAGTACTAATATTAATGAGAAAAATGATAACTTGTATTATATTCCGTAATAATAATGATAACCCTAATCATAATAATATTAATACACATATTAGTAACAATATCTATATTTCATAAAGGATACAATTTAACAATAATCAACATTTTAATAATACTTAGAGCAATAATAGTAATAATAATAATAATAGTAGTAACAATAATGATTATGATATTATTAATAATTACGGTAATTATAATACTAACACTAATATTAATTATAACACTTATAATCATAATAATAACATCAATAATCAATAATAATCAAATTAATAACAATAACAATAATAATGAAAATAGAAGTAAAATAAAAGTTTATACCCTTTAAAAAGCCTTGAGTAAAAAAAATTGTTGCAGACGGGACTCGAACCCAAGACCTCTCGTTAATCCTACACACCACTAAACCGTCCATGCCCATCTGTTTTCTTGATTCTTATTACGCCCAAATTATATATATAATTCGATTTCTAGTTCAACAACTAAGGAACCCTTACTCGTGGCCCAACAACCAAACTAATACCCGGCCACACTGAATTTAATGATCGTGGCCCAATATAGAAAGCCCACACTATCAAACAGCTTTTTATAAATAAAAAAAATATATGTAGTCGCCTGGTTTCGAACTCACGACCTCCTGAATACCCGCTAACACCCATAACCATTCCTCCAATGCTTGTTTTCCTGATTATTCTCATAACTCATTTACATTTCTCTCGTTTTAATCTGTTTCCCTTCTTCTTAAAAAAACACTTGTAACCATAAGTATCAAACGAATTGCAATTCATGGATTCAGACTTGAAATTTAATTATACATAATATTTTTGAGGGACTAGTTCGTCAGACCAAAACAAAGCAATAAAAAAACAAAAAAAAAATAGAATTGCTGCTACTGCCGTCGGTATAAAACAAGAAGAAGAAAAATTTGATTTCGATTTTTGGATTTTTTAGCTTATGAGTATAAAATGGAATACATTTTAAATCGCCTCCAGAAACTTTTTGGATAATCAATTCCATCAAAAACATAAAAACGAATGCGAATTTCCTCAAGAACAAACCGTTGACTTTTTTTAAAATAAAGTTTGACTCTGAAATTAATACTCCATAAGATGAATTAGTATTTGAAACTTTGCAGAAACCTTCAATAGAGTATTCCTAACACAACTACAATTTTACATTTTGATAAACGATTCGAAATTGATATTTAAAAAAAAATAATCGCGTACAGAGGAAGGATAGAAAGATTATCTGTTTTTGTTTCAATTTCTCTCTCATTTTCTTTATCAACACAGATGTGAATTTAAATTACCAAAACTGAATAATTGCCTCAGTACACTAGTTGATCGATTGATATAGATGAGAGGGATATTGACAGGTTGAATCACGGAGAAGAAAAAAACAAACAATAGAAACAAAATAAATAAAGCAGACTAGAACTGTTAATAGAATTTTTAGACACTCCCGTGATTTAATTTGTATATCTTTTTATCAAATAGACAAGTTAAAAAGAAGGATAGTGATTTTTTTGATACAGAATCCATCAGTAAACAAATTAGCTGTATATATATTAATATATATCGTATTCATATAGTCATAAATCTATATATCCGTATTTACTTATACACATATATATATACACTGTAATTCTTATATGTATATGTATCTTTGTATAACTGATTATATTTTCAGTATTTATTTATCTGCATTTATTTATTTATTTGTATTCCTCTTATATTTATATATATTATATTTATAGATTATAGTTAATCTTTTAATAAATAGGATAATAATAATACCCTTAATATTTTAACTAATAATAATACAAGCATAATAATAATATTTTTACTAATCATACAAATGATATTAATAATATCCTTAATGATAATGATAATTAATTTGTGTTATTTTCTGGTAACTATAATAATGATAATAATAATAATTTATAATTTCAATATTATTGATAATACTAATATTAGTCACAATAACTAAAATTATAATTTCACTATTAGTTATATTTGTAATGATTTTAACAACGATAACAATAACATTAATAATAATGATACTATAATAAATAAATGTATCAAATTTCATATTATATTAATATTTATAGTACTAATATTGATATTAATAATATGAATCTAATAATAATATAACGACTATAATTCAACTTGTAATTACATTTAATTTATTAATTATATAATAATTATATTATATATGCTATGATAATATTTATTGAATATTTATATATTTTTTTTACAACACTTGTTCGTGAATCGTCGGGAATAGTCAAAGGATAATTTGCACATATGAAATCAGTTTAAAAATATTCTTAGACTCAATATTATAGACTTTTCTTATCGTATCGAAATCATATAAAGATTAAGTTTAAATTTATTCAGAAATTCTCGGGTCATCACATCAGGCCCGATCAGCTGAGAGTCGTGTGCTCGTACAAGCCGCCGATCCTCGTATTGTCTTATTGTATGCTAGTTGGTAGTTAGCAAGTGTTGTTGTTAGTATATAGCTTGTGTGTGGCTTAAGCTATATCTGTTAGATAGATTCCATTCACTTAGCGTTGCGCTAATCCCCCACATATTCTCTCCTTGCAGGTTTAGATACTGCTAGTCGGGATGGGTGCTGTTCCAGAAGACATGTTTGACAACCCTACTCTGATGTGGACTTTTGTTTAAATCATGTTTTGTAATAACGTAACACCGTTGTGTAAACTTAAACTTAATTACTCAGTTTAATGTAATGACGCGACTTATAGTGTGTTTGTTAATAAAGTCTTCCGCTGTGTATTTAAAAAAAAATGCCCGGTGTTACAGTTGAAGATGGTAATGGTTATGATTTGCTCTCGGGTTTGTTCGAATAGAAATAAGAGGTTGGAACATCTTTGTGCGAAATAGAAACAAGTTGGTTGATGGTGGGTTGGTATATGATCATGGTGTCGTGGTGATTATGGTGTTGGGTGGTTTGTGGTCATTTGTCATGTTTGTGTTCTTGGACGGTTTCGACGATATGTAGTAGCAAGCAAGATGATTCAGTTTTTGGTTGGTTTGGTAATGAAAGATAGAAACATGAAAATGGTGGTAATATATTATGTACGTGTGAATATATGTATACTTTTATAATTATAATATAATTAATAATTAATAATAATAAAATATTGAATCTTAATTCAAAGAAAAACAGTATACGTAAATGATAATTGAATTCTTCACGGGTGACTCCGCCGACACTTTATCACGGACTGAGTTTCGTGCTCCGTTGTTAATCAGTGGCGGATAAAAAAGTTCAGAAACATCCCATATTTTTAAATTAACTATATTTATTTATTTTGGTCATTATGGTATAAAATTCGTTCATTAATTTATTAAATAAAAATTACATCAACTGTCCCTCTCAATTCTGGGTAAAATATGAAAAGTGTTGAAATTTATTAATTAGCTTCTAAATATATTTTTAATAAGCCTAAAATTTATATAGCTCATTTTCGGATCACCGTTTATTTTAAAATCACATAAGTTTGTTTATAACTTGTTTATTATCAATCAAATGAATATTGAGTGTCACTATCATTTTTCAAATAAATTCGAAACTATATATATATATATATATATATATATATATATATATATATATATATATATATATATATATATATATATATATATATATATATATATATTCAATACACTTTATTTATATATATAGAAGATTATTTTTTTAAATAATATTCATTATAATATCCTATTTTTATTTTACTTTACATAAATAAATTTTAGTAACAACAACATACAATATTTAAAATTATGTTTTCAGTTATTATTTATATATATATATATATATATACACATATCAAGTTACAATTAATTGTTCATGAATCGTCGGAACTGGTCGATGGTCAAATGATTTCATAAAATAGTTGAAAATTTTTGAAATTCAATTTAATAGACTAATTATCATGTTGAAATCATATAAAGATTAAGTTTAAATTTGGTCGGAAATTTCCGGGTCGTCACAAACAACATTTTCGTCACTAACACCGGCCATAGCTTGTTACCCAATGTCCACCGACCGTTACATTTAAATAATGTACTTGTAACCCCTAACATCGTTAAAACTCATATATGTTCATCAATTTACCCGTGATAATCTAGTTTCTGTTGAATTTGATCCTTTTAGTTTTTCTGTGGAAGATTTTATGATGCGTCGTTTGCTTATCCGATGTGATAGCTTCGGGGAACTCTACCCACTTACATCACCCATATCTTACTCCTCTCATCAAGCTCTTCTCACCAGTCCGGTTACATGGCATCAGCGTCTCAGACATCCCGGGCATGATGTTTTTCGAAGACTCCTTTCTAATAAAGATATTATTTGTAATAAATCTTCGTCCCCCATTCTTTGCCATGCTTGTCATCTTGGCAAACACGTGAGATTCATTTTCTTCTATTTCCAGTTCTAACGTTAATGCTACTTTTGATATTATCCATTCAGATTTATGGACATCTCCTGTTTCTAGTCTTAGTTGTTTAAAATACTATATTATATTTGTTGATCATTATTCGCATTATGTATGGGTTTTTTCGTTACACAATAAATCCGATGCACTTAATATATTCATACAATTTCGTGCCTTTGTACGAACTCAATTTAACAAAAAAATAAAAGCCTTTCAATGCGGCAATGGAGGTGAATTCGATATCATTGCTTTTCATCAACTTCTCAAATCTAATGGTATCTAATTCTGCTTTTCTTGCCCTTACACTTCTCAGCAAAAACGGAAATCCGAACACATGTTTTGTACAATTAATAACCTCATTCGTACTCTTCTTTTTCAAGATCATCTTCCACCGACTTATTGGGCAGAAGCCCTTCATATGGAAGCATATCTCCTCAATATCCTACCCTCTTCTGCCATTAACCATGAAATCCCGCACTCACGCCTATACAAACAAAAACCAAACTACACCACACTTCGCGTCTTCGGATGACTATGCTATCCCCATCTCCCAATCACCCACAAACTCGCCCCACGCTCTACTCCTTGTATTTTCTTAGGGTATCCCTCCAATCAACGGGGTTACCGCTGCCTTAATCTCACTACTAACAAAATTATCCTCTCGCGCCATGTTACCTTCGACGAAACCCCCTTCCCTTTCAGATCTATGACACCCACTCAGCCACCGTCTTATGACTTCCTTGGTCCTCCACCGAGCCTCTTCACCCGATCATATCCTCTTCCTATTACGCCTACGGAGACACAACCTTCTCCTATTAAGGCTAAAGATACCTCACGCACTCTACATCCCTCCATAGAGACTCAACCTCCTCCTGTTGAGGCTACCGCAACTGCACCCTCTCCACATCATACTACGGAGACTCAGCCTCCGCCTATTGAGGCTACCACTACCACACCTTCCCTGCATCATACTACGGAGCCACAACCTCCTCCTGATGAGGCTACATCTTCCTCCACCTCCACTCATCCCATGATCACTCGTACGCATCTCGGTACCACTAAACTTGTTCAACGTCCCAACCTTCACACCACTGTCGTGTCACCTGTCCCTAGCACTTACTCTGAAGCCCTTACCGACCCTAATTGGAAACAAGCTATGACTGATGAATATAATGCTTTAATTAACAACAGTACTTGGACACTTGTGCCTCGCCCATCGGACACGAACATAGTTCGCTCCATGTGGCTATTTAAGCACAAGTTTAATGTAGATGGTAATTTGAGCAGGTACAAGGCTCGACTCATTGCTAATGGTCGTAGCCATCAGGTTGGCATTGATTGTGATGAGACTTTTAGCCCGGTTGTCAAACCGGTATCGATACGTACTGTCCTCAGTTTTGCGGTTTCTCGACATTGGCCAGTTCACCAGCTGGATGTCAAGAACGCCTTCCTTTACGGGCAGCTTTCTGAGACAGTTTATATGCACCAGCCACCAAGGTTTCGGGATCCCAGATACCCGGATCATGTCTGCTTATTGCAGAAACCTCTATATGGCCTTAAACAGGCCCACGAGCATGGTTGCAACGCTTTGCAGGATATGCCCAGCGAATTGGTTTTCACCAAATCCAATGTGATACGTATCTTTTTATCTATCACCAGGGATCCGATACAGCTCATCTGCTTCTGTATGTCGATGATATTGTGTTGATTGCCTCTTCTACAGGTCTACTTCAGCGAATTATTTCTTTCTTAAATAAGGAATTTGCTATGACTAATTTGGGTCCCTTAAATTACGTTCTTGGGATTCATGCCACCCGCACTACATCTGGCATGTTTCTCTCTCAGAAACAATATGCCGCCGAGATTATCAAGTGAGCCGACATGCCCACTTGCCATCCCTGCAGGACCCCAGTTGAACCGGGTGCCAAGCTTACTTGTCATGGACCTTCTGTCAAGGATCCGACTCTCTATCGGAGCCTTGCAGGTGCTCTTAAGTATCTCACCTTCACTTGTCCAGACATCTCATATGCAGTTCAGAAAATCTGTCTTTTCATGCACGATCCTCGGGAGCAGCACATGTACGCCCTCAAACGGATCATCTGTTACATACAGGGAACTACTGATCTCGGCTTACAGCTATATGCATCATCTCCCACTACTTTGGTTGCCTACTCTGACGCTGATTGGGCCAGCTGCCGGCTGTCCAACTACTAAACGATCTACCTCTGACTATTGTGTGTTCCTCGGCAACAACCTTCTCTCATGGTTATCAAAATGGCAACTCACGCCCTCTCGTTCCAGTACCGAAGCAGAGTATCGTGGGGTTTCCAATGCTGTTGCGGAGACCTACTGGATCCGCAATCTCCTCGGTGATCTTCATTGTCCTCTAACCTCTGCTACTTAGGTATATTACGATAATGTCAGCTCGGTCTACCTTTCTACTAATCCAGTTCACCATCAGCGGACCAAACACATTGAGATTAACATTCACTTTGTATTGAAATGTAATCTCAATTACGTACCGAAAAAAGTTGACTTTTGGCGGCAATTCTTTTTGACAACATGAAGTCACCGATAAACGACAAAAAAAAAATTAATTTCTTTACTTTTGTATACAGATTAACAATAGTGGCGACATATCACCACCAAACTAAACTATAAAATAATGAAAGGTGGGTGCTGAAGTAAAGTTAGGCCTTTCGATCAATATATACCTAGAAGAAAGAGGTACAATGAAAGGCTTAAATATAATATGATTGTTGCTAAATATAAACAAGTATTTGGGGATAGATGGCCTGATGGGTGGCTGATGAATTTTCCTATTTAAAGTCAAATCCAGATTAATGTTTTGAAAAATGAAGTTGATGAAGTGGTATGGATCACTAGTAAGGAGGAGAAAGTAGCATACTTTACACAATAGACATGGATGGACTTAAGAATTGCTAGTCCAATTAAAAGGTGGCATCATGTGGTGTGGTTTACTCAAATGATCCCAAATGATCCCTAAGCATGCTTTTATACTTTGGCTTGCTATATAGGACAGACTATCAACTCAAGTGAGAATACAGAAGTGGAGATCAATTGTTAATGATAAATAAATACACACTATGTGATAAGGAGGCAGATTCAGTTGACCATCTGTTCTTTAAATGTGGTTATATGAAGCAGATGTTGATGTTCAGAGGGTATGTTATCTAACATGATGTATGATGTAGTTGAGACAATGTCAAAATATTCATATAGAAATCAAATATGAAGTGTGATAACTAGGTTGGTGATTGCTGCATCTGTCTATTATTTGTAGCAGGAAAGGAAATAAGGATATTTCAAGGGAAGAAGAGGAATGCTATATTATACAGAAGTATATACGGGTCAAATTGTTGACCTTGAAAGTCAAAGGTTCTGTTGCTGTGAAAAAAGCTAAGCAAATTTGGAAAGTGCAATGGAAGAAGAATGAGTGATGTGGAGTGTAGTTGTTTGGGTGTTTGTTGATTGTATTGAATTGTATTAGGTTGGGGTATATTCTGTCTATGTATGTTTAATGTTGTTTTAATAAAACAATTATTTTTTTGCCAATAAAATAAATTAAAATAATAAAATATTAATTATGTATATTATTTTAAAAAATTGTAGCGAAAGAACAATTTCATCGCTAAACGTAACGGCGAAAAGAGCTTTCTATTTTCTAAACAAAATGTGGCCACAACCCGATGCGATGTAGTCGTTATAGAGTAAAAATGGCTAGGTTATTTTGACGACTCATTTGCGATGAATTTGTCGTCAATATTAAGCGACGACATTAATTATGGGTTATTTATGTCGACGTCATGAGTCGCCACCAAAAACCATTTTTCGCCATTTTTCTTATAGCTAGTGACACTCAAATTAATACTTTGTTCTTCTTCATCATCTTGACTCTATAACATATCAAAAATTATAGTATTTCTATAACCGATGTCATGTTTAATGATTAATTAACATGGCCGTCTCATTGATTCCGAAAGCCCTGTGCAAAACATTAATTGGGGCCTTAATTAAACGTTAATTATTTTTGGACAAATGGCCCGAAAATGTAACATAAGTTATCCAATTAGACAATCATGGTAACCCCTAAATCACTGAAGCCCGAAAAAGATTTTAATTTTATTTTTGCGCAAGAAAATGATTACATGTTCAAAAGTTTTAAAATTGAGGTAATCTTCGTTAAATTCATTAACAATTGTTAGTCAAAAATACATGTTTGGTCCCCGAAGTTTCTTAAACAGTAGCACCACTCATCCTCTTCATCACCATCTTCATAATACCTGCTGGAGACCTTCATCTTCTTCATCAGCTGGCGGTGGTTGTGTGGTGGTGAACGGCGGCGGTAGTTGTGTGGTGGTGGACGGCGACCATGGAAAACAACTCAAATCACCATGAAAATGCATGAAATTTTGTAGAAAGTTGCATTTAAACCCGTTAAACTACTTTCCATTCTCATATTCTCCAAAAACACAACAAAAATCGAGCAATAATTTGATTTCAGTGAAATTTTTTCGAAATTAAAAAATTTCTGGATCTCGATGAATACTATGAATCAGAGGCTCAAATTTTGGAGAAATGTTCACCAAGTGATTACCAAGCTTTCTATTTAA
The DNA here is from genome assembly GCF_046630445.1 of Rutidosis leptorrhynchoides. Taxonomy (NCBI): domain Eukaryota; kingdom Viridiplantae; phylum Streptophyta; class Magnoliopsida; order Asterales; family Asteraceae; genus Rutidosis; species Rutidosis leptorrhynchoides. Next base: position 418,037,285 of record NC_092338.1, read on the forward strand.
ACACATTTCCAAGATTTTCTCTAAATCTCCAAATCTAATAAAAAAATAAAAGGTCGAAATAGAAGCAGATGCACATATAGAATGAGGGGTACCTGCTGTTCTAGATCCAATTGATCGAGGATTCGAGTTCCTGGATGTTCGATTGAACTATTTGAAGCTTAAACGGGAATTAATATATCAACAGCTTCATGAATTTTCAGATCAAAAGGTTTGGTTTGAAAACTGAAAATTTTCAGTTGCATCGAATTAGATGTTAGATGTGATGATGATGCTTTGCGAGTGTTGTGTAAACAAATTCGAGCATGTTTCATGAAGGAAGACAGATCTGAAAGCATCTAAACCGAATTTTCAAGTATCAAGTTCATCAATAGCGGTTTTTGGTTTTTGGTATAATTTTTGAGAAACTTAAGGGACCAAATATGTATATTTGACTAACGATCGTTATTGAATTTGACGATGGTTACCTTTTCTTCAATGTTTTTTCAATCAGAATCCTTTAATTTGGGCTTCAGTGAATTAGTGGTTACCTTGATTGTCAACTTAGGTAACTTATGTTACCTTTTCGGACCATTTACCCATTATTTTTAGGTTAAACTGGGTATCCGTTCCGCTTTGTAAGCCGACTAATCATAGGGTGATCACTTTCTTCACATGTAATCCGGAGTCATCACCGGCAACAATTTTAGTACACATAATACTCTAATAATTTTAAAAAGATAACCATAAAAAAAGCAACCATAATAATTGTTTATTGTTAAATAGTTGTCACATGTTACACTAAAATTAGTTAGTATATAAATTTTTCTTCTTAGCATTTATTGAAGTAACTCGTTAGTCAATTCTTTATGGTAAGTATGATTTACAAAATTTTGGGACTCCTAAAAAATTTTCGGACCCTGTTCGACCGCACATGTTACACATGTTCGAAGACGTACTGTAACTAACATAGAAAGGTAAATCATGCAATCAACCTATTCAAATCTTAATTGATAAGTAGATCTACAACTCGATCATTCAATTGTTATATACTCCACACATCATACATATACATATACATATACATATACATATACATATACATATACATATACATATATGTGGACTAGGAAACCGAAAAATAATTTATCTGTAGGTGTTAATTATGCTAAGGATAGTAGTAATTAAGAACGATATATCACGATATGATATATATGCTTGATGACTTTAATTTCCATCCTAGCTAGGCATTTAATTAAGGCTTCCGTTTTTTTAGTTATGTACGTCTCACTACACGATCATGTAAGTGTATGTACTGGCAAAAGATCAATTAAAGAATTATAAGATTTCCAACAAACAAAAAAGTCGGTTGAGATGTGACACCGATGATGTCGATGTGTTCTCACGGAAATGATGAGTGTATGTAAATTTTTTCTTGACCACTAATTATAAAACTTTACAAACATTCGTATTGATATAAATTTGATGAATATATTTACTAGATCGAAACAATAAGTAGAAAATATATATATATATATAGAAACTAAATAGACAAATATATATAGGGTAATCAAGGTTGCATAAATTGCTACTCGGGAGTATTCGGTCGGAAATTTTTTAGGAATACTTGATAACTTGGGGAGTACTCGAGAAGTCAGATGTTGACCAAGTATGATTTCAATCTATTTTGACCTTGTTTTGACTTATTTTTGACCGATTTTCCGAGTAATTTCGAGTTTTGAGTGAGTTTGACCAAATTATTTTTAGTTTTGACCATGTTCAACCACGTTTGACCGAGTAATCCGAGTAATTGGGCTGAGTTATCTGAGACTTTTTTTTACCAAGTACTCACAAACTAAGGGTGCCTAATGACTTTTGATACGTAGGGAATAGGACACAATAAGTATAAGTATAATAAATACTCCGTATTTAAATGTTTAAATGAGAAGAAAGTAACACCCACTAGCTAGATGATGGCTAAATTTAGTAATAAGGTATAGCTTTGTAAGGACGAGGATTCTATTTTTAGTAAGTTTTGAACAAACATTCGGAACATTTTCAGATAAATACCCCACAATCTTATTAATGCTAGTATTTCAACTCTTTAATTCTTCACTCTTTTCAAACCCAAAAATCTAATCAATTTATATACTTTAAGTTTAGGGTTTGTGTTTTGTGGCTTCATCAAATTCAAACAAACATGGAGCAAAGGGTTGTTCAAGATCAGAATAATACTATTATTGGTGCAAGATCAACAACAAATGGCATGATCAAGAAAGGTTCTTGTTCATGGGAGAATAGTACTAAAAGTAGTGATCAAGAAGATGTAGGTGATTTGCTTGGTGGTTTTTCATGGCCACCAAGATCTTACACTTGTACTTTTTGTAAAAGAGAGTTTAGATCTGCTCAAGCTCTTGGTGGTCACATGAATGTTCATAGAAGAGATAGAGCTAGACTTAGACAAATGCCATCTTCTCAACCTAATTTCTCTTCTAGTTACACGTTGCTTAACCTAAATCTTCATCCAAACCCTAAACCTAACCCTAGTTTCTCACCATATTTTTCTTCAACCTTATCATCCACTTCAACAAAGCTACCTCCTTTGATATCCACATCGCAATCGACTACGCACTCGTCGTATCGTTTAGGTGGTGGAAATTTAACCATGATGAAATCTCAAGCACCCCCTTTTGGGATTTGTAAGTTTGATGATTTTTCAAGTGAAAAGAACCGTAAAATCGCCAAGAAATCGGATAATATTGTTAGGTTGAATCTAGAGATTGGTTTACTTGGTGAATCAAAATCAGAAGATTTGGACTTGGAACTTCGACTCGGTTGCTCTTAGATAGATCACTTTTGAAGTTCGGAATCATAATCATAATTTGATTAATTATTAAGTATTTTTTTGTTAACTTTTAAGTCGATCTTGATCATCATCATTAAAGAAGTGAAGATGGAGCTGTGACAGGTTTCATAATCTTGTTTTTATTTTGATTTTAATTTTAATTTTAATATGATAAGATTGTGTTTATTAGTAGTAATTTGCAGCTTAATTATGATCTTCTCCCATGGCTGTGAATTGTGAAACATACAGATTGTCTCATATGTATTTGAGGGTAAGAATTTGCATGATGATGTACTAGTGTACCCTCACCATATGTTTTAGTATTCTTTATTTATTTGTTTAAAAAAAAGTAATGAAAAGGTAAAAGCTAGAAAAAGGAGTGACATAGAGAATGGTATTTTTGTCTTTTGAAGTTAAATCTTTCTAATTCAATTATACAATCTATTTCATCCTGAATTATGAAATTAAATATTTCCAAATCTGAGCTAGCATATATCAATTAGTTTCTTAGTAATCATTGCAATATATTTATGATATTCCATGATTGTATTCCAACTGGTATGATATTAATATAAAGAATACGTTTTAGTTTCTTATTACAAGTAAAAAAAAAAAAAAAAAAAAAACAAGGCTAGCCAAAATAGAACTGATTAGTTCCGTACTGTACTTGTACTTACATGAAAAAAAATCTTTTTACTGGTAATTTTAGTTGTGTTTGTGTTAACCATTTTGTCGTGTAGCTAGTTGATGGTCGATCAGAATATGTTTGGAATGTATTTAGTGATATATTATGTAACGATAACAAAGAAGAATTAAATACATTGCAGTCGAAAACTAGCTTGAAAGATATGATCATAATTGTCCAGAAAAAGGTTTCATGATTAAAAAAAATATTACCAAAAAGTAGCAAACTTGAGTTCCTTTCATTGCAAAGTGAAACCATATTACAAAAGCAGGCCGCTTCATCATGATTTTAATTTAACTAGCTAGCTACCATCAATATCGATATTTACATTACATTAATATTTGATCACAAAAGTACAACAGGTTCTTGAAATTTTAATTCTTAGAAATCTACAAAATATAGGAGCAGAGGCGAAACTGTGTGGGGGACAAGGGATGGCCGCCCCAATGGATTTTTTTTTTCAGTGTAAACTTTTTGGGTTTTTTGACTTTACCCCCGGTGAATTTTTTTTGCTTCAAAACCTACATATTTTTCCCCAAAACCGTCAAAATTTGCCCCAAAATCTCTAACTTTTGCCTCAAAATCTTCAAATTTTGTCCAAAAAAAATTGATACGGTTTAATTTTTTTTTTTTTGCCCTCGGTGAAAAAAATTCTAGTTTCGCCACTATATAGGAGTATACACTTTTTACACTTTGCAATTAAAAGAAATGCATGGTTGGTTTAATTTCATGCAAATAATTATTTTCTATTTTTTTTTTTTTTTTTTTTGCAAAAATAACCAAAGCTTATATAAATACAGAAAATGTTTTCAAATAGAAAACGTCTTCAACAAGGATACACGAAACCGCGATGAGATAGAAAACGTCTTCAACAAGGATACACGAAACCAAGATGAGGCTCACTAAAAACTATCTATACCGAGCCACATCTTGACCATACCGAAACTAAAAAACTAACCGGAAAAAACCAACACTTTCAACAAACTAACAAATTCATCAAAGCAAAAAACGAAAAAGACAGTAGGAGACACGATGCCGAGAACAAACGATCTTAAATATCTTTGATAAAAACGTCGAATTCTTTCATCTTGGCGCCTTGAACCAATTCTTTTCTAGTTCAGGGTTCATTTGACTAGGTTATTAATTACTTGTTTCAAGTTCACAGTTTCTTGTATTTTAAGCACACAATCACCTTAGTCTATTAAGCAGTGTTGTAAAAGTCGGCCGACTTGGCCAACGCGTTGGCCGATGCGTCGTTTTTTTGGGTTCTCCGTCCCGTTTTTTCTGAAAACGACTCAAAAGACGGTCAAAGCTAAAAGTTCGGTCAAAGTCTGTCAAAGACGGTCAAAGTTGGTCAAAAACGGTCAAAGTCAATCAAATTTTTGCCAAGACTTGATATATTTTAAAATTAGTGTTTGTTTTCATTTTTTGAACCGCTCTTTTTTCTGTGTCCTTACTGATTATGTATTTGGTAACATTAATTGAGTTTGAAGTTTGATTGTTTTTAAATTCAAGTTCTTATTTAAGAAATTTATGGTACATAATCAACTATTTTATGTATATCTAGATATATATTTAAGAAATTATTAATAAAGTCAACGTTGGTCAACGACCGATGCGTCCACGACGCGTCCCCCGACTCGACCGATGCGTCCTTTTTAGGTCTCGATCGATGTGTCACCGACTCGCGACTTCTACAACCTTGCTATTAAGTACTACTTTAGAAATATATAAATCAATCACCTTCAATTCATCTCATCCTTGACTTGCTGCTGTTTTTGTGAATGTAGTGCTCATCGTACCTTTTTACTAATTAATCTTAGAGTTGTGACGTGAGTAGCCCACACGACTGAAGTTAAAGAAACAAAGTTAATTTACTAATTGAATTTTGTAACATCTAATCATTAGTAACTAACTAGTTGTGGAGCCCTCGCTTCGCGTCGGGACTCCGTTTTGAATGCGAGTTAAAAAAAAAGTCTTGATCTATTTTGTAAAAAAGAATTTTTTTCGACATCTAACATTGAAGGGTTGTTCCTTTTGTTAAAGTTGCTTCTTTTAGAGTTTTTTTTTTTTAAATTAGTTGATCTATTTTGTAAAAAAGAATGTTTTTCGATATCTTTTGGTAACATTGAAGGGTTGTTCATTTTATGAAAGTTGTCTCTTTTATCGTTGAGGAAGAAAAGAGAGGAAAAAATAAAAATAAAGTTAGTTGATTTTTTTGTAAAAAAGTATTTTTTTCGACATCTTTTGTTAACATCAAAGGGTTGGTTCTTTTACGAAAGTTGCTTATTTTATCGTTGGGGACAAAAGAAAAAAAAGGTGAAGTGACGAAAATACCACTGGTTACTATTGGTGAATAGTGAAGCTTTGTTTTGTCTATTAGTATATATAGAAATTTATAACTCGTGACTTCGTGAAATTAATATTACAATATTAAGTAATACTCAGTAATTATTACTCTGTATTATATTTTAAAAATAAGAGGGAGGTAAATATATGACATGTGTCAATAAAAATAAAATGAAATAATATGTTAGAAGATAGTTTTGAAGTGTGTGAAGTATAGTTCTACTTGATATACGGAATATTTCATAACCAAGGATGATGATTAATTTGGTCAAAAATCTAGCCAGAAAGCGACCAACCTGGATAGTGAACACCCTAAACATATATTATCATAAACTAAGGGCCTGTTTACTTATAGATTAATAGGTCTTAATAATATACAAGGATTATTCGGTCTGATATTCAAGGTGTTTACTTGAGACTTATTTATTATTTCCAACTATATCAAGAGCTGTATCGGTCACCCAAAATATGGGTGTTGTCCCCATATTGCCGTATTATTTCCAACCATACCCCCTCCCTCTTCAATCAAATAAAGGAACTTTTCCTTCTTCAACTACACAAAAGAAATTGGACACAGCAACATCTCTTTTTCTGGATGTCTACACCGCCACTGTTTACCTTCGTTGTCGAATCTACTCCCGCCGTTTATGTCGGCTTCTTTTTTGCAAGTCTCGCGATAATTAGGTCAAATTAATTATTTGTTTGACTATCAATTTCAGTTATCTCCGGTAAGTTTCAAGCGACAATTTATCACCTTGATCGAAGATTTGTAAATTGATCCAGATGAATTACTCATTTGTTTGTTTGTGATAACTACTTATGTGTTGACTCATTTGTGCCTAATATCACTCAATTGTTTTTAATTTATTATTTTATACTTATGAAAAATGGGAAGGTTTATATCGTTCTGGGATTATTTTTTGTTGCCCAAATAAGATAATAAAGTGTGTTTGTAATTGTTAATGAGTCCGAAGTTAGGATTTGTGCATATTAGAGGTTTAAACGGAATGTAATTTTCACAGTTTATTTGTGAAATAAATGTAAATATGGTGATAGATTGTTTTCTGAATTTTGTAGCTTGACATTAGTGCTTGATCGATGTGTTTGATTAGGGTAAAATAGTCATTTTTATTATTAATCAATTTCATTCATCATAAAAAAGAAACAACATTTGTTCATTTAGAACTTACCCCATTTCACCTTCTATACTCATTTTTCTATATGCATATATTGAACTTAATGAAAATAAAGTAAACAGGCCTTAATACTTAATTTAGATCATAAAATCATGTACTATTTGGAAAAGTTACGTTTTAATATTTTAATACTTATAAGTACGTTTTACTATATAATTACTTTTATTTTTTGGAGCAAAGAAGAAAGACAAAGTTTTCAATCACTGAAGGTACGTACATATAACCATTCTAAGATATCTGAATTGCCAAGTTAACATAATGTTGAAGTACGATGTTGCCTGTAAAAAATATATATATGGTCAAACGTTGGATAGCATCAATTCATGTTACTTAGTATTATTGATAATTCCAACAACTATACAACAAACGCATACATAAAGCTCATTTTCTATATATATCACTTGCTTCACCACTATAAATAACACACAAATTTCAATTAATTACCTTACCTTATGTATGTTCTCCAATTTGATTCATGCGTATCCCTACTTTTATCAACTTAATATATGGCACGTTTACTTTTTTCTTCAAATCTTTTCAAACTTATCCCTATTACGAAACTAGTATCAACCGTTTCTCAATTTTTAAAATTTGATAATATAAAAATCATACAATAATATTACTTGCTAAGGAAAGAGGCGGAAACGGTTCAACCTGGTTAAGACTGTGTACATATTAGTAAATACTAACCGTCTTTTTCGAATAGTGTAATTAGAAAAAACCTTGTGCGTTTTTATAGAACACTCAAAAGGAAAAGAAAAGCGAATCTGGTTGGTGAGAACCACTTTTCAATCTCTTTGATGCTGAAAGAGATCCTCGCACTAGAGACACCTATGGAACATGAACTACGCCGATGTCTTGAAGCCTACTATAGTAACACCATTTTTAAAATATTATAAGTGTTTTGTTTTGACTTTTAAAAATATTTCTTATTCAACTTTTACATTGATTCATTTTGTTTATAACATATATTATGTAATAATATCTGATTAATTAATATAAAAAAAATGGATTGGATTTTAAATATTTCATCGATATAATTTTCATTAGTTATTATATTCCTATAACATAGATAAAAACAACTTTTAATTAGTTAAATTGAAAAATAGACACTTTCAAAAATCAAATTAAGATACTTATAATGACAGACGTTGAGAGTATATATTAACACATACAGTATATAATTGCCTCCAGTGAGACTTGTGGTTATGGTTCCTCAATGTGGCTAGACCACAACCCTTTAATATATATGTAGATGTAGATTAATCTCATAATAATTTATAGCATAATTAGATTGGTATAGTATTACATTTATCCCGTTAAAGATGATTTATATGAATCGTCACAAAAGGTTAATAATATATGGTACGAGTATCTAACATTACAATTTGACTGATTGGGTTTAGATTAGATATGATGTGTGACAAATAGTATGGAGTAGTATGGTAGTGTGGTGAGTTCCCAAAACCTGATAGTTTGCATGTTCCCGACAAAACCTGGTTGTCAAAGATATGATGAGCTTACCTTAAACAAATTTACGTTCTTTTCATCTTTACTCTCTCACTTTCCTTTTTTGCTCTTATAATTTCACCTTTTAACTTAAAAAATTGGCCCTCAATAATCTGAACTTTCTCATTACTAGCATTATTATTTTTTATTTAGTACAGTAATATATATATATATATATATATATATATATATATATATATATATATATATATATATATATAGGGGCAGGATCAATGGGGAAGTAACCAATCGGGGGGAAGCAAAATTTTTTATTTTTTTTCGTTTCTTTTGGAATTTTTTTTCCCGGCATCAAGATCACACGAAAATATGAACATTTAGAAGAGACACTTCGTGATGAATGTTATTATTTAGGCGGGAAAACGATCGACAAAAATAACATTCAAGATAATATTGTTCGTGAAGAATATGAACGTTTTTTTTTTCATGTTTTGTGAAGTAAAATTTAGCCCGATTTAGAGTTTAGGATTTAGGGTTTAGGGTTTAGGGTTTGGTGTTTTGGGTTTATTTCATAAACCCAAGACACCAAACCCTAAATCCTAAACCCTAAACTCTAAACTCTAAACCGTTCGTGTTAAAAACTCAATCTAAATCCTAAATCTAAACCTTAAATCTAAACCCTAAACCCTAAATTTCTAAACCCTAATATCTAAACCCTATAAACCCTAATATTTAAACCCTAATATCTAAACCCCAATAGCTAATCAAGAGGGTTTAGATTTAGGGTTTAGATTTAGAGTTTAGAGTTTAGGGTTTAGGGTTTAGGGTTTGGTGTTTTAGGCTCTAAATCGGGCTAAATTTTACTTCACAAAACATGGAAAAAAAAAGGTTAACATTCTTCACGAACAATATTATCTTGAACGTTAACATTCATCACGAAGTATCTTTTCTAAATGTTCTTATTTTCATCCAATCTATAATGTTCGTGAACAAAGTTTTTTCAAAAAACAAAATTTTTTATTTTTTTTTGTTTCCCCCCGCTTCCCCCAGATTGGTTACTTCCCATTGATCCTGCCCCTATATATATATATATATATATATATATATATATATATATATATATATATATATATATATATATATATATATATATATATATATATATATATATATAATCAAGATGGAAACACTTTTTTGGGAGGAAGTATTTTTTTTCGTTTTTTTAAAGAAAATTTCCAGGCATCAAGATCACATGAAAATATGAACAATTAAAAAGACACTTTGTAATGAATGTTATTATTTTTGCGGTAAAACGCTTGAAGAAAAAAATGAAAACATTCAATGCATTGAATGTTTTGATTCTGAGTTTTTTTAAGGGGTTAGAAATTAGGGTTTAGAAATTAGTGGGGTTAAAAATTAGGGTTTAGCGATTAAGGTTTAGAAATTAGGGTTTAGATTGAATATTTTAACATGAACGATTTAGAGTTTAGAGTTTGGGGTTTAGGGATTTGGGTTTAGGGACTGAACCCAAAACACTAAACTCTAAATCGGGCTAAATTTCGAAAAAAAACACTTCACACAAGATGAAAACAAAACGATGCATTTAAACTCAGAATCAAAACATTCAATACATTGAATGTTTTCATTTCTATTTTCGAGCGTTTTACTGCCAAAACAATAATATTCGACACAAAGTGTCTTTTTTAAATGTTCATATTTTTACCTAATTTAGATGTCTGAAAAAAATAATTCGAAAAAAGCAAAATTTTAAAAAAAATTACTTCCCCTCAAAAAAGTGATTCCCTCTTGATTATGAATATATATATATATATATATATATATATATATATATATATATATATATATATATATATATATATATATATATATATATATATAAAGATGGGTCTGATAAATATTGTATCCGACTTACTCTAAAATTTACCGTGTATATAGAGTCCGTCCTATAAACTGTCCACCTTATTATTTTAGTTTTTTTAATTATTATTCCTTACTTTAAATAACAATAAAAATCTTTAAAGTTCCAATTATACCCCATTTATTATTAAAAATTTAACATTAACTATAGTAATTAACTTATTACTTACTTTTTATAACATCGTTAAAAGAAGGGTAAGTTAGACCATTTATAAATATATTTTAAATTCGAAAAAATGTCAAACATGACACTTTTTGTAGGACGGGTAGTAATAGACATGTATTTGTATTAAGTTGGCCGTTTGTTTTTTTCTATATATATATATATATATATATAGTAGGATTAATGGGGAAATAACCAATTGGGGGAAAGTGGGGAGAAGTAAACTTTTTTTTCATTATTTGAAAAAACTTTGTTCACAAACATTATAAATTGGATGAAATATGAACATTTAAAAAAGACACTTTCTGATAGATGTTTTCATTTTGGCCAGAAAACGCTCGAAAAAATAATATATAATAATTATCGTATTTTTCGAGCGTATTTTCAGGGTTTAGAAATTTAGCGTTTAGGGTTTAGATTTAGGATTTAGATTGAGTTTTAACACGAACGGTTTAGAGTTTAGGGATTAAATCCTAAACTCTAAATCAGGCTAAATTTTGACAAAAAGTACTTCACAAAACATGAAAAAAAAAGTTCGAAGATTAACATTCTTCACGATCAATATTATCTTAAATGTTATTTTTGTCATTCGTTTTTCTGCCTAGATAATAACATTCATCACGAAGTGTCTTTTTTAAATGTTCATATTTTCGTGTGATCTTGATGCTTGAATTTTTTTTTAAAAAACGAAAAAAACAAATTTTTGCTTCCCCCCGCTTCCACAATTAGTTACTCCCCCATTGATCCTACCCATATATATATATATATATATATATATATATATATATATATATATATATATATATATATAATGGTAGGATTAATGGGGAAATAACCAATTTGGGGAAAGTGGGGAGAAGTAAACTTTTTTTTCATTATTTGAAAAAACTTTGTTCACAAATATTATAAATTGGATGAAATATGAACATTTAAAAAAGACACTTTCTGATAAATGTTTTCATTTTGGCCGGAAAACGCTCGAAAAAATAATATATAACAATTATCGTATTTTTCGAGCGTATTTTCAGGGTTTAGAAATTTAGGGTTTAGGGTTTAGATTTAGGGTTTAAATTTAGGATTTAGATTGAGTTTTTAACACGAACGGTTTAGAGTTTAGGGATTAAACCCTAAACTCTAAATCGGACTAAATTTTGACAAAAAGTACTTCACAAAACATGAAGAAGAAAAAAAGTTCGAAGATTAACATTCTTCACGATCAATATTATCTTAAATGTTATTTTTGTCAATCGTTTTTCTGCCTAAATAATAACATTCATCACGAAGTGTCTTTTTTAAATGTTCATATTTTCGTGTTATCTTGATGCTTGAATTTTTTTTTTTAAAACGGAAAAAAACAAATTTTTGCTACCCCCCGCTTCCCCAATTAGTTACTCCCCCATTGATCCTATCCCTATATATATATATATATATATATATATATATATATATATATATATATATATATATATATATATATATATATATATATATATTCATCATCAAGAGAGAATCACTTTTGTGGGAGAAAGTGGGGGGAGGTAATATTTTTTCATTTTTTTTGAATTTTTTTTTTTCCTAACATTAAGATCACATGAAAATATAAACACTTGAAAAAGACACTTTGTGATGAATGGTATTATTTTGCCGGTAAAACGCTCGAACAAATAAATGATAACATGCATCATGAGTAATATTTTAATTAGAGGCTTTTTTCATCCAATGTGATGATTTTTTTTTTCAAAATTTAGCCCAATTTAGAGTTTAGGACTTAGGGTTTAGGGTTTAGATTTTTAGGTTTCTCTAAACTCTAAATCGTTCGTATTAAAAATTCAATCTAAACCCTAATTTCTAAACCCTAAACCCTAATTTAGAAATCCTAATTTCTAAACCCTAATTTATGAACTCTGATTTATAAACCCTAATTTCTAACCCCTTAATAAAAACCTTTAATTAAAGCATTACATATGATGCATGTTATCATTTATTTCTTCGAGCATTTTCCCGTCAAAATAATAACATTTATCACAAAGTGTCTTTTTTAAATATTCATATCTTCATGTGATCTTAATGTTGAAAAAAAAAACCGGAAAAAAGTACATCTCCCCAAAAAAGTGCTTCCCTCTTGATTAAAACATTATATATATATATATATATATATATATATATATATATATATATATATATATATATATATATATATATATATATATATATATATATATATATAGGCTCTTTGGCAGAGGCGTCTTTGAGCATAGACAAGATAGGCAGCTGCCTAGGGCCCAAAAATTTTAAAGGGCTCAAAATTTTGAATATCTATATACTTTTCTCAAAATATTATGTTTAATTAAAAAAAAGTTGTCAATTAAAGCTGTAATACTGTAACTTTAAATAGTTAAATACATTGTAAGTAAATAAATAGATAAATCTAAGTATTATCTTTTTATATGTATTAAAAAATTAAACGTGTATAAGGGCCCACTTTTCTTTTCGCCTAGTGCCTTCAAATTATTGAGACGACCCTGCTCTTTGGATGTGTGATGCGTCGTGAATGTTTTTTTAAACTTTTTTTTTTTTTTTTGCGAAAAATGTGTTAGATCTAAATTATCGATGTAAATTGTATCCATATAAAATGACTAAAATGCACTCTATATGTTTAACTAGAGAAAGTTTGAACCGCGCGTTGCTGCGGTTTCATTTAGATATACGTTGTTTGATACCCGTTTTTAGTATCAGACGATATTTATGTACAAAATGACTACGTAAAAAGAAAGAAAATATTAGGAGGACTCGAACCCAAGTATTTTCCCTTACAAACTCATGAACTTACCACTTACTATAGTTATCCATTTGATAAAATTATATATATATATACACATACGAAGTATAATTTATCCAAAATAAAAAAAGCTCCGTTTTGAAAATAATTAGTTGTTTTTTTTCGTAAAATTATTTCGAGTTGAACGATGGTGACGGAGAAACCTAACTCGCGACGGGAAAAAATATAAATCCCTAAAAAAAATATTGGGTGAGTTTATTTAGTTATTATTATAAAAAAGTGTAGAGGTAAATTTTAGTCCCTTAAATTATAGCATTTACCCAAAAAACTTACAAATTTTACCCCTAAATTATTGGATATATGACAAAAGCCTTCCTTGGCCAAAACACAAATGGTTGGGAATGAAACGACCAACTTTTTGGTTGTTATTAGTAGATATTAAAATTACCATTTTACCATTTTGTAATCTCAAAAATGTACGGTGTCTATCATTAGTAAATAGACATCATGCCCCACTTTTACAAAGTTAGCCATTCCAAAACCTATCATAACACACATACACATCAACAAATCCTCTCAAATTATAACAAACTCCTACATCTTGCAACTAATCTTCACATCGTGATTTGTAACACAAAAGATTGATCACATACTAAATTCATCTCCATCTGTTACCTTATCATCATCATCATCATCATCGGTGGTCTATATGCATATACATGCAATACGCATACATATACAGATATACATACATATTCACTGTTACATCTCGAATTAATATAAATACATGAATCATCAAGTTCTAGTTATATAAGAAGGAACCCCAATAGAACGGAAAACTTTCATCAATTGAAGAAGGAAAATCAAAATGAAAACAATGTAAGGCACTATAAACAAACAAAACGATGCAAACTTATCGGCCCTAACTACAAACACAATAAAGCAACGCTAAAAGAACCAACTAAGACAAACCACTACCTACCAAAAAAGGTGTGCTAGAAAGCAAAACCAACTAAACTAACAACACCACACGAATAAAGCCACCCGAAACGAAGAAACTAAGAAACAGGTCAACCAATAAAAAAAACCAAAGAACGACATGAACGAACCACTTGCATTGATTTGTGTAAATAAATGATGTTTTGAATAAGTAGTAAATAAATATTGATATTTATTTTGTGTGTCGAATAAATCGACTAGTAATTAGATTTTATCATTTTAAACATGTATATGAAACAGTTCAAGTAACTAGCAGGAGGTAGCTGAGTGATGATTCTGACTTTCGCGCTGAGTAGAAAGGGAGTTCGGGAGTTCGAATCCATGAAGCATGAAGAAACCTCTCATGATCACGGGGGTTTACCGTGCACGACTCCAAGTAACTTGCAAGGCAGGGTGTCGTCTGATGTGGGTGAGCTGGGCAAAGTAATCAGTGACACAACCAGCACAAGCTCAACATTTGTTACACTCGAATCTGGTCAAGCAATGGTCGTGCTGCCATCTCTTTCTTATCATCTAAGTGTTTTTGGAGCTGGTTCAAGAGGCTCAGGGGTTACCCTACTTCAGTCCTTGAACTGAAGTAGTTAAGTTCAAGAATAAATTTTTTGATTGTTGAAGGCAATCCAGCAAAGAAGAAGAACCAACAACCAAACCAGCAAACGCACTTTAGTTCAACCAGTAAAATGACTTTAGTTCAACCAGCAAAGTTCTACTCAGCCGATAAAGCTAGTTTAACCAGCAAGAGGAACTTCAGTACAACCAGCAAGACGAACTTTAGTACAACCAGCAAATGACGCTGTTTTCTTTCTAAAATGTCAGCTTGCCGATACGATTCAAATTTTATCTTATTCTTTTCAATAACCAGGCCAAGTCATGTGCTTAACACGTGTGTGTAGCTGTTCTAGAATGTTGTGGTGTCCAAAGAAGATTCTTATCTATCATTGGCTGCTTTTTATCATGGGAGGAGCACTACCAAATGGCAGGCTTTTGCAGATTGTGTCGTTTACCCTTATTGGCTAATTTGTAATTGTTTGTCCTTTTTGTCTCTTTTTTATTTTTATGTTGTTGTCTTATCTAGAAAGTAATTGTTATGTTTCTCATATACATAGAGAGCTCTTATAATTGTAAAATTGGAATGAATGAAAGTTTGATAGAGCTTATCTATTTACAAAATCTCTGTGTCTTTACGAATCTTTGATTCTGGTGGCTAAGAGTGGTTTCTTTAACAGTGTTTGTGGTGTTACTTTATCAAACATTGTGGTAAAATTCAAATCTTCATATCTGATATTATAGTTGTGGTGGAATCTTTATCAGCTGTAATTGAAGGTTTGGAGTGTTTCTAGATCTCTGATTGTGGTGGTATTTTTATCAATTGGGGTTTAGATTCTTTATCTTTTTTGTTCTTATTTCAGTGTTTTATACTCTGTTTTGGGGTGTTACTCTTACAAATTGGGGGGGGTTTTGTGTTCAGATATATTGGATGAAGAAGGCTTGTTCTAAATTGCGTTTTTAAAGTCATGATTACGCATCATCGTCTCGAGATTGGTCTGCTCACAAATGAGTCAGATAATTATGCCTGAAAGGAAAAAACAAATAAAACAGTTGAAGTCAACTATGCTAGTAGTTTTGTAAATATTATGACATAAAACGTAACTTTTTATGAGATAAGTAAAATATAAACACATTTATATACTTTAATGACCTTTGGTACAGGGTAATAGGATATTAAGGTTTATATTTCACTTTGACAATAACGACTATTCAGGCTGAAGGTAGAGCTTCTTAAGAACATTTTTAATGGTGCATGCGTAATGGGGTGTGATAGGGTTTTTTTTTATAGGGTATAGTGTTGATGCGACAATTATGATGGAGTGATGGTTTGAAGTTTGTAAGGCCATTACCAACCATGGTATACTTCTTCTCCATGACTAACTGCCATATCAACGCCACATCAGCACTTCCTCACAAGGACTAAACACTCTCAACCATGACATTTTTCCTCTTAAACATTGAGACTCACTATATTATTCGATTAACAAATATACAAGTAATAAACCTAATCGTATAACTATATAATCCAAACATCTGTTGTGAAGATCGCTCCAAATCCATATGGACGAACACGTCATTCATTGATTTCATTGCGAAGTATTTGACCTCTATATGATACATTTTGTAAACATTGCATTCTTTTGAAAAGGCACACCATAAATGAATATTTAAATTAAAGGTTTTCGACATCTGATGATTTCTACATATAGACAATCATCGTAAATAATAGTTTACAATAATACTTCCGTTGACAATGCAGTCAAAATAAGATACATGGTGATGATTTGGTGAATGCAACGTTTCCTTGAAAAATATGTCATGTAAGACTCCATGCACATAGCTTGTCTAACATATAAGCAAACAGCGGAAGACTTCTAGGAACCTGAGAATAAACATGCTTAAAAGTGTCAACACAAAGGTTGGTGAGTTCATAGTTTTATTGTTGCGCATAATCTGTATATAAAGGTGGATCACAAGATTTCAGTTGTTTCATCCAGAAACGTTTATTAAATTATTCTACAAGATTAAGCACCCTGGTAACTAAACTTTAACGTCTATATAATAAGTATCCCTGTTTTAACATACATGCAACCAACATGTACAATACACGCAAACCAACGTGTACTAAACTCAAATAGCATACGTCTGTTTTATAGTTCAGGCTAGGGTTTCTATACCTGGAACAGACGGGGAGGTCAAGCCCTATGGATCCATATATAACTACTCGTGCCCACCAGTTCTTATAACCGGCAGTTACTAGTTACCAAAGCTAAGGGATTTTCGGTTCAAACTCAGTGTAGAATTTAGTATGTACTTGTGTCCATTATGTTTAAAATAAAGTGCATGTATTCTCAGCCCAAAAATATAGATTGCAAAAGCAATTAAAAAGGGAGCAAATGAAACTCACCTTAGCAGCACATAAGGTCATTCACCAAAAAGTGACCGAAACTCGGAATGCAAAATTAACCGTAGATCTCAACCTAGAGAACATATGTTGGTCAATACATGTCTGATAAGCTAGGTTGGGTCATAGTGTATCACAATCCTAATGCTCAAGATCAACATACAAAAGTTTATCAAAAGTCATTTCAAAAAGTCAATCTGACTTAATACTATAGTTGAATGATCATGGCAATTGAAACATTTTAACATTTCACATAGTTTCCCAATTCTTGTAAAATTACTATAGTTTTTATAAGGCTTTAAAACATGATAAAACAGTCAATTTTGACAATTGTTCAACAAAACGAGACGTGCCTTATATAAGGATTCATTTACTCGGCTGGTAATATTCAAAAAGCTAATTTATCAATCTTACAAACAAATTGTTTAAATATCAATTGCAGATTCAAGAGCAATTTCAATTAATGTCAATCATAATTCAGTTGATCATATCTTTTAATTCGTTCACCAAAATTATGCGATTTCTAAATGAAAAGTTATTGATTTTTCGCCAGCTTTCCAAAAACATGCATATCATATACCTTTTATCAGTAATATATGTATTTAATTCGTGATTCATTATAAACTGTTTAACGACGAAATTTAGCATTCAAGCATGCATAAACATATATACTCGAGCACTAGACATGTATACACTATTAATATATAAAAGATAAGATATGAATGCTCACGTATCAATATTGTGATTCAATATTGCAGGAAAGTACGTAGACGCAATGATCAATCCTTAATTAGCGATGTTACTTAATTACGGATTGAGTACAATAAGATTACGATGAAGGATGAAATGTTTGATGATTATTTTGGGCCCCGATGATCGTCTTTCACTTTAACTATCAAGTGATCAACCACCCCGACCCGGTCTTGATTGTTAATTAGCATATTTCACCTTTGCGCGGTGTAAAAATCCCTTGGGCAAGATCACAAGTAAAAATTACAAAGGCTTGGGCAAAATGGCAGAGAATCAACAACCCATAAATGAGAGGCCAAGCTCCCTATTTATAGTATTCGAAATATCCGCGGTCTGTGAATTACCTAACTGTCCGCGGAAACTCAGCGGATTTAACCGCAGTCTCTTATTAACGCGGAAACATAACTGATATACTTATTTTCAGCGAACACTCCATAACCTTGCATTATAGTTCGCGCAGTTCTGCCCTCGGCCTTTAGCAAATAAAATATACATATACAATGCTATGTATATGATCAAGTCCCCCCAGTTTATTATGATACATATTGCAAAGCAGATGTATCATGATAAACTCTAAAAATGCGCAGTTTTTGCAACCATCATCCGCTCTTAGTCATTTTCGCATTTACTTAGTTACCGTTGCAAGACAAAAGTTACCGTTTGAGTTAACACAACGGATAATTAATACAAACTTTTACCACCCTTATTTCCCCTATATATATCGTGATTCTCAATCACTAAATTTCTACTTGCTTTCTCTACCACAAATTCGCACTTGTATACATTCGCTATTAACCTTTACAAGTTCTTCAAACACAGCTTTTCCACTTTAATCAAAAATGAAAATTGACGAGGTCGATCGTAAGGTGGATCCTAAAGCTTTAATTACAAAGTTGTTAACGAGCCCGGAGGCTAAATCGTCGGCATCTACCGAGCATCAAATCAAACAGGAGAAACAGGCTATTCCCATCGTTGATTTAACTTCGAAATCACCGACATCGCAACCAAGTTCCACAAAACGACCGATGCAAACACCACCAACATCGCAGAGCAAGAAACTCAAACAAAGCACTCCTTTATACGATAATCCGATCACATCGGATTGTGAAGGAGATCAACAAACTGGTATAACACAATCATCTTTGATTCATGCCAGTTTTTGTAATATTTATTGTTGCTATTATAATAATCACATTGTTTTGCAGGAGGCTCGCCTTTCAATCTAGTTTTTCCTAGCCCTGATTCCGCGGCACAAATCACGGAACTATTCCGCATTCCCCCTGACTCTTATGGGGTGCGGATTGATGGTCTATCAGGATATACTTATGCGTCAGCTGGCGCTGCTCTGGATCAGTGCCAAAAAATGAAGTTAGCAATCCCCGGCGATCTTCGCCGCGAATTCTCCAAACTTTCTGCGCTTGATGCGCACAACAGTTTTATTCAAAACTTCTACATGTGCTTCAACTCGGCGTACGATATGATATGCCGGCAAGAACAATTTTTCAATGTGCTTGGAGCTGAATAGCAAAAGTACAATGCTGAGAGAATCAAGGCTGAACACAGCGAGAAACGCTGTGTTGATCTCTCCTATGAGCTCACCGTGGCTAAAACCGCGGTAGATGAATTGAAGCTACAGGTGTCTACTGCAGCTGACAAAGAAAAGAGTTTTGAAACCACAATCTCTTTATTGCAAGAGGAGGTTTCAAGGCTTACTGCAGAGAGAGACACCGCTGTGGCCGCAGCAGCTTCCGCGAAGCTTGAGTTCACGCAACTCCGCCAACACCTACCGGAGTTTGCTAAAAAGGTTCTCAATTCATGTCCCGTGAATGTTCTGTTTTCCACTTATGCAGCTGCCTTACGACTACGCGAGAGAGTAGAGTTTCTGGATGAAATTGCTCCACATTGCACCATACCAGATCCTCTGCCTCCCGCCATTGGAGATCGCGTTTGTTCACTTGCAGAGGCATGTGAAGCAGCTGCTACTACACAAGCAAGCTTAGCAGATATTCCAATCGACAAAGTTACTGCAATAAGTCAACAAGATGATGCCACTTTAAAAGACATCTTTGAGCTTGATTTATCTAAGCTAGAATAAAATATTGTAGAAATTAGCACGCAGCTATCTCTGCGCCATTATCAATGAAACTTTATTTTTTCATATTTATTCGTGAGTACTCTTTATTTATATAGCGCTTTTATCAGCAATATTCATAACACAAACTTGTCCTTTGCAATTTCCAACATATATTATTGTGCACATAATAAATGCGTACTTTTGCGAAACATTCTGTATGCGTACATGCTTATACATTATGAATCTTCTAAGTCCGTTGAAACGATCCTTAGGTAATTAATTAGCATTGCGAAGCATCTAAGCATTGGCAAAATCAAATAATTAGGATATAAAATTCCTTTCGCAATAATTCGCATGCAAAAGTGGGCAATTTCATCACTTTGCTATTTAAACACTGCGAAATACTATAGCATTATGAAACAAACTGTAAAACATTTCATAATAATTCGCATTTCACAAATAAACTTTCCGCGTACTTTTACAAGTGTTTATTTTTAAAATTCCTACAAGCGTGATCAAGACTTGCAAAAAATTAAAAACAAAAACACTTAATAAGTATATCAGCCATATGCCTTAAATCCAATTTCGCACTTTGTTCATACATCCTTGATAGTTTTTCGCAAAGCTACGAGTAATATCGCTTTAACAAGACGGCATGCCACGCATTGGGTAAAATTCGCCCTTCCATATCCGCGAGCTTATATGAACCTGCAGCATTAATTGCCACAATTTGATAAGGGCCTTCCCAATTAGGACCCAATTTGCCAAGCTTTTCTGCTCTGCTTGCTTCATTGTTTCGCAACACCCATTCGCCTATAGCGAAAGACAACGCACGCACTCTTTTGTTATAATACTTAGCAATTTGTTGCTTATTATTCGCTTCCCTGATAGCAGCCATTAACCTCCGCTCCTCAATGAAATTCAGGTTTTCACTCAACAAAGCATCATTCGCTTCTTCTTCAAAGTTAACTATTCTATGCGTTGGTACCAGAATTTCTGCGGGAACTACTGCCTCAGAACCATATACCAAGCTAAAAGGTGTTTCCCCCGTGCTTTTCTTAAATGTTGTGCGATGTGCCCATAACACATTGGGTAATTCATCTACCCATCCAGTTCGCTTTTCGCACAACCTCTTTTTAATACCGCTTACTATATCGCGGTTGGTTACTTCGCATAAACCATTAGCTTGTGGGTGCGCCACTGACGTAAACTTTTGTATAATATTTAAATCAGTGCACCATGTCTTAAAAGGATCTTTCGCTATTTGAGCACCATTATCGCTAACCAATTCTCGTGGAATGCCAAATCGGCAAACAATGTATTCTCATACAAAATTTCGCACTTGTACACCAGTAATAGTGCGAACCGCCTTAGCCTCAACCCATTTGGTAAAGTAATCGATTGCGACAATCAAGAATTTAACATTACCAGGCCCGGCAGGAAATGGCCCTACAATGTCAATAGCCCATTTATTAAACGGCCATGGTGAATTAACAGGAATCATATCATGTCGCGGCATTCTATTCTGCGGAGCATGGCTTTGGCAATTTTTACAGTGTTTAACAATTTTCTCTACATCGCGGTATAGGGAAGGCCAAAAGTATCCCATTCACATAATTTTCGCGGCGATAGTTTTGTAGCCTGAATGCAGTGCACAAGTACCATTATGCACTTCTTCTATAATCATTTCTGCCTCGATTGGGCCAACACAACGCATCATTGGTCCGCAATATGATTTGCGATATAAGATACCATCTTGAATGATATACATCGGTGCTCGCTCTCTTAATAAACGAGCTTCGCAACTATCACCTGGCAGAATATCACTGCGGATATATTGTAGAATTGGGTTCATCCAGTTTGGCTGTTCTTCTGTAATAGATGCGACCATTAAGTCACTATCTATTGACTTACTTGGTAATTCCTCAACCCATACTTGTTTTTGAAAGTGCGAGAACGTTAAAGCAGCCAATTTGCTCAACGCATCCGCCTTTTTGTTTTGGTTTCTTGGCACTTGTGCGAGTTCGAAATGCTCAAATCGCGCTGCCATTTCTTTCAATAGCTGCAAGTATTTCTGCATAGAGGGATCGTGTGCTTCAAAAGATCCATTAAACTGATTCGCTACTAACTGCGAATCTGTAAATACACGCAGCTTAACAATATTCATTTTTCGCGCAATATTTAAGCCTGCGAGCAATGCTTCATATTCGTCCTCATTATTTGTTACATCAAAATTAAACCGCAATGCATATGTATGCTCCTCACAACATGGGCTTGCCAAAACCAAACCCGCACCTGCACCTTCTGCGCACGAAGCGCCATCAGTAAACAAATCCCAAGTTTCATCGAGTAATGGTTTTAGCGCGGTTCGCTCATTAATCACCTCTATCTCGCCAGACAGTTCAGCGAGATAATCCGCCATAACCTGACCTTTTTCAGCACTACGCGGAAGGTAAGATATTTGATAAGCACCTAATTCTACTGCCCACAATGCGAGTCTACCAGATATATCTGGTTTGGTTAAGACTTGCTTGATTGGCATATTAGTTAATACATGCACTGGATGCCCTTGAAAATACCTTCGTAGCCTTCGTGTTGTTAAAATAAGCGCATACACAAACTTTTCAATCGGCGCATAGTTTATTTCACTTCCCGTAAGAGATTTACTAACAAAATACACCGGCTTTTGTATTTTGTTCCTTTCCGCAATCAAAACTGAACCGAAAGCTTTGTTTGCCACCGAGATATAAAGATAAAGAATTTCGCTCTGAACTGGCGTTGTTAGTGTAGGCAAAGTTTTCAACAACTTTTTCATCTCTTGAAACGCGGTTTCTGCTTCACTGGACCAAACAAAATTCTTTTGCTTCAAGCATCCTTTTAGAGTTTTGAAAAATGGCAACTGCCTTTCGGCAGCTTTAGATAAGAAACGCGTTAATGCGGCTAGTTTTCCCGTCAAACTTTGCACTTCTTTAACCGTTTTTGGCGCGGTCATATTTTCTATAGCTGCGATCTTTTTCGAATTAGCTTGAATACCTTGTTATGTAACAAGATATCCCAAGAATTTTCCTTCAGTTTCGCCAAAGCTACATTTTAGCAGATTAAGCTTCATGTTTATTTTTCGCAGTTTGTCAAATGTTTCGCGCATATCTTCAATGATTCGCTCTTGCGTCGTGCTTTTGATGACTAAATCATCTACATAAGCCTCAAGATTACGCCCTATTTGTTTATCAAACGCGGTATCAATCAACCGTTGATACGTCGCACCGCATTGATTAAACCGAAAGGCATCATTATATAGCAATATATGCCTTTGCCCGTATGAAATGCAGTTTTATCTGCGTCTTCTTGCGCCATAGGAATCTGATGATAACCTCTTGCCGCGTCCAGAAAACATTTATATGGAAAAGCATGTAAAGATTCCACTTTTAAATCAATTTCTGGAAGCGGATAGTTATCCTTGGGGCACGCTTTATTCAAATCTTTGTAATCAATACACATTCTCCAGGAACCATCAGGTTTTTTCACCAACACTGGATTTGCAATCCATGATTGATATTGAACTTCGCGCAGAATTCTAGCTCTTACCAATTTTGTTACTTCTTCGCATAGCCATTTTACACGATCCGGGGCCATGCCTCTTCGCTTTTGCACTACAGGCTTTAGAGCTGGATTTACATTAAGCCTGTGTTCCGAAATATGACGCGGAACACCAGTCATATTGTTTTCGCACCAAGCAAAAACATCCGTGTATTGGACAAGTAATTGCACTATTTGTTTCCTAATATCCGCGCTAACATTGCGTCCTACTTTGATTTTCTGTTCTGGATATGCGGGATTAATTATTTCCATAGTATTCGCATCATCAACAAGGTCCTGCCCTGCGGTTTTTACGTTAACAGCCACACAAATAGGCATAATGCTCATTGAACATATTGTGGCAACCCCTTTATATGTTGGAAACTTAATCATGTCATGAATTGTGGAAGGGACAATTCCAAATTTACTTATAGCGGTTCTTCCCAGTAGCATGTTATAACGAGATGAGGCTCGCATAACATAAAAATCTAACCTCGCTTGTCGCACCAAAGCATCATCATTTACATCAGCCAGCTCGACGTTTAATGGCAAAACACCTATAGGTAATGAGGATTCTCCTACCAAGCCGGTTAACGAAACCGCGGTTGTTTGCAGGTGCGTTTTAATACTTTCTGGCAGTTGAGCGAAACATTGTTCGTAAATAATATCGACGCTACTGCCGTTATCGACATGGACTTTCATGACTGTGATGTCAGCTTCTGCGATTTTGCACGATACCACTATCGGCATTTCAGAGAAATCATTGCTCTGCATTTTCGGGAAACTAATTGGCGCGAATTGCCAATTATGATACATTTTAGCGGACTTTCGCTTTTTTCCTCTTTTTTGGGTATTCGCTCGCACAGCGACCACTATATCACTATTATTTCCAATATTACTCATTATTCTAAGCAATCAAGCAATTCACCGCCGATTTTAGATGTATACACCTGCAAATCATCACAACAAAAACACGATTGAAATTAAACTGACAATTTAATTGTTTGATGGCACGAAACAAAAAAATTTCAGTTTAATTTGTAAAACGTGTCCCACAGATGGCGCCAATTGATCAATCCTTAATTAGCGATGTTACTTAATTATGGATTGAGTGCAATAAGATTACGATGAAGGATGGAATGTTTGATGATTATTTTGGGCCCCGATGATCGTCTTTCACTTTAACTATCAAGTGATCAACCACCCCGACCCGGTCTTGATTGTTAATTAGCATATTTCACCTTTGCGCGGTGTAAAAATCCCTTGGGCAAGATCACAAGTGGAAATTACAAAGGCTTGGGCAAAATGGCAGAGAATCAACAACCCATAAATGAGAGGCCAAGCTCCCTATTTATAGTATTCGAAATATCCGCGGTCTGCGAATTACCTAACCGTCCGCGGAAACTCAGCGGATTTAACCGCAGTCTCTTATTAACGCGGAAACATAACTGATATACTTATTTTTAGCGACCACTCCATAACCTTGCATTATAGTTCGCGCAGTTCTGCCCTCGGCCTTTAGTAATAAAATATACATATACAATGCTATGTATATGATCACGCAACAGAGATGACAAAAACACTATGTTTGACTTGCGAACAATACCCATGAAAATTACCCATAACCTCCAAAGCTATAACCCATAATTTTCCTTAGCTCTATCCCGCTCATAAAATTCGTTTTGAAAATCACCCAAGCATAACTCCGTCGTAGTATTTTATGTATACTACTAATACTTAATTTTAATATTGCACTAGAATTATTACGGAACAAAAATATATGAAATAAATATATATGTACATATATGTGTGTGTGTTTCTGCAATCGATCGATCGATCGATATATATAGTTAGAAAATAATATTATAATAATAAAAGGAATCAAACGTGTTTAATTATAATAATATAATAATATAATAAAGTAATAAAATAATAATATAATAATAAAAGGAATCGTACGTTTATAATTATAATAATATAATAATATAATAAAGTAATAATATAATAATAAAATAATAATATAATAAAGTAGAATATAATAATATAATAATATAATCGAATCGATTAAGATTTTAAAAGTCATATTTTTAAAATACTTCAGAGGTATTTTATGTAACTTATAATTAATAATTTTAATCATGTCGCTTTCATGTGAATAGTAAATTAATTAATTTCGTTTCATTTACTATTCATATGAATAGTAAATGAATTAATTTCGATTCAACTATTTAAGCTACACGTTGTTGTACGTTGTGCTTTACAAATTGTACATTTTTAATTTAACTTTGTTTCTTAAAAAAAATTACAAAATTTATATCATAAAAATAAAACGACTTAATAGGTAAAACTTTTAATTTGAAAAGCATCGTTTAATAGTAAATTTTTATCATTTCATATATAAATATTATTCGCATGATTTCGTATATATTGAAAACTCTTATGTTTATATAATACATGTTATGGCGTTCGTGAATCGTCGGACAAACGGGGTAATTGAATAATTCAAGAATTTTGAGATTCAGTTTTATAGACTTTGCTTATCGTGTCGGAAACGTTAAAGATTAAATTTAAATTTGGTCAGAAATTTCCGGGTCATCACAGTACCTACCCGTTAAAGAAATTTCGTCCCGAAATTTGAGTGAGGTCGTCATGGCTAACAATAAAAATGTTTTCATGACGAATATGAGTTGATAAATAGAGTTTTATCACCATTGAATAATATGAATAAAACAATCCAATTACTCGAAGCGTATGAGAGAAGTTATCGTAATAGAGTGAAATGAAGAATAAAGATTCGTCTTAACTCTTGACATAGTATCGATTGATTTTCAGAATTTAAGGAATAAAAAATCTTCATAATCTAAATAAGATTTGATTCTTTGGAAATTGCGGAAATTAGGATTTTCTTTGATTAAATGCGTAATCTGCCTCTATTGCTGTGTCCGATATTTAGCTATAAATTGACCACTTCCATTTTATTATTTTCATCACTCCTACATCTTCTTCCTCATTTCATACTTCCAAAGATTGTGAAATGCTTCATCCAGTTCTGATTCTTGATATACTCCTAACTTTCATATCTGCCATTCTTCTTTTTCATCTACCACCAGAGGAAGTTATTTTCTTCTACCACTACCTTGGGGTTATAGTATTTTTCATTCTCTCGTGTCTTTATATTGCTATACGCATTGATATACACGGTTTGTAATATATGTGTTGTTGTCAGGCTTTATATTTTCCCTTATATTTAGGAGCTCCATGCTTTCGTTTTTCCTTCCCGACTTCAAGTCAAGCGAATAATGGTCCAGAATTCGTAGGTATGGAGTTTCGAATGATCATAATATACAAAGTAGAAAGGAAAGGTAATAGCACGATTTGATTTGTCAAATTACCAGAATATCTAGAAAAGACCAAATCATCAAGATAAATATTTTCTTGATATATTTAGAGATTAAACAGAATGAAAGAGTTATGTAACATGGTTCATGATAAGGGTGGGATCTGTGAGCCTTTATCACGTTCCATTAGAAACTCAGCATGACTTACTGTAATATAATCACGTTGATCAAGTGTCATTATATTATACTAACTAATGCTTCAATTCCCAACATTACTTCAAAACATCCATTTTTCAAATTTTTCAGATTTTAGAAGCTAAAATAGTTTCTTTTATGATGTAACACAGATAGCGCGAAGAGATGAATGATTTCAGATAAGAATAGTTATGAAAATATCTTCAGAAATATGGAGTATATTTATAATGGAAGATACGATGATATCTTAGAATATTTAAGATAAGATGATGATGAAGAATATTGTCCGCAAAGGTTTTGGAGTAAGGAGCAAGGTATTTGCTAAGGATTTCAGCAGACACTGAATCATTTGGATTCTTTGAAGGCAGGCTTAGTCTTTGTGATTTGTCCACAGCCTCCTTCATGGTTTTCTCAATCCGTTTTCCAGTTCCAAACCTTCTCTTTTTCTGAGCTTTGCCAACACACTATTCTATATCATCAAACTTTTACCTGATAAGGTCGTTTACAGTTTTTGCTGCTTCATCATCATTTTTCCAAAATTCGGAGAACTAGTTCGCAGTTTAGGGTGTTTTTCAGAAACTTCACATTCAAAGTCTGTAAGTCTTGGAGGTAGACGTTATATGTATATATATAACTGTTGGCATAAAATTGCTACGAAATTCAAAATACTGATTGCTAATTCCCAGTCATTGGTATGACAATTGTTGTTACAAGTTGTAGATGAGTACTTGATAGAGTTTCAATGAATAAGTATCGTGATTTTTCGGAGAGGCTTAAAGATCAATGAAGTTGTCGATAAGTTTACTGCTAATGTGGCGAGATATGAAAGATTCCCCGGTAACAATGATGAAGCGGTAATTGTTATAATAAGGTTTATTCGAATGAACAATTGAAGGTGATTTGCTGGAGTAGTGACAAAACTGTCTATTTTGAAAAAGGATTGAAAAGTTATTTTAGCTAATAAATGCCAAAGGGTATGACACGGATACGTGTTAAACTATGATTTTGGTTTCGAGGGGTTTTCAGGTACAAGACTGCGGTTAACATGTGGTTGGATCATCATCTCGATGATTCATTATTTGAAGTGTCTTCAGGAATTTCTAGGGATTTGAACATAGATTGCAATCGTTAATATTCCTATGATGTTCTAGGATTTTGAATGATACAAATACTTTTCTGAGTTCTGATAATGCTAAAAACGAACATATATTTCATAGCATTATTCCTCAAGAAAGACAAGCTTTTAGTTGCAACTGTTCTATTTACAAGTGATATTCGTTTAAATAATAAAAGGTGAAGACAAAAGATAGATTCGGCGAATTGAAGATGCAAACGACCAAAAAGCTCAAAAGTATAAAATACAATCAAAGTGGTTCAAATTATTGATGAGAAACGTCTCAAAATTACAAGAGTACAAGGCGCAAAACGCAAAGTACAAGATATTAAATTATACGAAAGGACGTTTGAAAATCCGGAACCGAGACATGAACCAACTTTCAACGTACGACGCAATGGATCGGAAATTATAAATTAACTATGTATATAAATAAAATATAATATATAATTAATTATATAAATTATATATATATTATATTTATATTTATAAAACAGTCGGCAGCATTGGATCCTGGTTTGGTGAGCTGAAAAAGTGGGCTCCGCACTCGCGGAGGTCTGAAGACCAATATGGACCGCACTCGCGGAGGTCCATATGCCTATAAAAGAAACTGCATTTCAACGATTTTAAAATACGTTTTATATATTTATATTTATATTTATATTTTCTTTACCCAATTTATGTATCAAGTGTCACTCCAAATCGTAATCTCAATTTGTAATTTTAATTTTAAGTTAGTGATAATAATAAGGTTCGATTAGTCGAATGTTTTAAGGTTTTGTAAGTCGAAACTCTGTCCGTGTACCACTACGCTATTAATACCCACTGTAAGTTATGTTTATATTATTTTCATTAATGTCTCGTAGCTAAGTTATTATTATGCTTATTTGAGCCGAAGTAATCATGATGTTGGACTAAAATATTAAGACGGGGTAATTGGGCTTTGTACCATAATTGGGGTTTGGACAAAAGAACGACACTTGTGGAAATTAGACTATGGGCTATTAATGGGCTTTATATTTGTTTAACTAAATGATAGTTTGTTAATTTTAATATAAATATTTACAATTGGACGTACCTATAAATAACCATATACACTCGATCGGACACGATGGGCGGGATATTTATATGTACGAATAATCGTTCATTTAACCGGACACGGGAATGGATTAATAGTCTATGGAATTATTAAAACAGGGGTGAAATTATGTACAAGGACACTTGGCATAATTGATAACAAAGTAATAAAACCTTGTTACAGTTTAAGTCCTCAATTAGTTGGAATATTTAACTTCGGGTATAAGGATAATTTGACGAGGACACTCGCACTTTATATTTATGACTGATGGACTGTTATGGACAAAAACCAGACGGACATATTAAATAATCCAGGACAAATGACAATTAACCCATGGGCATAAAACTAAAATCAACACGTCAAACATCATGATTACGGAAGTTTAAATAAGCATAATTCCTTTATTTTCATATTTAATTGCACTTTTAATTATTGTACTTTTATTTATTGTCATTGTATTTAATTGCACTTTTAATTATCGTACTTTTTAATTATCGCAAGTTTATTTTATCGCACTTTTATTTATCGCAATTTCATTATTATTATTTACTTTACGCTTTAAATTAAGTCTTTTATTTATTTAATATTTTACATTAGGTTTTAACTGCGACTAAAGTTTTAAAAATCGACAAACCGGTCATTAAACGGTAAAAACCCCCTTTTATAATAATAATATTACTTATATATATTTGTATTTTTATAAATTAAAACTAATATAGCGTTAAGCTTTGTTTAAAAGATTCCCTGTGGAATGAACCGGACTTACTAAAAACTACACTACTGTACGATTAGGTACACTGCCTATAAGTGTTGTAGCAAGGTTTAGTTATATCCGTTCTACAAATAAATAAATATCTTGTGTAAAATTTTATCGTATTTAATAGTTTTTCCTAGTAAAATATAAGCTATTTCATATACACCTCGCATAACATCAAGTATTTTTGGCGCCGCTGCCGTGGAACTTAAACGCTGAAAGTGCAACGCTAATGATATAAAAATATATATAATAATATATTTTGTAAAAGTTTTTATTAAGTCCTTCGTATAAAAATATAAGTTTTTATAAAAATATCAAAATACAAAAAGAGTTTGTTAAAAAATATATAAAGTTTAAAAAAAAGTATTTTTATTTTTGAGTTTAAATATAAGTATTTTATTGTTTTATAGAAATATATATATATATATATATATATATATATATATTTTATATTTTAGAAAAATAGAAAAAGTAAAGAAAAAAAAATTTAATAATTGAACCTGAGTAAAAAACGAACCCTTTCTCAGTTTAAATTGAACCCTCCATGACTCGCGGAGCTATTGAACTGGACCTAACCGCACTCGCGGAGGTCAATCTGACAGGTCAAACCTCAGACGCATTAATTACAAAATTAGGGTTAAATTTAAATTATTATTAATTAAAATTAGGGTTTGCTTTATTATAATTAGTTTTAGTTTTATTTTATTTTGTATTTTAAGTTTAATTAGTTTTATAAATATATAAAAATTAATAGTTTTATAAAATAAATAATATAAAAATAATATTTTTATAAAAATTGTATTTTTACAACTTTAAGTTTTATTATTTTTATATTTTGTATCTTTTTAATTGTTTTAGCATAATTTTTGTATTTTTCGTTCGTATTTAGTTTTTAAGATATAGTTTTTGCCATAGTTATTTTTATTTCTAGATTTTTAAGCTTTGCCGTAAAATCCCTTAAGTGCTTTTTCTTTAGACTAAGATTTAGGTGCTTTAGAATTTTGCGACGCCTTTTTAAGTTTTAGTACCTTTTTAAGATATTGTCATTTGGGATATAGTTTTTCTTGTAAGCTTTAATATTTTTAGACGCAACTTTTAATTTTTAGTTTTTAGTTCCTTTTTAAGTTTTGACGCGCTACTTTCTTATTTTTCGACGCCTATTATTTTTCAATCTTTTTATTTTTCGACGTTTTTCGACGCGCTCTTTTTCTTTCTTATTTCTCGGCAATCTAGTTTTAGGACATAGATTTTTATTCTATTTCTTCTCTAAAATTTCTTTAAATTACGAAAATTTATTTTAAGTGGTTAAATTGATAGACATCAAAATTTTCTGGTTCGTAGTAATAGTTGGATTTGTACGTGGACCGGGTTATTGGAGCCAAACAGTACTCAATTATATTGAGACCAAACGAATCCTGCCCCTCTGCTGCATCTTTTGGCTATTCGAAACATGGGCAAAATCAGAAAAGTCTATTAATTTGATAACTTATATGATTTTTCTTCCTTTTTAAAAACTAATAGGATATTCAGTGAATGCACCGAGCAAAACGTTCACCACCTGTAACTCGATCAAGACATCTAGCAAATATTGTCGCCGTTGATTTTTCTTTAGAATCGTCATCCAGTCGACCAAGTACTCAAATTCAAATTTCCGATAATCCATTTTTTGAACCCGACCTCACAATTGAGAATCCGGAGAATATTCAGGGACAATTCATAGATCCTGAACCATTAATTTTTCCTCCGGAACCACCAATCATTCAAACAGAGATTGTTGAGGAACGAACCATTAAATCAGAATCCTCTAGTGATTCAGATTCAACAAATTCAATCATGGAAAATCTGGAACCTTTAAGTATGGAAGACCGAATAAGAGCTAAACGCACTGGCCAAGGTCACGCAATTACTCATCCAGACATTAATGCGCCAGATTATGAAATCAAAGGACAAATTCTACACATGGTGACTAATCAATGCCAATTTAGTGGTGCGCCGAAGGAAGATCCAAATGAACATCTTCGTACCTTTAATAGGATCTGCACTCTATTTAAAATAAGAGAAGTGGAGGATGAACAGATATATCTCATGTTATTTTCCTGGACTTTAAAGGGAGAAGCCAAAGATTGGTTAGAATCGTTACCTGAAGGGGCGATTGATACATGGGACGTTTTAGTTGAAAATTTTCTTAAACAATTCTTTCCGGCATCTAAAGCCGTAAGACTTCAAGGAGAAATTGTTACGTTCACATAGAAGCCGAATGAAACTCTATATGAGGCATGGACAAGATTTGGAAAGTTATTAAGAGGATGTCCGCAACATGGTTTAGACACTTGTCAAATAGTACAAATATTCTACCAAGGATGCGACATCACTACAAGGAAAGACATAGACATAGCAGCTGGTGGTTCTATTATGAAGAAAACAGAAACTGATGCTTATAAAATTATTGATAACACTGCTTCCCACTCACATGAGTGGCACCAAGAAAAAGATATCGTTATATCATCTAAAGCAGCTAGAGCCGATTCTAGCCATGACTTAGATTCCATTTCCGCAAAGATAGATGCTGTCGAGAGACGAATGGAAAAGATGACTAAGGATATACACTCAATACGAATTAGTTGTGAGCAGTGTGGAGGACCACATTTGATAAAAGATTGTCTCAGTATTGAACTAACAATGGAACAAAGAGAGAATGTTTCATATCAAAACCAAAGGCCTGGAAATAATTATCAGAATAATTATCAACCACCAAGACCGATTTACAATCAAAACCAGAATTATAATCGAAATGTTCCATACAACAACCAACAAGGTCCTAGTAATCAGCAAGTATCCAATAATACTTACAACCAGCAAAGACCTAATTTTCAAAACAAACCACCACAAACCGATGATAAAAAGCCGAATTAAGAAGATATGATGACGAAGCTAGTTGAATCTCAAACTCAGTTTTTCACATCTCAGAAACAAACCAATGAACAAAATGCTCAAACATTTAGAAATCAACAAGCTTCTATTCAAAATTTGGAACAAGAAGTAAGTAACCTAGCAAGGTTAATAGGTGAAAGAAAACAGGGAAGTCTACCTAGTGATACAAATGCTAACCCCCGGAATGAAACAGCTAAATCCATTACCACAAGAAGTGGTATTACACTTAAACCACCTGAAATACCTGTAATTTATGAGGAAGCTATTCCTACTCCACAAGAACCACAACCTGATCAAGATAAGGAAAAAGAACCGGTAGTTGAAAAGGTTAATGAAGATAACACAGTTAAGTCTAAACCTTATGTTAAACCATACCAACCACCACTTCCTTACCAGAGTAAAATGAGAAAAGAGAGACTTGAAGCCGAGCAATCCAAATTCTTGGATTTGTTTAAACAGATAAATGTAAATCTTCCTTTCATTGATGTGATTTCAGGAATGCCTAGATATGCTAAATTTTTGAAAGATCTAATCTCAAATAGAAAGAAAATGGAAGAACTCTCGGCTGTTACTATGATTGCTAATTGTTCAGCAGTGCTGTTGAATAAGATACCAGAAAAACTATCTGATCCATGAAGTTTCACAATTCCATGTTTTCTGGGTAGTCTTAGTTCAATAGAAGCATTGGCAGATTTAGGTGCTAGTATAAATTTAATGCCGTATTCACTATACACTAAACTAGACCTTGGAGAATTGAAACCAACACGAATAAGCATACAACTAGCTGATAGATCAGTAAAATATCCTAGAGGGATAATGGAGAACATGCTAGTTAAAGTTGGTACTTTAGTATTTCCAGTAGATTTTGTTGTTCTGGACATGGAAGAAGATTCTCAAGTTCCTCTCATATTAGGAAGACCATTCTTAAACACAGCTAAAGCAATGATAGACGTGTTTGGTAAGAAACTAACCCTAAGTATAGAGGACGAGAGTGTTACCTTTTCAGTTGATAGAGCTATGCAACAACCGCAATCTGCAGATGATATATGTTATTATATTCAAACTATAGAATCACATGCAGAATTGTTAGAAGAATTTCCAGAATTACAAGGAACGGGAGAATGTTCTTTAGGAGAAGGAACTGAACCAATTGATGAAACTGAAATGTTAGCTACACTTATGGCTAATGGATATGAACCAACAACAGAAGAAATTCAAATGCTAAAAGAAGAAGACAGATATCGATATAAATCATCGATAGAAGAACCACCGACATTAGAGTTAAAGCCACTTCCAAACCATTTGGAATATGCTTATTTACATGGTGAATCTGAATTACCTGTAATAATATCGTCTTCTCTGAAAATGAAAAATCTCAACTCATTTCTGTGTTAAAAGCTCATAAACCAGCTATTGCATGGAAGATTCATGATATTAAAGGAATAAGTCCTTCGTATTGCACACATAAAATCCTCGTGGAAGAAGGTCATAAAACGTATGTGCAACGCCAACGAAGACTAAATCCTAATATGCAAGATATTGTTAAGAAAGAAATTATTAAACTGCTAGATGCAGGTTTAATTTATCCAATTTCTGATAGTCCATGGGTAAGCCCAGTTCAATGCCTACCTAAGAAGGGTGGCATGACTGTCATTACAAATGAGAAAAATGAGCTTATTCCTACTAGGACTGTAACAGGATGGCGTGTTTGTATTGATTATAGAAAATTAAATGACGCCACCAGAAAGGATCACTTTCCCTTACCTTTTATTGATCAAATGTTGGAAAGATTAGCTGGAAATAGTTACTATTGTTTTCTTGATGGTTTTTCCGGATATTTTCAAATTCCAATTGCACCCGAGGACCAAGAGAAAACCACATTCACGTGTCCTTATGGTACTTTTGCTTACAAACGCATGCCATTTGGACTTTGCAACGCCCCTGCAACCTTTCAAAGGTGCATGATGGCGATTTTTCACGACATGATAGAAGAATGCTTGGAAGTTTTCATGGATTACTTTTCAGTCTTCGGTGATACATTTGAATCATGTTTAGTTAATCTTGAACGAATGCTTATTAGATGCGAACAATCAAATCTAGTACTTAATTGGGAGAAATGACATTTCATGGTTAAAGAAGGCATCGTTCTTGGTCATAAAATCTCAAAAGGATGAATTGAAGTGGATAGAGCTAAAGTAGATGTAATTGCTAAACTTCCACATCCCACCAATGTTAGAGGAGTTAGGAGTTTTCTAGGGCATGCCGGTTTTTACCGACTTTTCATAAAAGATTTTTCTAAAATTGCCACTACTATGAATAAACTCCTAGAAAAGGATGCTCCATTCATCTTTTCAGATGAATGCATCAAATCTTTTAATATTCTTAAAGAAAAACTCACTAATGCACCGATCATGATAACTCCAAATTGGAATCTACCGTTTGAACTAATGTGCGATGCAAGTGATTTTGCAATGGGAGCCGTTTTAGGACAAAGGATTGAAAAACGATTTTAACCTATTTATTATGCTAGTAAGACGTTACAAGGAGCACAAACGAACTATACAACTACTGAAAAAGAACTCCTTGCTATTTTCTTTGCTTTCGACAAATTTCGTTCATATCTCGTTCTAGCTAAAACGGTGGTCTATACCGACCATTCTGCTCTTAGATACCTATTTTCGAAACAAGATGCTAAACCAAGATTAATCCGTTGGATTTTACTCTTACAAGAGTTCGATATTGAAATCCGAGATAAAAGAGGAGCAGAAAATCTCGCCGCTGATCATCTTTCTCGTCTTGAAAATCCCGAATTAGAAGTTCTAAATGAATTGGCCATACAAGACAACTTTTCTGATGAATATCTATTGAAGATAGATTATAATGAAATTCCATGGTTTGCAGACTATGCAAACTACTTAGTATGTGGATTCCTTGAAAAAGGATTATCGTACCAAAAACGAAAGAAATTCTTCAGAGATATAAAACACTATTTCTGGGAAGATCCACATTTGTTTAAAAGTTGTCCCGATGGAATAATACGCCGATGTGTATTTGGAGATGAAGCTAGTAAAATTTTAAACCATTGTCACACAGGACCAACAGGAGGGCATTATGGGCCTCAGCTCACAGCAAGAAAAGTTTATGATGCTGGATTCTATTGGCCTACAATTTACAAAGACGCACACCTTCTTTGCAAATCCTGTGATGCTTGTCAAAGGGCCGGAAAAATAAGTCAACGTGATGAAATGTCACAAAATGTCATTCAAGTATGTGAAGTATTTGACATTTGGGGTATTGACTTTATGGGTCCATTTCCAAAATCTCATAATAATCTATATATTCTCGTAGCCATTGATTATGTATCTAAATGGGCAGAAGCACAAGCACTCCCAACTAACGATGCACGAGTTGTAGTCAACTTTTTAAAACATCTTTTTGCAAGGTTTGGAACGCCGAAAGCTTTAATAAGTGATCGGGTCATTTCTGTAATAATCAACTTGAGAAAGTTCTTAAAAGATATGGAGTAACTCATAAAATCTCCACCGCATATCATCCACAAACAAGTGGACAAGTTGAAAATACCAACCGAGCTTTAAAACGTATTCTAGAGAAAACCGTAGGATCAAATCCGAAGGAATGGTCCATTAAATTGGAGGATGCACTCTGGGCTTTTAGAACAGCCTACAAAACTCCAATTGGAACCACACCTTTTAGACTCATTTACGGAAAAGCATGTCATCTTCCAGCAGAAATTGAACACAAAGCATTTTGGGCTTTGAAGACATGTAATCTTGATTTACATGAAGCTGGACGTCTACGGTTAAGTCAACTAAACGAATTAGAAGAATTAAGACATGAAGCATACGAAAATTCGTTAACCTATAAGGAAAGAACGAATAAATGGCATGATAAAAGAATCAGAAGTTCAAAAGAATTTAAAGAAGGAGACAGAGTTCTTCTTTTCAATTCAAGATTCAAGCTATTTCCTGGAAAATTGAAATCAAGATGGTCTGGACCATTCATAGTCAAAAGATTTTTCCCGTAAGGAACAGTAGAATTAATAAATTCAAATGGGATTGAATTTAAAGTTAATGGTCACAGAGTTAAACATTACATAGATAGTCCGATGGAAGTTGACAACGAAGTTAATCACAATTTCAACACCACAGCTAACTAAGAGTGGGGAGAATCAAGTCTTTTAAGGATAATATGTATTTCTGTTATAGTTAGATTTTCTGTTTTCGTGTAATTCTCGAAAATGGAACCCGAATGGTCTTTCCCTAGCAGACCCTAAAGAACTAGTCTTCTCCCCCCATTCTGAATTTTTTATTTTTTTTAGGTTTTTACGAAATGAAGACTTTGATGTTATGCGAGGTGTATATAAAATAGTTATCAATTTTAGCAGAAAACACTATTAAATACGATACAATTTTACACAAGATATTTATTTATTTATAGAATGGATATACTTAAACCTTGCTACAACACTTATAGGCAGTGTACCTAATCGTACAGTAGTGTAGTTTTTAGTAAGTCCGGTTCGTTCCACAGGGAAATCTTTAAACAAAGCTCAACGCTATATTAGTTTACTTTTATAAAAATACAAATATATATATAAGTAATATTATTATTATAAAGGGGGGTTTTTACCGTTTAATGACCGGTTTGTCGATTTTAAAACTTTAGTCGTAGTTAAAACCTAATGTAAAATATAAAATAAATACAAGACTTAAATTAAATCGTAAAGTAAATAACGATAATGAAATTGCGAATAATAAAAGTGCGATAAAATAAACTTGCGATAATTAAAAAGTATGATAATTAAAAGTGCGATTAAATAACAATAAATAAAAGTGCGATAATTAGAAGTGCAATTAAATATAAAATAAAGTAAATTAAATATGAAATAAAAGAATTATGCTTATTTAAACTTCCGTAATCATGATGTTTGACGTGTTGATTTTAGTTTTATGCCCATGGGTTAATTGTCCTTTGTCCTGGATTATTTAATATGTCCGTCTGGTTTTTGTCCATAACAGTCCATCAGTCATAAATATAAAGTGCGAGTGTCCTCATCAAATTATTCTTATACCCGAAGTTAAATATTCCAACTAATTGGGGATTCGAATTGTAACAAGGTTTTAATACTTTGTTTAATGAATACACCAGGTTATCGACTGTGTGTAAACCAAGGTTTTACTACTTTGTTAACAATTACACCAATTACCCTTGAATGTAATTTCACCCCTGTTTTAATTATTCTAGTGGCTATTAATCCATTCCCGTGTCCGGTTAAATGAAGGATTATTCGTACATATAAATACCCCGCCCATCATGTCCGATTGAGTGTATATGGTAATTTATAGGGACGCCCAATTGTAAATCTTTATATTAACATTAACAAACTATCATTTAGTTAAACAAATATAAAGCCCATTAATAGCCCATAGTCTAATTTCCACAAGTGTCGTTCTTTTGTCCAAACCCCAATTATGGTACAAAGCCCAATTACCCAATTTTAGTAATTAGCCCAACATCATGATTACTTCGTTTTAAATAAGCATAATAATAACTTAGCTACGAGACATTAATATAAAAAGGTTGAACATAACTTACAATGATTAAAAATAGCGTAGCGTTACACGGACAGAATTTCGACTTACACCCTTACAATATTCGCTAACATACCCTTATTATTAGAATTATAATTATAATTAAAATTAAAATATAAATTATATATATATATCGTATATATGAGAGAAGAGAGAAATAGATTATGAATTGCGATCAGAATTCGGTTGCTTTTATAGGAAAAGTCGAATTTTGGGGCTCCGCGACTCGCGGCAAAATCCTCTTCAAACTCCGCGAGTCGCGGAGAATGAATTTACAGCTCACACCCTTGGAGTCTTTCTCTGCCGACGGTTTTATAATATATATATAATATATATATAATTAATATAATTAATTATATATTATATTATATTTATATGCCTAGTTAACTTGTAATTTTTAGTCCGTTGCGTCGAGCGTTAAGAGTTGACTCTGGTCCCGGTTCCGGATTTTCGAACGTCCTTGCGTACAATTTTATATTTTGTACTTTGCGTTTTGAATCTTGTACTCTTGTAATTTCGAGACGTTTCTTATCAATAATTGGAACCTTTTTGATTGTCTTTTGTTCTTTTGAGCTTTTTGGTCGTTTGCGTCTTCAATTCGTCGAATCTGTCTTTTGTCTTCACCTTTTATTATTTAAACGAATATCACTTGTAAATAGAACAATTGCAACTAAAAGCTTGTCTTTTTTGAGGAATAATGCTATGAAATATATGTTCGTTTTTAGCATTATCAAATATTCCCACACTTGAGCGTTGGTTGTCCTCAAGCAATATTGTCTTGAAATACTAGAATCACTTCTTTATTCTTCACACTTTGTACATCAGTGATTTCTATACGGCGGTATAAACAATGGTAGTAACGATATGGTTTACAGTCCCACATGACTATAAAAAATTTAGATCCATTAAGGAAATTGGATCTTTATGAAAACATTTGATCTTTTGAAAATTAAATCTAGTTTTTTACCCTAGATAAGTTTTCCGGAATAACCCTTTACCGGTGTTTGCAAAATATTTTTGTGGGTTTGGTGGGTTTCAGATTTGAAAATTTTAGCTCAAAACTTGCGGTTTTGTGTCACCCACTTGCTAACCTTGTATTTGGAAAGCAACACGTCCAGTTTACTTGTCCCGTATATTACCTTTCGGTAAACTACCGTCCGATTGAAAGGAAAGCGTTGAACAAGCAACTGTTAAGGCAATGTCCCCTGACATGCTTTTGATTATGGTCTATAACGTGTCGGACGCAATTACTATCCTTGGTAGGAGCAATAGTAAAGCTCACCCTTATAATTTTTCGGTCTGGCACAAGGTCCTGTCTTTGACCATGCTATGCAACCACCGTTCTTACGGTTGACACCCGATTTAGTTCAGGTGACCTAATGAATTCCAGGTGAATTCCTAGGATTTTACGTTCAATGGTAATGAACGCATTGAAAATAGGGTTTTCAGAAAACAAATCGGTTTGTAATTTTGATCAAAATATTTTCTCGTTTAAGCTCGAGTTTAGATATCATCGAATTCCATGAGTTTGTAATTCTCAATCTTTAAGGTCAATCTCTAGGATTGAATAATATCAGTCTTAAAAGCTGATTTTTAATCTTTAAGGAGATTATCCTTTCTGGGGATCTGATTCATTAGTCTTATCCAGCTAATTTGCATGGTGCCCCCCCATTGTACGAGATAAATCCTTCTCATGGTTAGGATAAATCTGACCACATGGCGACCCTGTTTAATGCTGAGGTCCGTGGATTTCCTGCTGATTTTAGTGATGACTTTTCTAGATTTTTCGTCAACCTACAGCTGGTCTGGACGACAACTTCATGACCTAAATCAAGAAGCGCGTTTCTTTTTCGGAAGACTTTACTTCCTTTTAATGATGGAATTGATTTATCATGTAGATCCATCTCTTCTTTTCTTTCATCGGGTAAAACAGTTTAGTTTAGTTCAAAGCAAAAGTATTTTCAGTTATTTGTTACAGATATATGTGACATATGTTTAAAATAACTTGGTAAATTTTCCCACACTTGGCTTTTTATTTTTCTTTTTATCGTCCTCTATTCCATTTTAAATGAATTTTGACATTTTAGTTTGTTTCTTAATTTATGTCCTTTCCGAGGTAACAATAATTTCGGTGTTAAAACCTAGTTTTATCGTTCATAAATATGTATAAACATGATTTTGAATTCATTTAATTGAAAATTTTGAAAAATTTTACTAGAATTGGGTAGTCAGTATATAAGACTAGGGCTGTTCTTTTTTATCAGAGAGCACTAGATTCTAATACAACTACTGCTTTACTAGTATTTTTAATGGTAACCAAGTGTATAAAGTAAAAAATTTTAAAATCCGAAAGAATTTAACCCCTTCCCACACTTAAGATCTTGCAATGCCCTCATTTGCAAGAAATCAGTAACAATTTAAATTATTGAGGGTGATTAGTGTGAAAATGATTAAATTTTACCAAAGTTTCCAAATATATTGGCGTTTGTTTGCTGAATGATAAATGGTGCACATCATTTGTTCATTCCGTCTTGTTGTTATTTCACATATATTTTGCATCTTGTCGTCAAAATTAGTTGCTTTTGCTGAACTTAATGCCAGTCTTTGAAAATGCGTTGTTTTACCCTGTTGTGTACATAAGATAAACTGCAAACATATATACATATTTTTGAAGTTTGGTATATTACCCCACATTCAAAAATTATTAAAATCTAAGAATAAAAGTTAGACAATTATAAAAATGATTACAATATTAATAAAAGTATTAAACGTATCAATAATTACAAATTACAAAATAAAAAAAAATAATAAGTAAACTAAGGATGATATTGGTACCAATAGGGGTTCCAGGCATAACCATAAGTGCTATAGAATGCTTCGGCAGGGTCATACGTAGGATATGGTGGCTGCATCTCTATAGACCAAGGAGGGAAGATGGGTTTCGGTGTAGGAATATAGTTTCTACCTATATGTTGGCAATGAGCTATGATCTGGTTCTGATGAACTTGCCAATCTTCAAATGCTCTCTGTCTAGCATTTTCGTATTCCTGAGAAGCTATAAACCTATGCATTTCTTGCATCTCATTCCCCCTCCTACATTACCTTGTTGCTGGTTTCTCTCCACCTGTGGATATCTACCATGGTATCGTACTGCGGCATTATTTCGCCTCTTCAAAACTTTCGCACCATGGTATACATTTAAACCTATAGTATCGCGGGGTTCTGGTTCTTCTACTAATAATCCCCCCCGACTTATATCCACACCGAGATATTCACCAATCAAAGTAATAAAAATTCCACCTCCTATTATGCTATGTGGTCGCATCCCCCGAACCATAGCTGATAAATAATAACCCACACAATATGGTATACTTACAGCGCTTTGTGGGTCTCGAATACACATATGGTAAAACAAATCCTGTTCATTTACTTTTTCCTTGTTCTTACCCCTTTGTGTAATCGAATTAGCTAAAAACCTATGTATCACTCTTAATTCGGCTCTATCTATATCCAAATAAGAGTAATTTCCCCCTTTGAAACGGTGATGGATTGTCATTTGACTCCACACACCGTGTGTATCAAAATTTTCATCTATCTTTCTACCGTTTAGTATCAATCCTCTACAATCGGCAGACGCTAACTCCTCAGGCGTATATATACGTAAAGCCTGAGCCATGTCCAGTAAAGACATGTGGCGCATCGAACTGCCTAACAAAAATCTAATAAAAGAACGATCGGTTAAACTAGCTACCCGATCATTCAACTCTATACTACATAACAATTCTTCACACCATACTTTATATACAGGTCTACGTATGGTGAATAAATGTACCCAGTCATTAAAAGAAGAATTACCATACCTCTGTACAAGTAATTCCCTAATTGGCCCGGCCAATTCTACAGCTTCTAAGGGTCCCCATTTTATGACCCTCGGTACCTCAACAACCTTAGAATGAAGAGTATGCAAACCCCTTTGATATTTTGGATAATCTATCCAAAGTCTGTCAAATCTCAGGTTCGGGTGCAACTCTTCCAAGTGCATATCGGAAAAGGTCATGACTGGATGAGGTATATCCTGCTTGTAGTAGTTATCCACCTCCTGTTGTTCCAAATTCTCAGCAGGAGCATTGCGGGCTTGGGATGAAGATTCACCCCTTTCATTCTGCAAAACACATCAAATACAATTTTTGTGCATCCAAATATGCATTAGTGTCAGCAAAATCATCAATCAAAATAATTACAATGACATTATCAATTTATATCAAACTTAAGCTTATTTTCACATTTTTATCAAATCTACACTTTTTCAAATAAGCATA
The DNA here is from genome assembly GCF_046630445.1 of Rutidosis leptorrhynchoides. Taxonomy (NCBI): domain Eukaryota; kingdom Viridiplantae; phylum Streptophyta; class Magnoliopsida; order Asterales; family Asteraceae; genus Rutidosis; species Rutidosis leptorrhynchoides. The sequence continues at coordinate 418,080,379 of NC_092338.1, forward strand.
TACGAAAATTTTCGCCAAGTTCATAAGCATTCAACTCAAATAACATGTCAAAATAATCATTACTAGCAATCAAACAAGTCTCAAATGGCATTATCTTTCAAAAATCAAGTTCATGAATTTTAGACTTGAAAAAGTCCACTTTAATTCTCAAAATCATGTTTAGGCTCAAAGTTTGGATCATTTAACTACCTAGACATGTTACACTACTTATTTTAGCAACAATTCATGACAAAAATCGGCCATAACCTGTTTATATCAAAAAGCCCCAAATTTGCTCAAGAACACAAACCCTAGATTACTCAAAATTTGAAGTTTAAGGCTTCTAATCATGTTAAACAGCATCAATCTAGGTTATACAAGCATAATACATAAACAATTTAAGCTTAATTACACTAAAAAGCATCAAAATCAAATTGGGGAAAAATTTGCTCAAGAACACCAAATTTCGGATTAAATGGTGTTTAGGTGTAGAAATTTACCGTTTTTCTTGAGTAATTCTTAGATAGCATCCTTCTCAACATGATTTTAGCAAAAGATTTGGTGATTAACGGTTAAAAATTGTGATTTTTGGGGTGTTTTTGGGTGGTTTTTCGGAGTTTTTTCGCAGCAGTTTTTGAGTTTGTGGAGTGTGAAACTGAGCTGTTGCAGCTCTTATTTTTTTTTCTGTAATCCGACTCCTCCGCGAGTCGCGGGGATTTACCCTCCAAACTCCGCGAGTCGCGGAGTTTGGTATATATATATATATATATATATATATTTTTTTTTATAATCATTAACTTATTAAAACAATTAAGTAATTAATTTTAAAATTTTGTTTCCCTTGTTATTTAGGACGAGGTCGTTTCGGATCGATGTCCTAGTCCGTCCTTCGATAAAATTTTAAAATTTGTCTTTTTGTAGCGATTGTTTTAAAAGCTAAGATTTTTGGGTTTTTTCAATGTTTTTGGCATACTTTAATTCAATAAGATTAAAAATAATGATAATAAAAGTTCTCGTCCCTCCCTCGGGTAAAGCAATTTCGGTTCAAAGACCTAGTCTTCAACTTACGACGAATTTTAAAAATCATATTCTTAACTTAATGAGATAAAGTAAATTTTTGTTTTTAAATTCACACAACTTAAATATAAAATTCAAAATTATTATTAAAAATTCACACCAAACTTAAAATTTAAAATGCATAAAATTAAGAATTTATATTTTAAAAATTAAAAGTTCACACCAAACTTAATTTAAAAATTCATATTATAAATTCATACCAAACTTATATTAATTTTTCAAATATTTACAATTTTAAATATATTGTTTTTACAAAGTTTACAATATTAATTTAAGATTTAAATATTAATTTTAAAAACATGGTAAAAAAAATCTTTTTGTCTTTTTATCCCACTTTAATCAATCAAATATTATCAAAAATATGCGCCCCTCTTTTCGGTAAAGTAATTTCGGTTCCAAGACCTAATTTAACTCATGACGAATTTTTGAAATATTTTGGGTTGATTGTTTAAAGATATTTATACCTTAAGAATAAACGTTAAATTTCGCAGTGATGTAATAAATTTTTGAATGATATCAATAATTTCGGTCGCCAAACCTAATTTTATTTAATACCAATTTAATACTTTTTAGCGAACAAATTAGCGTTTATTATCAAAAGGTTAAAAATAAAAAAAATAAAAATAAAAACTGTACAGACATACCTGTGAAATAGATTTCTTAGTTATATGATCTATCCCATTCATAAGATAGTCGGTTTAATTGATTTTCCATGGCTACATAGGCGTAACCTCGAGCATTCAGTGTCTTTTCTTCTAAACATATGAACGGTCCGTCTCTGCATAAAGTAACAAATTCGGTATTTGAATAGGTTTGATTATTTGAACATTTACCTCCATGTGACCATTTTCCGCATTTGTGACATCGTTCTAGGTGTCGTGCTCTTCTTTTCGCTACGGATTTTGATTTTCCTTTACCAAATTGTAACTTATTATCTTCGCATCTGGATTCTTTTCTAACTCCGTCCATTCTTTCTCTGATTACTGATACTATTTCACTCGGGAGTATGTCATTATTACGTTTAGTGATCAAAGCGTGTAGCATTAGACCATGGTTTAGTTCACAGGCAGTCTTCATTTTGTATAAACCTAAAAAAAATAAAAATTCAGAATGGGGGGAGAAGACTAGTTCTTTAGGGTCTGCTAGGGAAAGACCATTCGGGTTTCATTTTCGAGAACTACACGAAAACAGACAATCTAACTCTAACAGAAATACATATTATCCTTTAAAGACTTGATTCTCCCCACACTTAGTTAGCTGTGGTGTCGAAATTGTGATTAACTTCGTTGTCGACTTCCATCGGACCATGTATGTAATGTTTAACTCTGTGACCATTAACCTTAAATTCAATCCCATTTGAATTTATTAATTCTATCGTTCCGTATGGGAAAACTCTTTTGACTATGAATGGTCCAGACCATCTTGATTTCAATTTTCCAGGAAATAGCTTGAATCGTGAATTGAAAAGAAGAACTCTGTCTCCTTCTTTAAATTCTTTTGAACTTCTGATTCTTTTATCATGCCATTTCTTCGTTCTTTCCTTATAGATTAACGAATTTTCGTATGCTTTATGTCTTAATTCTTCTAATTCGTTTAGTTGACTTAATCGTAGACGTCCAGCTTCATGTAAATCAAGATTACATGTTTTCAAAGCCCAAAATGCTTTGTGTTCAATTTCTACTGGAAGATAACATGCTTTTCCATAAACAAGTCTAAAAGGTGTGGTTCCAATTGGAGTTTTGTAGGCTGTTCTAAAAGCCCAGAGTGCATCCTCCAATTTAATGGACCATTCCTTCGGATTTGATCCTACAGTTTTCTCTAGAATACGTTTTAAAGCTCGGTTGGTATTTTCAACTTGTCCACTTATTTGTGGATGATATGCGGTGGAGATTTTATGAGTTACTCCATATCTTTTAAGAACTTTCTCAAGTTGATTATTACAGAAATGAGTACCCCGATCACTTATTAAAGCTTTCGGTGTTCCAAACCTTGCAAAAAGACGTTTTAAAAAGTTGACTACAACTCGTGCATCGTTAGTTGGGAGAGCTTGTGCTTCCGCCCATTTAGATACATAATCAATGGCTACGAGTATATATAGATTATTATGAGATTTTGGAAATGGACCCATAAAGTCAATACCCCAAATGTCAAATACTTCACATACTTGGATGACATTTTGTGGCATTTCATCACGTTGACTTATTTTTCCGGCCCTTTGACATGCATCACAGGATTTGCAAAGAAGGTGTGCGTCTTTGTAAATTGTAGGCCAATAGAATCCAGCTTCATAAACTTTTCTTGCTGTTAGTTGAGGCCCATAATGCCCTCCTGTTGGTCCTGTGTGACAATGGTTTAAAATTTTACTAGCTTCATCTCCAAATACACATCGGCGTATTATTCCATCGGGACAACTTTTAAACAGATGTGGATCTTCCCAGAAATAGTGTTTTATATCACTGAAGAATTTCTTTCGTCTTTGGTACGATAATCCTTTTTCAAGGAATCCACAAACTAAGTAGTTTGCATAGTCTGCAAACCATGGGATTTCTTTATAATCTATCTTCAATAGATATTCATCAGGAAAGTTGTCTTGTATGGCTGATTCATTTAGAACTTCTAATTCGGGATTTTCAAGACGAGAAAGATGATCAGCGGCGAGATTTTCTGCTCCTCTTTTATATCGGATTTCAATATCAAACTCTTGTAAGAGTAAGATCCAACGGATTAATCTTGGTTTAGCATCTTGTTTTGAAAATAGGTATCTAAGAGCAGAATGGTCGGTATAGACCACCGTTTTTGCTAGAACGAGATATGATCGAAATTTGTCAAAAGCAAAGACAATAGAAAGGAGTTCTTTTTCAGTAGTTGTATAGTTTGTTTGTGCTCCTTGTAACGTCTTACTAGCATAATATATAGGTTGAAATCGTTTTTCAATCCTTTGTCCTAAAACGGCTCCCATTGCAAAATCACTTGCATCGCACATTAGTTCAAATGGTAGATTCCAATTTGGTGTTATCATGATCGGTGCATTAGTGAGTTTTTCTTTAAGAATATTAAAAGATTTGATACACTCATCTGAAAAGATGAATGGCGCATCCTTTTCTAGGAGTTTATTCATAGGAGTGGCAATTTTAGAAAAATCTTTTATGAAACGTCGGTAAAAACCGGCATGCCCTAGAAAACTCCTAACTCCTCTAACATTGGTGGGATGTGGAAGTTTAGCAATTACATCTACTTTAGCTCTATCCACTTCAATTCCTTCTTTTGAAATTTTATGTCCAAGAACGATGCCTTCTTTAACCATGAAATGGCATTTCTCCCAATTAAGTACTAGATTTGATTTTTCGCATCTAATTAACATTCGTTCCAGATTAACTAGACATGATTTAAATGTATCACCGAAGACTGAAAAGTCATCCATGAAAACTTCCATGCATTCTTCTATCATGTCGTGAAAAATCGCCATCATACACCTTTGAAAGGTTGCAGGGGCGTTGCAAAGTCCAAATGGCATGCGTTTGTAAGCAAAAGTACCATAAGGACACGTGAATGTGGTTTTCTCTTGGTCTTCGGGTGCTATTGGAATTTGAAAATATCCGGAAAATCCATCTAGAAAACAATAGTAACTATTTCCGGCTAATCTTTCCAACATTTGATCTATGAAAGGTAAGGGAAAGTGATCTTTTCTAGTGGCGTCATTTAATTTTCTATAATCAATACATACACGCCATCCTGTTACAGTCCTAGTAGGAATAAGCTCATTTTTCTCATTTGTAATGACAGTCATGCCACCCTTCTTAGGTACGCATTGAACTGGGCTTACCCATGGACTATCAGAAATTGGATATATCAAACCTGCATCTAGCAGTTTAATAATCTCCTTCTTAACTACATCTTGCATATTAGGATTTAGTCTTCGTTGGCATTGCACATACGTTTTATGACCTTCTTCCATAAGGATTTTATGTGTGCAATACGAAGGACTTATTCCTTTAATATCATGAATCTTCCATGCAATGGCTGGTTTATGAGCTTTTAACACAGAAATGAGTTGTGATTTTTCATTTTCAGTAAGAGAAGACGATATTATTACAGGTAATTCAGATTCACCATGTAAATAAGCGTATTCCAAATGGTTTGGAAGTGGCTTTAACTCTAATTTCGGAGGTTCTTCTATCGATGATTTATATCGATATCTGTCTTCTTCTTTTAGCATTTGAATTTCTTCTGTTGTTGGTTCATATCCATTAGCTATAAGTGTAGCTAACATTTCAGCTTCATCAATTGGTTCATTACCTTCTCCTAAAGAACATTCTCCTGTTCCTTGTAATTCTGGAAATTCTTCTAATAATTCTGCATGTGCATCTATAGTTTGAATATAATAACATGTATCATCTGCAGATTGTGGTTGTTGCATTGCTCTATCAACTGAAAAGGTAACACTCTCATCCTCTATACTTAGGGTCAGTTTCTTACCGAACACGTCTATCATTGCTTTAGCCGTGTTTAAGAATGGTCTTCCTAATATGAGAGGAACTTGAGAATCTTCTTCCATGTCCAAAACAACAAAATCTACTGGAAATACTAAAGTACCAACTTTAACTAGCATGTTCTCCATTATCCCTCTAGGATATTTTATTGATCTATCGGCTAGTTGTATGCTTATTCTGGTTGGTTTCAATTCTCCAAGGTCTAGTTTAGTGTATAGTGAATACGGCATTAGATTTATACTAGCACCTAAGTCTGCCAATGCTTCTATTGAACTAAGACTACCCAGAAAACATGGAATTGTGAAACTTCCTGGATCAGATAGTTTTTCTGGTATCTTATTCAACAGCACTGCTGAACAATTAGCATTCATAGTAACAGCCGAGAGTTCTACCATTTTCTTTCTATTTGAGATTAGATCTTTCAAGAATTTAGCATATCTTGGCATTCCTGAAATCACATCAATGAAAGGAAGATTTACATTTATCTGTTTAAACATATCCAAGAATTTGGATTGCTCGGCTTCAAGTTTCTCTTTCTTCATTTTACTCGGGTAAGGAAGTGGTGGTTGGTATGGTTTAACATAAGGTTTATCCTTAACTGTGTTATCTTCATTAACCTTCTCAACTACCGGTTCTTTTTCCTTATCTTGATCAGGTTGTGGTTCTTGTGGAGTAGGAATAGTTTCATCAGAAGTTACAGGTATTTCAGGTGGTTTAAGTGTTGTACCACTTCTTGTGGTAATGGCTTTAGCTGTTTCATTCCGGGGGTTAGCATTTGTATCACTAGGTAGACTTCTCGATTTTCTTTCACCTATTAACCTTGCTAGGTTACTCACTTCTTGTTCCAGATTTTGAATAGAAGCTTGTTGATTTCTAAATGCTTGAGCATTTTGTTCATTAGTTTGTTTTTGAGATGTGAAAAACTGAGTTTGAGTTTCAACTAGCTTTGTCATCATATCTTCTAAATTCGGCTTTTTATCATCGGTTTGTTGTGGTGGTTTGTTTTGAAAATTAGGTCTTTGCTGATTGTAAGTATTATTGGATACTTGTTGATTGCTAGGACCTTGTTGGTTGTTGTATGGAATATTTCGGGTATAATTCCTGTTTTGATTGTAAATCGGTCTTGGCGGTTGATAATTATTCTGATAATTATTTCCAGGCCTTTGGTTTATGTATGAAATATTCTCTCTTTGCTCCATTGTTAATTCAATACTGAGACAATCTTTTGTCAAATGTGGTCCTCCACACTGCTCACAACTAATTCGTATTGAGTGAATATCTTTAGTCATCTTTTCCATTCGTCTCTCCACAGCATCTATCTTTGCGGAAATGGAATCTAAGTCATGGCTAGAATCGGCTCTAGCTGCTTTAGATGATCTAATGATATCTTTTTCTTGGTGCCACTCATGTGAGTGGGAAGCAGTGTTATCAATAATTTTGTAAGCATCAGTTTCGGTTTTCTTCATAATAGAACCACCAGCTGCTATATCTATGTCTTTCCTTGTAGTGATGTCGCATCCTTGGTAGAATATTTGTACTATTTGATAGGTGTCTAAACCATGTTGCGGACATCCTCTTAACAACTTTCCATATCTTGTCCACGCCTCATATAGAGTTTCATTTGGTTTCTGTGTGAACGTAACAATTTCTGCTTGAAGTCTTACGGCTTTAGATGCAGGAAAGAATTGTTTAAGAAATTTGTCAACTAAAACATCCCATGTATCGATCGCCCCTTCAGGTAACGATTCCAACCAATCTTTGGCTTCTCCCTTTAAAGTCCAGGGAAATAACATGAGATATATCTGTTCATCCTCCACTTCTCGGATTTTAAATAGTGTGCAGATCCTATTAAAGGTACGTAGATGTTCATTTGGATCTTCCTTCGGCGCACCACTAAATTGGCATTGATTAGTCACCATGTGTAGAATTTGTCCTTTGATTTCATAATCTGGCGCATTAATGTCTGGATGAGTAATTGCGTGACCTTGGCCAGTGCGTTTAGCTCTCATTCGGTCTTCCATACTTAAAGGTTCCAGATTCTCCATAATTGAATTTGTTGAATCGGTATCACTAGATGATTCTGATTTAATGGTTCGTTCCTCAACAATCTCTGTTTGAATGATTGGTGGTTTCGGAGGAAAGTTTAGTGGTTCAGGATCTACGAACCGTTCCTGAATATTCTCCGGATTCTCAATTGTGATGTTGGGTTCAAAAAATGGATTATCGGAAATTTGAACTGAAGTACTTGGTCGACTGGATGACGATTCTAAAGAAAAATCAACGGCGGTTATATTTGCTAAATGTCTTGATCTAGTTACAGGTGGTGAACGTACAAAAGGTGATGAACGTCTTGCTCGGTGCATTCACTGAATATCCTATTAGTTTTTAAAAGGAAAGAAAAATTATAATAAGTTATCCAACCAATAGACTTTTCTGATTTTGCCCACGTTTTGAATAGCCAAAAGATGCAGCAGAGGGGCAGGATTCGTTTGGTCTCAATATAATTGAGGGCTGTTTGGCTCCAATAACCCGGTCCACGTACAAATCCAACTATTACTACGAACCAGAAAATTTTGATGTCTATTAATTTAACCACTTAAAATAAATTTTCGTAATTTTAAGAAATTTAGATAAGAAGTAGAATAAAAATCTATGTCCTAAAACTAGAATGGTGTAACGACCCGCACTTTTTCGATCGTTCTATACTTATAAGATTAATATTTACATAAATTAAACCTTACCAACATGATAAGCAATCCAAATTGTCGAGATTTATATTTCCGAAAAGAGTTTACACAACGTTTGACCGTCTAGTTTGACCGATGATATCACGAACTATATAACATATGATAATTATACGTTTGTGTATATATATGTATATATACATATTTAACATGATCTAAGAATGTTTTAATATCTCATTTTGTATTAATAACAATAAGTTATAAGTATATTTTAAAACTACTAACTTAAGTTTTCAAAACGATAACTATACGTAATGTTTTTCGACGTAAATACTTATAACCTATATTACTTATACATGCATCGTATAGATATGTATTTTATCACTTTTAAAGGGCTTACATACATAAAACAATATAAGTATATTTACAAAAGATAGCTATATTTGAATCCTCGTTCCGTTTTCTCAAAGATTTCTACACGTATATCTAGGGTATATGTACCCGTATCATACGCAGCTTCTAGATGTATTTACTATTGGTATATACCAATAAAAATCTGTTCCTTAGCAGCCTTAAATGATTAAGAAACATGTGGAACCAACCATTTGTCAAGTAGCATGAATTATTTAGCAAGAAAACAAAGTTAGGTATCTTTTTTTTCCTTTATAACCTAAAAATGTTTTTATGCATGCACACCATTTCTTCACCCCATTTTCTCATACTTACACTCCCATTTCTCTCTCAAAATACTCCTAACTTCATACTTGATCATCTCCAAGCATTTTCCCCATCATTTAGCTTCAAAAACATCACTTAATCACCATAAGAAAACCCTTACAAAAACACTTCAAGAATCCTTCCAAGAACACAAACTTACTTCCAATCTTTCATCCAATTCCATCACCCTTTTAGTTCTAGGTTCTTACTTCTCTTTTACAGCAACCTTGTCCAAGGAACTTGAGGTAGTAACTATGTTCATAACCTTGTTCGATTCATATATATATATAGCTATCTTATTTTGTGGTATAAAATTTTAACAACAAGAACATAGTTTGAAAGTTTTCAAACTTGTTTGCAAACTAAATAGATCCTTCTAACTTAACTTTTAAAATACTTCAAGACCTGTAATATAACTTAATTACATGCTAATTTAACAAGGTATAACTTGGTTTTTCAAAGAACACCTTAAAAACTGTTTTTACGACGTCGGAGTGCAACCGGGGACTGTTTTGGGTTGGATAATTAAAAACCATCTTAAACTTTGAATTGGAAGTTTATCTTCTGTAAAAAATGATTTTTAATATGAATATGATAACACATAAAAATTTCATGATTTAATTCAAAGTATAAGTATTTTTAGAAAAATAATCATTTAAGGTTGTTTACATAAAGGAAAATGTTTAACTTCATAAGTTTCACTAAAGTTTCACCTATGCCGTGTGATTTTGAATACAAACCAAGGTATTTTCAGTTCATAGTCTTAAAGAGGAACTCGATCCAAGGAGATGGCAAGTTGAATCAACGAAAACGGATTTGTAACGAAGAAACTATGACCGAAACAAAAATGGTTATCCAAGACTTGTTTAACTTCGGGATTAATTGGGAAAAATTAAATAAAATCACATCTTTCTAAGATAACATGATATTTTATATATATGTACTTATAATTCAATTTTATATGGTTCAGGATCACCCGTAAACAATACGAGAAGATTAATCATAAGATCCCATGTTTGTACGCAACACGTCATTTGACAACACCGGTACTTTATGTACGCAACACGTCATTTGACAACACCGGTACCGTGGGTCAAGATTAATCTCGACCAATACATATACGATGGGGTTTTATTTATTTCGTTGGGGGTTTTATTTATTTCATTGCGGGTATATTAAACATCTACAAATGAACCATTAAAATTGAATTACTAACAACGAAATGCTAACTACGGACTAAGGAATTATTCAAAGTATTAAAAGTATAACAAGTATATATATGAGACGTTTGTTTAAAAAGAAAAGGTATTGATATATTATATATGGATAGGTTCGTGATATCAACCGGAAGACCAAGTCAAAAATATATATATCTTCAAGACGAACGTGAGTATATAGTCCCACTTTTAAACTCTAAATATTTCGGGATGAGAATACATGTATTTTATGTTTTACGTTATGGACACAAGTAACTGAAAAATATATTCTACGTTGAGTTGTACAACTAGCATACTTCCCTGTAGCTTGGTAACTAATATTTACAGCGGTATTGTAAACGCGAATCCTGTTGATAAATCTATCGGGCCTGACAACCCCAACCGGACTGGACGACCAGTATTCAACGGTTGCACAGTACTTCGTTTTGTGACTACACTTGGTACGGTGTAGTAAGATTTCATATTAAAGGGAATATGCGACGTGATTAAATGTTAAGTATGGTTACCAAGTGCTCAACCACTTAGAATATTTTTATTAAACTGTTTATATACGAAATCTTGTGTTCTATATATATATATTGCTGCCGGCACTAAACCTATATCTCACCAACTTTATGTTGACCTTTTAAAACATGTCTATTCTCAGGTGATTACTAAAGCTTCCGCTGCATAATGTTGAATTTGAGCAGGATCTTGCGTACGCATATTTGTGTCAAAAATATGACTGCATATCCAAGAACTTGTGTTGTAAAATATGCTAGAAATCGGGTTGTTATTATCATTTGTAAAGTTTGTAAGTCGAAGATTATCGCTAAACGATAATCATCTTTATTTTGTCCAAAGCTTGTATCAAAAATAAGGATCATGAATGTATAATATATGCAGTTTTTCTTTAAAAAAATGTCGCATATAGAGGTCAATACCTCGCAATGAAATCATACGTTATCTAACACGTTCTTATGGTTAAGGACGGGTTATGACATGTGGTATCAGAGCGGTGGTCTTAGCGAACCAGGTTTGCATTAGTGTGTCTAACCGATAAGTCGTTAGGATACATTAGTAAGTCTGGACTTTGACCGGGTCTGATTTAAAAATCATTGCTTATCATTGTTGGTTAAAATTTATATGTAAATATTATGTAGTACTAATGGGTTAGTTGTTGTATGATAGATGTCGGGCTCAAAACTTGTTATCACATTCAGCGACTCCGAACCAGAATCTTCAGATGGTGTTCCAGTCATTAACCTATCCGATGACGAAAATGATATCTTTGGGGAAGACTCACAAATTCCGGATGAACCAACTATAGAGAACCCGGAAAGTGAACCCGAGGAGGAAAGTGAACCCGAGGAGGAAAGTGAACCCGAGGAGGAAAGTGAACCCGAGGAGGAAAGTAAACCCGAGGAAGAAATACAGGAAATTACAAAAGACGAGTTCGAACTAGGAAAGAAACGAAAGGCTAATGAATTAGAAAATTCAAATCCCGAGTTTAATAAGGATGATGTGGCACCAACTCCACTAGACACTACCACCCCTATTCCCGCTATTCTTATTCGTTCTATCCCGGCATCCAGTTCTTCAGTCCCACAGCCAAAATATAGGCAGACAGCCAGGATAAGCGTTAAACGATTCTTTGAACCTAAACGTCCTAGAAAATAGACCAAACGATGCGCTGCCGTATTAAACCATGGGATCATATAATGTTTTGTATAATATTATTAGTGTGGTTTGCTTAATGTTCGATGTAAGATAAGCATATGTAAAATAGTGAAGTGTGAAATGCAATAATTTTCCATGGTTAAGTATTATTTAGATGGTAGTAATTGATTCTGTACTAAGCTATTAAGTATGGACATTAACGGGTAGGTACTACCCTAGATATAATTATAAAACGCTAATAAGAAGAAAAGGCTTTTATAATAATACCTGGTTCATATTATTAATAAGCTATAATGTACTGTAAATATACACTACATCTATAATATTCCATGTGAATAATTATTTTCTTTTCATTCTTATAGAAGAATATGGCGCGATTGAACCGAATGACGGAACAAGAAATCCAGGAACTCATCAATCAATGAGTGAACGACAGAATGTTATGGGTCGAGGCTGCAAGAGGTGCTGCAGTTAACCCAAATCCTCGTGTGGGGTGCACTTACAAAACTTTTCAAGCTTGCAAGCCCTCATCATTCAGTGGAACAGAAGGACCGATCGGTTTAACCCGATGGATAGAAAAGATGGAGACTGTGTTTAAAATCAGTGGTTGTGTTGAAAAGGACATGACCAAGTATGCATCATGCACTTTACAAGATAGTGCACTCACGTGGTGGAAAAATTATGTGAAGGCTGTAGGAGGAGATGTAGCTTATGATACTCCATGGGAAGAATTCAAAACAATGTTAATCAACAAATATTGTCCAAGGAACGAGGTTAGGAAGTTGGAAGATGAATTACGAAGTCTGAAGGTTGTTGGTACTGAAATCACCAACTACAATCAGCGATTCATGGAATTAGTTTTGCTATGTCCTGAATTGGTTCCAACCGAAGAACGGAAGATTGAAATGTACAAAGATGGTTTGCCCAAAAAGGTCAAGGCAAACGTTACAGCATCGAAACCTAAGACAATTCATGAAGCTATAACCATGGCAAACGAGCTAATGGATCAGGTCATCATGGATAAGAAAGTATCCAATACTGATGTAAAGGTATCAGGTAACAAAAGAAAGTGGAATGGAAACTATGATCGAGGTAACCAACAACAATCTTTTAAGAAACAAGAAATCACGCAAGGTGCGGGTAGTGGTTTAAGCTTTGGTTATAAAGGACAAAATCCTTTATGCAACCGATGCCACAAACATCACTCTGGTTACTGTAATGTGGTATGCAACAAATGTAATCGAAAGGGTCATCTTGCTGAAGATTGTAGGGCTCTCGTTATAAATACAAATGGTACCAAGACTCCTGCCACCAATGCAAATAGAACTGCTTTGGCTACCATTACTTGTTATGGGTGTGGAAAACAAGGTCACTATAAGAGCCAGTGCCCGAATCCAGAGAAAAATATCGGACCTGCACGAGGGAGAGCATTTGTTATTAATGCTAGAGAGGCGTGTGAAGACCCGGAGCTTGTTACGGGTACGTTTACCATTAATAACTTATCCGCATCTATTATATTTGATACTGGTGCTGATAGAAGTTACGTGTGTAGAGACTTTCACGCTAAATTGAATTGTTCATCATTACCTCTAGATGCTAAGTACATGATTGAGTTAGCTAATGGTAAACTAATTAAAGCCGATAAAATTTGCCGTGATTGTAAAATAAATTTAGCCGGAGAAACATTTAAGATTGATTTGATACCCGTAGAATTAGGAAGTTTTGATGTAATAGTCGGCATGGACTGGATGTCCAAAATAGGAGCCGAAGTTGTGTGCGCCAAGAAGGCAATTCGCATTCCTCGTAAGAATAAAACGCCAGTAATGATTTATGGAGAGAATGGTAACTCAAAGCTAAAACTCATTAGTTATTTGAAAGCTCAAAATTGCTTGAAGAAAGGGTGCTATGCTATCTTAGCACATGTTAATAAAGTCGAAAAGAAAGAAAAAGAGAAGTGCATCAATGACGTGCCTGTGGCAAGAGATTTTCCTGAAGTATTTCCGGAAGAGTTGCCGGGATTACCTCCATTTAGATCTGTAGAATTTCAAATAGATCTTGTACCAGGAGCTGCACCGGTTGCCCGTGCTCCATATAGACTTGCACCGTCCGAGTTAAAAGAACTTCAGAGTCAGTTAAAAGAATTACTGGATCGTGGATTCATACGACCAAGTACTTCACCGTGGGGAGCTCCAATTTTATTCGTCAAGAAGAAAGACGGATCTTTCCGAATGTGTATAGATTATCGTGAATTAAATAAGTTAACTATCAAGAATCGGTATCCACTACCGAGAATTGACGACTTATTTGATCAACTCCAAGGATCATGTGTGTACTCGAAAATTGACCTAAGATCGGGCTATCATCAATTACGTGTCAAAGAAGAAGATATACCGAAAACTGCTTTTCGGACACGCTACGGTCATTACGAATTTTTGGTTATGCCGTTTGGATTGACGAATGCGCCAGCTGTATTCATGGACCTCATGAATCGAGTTTGTAGTCCATATTTAGATAAGTTTGTTATCGTTTTCATTGATGATATTCTTATCTATTCCAAGAGTGAGCAAGAGCATGAGCAGCATGTAAGGTTGATATTAGAGTTGTTAAGAAAAGAACAGCTATATGCTAAATTTTCTAAATGTGCTTTCTGGTTGAAAGAAGTGCAATTTCTTGGCCACGTTGTTAGTAGCAAAGGAATTCAGGTTTATCCAGCAAAAATTGAAGCCATTGAAAAATGGGAGACTCCTAAGACACCAACGCAGATACGCCAATTTTTGGGTTTAGCCGGTTATTATAGAAGGTTTATTCAAGATTTTTCCCGAATAGCTAAGCCGTTGACAGCATTAACGCAAAAAGGGAAGAAATACGAATGGACCTCGGAGCAGGAGAACGCATTTCAATTACTGAAGAAGAAGTTAACTACGGCGCCTATTTTATCGTTACCTGAAGGGAACGATGATTTTGAAATATATTGTGACGCTTCGCGACAAGGTTTTGGTTGTGTTCTTATGCAACGAAAGAAAGTTATTGCATACGCATCTCGACAATTGAAGATTCACGAGCGGAATTATACGACGCATGATCTAGAACTGGGAGCAGTCGTGTTTGCGTTAAAGATATGGAGACACTACTTATATGGGGTTAGATGCACTGTGTTTACTGATCATAAAAGTCTTCAACATATTTTCGATCAGAAACAGCTGAACATGAGGCAACGTAGGTGGGTCGAGCTGATAAACGACTACGATTGTGAGATTCGCTATCATCCCGGGAAAGCGAATGTAGTGGCTGACGCATTAAGCAGAAAGGAACGAGAACCAATTCGAGTACGAGCGATGAACATAAAAATTCGCATGAATCTCAACTCACAAATCAAAGAAGTTCAACGAGAAGCACTTACTAAAGAAAATATAGGAAATGAAATAATGAAGAAGTATGAGAAGCAACTCGTTATGCGGGAAGATGGAATTCGATATTTTGCAAATCGTATTTGGGTACCGAAGTTGGGTGGATTAAGGAAGTTGATATTGAATGAGGCACATAAGACAAGGTATTCGATACATCCTGGAGTTGGAAAGATGTACCAAGATCTTAAGACGCATTATTGGTGGCCTAATTTGAAGACAGACGTTGCAACATATGTTGGGGAATGTTTAACTTGTTCCAAAGTCAAAGCAGAACACCAGAAGCCGTCAGGGTTACTTCAACAACCAGAAATTCCAGAATGGAAATGGGACGGTATTACCATGGATTTCATCACGAAGTTACCAAAGACTGCCTGGGGATACGACACCATTTGGGTAATTGTTGATCGTCTTACCAAATCTGCACATTTCTTGCCTATAAAGGAAACAGATAGAATGGAGAAATTATTACGATTATATATAAAGGAAATAGTTTCAAGGCATGGAATACCTATTTCCATTATATCTGATCGTGATAGTAGATTTACCTCAAAGTTCTGGCAATCACTACAGGAGGCACTAGGAACTCGTTTGGATATGAGTACCGCATATCATCCGCAAACCGACGGGCAGAGTGAAAGAACAATTCAGACTCTTGAAGACATGCTCAGGGCATGTGTGATCGATTTTGGAAACGGATGGGATAAATATCTACCGTTAGCAGAATTCTCGTATAATAATAGTTATCATGCGAGCATTGGAGCTGCGCCATTCGAAGCATTGTATGGAAGGAAGTGTAGATCTCCTATCTGTTGGAATGAAATAGGAGATCGACAATTAACGGGTCCCGAGATCATACACGAAACGACTGAGAAGATTGTACAAATCAAGGAGAGATTGAAAACAGCCCGTAGTCGCCAAAAGAGCTACGCCGATGTTCGAAGGAAACCATTAGAGTTTCAGATCGGTGACATGGTTATGTTAAAAGTGTCACCATGGAAAGGTGTAATACGTTTCGGCAAAAGGGGTAAACTGAACCCAAGGCACGTAGGCCCGTTCAAGATTATTGAACGCATTGGACAGGTAGCTTATCGACTCGAGTTACCGCAACAACTCGCCGGAGTACATAATACCTTTCACGTCTCGAACCTTAGGAAGTGTCTTGCAAAGGAAGATCTCACCATTCCTCTTGAAGAAATCCATGTCGATGAGAAACTACAATTCATCGAAGAACCAATCGAAATCATGGACCGTGAAGTTAAACAGCTCAAGCAGAGCAACATACCGATCGTTAAGGTTCGTTGTAATGCTCGAAGAGGTCCTGAGTTTACTTGGGAACGAGAGGATCAGATGAAACAAAAGTATCCACACTTGTTTCTCGATGACGCAAAATAGGTACAATTTTAAAATTTCGGGACGAAATTTATTTAACGGGGAGGTAATGTAACGACCCGCACTTTTTCGATCGTTCTATACTTATAAGATTAATATTTACATAAATTAAACCTTACCAACATGATAATCAATCCAAATTGTCGAGATTTATATTTCCGAAAAGAGTTTACACAACGTTTGACCGTCTAGTTTGACCGATGATATCACGAACTATATAACATATGATAATTATACGTTCGTGTATATATATGTATATATACATATTTAACATGATCTAAGAATGTTTTAATATCTCATTTTGTATTAATAACAATAAGTTATAAGTATATTTTAAAACTACTAACTTAAGTTTTCAAAACGATAACTATACGTAATGTTTTTCGACGTAAATACTTATAACCTATATTACTTATACATGCATCGTATAGATATGTATTTTATCACTTTTAAAGGGCTTACATACATAAAACAATATAAGTATATTTACAAAAGATAGCTATATTTGAATCCTCGTTCCGTTTTCTCAAAGATTTCTACACGTATATCTAGGGTATATGTACCCGTATCATACGCAGCTTCTAGATGTATTTACTATTGGTATATACCAATAAAAATCTGCTCCTTACCAGCCTTAAATGATTAAGAAACATGTGGAACCAACCATTTGTCAAGTAGCATGAATTATTTAGCAAGAAAACAAAGTTAGGTATCTTTTTTTTCCTTTATAACCTAAAAACGTTTTTATGCATGCACACCATTTCTTCACCCCATTTTCTCATACTTACACTCCCATTTCTCTCTCAAAATACTCTTAACTTCATACTTGATCATCTCCAAGCATTTTCCCCATCATTTAGCTTCAAAAACATCACTTAATCACCATAAGAAAACCCTTACAAAAACACTTCAAGAATCCTTCCAAGAACACAAACTTACTTCCAATCTTTCATCCAATTCCATCACCTTTTTAGTTCTAGGTTCTTACTTCTCTTTTACAGCAACCTTGTCCAAGGAACTTGAGGTAGTAACTATGTTCATAACCTTGTTCGATTCATATATATATAGCTATCTTATTTTGTGGTATAAAATTTTAACAACAAGAACATAGTTTGAAAGTTTTCAAACTTGTTTGCAAACTAAATAGATCCTTCTAACTTAACTTTTAAAATACTTCAAGACCTGTAATATAACTTAATTACATGCTAATTTAACAAGGTATAACTTGGTTTTTCAAAGAACACCTTAAAAACTGTTTTTACGACGTCGGAGTGCAACCGGGGACTGTTTTGGGTTGGATAATTAAAAACCATCTTAAACTTTGAATTGGAAGTTTATCTTCTGTAAAAATGATTTTTAATATGAATATGATAACACATAAAAATTTCATGATTTAATTCAAAGTATAAGTATTTTTAGAAAAATAATCATTTAAGGTTGTTTACATAAAGGAAAATGTTTAACTTCATAAGTTTCACTAAAGTTTCACCTATGCCGTGTGATTTTGAATACAAACCAAGGTATTTTCAGTTCATAGTCTTAAAGAGGAACTCGATCCAAGGAGATGGCAAGTTGAATCAACGAAAACGGATTTGTAACGAAGAAACTATGACCGAAACAAAATTGGTTATCCAAGACTTGTTTAACTTCGGGATTAATTGGGAAAAATTAAATAAAATCACATCTTTCTAAGATAACATGATATTTTATATATATGTACTTATAATTCAATTTTATATGGTTCAGGATCACCCGTAAACAATACGAGAAGATTAATCATAAGATCCCATGTTTGTACGCAACACGTCATTTGACAACACCGGTACTTTATGTACGCAACACGTCATTTGACAACACCGGTACCGTGGGTCAAGATTAATCTCGACCAATACATATACGATGGGGTTTTATTTATTTCATTGGGGGTTTTATTTATTTCATTGCGGGTATATTAAACATCTACAAATGAACCATTAAAATTGAATTACTAACAACGAAATGCTAACTACGGACTAAGGAATTATTCAAAGTATTAAAAGTATAACAAGTATATATATGAGACGTTTGTTTAAAAAGAAAAGGTATTGATATATTATATATGGATAGGTTCGTGATATCAACCGGAAGACCAAGTCAATAATATATATATCTTCAAGAAGAACGTGAGTATATAGTCCCACTTTTAAACTCTAAATATTTCGGGATGAGAATACATGTATTTTATGTTTTACGTTATGGACACAAGTAACTGAAAAATATATTCTACGTTGAGTTGTACCACTAGCATACTTCCCTGTAGCTTGGTAACTAATATTTACAGCGGTATTGTAAACGCGAATCCTGTTGATAAATCTATCGGGCCTGACAACCCCAACCGGACTGGACGACCAGTATTCAACGGTTGCACAGTACTTCGTTTTGTGACTACACTTGGTACGGTGTAGTAAGATTTCATATTAAAGGGAATATGCGACGTGATTAAATGTTAAGTATGGTTACCAAGTGCTCAACCACTTAGAATATTTTTATTAAACTGTTTATATACGAAATCTTGTGGTCTATATATATATATTGCTGCCGGCACTAAACCTATATCTCACCAACTTTATGTTGACCTTTTAAAACATGTCTATTCTCAGGTGATTACTAAAGCTTCCGCTGCATAATGTTGAATTTGAGCAGGATCTTGCGTACGCATATTTGTGTCAAAAATAAGACTGCATATCCAAGAACTTGTGTTGTAAAATATGCTAGAAATCGGGTTGTTATTATCATTTGTAAAGTTTGTAAGTCGAAGATTATCGCTAAACGATAATCATCTTTATTTTGTCCAAAGCTTGTATCAAAAATAAGGATCATGGTTTGTAATGTATAATATATGCAGTTTTTCTTTAAAAAAAATGTCGCATATAGAGGTCAATACCTCGCAATGAAATCATACGTTATCTAACACGTTCTTATGGTTAAGGACGGGTTATGACAAATGGCGAGAAATAAGAGAGAAAAAGAGTTCGTCGAAAAAGGTCGAAAAAGAAAAAAAATGGTTGAAAAATAAAAGGTGACGGAAAAAATAAAAGAAACTTATAAAAACTTAAAAATAGTTGACTAACCTAACCTTATTACTACAACTAACTTAAAATTATAATCGCAAATTGAAATTACTAATTGGAATGATAATTGATACATAGTAAAAGGTGTCTAAAAATATTAAAGCTTACAGAAAAAACTAAATCCCAAATGGAAATAACTTAAAAAGAAACTAAAACTTAAAAAGGCGTCGCAAAATTTTAAAGTACCTAAATCTTAGTCTAAAGAAAAAGCACTTAAGGAATTCTACGGCAAAGCCTAAAAATCTAGGAGTAAAAATCACTATAGCAAAAACTAAGTTTAAAATTAAATATGAGCTAAAAATACAAATATTACGCTAAAAAGTACAATTTTTATAAAAATATTATTTTTATATTTTTTATTTAATAAAACTACTAATTTTACAATTTAATAAAACTAATTTAACTAAAGTATATAAATTAAATAAAACTTAAATAAAGTTAATTATAATAATAATAATAATTAGGGTTAATAATAATAATAATTAATAATAATCCGTAATTAATGTTGAATTAGGGCTTCCTGTTCGCGTGTCAGAAAGTCTCCGCGAGTCGCGGTATTTAATGCTTCAAACCCCGCGAGTCGCGGGGTTCAGAATTTCAGATCTGGAGCAGTTTGAAATTTTTATGCGTTTTTTTTTTATTTTTTTTTTATTTTCTGTTTTCTGTTTTTTCTATAAATAAAAGATATTTAATAAAATTTATATTATTATAAACTAAAATAAAGATAAAGAAACTTATAAAACTTAAATATTTAACAAAATCTTAAAAATACTTATATTTTTGTTTTTCTTTTTATATTTTTGAATAATTAAAACGTATTTTTATAAAAACGAATTTTAATAAAAGTTAACTAAAAATCTTTTTTTTTTTTTTTTTTATATTAGCGTTGCGCTTCCGGCGTTTAAGAGTGTCCCCGGCAGCGGCGCCAAAAATACTTGATGTTATGCGAGGTGTATATAAAATAGTTATCAATTTTAGCAGAAAACACTATTAAATACGATACAATTTTACACAAGATATTTATTTATTTATAGAATGGATATACTTAAACCTTGCTACAACACTTATAGGCAGTGTACCTAATCGTACAGTAGTGTACTTTTTAGTAAGTCCGGTTCGTTCCACAGGGAAATCTTTAAACAAAGCTCAACGCTATATTAGTTTACTTTTATAAAAATACAAATATATATATAAGTAATATTATTATTATAAAGGGGGTTTTTACCGTTTAATGACCGGTTTGTCGATTTTAAAACTTTAGTCGTAGTTAAAACCTAATGTAAAATATAAAATAAATACAAGACTTAAATTAAATCGTAAAGTAAATAACGATAATGAAATTGCGAATAATAAAAGTGCGATAAAATAAACTTGCGATAATTAAAAAGTACGATAATTAAAAGTGCGATTAAATAACAATAAATAAAAGTGCGATAATTAGAAATGCAATTAAATATAAAATAAAGTAAATTAAATATGAAATAAAAGAATTATGCTTATTTAAACTTCCGTAATCATGATGTTTGACGTGTTGATTTTAGTTTTATGCCCATGGGTTAATTGTCCTTTGTCCAGGATTATTTAATATGTCCGTCTGGTTTTTGTCCATAACAGTCCATCAGTCATAAATATAAAGTGCGAGTGTCCTCATCAAATTATTCTTATACCCGAAGTTAAATATTCCAACTAATTGGGGATTCGAATTGTAACAAGGTTTTAATACTTTGTTTAATGAATACACCAGGTTATCGACTGTGTGTAAACCAAGGTTTTACTACTTTGTTAACAATTACACCAATTACCCTTGAATGTAATTTCACCCCTGTTTTAATTATTCTAGTGGCTATTAATCCATTCCCGTGTCCGGTTAAATGAACGATTATTCGTACATATAAATACCCCGCCCATCGTGTCCGATTGAGTGTATATGGTAATTTATAGGGACGCCCAATTGTAAATCTTTATATTAACATTAACAAACTATCATTTAGTTAAACAAATATAAAGCCCATTAATAGCCCATAGTCTAATTTCCACAAGTGTCGTTCTTTTGTCCAAACCCCAATTATGGTACAAAGCCCAATTACCCAATTTTAGTAATTAGCCCAACATCATGATTACTTCGTTTTAAATAAGCATAATAATAACTTAGCTACGAGACATTAATATAAAAAGGTTGAACATAACTTACAATGATTAAAAATAGCGTAGCGTTACACGGACAGAATTTCGACTTACACCCTTACAATATTCGCTAACATACCCTTATTATTAGAATTATAATTATAATTAAAATTAAAATATAAATTATATATATATATCGTATATATGAGAGAAGAGAGAAATAGATTATGAATTGCGATCAGAATTCGGTTGCTTTTATAGGAAAATTCGAATTTTGGGGCTCCGCGACTCGCGGCAAAATCCTCTTCAAACTCCGCGAGTCGCGGAGAATGAATTTACAGCTCACACCCTTGGAGTCTTTCTCTGCCGACGGTTTTATAATATATATATAATATATATATAATTAATATAATTAATTATATATTATATTATATTTATATGCCTAGTTAACTTGTAATTTTTAGTCCGTTGCGTCGAGCGTTAAGAGTTGACTCTGGTCCCGGTTCCGGATTTTCGAACGTCCTTGCGTACAATTTTATATTTTGTACTTTGCGTTTTGAATCTTGTACTCTTGTAATTTCGAGACGTTTCTTATCAATAATTGGAGCCTTTTTGATTGTCTTTTGTTCTTTTGAGCTTTTTGGTCGTTTGCGTCTTCAATTCGTTGAATCTGTCTTTTGTCTTCACCTTTTATTATTTAAACGAATATCACTTGTAAATAGAACAATTGCAACTAAAAGCTTGTCTTTTTTGAGGAATAATGCTATGAAATATATGTTCGTTTTTAGCATTATCAGACTTCCTGTGAACTAAACCATGGTCTAATGCTACACGCTTTGATTACTAAACGTAATAATGACACACTTCCGAGTGAACTGGTATCAGTAATCAGAGAAAAATTGGACGGAGTAAGAAAAGAATCCAGATGCGAAAATAATAAGTTACAATTTGGTAAAGGAAAATCAAAATCCGCAGTGAAAAGGAGAGCACGACACCTTGAAAAATGTCACAAATGCGGAAAATGGTCACACGAAGGAAAATGCTCGACGAATCAGACATATTCAAATACCGAATTTGTTACTTTATGCAGAGACGGACCGTTCATATGTTTAGAAGAAAAAACATTGAATGCTCGAGGTTACGCCTATGTAGCCATGGAAAATCAATTAGTCCGACTATCTTATGAGTGGGCTAGAGCATATCACTAAGAATACTATCTCACAAGTAAGTCTGTACAGTTTTTATTTTTATTTTTATTATTTTTAACCTTTTGATAATAAACGCTAATTTGTTCGCTATAAAGTATTAAATTGGTATTCAATAAAATTAGGTCTTGCGACCGAAATTATTGATATCATACAAAAATTTATTTCATCACTGCGAAATTTAACGTTTATTCTTAAGGTATAAATATCTTCAATCAATCAACCCAAAATATTTCAAAAATTCGTCATGAGTTAAATTAGGTTATGAAACCGAAATTACTTTACCGAAAAGAGGGGCGCATATTTTTGATGATATTTGATTGATTAAAGTGGGATAAAAGACCAAAAAGATTTTTAATTTTATTTTTACCATGTTTTTAAAATTAATATATAAATATTAAATTGATATTGTAAACTTTTTAAATCAATATATTTAAAATTATAAATATTTGAAAATTTTAATATTTTTAATATAAGTTTGTATGTATAAAAACAAAAATATAATATAAGTTTGGTGTGAATTTAAAAACAAAAATTTACTTTATTTCGCTAAGTTAAAAATATGATTTTTAAAATTCGTCGTAAGTTGAAGACTAGGTCGTTGAACCGAAATTACTTTACCCGAGGGAGGGACGAGAACTTTTATTATCATTATTTTTAATCTTATTGAATTAAAGTATGCCAAAAACATTAAAAAACCCAAAAATCTTTGCTTTTAAAACCGCGCTTAAAAATGACAAATTTTAAAATTTTTGTCGAGGGACGGACTAGGACATCGATCCGAAACGCCCTCATCCTAAAAAGAAACAAAATTTTAATTTTTAAATTAATTTTATGTTTTATAAAGTTATAAGGTTTTATAAATAAAATAAAAAAACCACCGCAACTCGCGGAGGTTTAAATGGCCCCACCACCGCACTGGCGGAGGTCAAAAAACCCAGAAAAAAATATAACTGGTCGAACAGACCAGTTTCTTCACCACCATACCCATTTTTCACGAAAAACCCACGAAAAAATCGCCCAAATTCGCAATTTTTCACCATAAATCGTCAAATTTGTTGCTAAAATCACAATGAGGAGACTATTATCAAGGAATTACTCAAGGAAATCGGTAAATTTCTACACCTAAACTCCATTTAATCCGAAATTTTAGTGTTCTTGAACAATTTCATACCTAATTCGATTTTGATGCTTTCTAGTGTAATAATGCTTCAATTGTTTGTGTATTATGCTTGTATAACCTAGATTGATGCTATTTAACATGATTAGAAGCTTTGAACTTCAATTTTTGAGTAATCTAGGGTTTGTGTTCTTGAGCAAAATTAGGGCTTTTTGATATAAACAGGTTATGGTCGAATTTTATTGTTAGTTTA
Source organism: Rutidosis leptorrhynchoides (assembly GCF_046630445.1). Taxonomy (NCBI): domain Eukaryota; kingdom Viridiplantae; phylum Streptophyta; class Magnoliopsida; order Asterales; family Asteraceae; genus Rutidosis; species Rutidosis leptorrhynchoides. The sequence continues at coordinate 418,104,810 of NC_092338.1, forward strand.
TGCTAAATTGAGTAGTGTAACATGTTTAGGTTGCTAAATGATCAAAACTTTGATCCTAAACATGATTTATGAAGATTAAAGTGGACTTTTTGAACCAAAATTGCATAAACTTGATTTAATTAATATGAATGCCATGAGGAACTTGTTTAATTGTTATAATGATTATTTTTAACATGTTTTAGAAGTTAAATACGAAGAAACTTTGTATACATTTTTGTATAAGTATATTTGGAAAAGTATAGAATTGTAAAAAAAAATGTGAAAATGTGTATAAGTTTAATTTTGATTTAACATGTTATTGTGATTGTTTTAAGTTGTTATTTTGCTAAAACTAATGCATATTTGGATGCACAAAAATTGTGTTTGATATATTTTGCAGACTGAAAGGGGTGAATCTTCATCCCAGGCTCGCAATGCTCCTCCGGAAGATGCAAATCAACAGGAAATTAATAACCATTACCGACAAGATATGCCTCACCCAATTGTTTCATATTCAAACATTCATGAGGCAGATTTACATCTGAATTTGAGATTTGATAGATATTGGATAGACTATCCAAAATATCAAAAGAACCTGCACAACCTTGTGTCTAATAATGTTGAGGTACCCAGAGTTATAGATTGGGAGCCATTAGGGGTAGTGGAATTAGCCGAGCCAATCAGGGAATTACTTACTCAAAGGTATGGTAATTCTACTTTTAGTGATTGGGTACATTTATTCAACATGCGTAGACCTGTATATAGAGAATGGTGTATAGAGTTATTGTGTACTATTGAAATAAATGATCGGGTAAATACTTTAACCGATCGTATTTTTATTAGATTTTTATTAGGAGGGGAGATGCGCCATATGTCCTTACTAGACATGGCTTGGGCTTTAGGTATATATACGCCCGAGGAGCTAGCATCTTATGATTGCCAGAGGTTAATAGTTTATGGTAGGAGGGTGGATGAGAATTTTGATACAAATGACGTATGGTGTAGGATGACTAGCCATCGCCGATTCCAGGGGGGATTATACTCTTATCTTGATATTGATAGAGCTGAATTAAGAGTAATCCATAGGTTTTTAGCCAATTCGATTACACAACGAGGTAAGAATAAGGAAAAGGTAAATGAACAGGATTTGTTTTACCACATGTGTATTCAAGACCCACATAGCGCTGTAAGTATACCTTTTTGTGTGGGTTATTATTTATTGACTATGGTTAGGGGTATGAGGCGTGGTAGCATAATAGGAGGTGGTATATTTATTACTTTAATTGCTGAATATCTCGGTGTGAATAGAAGTCGGGGGGGATTATTAATGGCAGAACCAGAACCCCGCGATTGAATAGATTTGCGTGTTTATCATGGTGCTAAGGTCTTAAAGAAACGAAACAACGCGGCAGCACGTTATGATGGCAGGCATCCACAAGTTGAGAGAGATCAACAGCAAGGTTAACCGGGAGGGGGTAATCCAATGACGGAAATACAAATTTTTATGGCTCGACACGAGTATGAAATGGCTAGACAAAAAGCATTTCAATATTGGCAGTATCATCAAAGCCAAATCATAAGTCATTGTACACACGTAGGTAGAGACTACATTCCTACCGTTATGCCCGAATTTGCTCCTTGGACTATAGAGAGCCGACCACCATATCCTACATATGACCAGGCCCAAGCATTTTACAACATCTATGGATACGCTTGGGACCCATACTGGAACCATCCTCCTCATCCGTAATTTTCTTATTTTATATTTTTGTTTATTTTATTGTAATGTTACTAATTCTTAATTTTCTTATTTCTTATTTCTTATTTTATTATTATAATAGCTTTTATAATTTTCTAACTTTATTAGATTTTAATAATTTTTGAATGTGGTGTGAAAACCCAACTTCAAAATTATGTATATATGTGTTTGTAGTTTATCTCATGTACAAAATAGGGTAAAACAGCGCATTTTCAAAGACTGCCATTAAGTTCAGCAAAAGCTACTACTTTTGACGACAAAATGAAAAACAAATGTGATATAACAACAAGACGGAATGAACAAATGATGTGCACCATTTATCATTCAGCAAGCAAATGCCAATATATTTGGAAACTTTGGTAAAATTTAATCATTTTTCTACGCTAATCACCCTCAATAATTTAAATTGTTACTGATTTCTTGCAAATGAGGGCATTGCAAGATCTTAAGTGTGGGAAGGGGTTAAATTCTTTCGGTTTTTTAAAATTTTTAACTTAAACACTTGGTTACCATTAAAAATACTAGTAACGTAGTAGTTGTATTAGAATCTAGTCCTCTCTGATAACAAAGAACATCCCTAGTCTTATATACTGACTACCCACTTCTAGTAAAATTTTTCAAAATTTTCAATTAAATGAACTCAAAATCATGTTTATACATATTTATGAACGATAAAACTAGGTGTTAACACCGAAATTATTGTTACATCGGAAAGGACATAAATTGAGAAACAAACCAAAATGTTAGAATTCATTTAAAATGGAATAGAGGACAATAAAAAGGCAAATAAAAGAAAATAAAAGCCAAGTGTGGGAAAATTTACCAAGTTATTTAAAACATAAGTCACATATTTCTGTAACAAATAATTGAAGATACTTTTGCTTTGGACTAAACTAAACAGTTTTACCCGATTTATTATAATATATTTGAAAGAAAGATGGATCTACACGATGAATCAATTCCATCGTTAAAAGGAAGTAAAGTCTTCCGAAAAAGAAACGAGCTTCTTGATTTAGGTCATGAAGTTGTCGTCCAGACCAGCTGTAGGTTGACGAAAAACCTAGAAAAGTCATCTCTAAAATCAGCAGGAAATCCACGGACCTCGGCATAAAACAGGGTCGCCAAGTGGTCAGACTTATCCTAACCATGAGAGAATCTGTCTTGTAAAAATGGGGAGGACGCCATGCAAATTAGCTGGATAAGACTAATGAATCAGATCCCCAGAAAGGATAATCTCCTTTAAAGATCAAAAATCAGCTTTTAAGACTGATATTACTCAATCCTAGAGATTGACCTTAAAGATTGAGAATTACAAACTCATGGAATTCGATGATATCTAAACTCGAGCTTGAACGAGAAAATATTTTGATCAAATTTCAAACCAATTTGTTTTCTGAAAACCCATTTTCAATGCGTTCATTACCATTGAACGTAAAATCCTAGGAATTCACCTGGAATTCATTAGGTCACCTGAACCAAATCAGATGTCAACCGTAAGAACGGTGGTTGCATAGCATGGTCAAAGACAGGTTGTGCCAGACCATAAAATTATAAGGGTGAGCTTTACTATTGCTCCTACAAAGGATAGTAATTGCGTCTGACACGTTATAGACCATAATTAAAAGCATGTCAGGGGACATTACCTTAACAGTTGCTTGTTCAACGCTTTACTTTACAACCAAACGGTAGTTTATCGAAAGGTAATATACGGAACAAGTATACTGAACGTGTTGCTTTCCCAATACAAGGTTAGCAAGTGGGTGACACAAAACCATAAGTTTTGAGCTAAAATTTTCAAATCTGAAACCCACCAACTCACAAAAACATTTTGCAAACACCGGTGAAGGGTTATTCCAGAAAACTTATCTAGGGTAAAAACTAGATTGAATTTTCAAAAAGATCAAATGTTTTCATAAAGATCCAATTTCCTTAAGGATCTAAATTTTTATAGTCATATGGGGACTGTAAACCATAACGTTACTACCATTGTTCATACCGCCGTAATGAAATCATTGATGTACAAAGTGTGAATAATAAAGAAGTGATTCTAGTATGTTGTTATTCAAGACTATATTGCTTAAGGACAAGCAACGCTCAAGTGTGGGAATATTTGATAATGCTAAAAACGAACATATATTTCATAGCATTAATCCTCAAGAAAGACAAGCTTTTAGTTGCAACTGTTCTATTTACAAGTGATATTCGTTTAAATAATAAAAGGTGAAGACAAAAGACAGATTCGACGAATTGAAGACGCAAACGACCAAAAAGCTCAAAAGTACAAAATACAATCAAAGTGGTTCAAATTATTGATGAGAAACGTCTCAAAATTACAAGAGTACAAGGCGCAAAACGCAAAGTACAAGATATTAAATTATACGAAAGGACGTTTGAAAATCCGGAACCGAGACATGAACCAACTTTCAACGTACGACGCAACGGATCGGAAATTATAAATTAACTATGTATATAAATAAAATATAATATATAATTAATTATATAAATTATATATATATTATATTTATATTTATAAAACCGTCGGCAGCATTGGATCCTGGTTTGGTGAGCTGAAAAAGTGGGCTCCGCACTCGCGGAGGTCTGAAGACCAATATGGACCGCACTCGCGGAGGTCCATATGCCTATAAAAGAAACTGCATTTCAACGATTTTAAAATACGTTTTATATATTTATATTTATATTTTCTTTACCCAATTTATGTATCAAGTGTCACTCCAAATCGTAAACTCAATTTGTAATTTTAATTTTAAGTTAGTGATAATAATAAGGTTCGATTAATCGAATGTTTTAAGGTAAGTCGAAACTCTGTCCGTGTACCACTACGCTATTAATACCCACTGTAAGTTATGTTTATATTATTTTCATTAATGTCTCGTAGCTAAGTTATTATTATGCTTATTTGAGCCGAAGTAATCATGATGTTGGACTAAAATATTAAGACGGGGTAATTGGGCTTTGTACCATATTTGGGGTTTGAACAAAAGAACGACACTTGTGGAAATTAGACTATGGGCTATTAATGGGCTTTATATTTGTTTAACTAAATGATAGTTTGTTAATTTTAATATAAATATTTACAATTGGACGTACCTATAAATAACCATATACACTCGATCGGACACGATGGGCGGGATATTTATATGTACGAATAATCGTTCATTTAACCGGACACGGGAATGGATTAATAGTCTATGGAATTATTAAAACAGGGGTGAAATTATGTACAAGGACACTTGGCATAATTGATAACAAAGTAATAAAACCTTGTTACAGTTTAAGTCCCCAATTAGTTGGAATATTTAACTTCGGGTATAAGGATAATTTGACGAGGACACTCGCACTTTATATTTATGACTGATGGACTGTTATAGACAAAAACCAGACGGACATATTAAATAATCCAGGACAAAGGACAATTAACCCATGGGCATAAAACTAAAATCAACACGTCAAACATCATGATTACGGAAGTTTAAATAAGCACAATTCCTTTATTTTCATATTTAATTGCACTTTTAATTATCGCACTTTTATTTATTGTCATTGTATTTAATTGCACTTTTAATTATCGTACTTTTTAATTATCGCAAGTTTATTTTATCGCACTTTTATTTATCGCAATTTCATTATCGTTATTTACTTTACGCTTTAAATTAAGTCTTTTATTTATTTAATATTTTACATTAGGTTTTAACTGCGACTAAAGTTTTAAAAATTAACAAACCGGTCATTAAACGGTAAAAACCCCCTTTTATAATAATAATATTACTTATATATATTTGTATTTTTATAAATTAAAACTAATATAGCGTTAAGCTTTGTTTAAAAGATTCCCTGTGGAACGAACCGGACTTACTAAAAACTACACTACTGTACGATTAGGTACACTGCCTATAAGTGTTGTAGCAAGGTTTAGTTATATCCGTTCTATAAATAAATAAATATCTTGTGTAAAATTGTATCGTATTTAATAGTTTTTCCTAGTAAAATATAAGCTATTTCATATACACCTCGCATAACATCAAGTTCTATGAATGGAAATGATGTTCTAGCACAGTTTTGAAGTCAAAGTATAGCTTCGAAAGATGTAGGAATCTAAAAATGATGTCTTTTGTTAAATCTTGACTTGGATTTTGATTTGTCAAAATCAAAATATGTAATCAAATTTAGATGAGTATGATTGTTTTGATTTTTATAAAGAATATATATATTGTTGTGAAAGTAGTGAGTATAGTTGATAATTTGCTGAATCATAATCGAAGAATGTAACATATTAATTGTGAATTTATATATCTCTCGGGTATTACCTACCCGTTAAAATATTCTCACCATTAACAGTTTGTATAAAAGAATTTTCTTAACTACAATCTTTATGAAAATATATCTACATATATATATTTTCTTTAGATGTAATTATGGATTTAATGAGTTAACATAATATTAATCTCATCTGATTTTCGACTTGGACTAGAATATATAATCTCTAAAACTTTTAGAAACTACATATTTTCTGCAGAATATTTCTTCAATGATGTTATGAATCAATACTTCATCGTTTGTTGTTGTTGGTATTCCTTTGTATCTACAGGGCGTATGACACTGGTGTTCGTGGGACAGATTGTAAAGTTGAAGTTTACGACGCGGTTGTGGTTGGTGGTGGTAATGGTACTGTTGGTGTTTGTAATCTTTGCACCATATTCTCTAAAGCCACTACCCGAGCACGAAGCTCGTTGACTTCTTCTATTACATCGGGATGATTGCCGGTTCGGACGAGTGGGTGAATGAGATCTAGAATGTGAGATAGCATATAATTATGACGAGATACTCTGGAAATAAGAGAGAAAATGGTATTACGAACAGGTTCACCGGTAAGTGCTTCAGGTTCTTCGCCAAGAGGGGAATGTGGTGGATGGAAGGGATCACCTTCTTCTTGTCTTCAATGACTAAGTAGGCTACGAACCCATCCCCAATTCATCTAGAATAGGTGATGGCTGATTGGTTGATCCATTCCGGTTACACTGTCTTCGGAGTTCAGGTGAATATCCATATCGGAATAGCTGTCGGAGTTTACGGAATTTGAACTAGATACAGGATCCATTTCGTGTAATCAAGGAAAAGATTTTTGGAATGAAATAGATTATAGGACTAATTTAGTACTCCTTAATACATATTTTACATATGTATTTATAATACCAGAATCCCATAAGTTACGGAGGATTTTACGGAAGATGTCAGGCAAAGTTTACTGTAATAGATATGCCAAGATATGAATTTTGTCTATACACTATCTATGCAATCAATGCAGTAAGACGCGTTTAGACTAAGAATGATAAGCAGGTAATTTCCGACAAGAAGTGATAAGCAAAACTTTTGACATGCAGACACAGTCGAAGTTCAGACTTACTAATGCATCCTAACAACTATCAGTTAGACACACTCATGCAAGACCTGGTTCGCTAAGACCAACGCTCTGATACCAACTGTGAAGATCGCTCCAAATCCATATGGACGAACACGTCATTCATCGATTTCATTGCGAGGTATTTGACCTCTATATGATACGTTTTGTAAACATTGCATTCTTTTGAAAAGGCACACCATAAATGAATATTTAAATCAAAGGTTTTCCACATCTGATGATTTCTACATATAGACAATCATCGTAAATAATAGTTTACAATAATACTTCCGTTGACAATGCAGTCAAAATAAGATACATGGTGATGATTTGGTGAATACAATGTTTCCTTGAAAAATATGTCATGTAAGACTCCATGCACATAGCTTGTCTAACATATAAGCAAACAACGGAAGACTTCTAGAAACCTGAGAATAAACATGCTTAAAAGTGTCAACACAAAGGTTGGTGAGTTCATAGTTTTATTGTTGCGCATAATCTATATATAAAGGTGGATCACAAGATTTCAGTTGTTTCATCCAGAAATGTTTATCAAATTATTCTACAAGATTGAGCACCCTGGTAACTAAACTTTAACGTCTATATAATAAGTACCCCTGTTTTAACATACATGCAACCAACATGTACAATACACGTAAACCAACGTGTACTAAACTCAAATAGCATACGTCTGTTTTATAGTTCAGGCAAGGGTTTCTATACCTGGAACAGACGGGGATGTCAAGCCCTATGGATCCATATATAACTACTCGCGCCAACCAGTTCTTATAACCGGCAGTTACTAGTTACCAAAGCTAAGGGATTTTCGGTTCAAACTCAATGTAGAATTTAGTATGTACTTGTGTCCATTACGTTTAAAATAAAGTGCATGTATTCTCAGCCCAAAAATATAGATTGCAAAAGCAATTAAAAAGGGAGCAAATGAAACTCACCTTAGCAGCACATAAGGTCATTCACCAAAAAGTGACCGAAACTCGGAATGCAAAATTAACCGTAGATCTCAACCTAGAGAACATATGTTGGTCAATACATGTCTGATAAGCTAGGTTGGATCATAGTGTATCACAATCCTAATGCTCGAGATCAACATACAAAAGTTTATCAAAAGTCATTTCAAAAAGTCAATCTGACTTAATACTATAGTTGAATGATCATGGCAATCGAAACATTTTAACATTTCACATAGTTTCCCAATTCTTGTAAAATTAGACTGTAGTTTTTATAAGGCTTTAAAACATGATAAAACAGTCAATTTTGATAATTGTTCAACAAAACGAGACGTGCCTTATATAAGGATTCATTTACTCGGCTGGTAATATTCAAAAATCTAATTTATCAATCTTACAAACAAGTTGTTTAAATATCAATTGCAGATTCAAGAGTAATTTCAATTAATGTCAATCATAATTCAGTTGATCATATATTTTAATTCGTTCGCCGAAATTACGCGATTTCTAAATGAAAAGTTATTGATTTTTCGCAAGCTTTCCAAAAACATGCATATCATATACCTTTTATCAGTAATATATGTATTTAATTCGTGATTCATTATAAACTGTTTAACGACGAAATTTAGCATACAAGCATGAATAAACATATATACTCGAGCACTAGACATGTATACACTATTAATATATAAAAGATAAGATATGAATGCTCACGTATCAATATTGTGATTCAATATTGCAGGAAAGTACGTAGACGCAACAGAGATGATAAAAACACTAGGTTTGACTTGCGAACAATACCTATGAACATTACCCATAACCTCCAAAGCTATAACCCATAATTTTCCTTAGCTCTATCCCGCTCATAAAATTCGTTTTGAAAATCACCCGAGCATAACTCCGTCGTAGTATTTTATGTATACTACTAATACTTAATTTGAATATTGCACTAGAATTATTACGGAATAAAAATATATGAAATAAATATGTACATATATGTGTATGTTTCTGCAATCGATCGATCGATCAATATATATAGTTAGAAAATAATATTATAATAATAAAAGGAATCAAACGTGTTTAATTATAATAATATAATAAAATAATAAAGTAATAAAATAATAATATAATAATAAAAGGAATCGTACGTTTATAATTATAATATAATAATATAATAATATAATAAAGTAATAATATAATAATAAAATAATAATATAATAAAGTAGAATATAATAATATAATAATAAAATCTAATCGATTAAAATTTTAAAAGTCGTATTTTTAAAATACTTCAGAGGTATTTTATGTAACTTATAATTAATAATTTCAATCATGTCGCTTTCATGTGAATAGTAAATTAATTAATTTCGTTTCATTTACTATTCATATGAATAGTAAATGAATTAATTTCGATTCAACTATTTAAGCTACACGTTATTGTACGTTGTGCTTTACAAATTGTACATTTTTAATTTAACTTCGTTTCTTAAAAAAAATTACAAAATTTATATCATAAAAATAAAACGACCTAATAGGTAAAAATTTTAATTTGAAAAGCATCGTTTAATAGTAAATTTTTATCATTTCATATATAAATATTATTCGCATGATTTCGTATATATTGAAAACTCTTATGTTTATATAATACATGTTATGACGTTCGTGAATCGTCGGACAAACAGGGTAATTGAATAGTTCAAGAATTTTGAGATTCAGTTTTATAGACTTTGCTTATCGTGTCGGAAACGTTAAAGATTAAATTTAAATTTGGTCAGAAATTTCCGGGTCATCACATCTGTCCTCAAATCTATCAAAGAGGCATGAAGGGGAGAGCAACTAGAAGTTGAACCTTATCAGCTGTATGAAGGCTCAGAAGTTTATGAGAAAATGTTGTTATGCCATTTTTGCACATGTGAAAAAAATAGAAGCCGAAAGAGAGGAGCATTGATGATGTGTTCGTGATAAGAGAATTTCCCGAAGTCTTTCCAGAGGAATTGCTGGGATTACCTACACATAGATCTGTAGAATTTCATATAGATCTAGTACCGGGAGCTGCACTTGTAACTCACTCACCTTATAGACGTTCTCCTTCGGAGATGCAAGAAATGCAAAGTCACTTGCAAGATTTGCTTGACCGAGGATTTATCCGAACTTGTTCTTCACCGTGGGGAGCTCTAGTTTTGTTTGTTAAGAAGAAAGATGGATCTTTCAGGATGTGTATCGACTACCGTGAATTGAATAAGTTAACGATAAAGAATCGATACCCTCTTCTGAGAATTGACGATTTGTTTGATCAGCTACAAGGGTCAAGTGTTTTCTCAAAAATTGATCCGAGGTCAGGTTATCACCAGTTGACGGTGAAGGAAACTGATATTTTCTAAGACTGCATTCAGAATACGCTACGGTCATTATGAGTTTTTGGTTATGCCGTTAGGATTGACTAATGCACCAGCCGTGTTCATGGATCTTATGAACTGTGAGTGTAGTCTGTAACTGGACAAGTTTGTTATTGTATTTATAGGTGATAATCAAATTTACTCAAGAAATGATCAAGAGCACGTACGATACTTAAGATTAACGCTAGATATGTTCAGGAAAGAAGAGTTGTACACTAAGTTCTCCAAGTGTGACTTTTGGTTGAAAGAGGTGCAATTTCTCGGTCAAAATGTTAGTAGTCAGGGAATTCAAGTTGACCTTAAGATTGAAGCCATTGATAAATGAGAAAGCCCGAAGACTACGACGCTGATACGTCAATTTTTAGGCATGGTTGGTTACTATCGAAGATTTATTCAAGATTTCTCTCGAGTGGCCAAACCGCTAACAGCATTGACACTTAAAGGGAAAAAGTATGATTGGACTTTTGAACAGGAAACCGCGTTCCAACTATTGAAGAAGAAATTAACCTCACGTATCTTATCACTACCCGAAGGAAACGATGAATTTGTTATATACTGTGACGCTTCGCGTCAGGGTTTTGGTTGTGTTTTGATGCAACGAACCAAAGTTATTGTTTATGCATCACGACAACTTAAAGTACATGAACAGAACTACACGACTCATGATTTGGAGTTGGGTGCCTTAGTTTTTGCACTTAAGATGTGGAGACATTACCTCTATGGAACCAAGTGCACTATATTTACCGATCACAAAAGCCTCCAACATATCTTTGACCAGAAACAACTGAACATGAGACAACGTCATTGGGTCGAATTGTTAAATGACTATGATTGTGAAATTCACTATCACCCAGGAAAGACTAACGTAGTAGCCGATGCTCAAAGTCGGAAGGAAATAGTTAAATCTATAAGAGTTCGAGCTCTAAATATGACTATCCGAATAAATCTCCCAATGCAAATCCTTGAGGCATAAGTGAATGCCTTAAAGGAGGAGATTGTGAAGGATTAAATGATTAAGGGTTTGAATAAACTGTAACTTATAGTTTTTAATTTTTTTACATGCATTTGAGTTATATAAAACATGAAAGAAACTTGTATATTGATCGGTTATTGCCATTGCTAAAGTCAAATACAAAGTCAAAATTAAATACAAAGTCAAAGTTAAAGTCAAAGTCAAATATATATTTTTCTAGCATATATGTGTCCCTGTGTTTAAAATAAAAGCTACGCACCTTCAATATCTGTCTTCTAAGTTGCAAAAACAGTTGCATAATCACATGCATTACCTCATTCACCATCAACCCATGCATAATAAATTAGTCTTCACAAGAAACATGTTTCATCCTCTTGCTTTTTTCTATCCCTTTTAAAATCACACATAAATCCACAAATTCAAACAAATTTACTCACCAAAAATGGCTCATGAAGATGAACAAGATCGAGACATCAAACGCTTTCACTACCCACTCGACCCAAACAGCTATCAAATCCTCGAACAAATTGGCCGAGGATGTCGTGCCATCGTTTACAAAGCCTTATGTACCACCACCTCAAGTGTTGTCGCCATCAAATCCATCGATCTTGATCGATCAACTTCTGACGATTTTGATAATATTCGTCGAGAGGCTAAAACAATGTCTCTTTTATCTCATCCTAACGTCCTAAAAGCGCACTGTTCGTTCACAGTTGGCCGACGTCTTTGGGTAGTGATGCCCTTTATGTCTGCTGGCTCTCTTCAATCCATTATCGCGTCTTCTTTTCGTAATGGCATTTCAGAGTCATGTATTTCGATAATTCTAAAAGAAACTTTAATGGGATTGTGCTATCTTCATGATCAAGGACACCTTCATAGAGATATTAAAGCTGGCAATATATTGATGGATACAAACGGCTCAATCAAGTTAGCTGATTTTGGTGTTTCGGCGTCTGTTTATGAATCAAGTTCTCGTTGTCTTAAGCTTAATGAGATAACCGGAACGCCTTATTGGATGGCACCTGAAGTTATACATTCATATAATGGCTATAGTTACAAAGCTGATATATGGTCATTTGGTATCACTGCACTTGAATTAGCACTTGGAAGACCTCCATTATCGCACCTTCCATTTTCGGAATCCTTAGTGGTGAAAATAGCGAAAGGGTTGCGATTTTGTGATTACCAGAAAGAAGAAGAAAAAGGGAATAAGAATTACCCGAAGTTGTCGAAATATTTCAAGGAAATGGTAGGACTATGTCTTGAACAAGATCCTTTGAAGCGGCCTAATACGGAGAAACTTTTGAAGCATTATTTTTTCAAGAATTGTAAAGGGTGTGATTTTCTTGTAAAGAATTTGCTTCAAGGATTGCCTTCTGTGGAACATAGGTTTAAAGAAACTAAGCTTCAAAGAGTTGGATCAATGAGTAATAAAGAATTAAAAGATGATGACGATGATGATGATAATGAAGAAGAGATAGATGAGTGTTTGATTGGGAGTAATATGGTGAAGAAAAACAGGAGGATTAGTGGATGGAATTTCAGTTTGGATGCTTGTGAGTTGGATCCTTTGTTTCCAATTGGTGACACAACTACATGTATCTCCAAGGATCTTGATCAAGGTATGCATATATTAGTATAATAAATTAATCCCTTCGTCTCTATATTATTGTCCGATTATCTCAAATTAATTGTTTATGTACTTAAATCGATAAAAAACAATGAGTTATAGCATGAAGCATCCTTAATATATCATGTAACACAATAAAAAAGTAAAGGGTGAAATTGTAATTGTAATCTTAGTTGAAGTAGAGTTTAATAATAATATATTTTTGGAATAGTGTGTCTTTTGTAAGTGAACTTTAAAATTATGATGGATGGAGTAATAATTTGTAAACAATTTAGAATGGGAAATTGTTCAAAATACACTTTTTTTTAAGGCTTCAAACAAAATACAATTTTTTTTAAAAAAATTGTCTTTTTACACCATTCGGTAGACGGATTTCCGTCTACCACCTTTATCTGTCGTCTACTACCATTTTTACAAAGTAATCGACGGTGAGATGAAGGTGGTAGACGAATTCCCGTCTACTGGCAGGGTTAGTAAACAGCGAGAACAAAGCAGTAGACAGACATTTACAAAGTAGTCGACCGTCTACTGCCTTGTTGTTGCTGTCTACTGCCTTGTTGTTGCTGTCTACTGTCTTGTTGTTGCTGTAGACAGACACTAACAAGGCAGTAGACAGCAACAACAAGGCAGTAGACAGTAACAACAAGGCAGTAGACAGTCGACTACTTTGTAAATGTCTGTCTACTGCTTTGTTCTCGCTGTCTACTAACCCTGCCAGTAGACGGGAATTCGTCTACCACCTTTATCTCACCGTCGACTACTTTGTAAAAATGGTAGTAGACGACAGATAAAGGTGGTAGACGGAAGACACTAACAAGGCAGTAGACAGCAACAACAAGGCAGTAGACAGTCACAACAAGGCAGTAGACAGTCGACTACTTTGTAAATGTCTGTCTACTGCTTTGTTCTCGCTGTCTACTAACCCTGCCAGTAGACGGGAATTCGTCTACCACCTTTATCTCACCGTCGACTACTTTGTAAAAATGGTAGTAGACGACAGATAAAGGGGGTAGACGAAAATCCCGTCTACCGAATGGTGTAAAAAGACAATTTTTTAAAAAAAAATGTATTTTGTTTGAAGCCTTAAAAAAATGTATTTTGATCAATTTCCCATTTAGAATTCTCCGGAGTATCAACTTTATTTTATCTTTTTTGGTTTCATTTACTCCACAATACACAATATGTTCTTTCATTGTTTACATGTGCATACCTTGACATTTAGGTTTACCAATTATCACAAGTCCCAAAGATGATGCTTTTGTGAAGAAAATTACACATGGGAGTGAAAGTGTGATTTCTCAAAAGGAAGGGGAGTTGGAAGTAAACAACACAAGTTCACCTAGTGCACGTTGTGATGGAGACGTTGATATTGGTGGGGTTGATGGGGAAGTTGTGGTGAGGAGTCTAAAGACATTGAAGAAGAGTTTGGATGATCAAAGGGAGAAAGTAATGTATTTGCTTGCGGTTATTGACGCCGGAGAAACTGAAGGTGGTGGTGATGAAACTGGTGGCAAAGAAGAGCAACTAATGCAAGTGATTGAGAAGCTAAGATTGGAGTTAGAGAATGAGAAGAGAAAGAGGTCTAGTTTGGAAATGGAGTTGGCTTTTTTGAAGATGCATTTCACTAGTACTTGTGATATCTAATTTGTCTTAAGTTTTTATTAGTGGTCTATTACTACTTTCTACTAATAAAAAGTTCAGATAAATTACCACAATGGTTTATTTACTTGATTATTTATAAACGGATAAAGTTGTTTTTTAGACTATCTGAGGTGAAGAGCGAATAAATTTACTCATATGTACACGAATTAATCGAGATTATTTGTACAAATAAGAAATCGCGACTCATAAGGTCATAATGGAACAATAGTACTTATTTCTATTTAACATCTCATAGGGTAAATATGAAATACCATGTATTATACACAAAAGTAGCTTCACGTGATATCTTCTTAATGATTTTTTTTCACCAAAGTACATTCTCTATGTACTAAATTGCGAAGTATGTTATTTAATTTTTAATCTTTTTAGTCTTGTTTGGTATTAGCCCCTTGAGGATGGGATAACTGAATAATAGTGTTGTCCATGACATGAAAACTTGGCCAAACATCTCATCAAGATTACCATTCTTTATTACTCCCTTCACTCCACCAACAAAGCTAACAGCATTCAACAAAACCATGAATGTCAATGGTATCATGAACATCTTTGCTCCTTCAAAATCAAATGTTCCATTCTCATATTTCGCGAGTTTTTCTTGGTCAACAACTTTGTTTGTCAATCTAAAATTTGCTTTCGCAACACCAATTGACTTCATCATCACATCAAGACAACCAAACAACAACGCGCTAACACATTTTATGAAATAAATCCTTTGCTCGTTCCACCATGTCACTATTGATCCATCGCTTGATACCACTTCGTAAAAATGTTGCAGAAGTGAAGATACATAGACCGTTGCAAACACTTTAAACCATGGACTAGAAGCCTGAAAATGAAATGTATAACTTTGTTAAGTTATAAGTACTCCAACAAAACAACACTTTATAAAGGAAAGTAAGAATTAAGGTAAAGATTGATTAAGTGTACCGTGGGATACAATGAAACGCCGTTAAAAAGACACAATTGTGGTATGGTTCCGTAAAGTAGACATGCGATTGACAAAAACGGAGTGAACATGAAGTACGCGTAACACATGCTTTGTAGGATTGACATTTTTGAGGCCCCATAGACAAGAGGGCTGAATCTAGATAGACCAACTTGAAGCAAACCGGATGACCATTTCATTAGTTGAACCAGGGCATCTTTCATGTCAATAGTCGTGCAACCCAAGAAACATGGTCTATTAGGATACAAATAAACCGACTTCCATCCTCTTGTATGTAATATATAACCTGTGAAGCTGCTCTCTAGCAATGAATCATATGAGTAACCGATCTGTTTACCCCATTTGGTGCTATTTTCAAAAGAGCATGAAGCGAGCTTCTTGGCTTCTTCTAAAATGGCGGTCGTGAAGTGGTCCATTTGACTTTCTTCGTTCGTGTTAACTTTTAACGAATTCATAAATTTAGTTGACTTACCAAAGGTGTCTTCTGGATTTAGGAGATGTTCGTCTGATGATTGTAGGTTCAAATCTTATTAGTTATACAATAGGCAAAGATATGATATATAATCAGAATACTTAAAGGAAATCGAATGATACATACCTTGTTCGTTGGGAGATCCATACAAGGCTTTTTTCCTCAAGTAATAACCTGTTCCTGAACAAATTGTGCCTCCAATCCCATCCATCCCTTGATATTTTGTCTGAAAATGAAGGAAACATTAATCTTCGAGATATAACAAATTGACCTAAAAACAAGACTAATTTTGTCTGCAGTACTAAGAAGCATATTTCTAAGTATGCGTGTTTGCAGACAAAATAAGACATTATTTTATTTTATGTCTTAAGAAAGATAAACGGTCTGCAGATTGCGGGCGCGCAGTAAAAAGACATAATAAAACATAATAAGATTTAAAAGACACCTAAATGTCCAATGCTATGCTATTGTACCAGTGTTGTGCCCATAAACTTGTATTTATAAAAAGCCTGAATGATGTTCTGTACGAACAGTGTATAGAAGAAAAAATTAAAATTGTAAAATGAATTCACCTTGTATGCGGATCTTGCTTGGCCATCATAGATATCCTTTTGGCTAACGTTATAGAAAATTTGGGGGAATTGAACGAAAGCAAGCGAACTTGAAATTTTTGAATCAAGATGGAAACACATGGCCTGTTTTGCAGAACTGGGTTCGTTGCAATACATGTCACAATCCAACACGAGCATGTATGGAGCGTTACTCAAAACTCCAGAAACTCGAAGCTGCAAAGACCATGATACATTTATATGATCAGAATTAGATTTTCGTTAGTTTAATGAATCCAACTTAATTACAAGGATCTAAAAGTTTAAGTTTTTGTGGATCATACAAGAGTATTTAAAGCTCCAGCTTTAAAACGGTGAGGAAGAGATGGTCTTTTTTCGCGCGATACGTAGACAAGAAGCGGCATTTGAACTTGGTCATCCGTGCTCTTTAAGCTGTCATGTACTATCTGAATATGATGTAAATCAGAACATGAGCCTTATGAATATTTTATTGTTTTTTAAAAATTTGTGGTGATTAATAAGTTATATCTTGAGATCATGACGATCATAGTAAAATAGTTAAAAGAAACTTACCTCAACACAAGGCGACCGATCATTGACTGTAGAGGCTCCATTGGTTTTACGTTCAACGTTATCTTTAAATTGTTCATATGCTAACTACAAAATCATCATTTACAATTCATAAATAATGGATTAATTGCAAAAATAACAGGTTTAAAAATTTCTGTTCAATAGAGTAATCTGTTAAATCCAATGCTAATTGTCGCTATTGATAATGTTGGATAGTGGCTCAATTCCAAATTGAGTTGTCTACTTGGCTACGTAACAAATATGTACATACACATGTTTCTCAATTATCTTGCAAGATTGGAAGTCAAAAGAAAGAAAGAAAAGAATAGTAACTAACTATTAGTTTGAAGACTTTGCTTAAAACATGTGTTTTGAACAAATGAAGGTAAGCTATACTTGCATTCATACGGATTCATTTCAACTATAAAATGAGTTCCTGGAACGTTTGCTAGTAAAATCCATCTCTGCTTCCGCCCGTGGACCATGCCTCACGCCGAACCACATAAAACTTTGCGTCTTTATTTATTGTTTAATTGTTCTATTAATTTCTCGGGTCTTGAAAGTGCGCAAATCACAACAGATAATACTATTATGTATATGTATGTATATGATAATTATTGAAATATTTATTGTTATTTCCGGTACTCACCTTCATATTCTCTTCATCTGCTTCAAATTCCTCAGTTCGAAAAAGCAATTCATCATGTCCATAAGTAGAGAAAAACGACTCCGGACACCTACTTTTAATCCCATATTTTCTGCAAAACGGCAACCAAGTCTTCGCAAAAGAACACGCTTCATTCATAGCATAAAGCGTAGAAGGTGAACCACCATCATCCGATAAATAAACAGCCAGTTTATCATAAGGATAATCAAGTCCCATAGCAGACAAAACCGTATTCATAACTTCAATCGTAGGCTCTTTAATAGGATCAGCGGTACATATAAACACGTCCACTTTAGGTAACTCATGATCATCAGGAAGATTATAAAGTGAAACAGATCTAGCAACTGGAAGCCATCTAAACGCTTGTGATAGGAACCAAACGAACGCGAATATAAGTTCGGCAAAAGTGACTAGAGCCCATGGTAAAATGGGTACATCACCATGTAGTAAGTTGTTGAACCTGTAGTATAAAATGGCTAATACGGCTGTTAAGTGGAAGAGTATGTGAAGTCTTTGAGCCGTGGCTCGTGGTTCTTGAACCGAGCACGTGTTGAGAGAGGTTGTGGCGGTGTAGCGGTGGGAGACGGAGGCGGCTGCCATTGATTTCTTGCAGGATGTTTGTTTGTGGATTTTTTGGTTACGAAAGAAGGATGGATGATGCTATTTAACTCCAAAAGTAATATGGTCTTATATGATGATCCTAAGTTTTGTCACTATTTCCAACCTTATTTTTGTTTTATTTTAGGAGTACCAAAATTTGTGTATTATGTTTAAGTTAACCAAAATCAATATTTGAATTTATCCACTTTAAATATGGTTTTTGTCGACCTAGTTAACTCAGACATAAAATACTTTAATTTGGTTTGGGATTTGGGTTCCTTTCAAAGACATCAATTGTTATCAACGCCCTTCGTCTACGATGCTTTGACATGACAACATTTGGTATACGTTATTATTAATTATTATTATATTATTATATTATTTAATATTTAATTATATTTGTTAACTTACCAATCAGTCAGTGGCGGATCTAGAATTGGTAGTCACGTGTCACCGGTTAAAACCCTAAAAAAAAATTAGATGGCTTATTTCAATGGTGTCACCCATAAAAATTTACACTATCCACTGGTATCACTAGTTAAAAAACCAGAAATTTTTTCACTAAATCGCGTATTTCAGTAGTGTCTCGTGCAACCATTCAACAACAATACAGCCGCCCAATCACCTCACCTTCTAAAACATCCAAAATATAACAAACAAAATTCCGTTTATTTTAATTCAGCCAAGAGCCAAAAGATACAAGACAAATTCTTTTTATTTTTAAAACTAGAGTTTGCGATATCAAGTTGTTTGTTAATAGCGGTATGTAATATGACATCTAATTTATCCTAAGTTATTATTATCAAAATCATTCACATTCACATTCACAATGGCTCTAAAATATGTTACTCATTTCCTTGTAGCATTACTTATTCTATTACTCCTCCATCTAAAACACAAAACCAAACCATGAACAGTAACCCTGACGGCGTCATGCTAACGTGATCATCCACTTTAACTAATAAAAATAGGTATATTCTCTATTTGATATGCTTGCTCTCAGCATGGCCTTTAATTTTTAAACAGTCATATTTATAGTCTCACTATGCAAATGATAAACCGGAAAGAAAAAAAAAAAATGAGGAATCAAAAGCGCCACAGAAATTTGCATACGGAGTGTCAGAAACAACCTTCTAGATTGAGCAACTACAACACATGTCGATTACCACGTTTCAAGTACCAGAAAGAAAACTTACCAAACTATACAGAACGCGTCAAATAATACTTGATGTGAAGAGAATAGTTTAAACAAACTTCCACAATGTTGAATCAGTACTTGACTGACTGCCATTGTTATTTAGAAGGTTCTGCATCCATTTAATTTTGTTAACAAGTTCCTCCAGATCGATTACGGCTGCTTCCAGTGTATCTTCATGCTTTATGTTCAAGTCTTTACTAAAATGAATACCACCCTCATCTGCAACTGCCGGTGCCGCTTCTGCTGCTGATTTCTTCTCTTCCACACGCAAACTCGTAATACTATCGAAGGATTCCACACATTCATCATCCATTTTCACATCTTCAGTCTGCTTTTTTTCTTCACAAACAACGGTATCCATCAGATTTGAATTATGTGTTTCAGTATCACCCAATATCGCATCTTCAGCCTGCACTTTTTCCTCACAATTAACAGGAACTGAACTCTGTGTCTCTGTATTTGCATGCACATCATCATCATCATCATCATCATCAACCATTTTCACATCTTCACTCGCCACTTTTTCATCAAGAACAACAGCATTTACAGGATTTGAACTTTGCCTTTCTGCATGTCCTTCCGCTAAATCATCAACCATTTTATCGTCACAAATAACGGTATCCACATGACCTGAATTTTGTCTCTCTGTGTCTCCCTCAGCTGATAAACGAGTGCTAGAAGATGCATTGAGAGGTGAACCAAGAGAAATTGACTCCTGATTCATGCCTAAAACAAGTACAGTTACAAACAAATCTAAGATTAGCATGCAATATTAAGAGATAGAACTGTTTACTCGCATGGGCTTATTACATCTAAGTTACTTTACGTACATGTAATAAGCAATTCCTCCTGTCAAAGGGCGTACAAACAACAATTGATCACATGCTTCAAAACAAAACAAAACACTATAACTAAAAGTACGAAGTATAATAGAACTTTTTTTAGAAAAGAGAATAAGAGAAAACTAGTTGAAAAGAAGTGTACTAACTATGATAGTAAGATGTTCAAGCATTGCATTTTAAGGTAAATGGTGATACTAATCAACCGTCGTAATATTTTAGATAATTTACTACCAGTTAGCAGACGGGTCTTAAAAATGTAGATTAAAATGGCCAACAAAAATAGAAAGACAAATTATATAAGAATTGCAAGCATTGGCCTACAAAAGTAACTCACCTTGCTTTGATGGAAAGATAAGCTGTGCACCACATGAAGTCCTACCACCCTGCATGAAAAAAATTAAACTTAAATAAGAACAAGGTTATATTAACACCACTTAAATCTGTTACAATTATGAAAGAATCAAATAGGCAGGAAAAAAAAAGTAATTCAAATAAAATAAAATAAAAAAGTGGAGAGAGAGAGAGAGAGAGAGAGAGAGAGAGAGAGAGAGAGAGAGAGAGAGGCACCAGAGTAGGCAAAGTCCAGCCATTTCTTTCGGACCAATCTAAGTAGGGTCGTAAATCTTTACATAATGCTTCGTATGTCTCACCTTCTACCCCTTCTCCAGCTGGGGGCATTGGCAACTCAATCTACAGATGGTGGAAACATGAATACAAATCAAAAAAAGGGAAGGAAAAAGAAACTAAGAATCATAAATGGTATGTGTATTTAACTATTTATTTGTAATAATATATCAGATACATTCTTCCTAACGAAACGTTTTAAGAAGTAAAAATAACATCACAAGAGTGTTTCAGATGTTTATAAAACCTGATATAAAGATAGCTAAAAAATTTATACCTTGAAAGTTAACTCTCCAAGTTAATGTAATTAAATAATTTTTGACAACAAACACAATAGTATACTAATAAATTCTAACAGGTTGCACAAGTCAAATTCTTTACCTTAACCTTGTCATCGCTCAACACTTCGACAACCCTTGCAGACCAATAAACACCTTCATAATTCCAATCTACCTTATCATCAACCTTAAATGTACCATCAAATACAACACAAACTTCGGAAATTGAGTTAGCATCTGGCATTTCATCTTTTTTATATGTTAGCGGATAGCGAGGCCGCACCATTAGTTGTCTTTTAATGTGCCTTGTCTTTCTTCCATAAGGAGGCTGTTCGAATATCTGTTCCCAACTTATCTCTGCAAACACATTAACAATTAACTTTATCTGAAATCTATTATTTTATAAAACTTTAAGAACAAGAAACCAGATGAGAGAACACAATCAACATAGAAGAATGTAGTATAAGAAAAGTGACAACGGGCAACTAAGTTTATGCCTCATGATGACTAATAAATTGCAATCAGAAACATAATATTCTGAAGTTAATGAAAAAAGTGGCAATTAATTCACAAGAAACGATTTCCAAACCCACACTGGTTCATACAGAAAGTTAGCTAACTCACCTTCTACGTCGAAATCATAGTACTCCAGCTGTATCTTGTTCCTTTTCAAATTGATATGTTTGATCTGAAAGACATTTTGGAGATGGATAAATTAAATTAGAGTTCTGTAAGTAATTTAAAATAGCCCGTTTAAAATTGCTCAAAGGCAAATGAGCCTTCGGTTAAGCACTTTCCATGAACACTTAGATACGTGGTTACAAAATTATATGCATTGGAAATTGCAAATAAGTTTGAAAGCCGAAGGGTGGATAAGAGAATTCATAAATTATACTTATTATTTACATAAAAAGATAACCTATAATAACATATTTTAGTGAAAAGACTACTTACAGTATGTTTCAAAAGAAGTAACCTTCTTCCCATAAACCAGGTGACGTCCAAACGGGGGGGCAACCCAATCCACCTCTCGGCGGGGCACATAGTTTTTAGGGGGGCAATTTTTAATATATAAAGATTTGAGAAATGGGAGAACTAGGGAAACACAACTGAAGCAGCGAAGGCGAAGCGCCCAAAAACAATAATCAAAGGCCCCAGAAAGAAAAGAGATCAAAGTCCACTAACATTCTAGCAAGGTCCAAAGGGCCTTTTTTATAGCTTGTATTATTCGTTAGGGCTTAAGGGACATTTGTTAATAGCTTATATTATTCGTTAGGGTCTAAGGGCCTTTTTTCACCTCGTTCTAGGTACTTTAATTATCGGGACCGACCCTGCCATAAACACACTTTTTAGTTCCAAACTATTTGCGACCATAGTCCAGAATGAGTTTTATGAACATCCACGACGAACAGGTCATATCCGAAGCACAACCAAGGGTGCAACATCAGCCAAAGGGTGTGATTCAAACCTTATGAGAGGCATCCGCAAGTTATTTTTCTATATGAAAGAAAAGAACAACATACAAATGATCATGAAACGATCATCCTAAACGTGTTCATACTCATATGTTGGACATCTAAACATCATATCAAGCACCAGATATGCTTGTAATTAGTATTACGACGCCTAAAGTTGCAATCTAGCCCACCATTAGTATTTTTATAGCAATTGCATATGGGAACAAAACAGAGCTACCAAATCAATTGAATGAAAAAGCTACCTTGCATCTGAACCAGGCACCACGATATCCATCCTTAAATGATTTCGATTCCGCAAGCTGGCCCACTTCAAACTTAAAACCACTCGAATTCTCCATTTTGCATCACCAGAATTTTCTTGATCTGGAAAAAGTAAAATTATCTCAGCCACTTTTCCATGCAAATCAAGTCTATGATTCATGAATTCATAAAAAGCTCATACGAGTTAACAATGAAAAATGAAAAAAGTCCAAAATTAGACGTTTTTTCACCTACATCCGCCTTCCAGAAAATAAATACTATTCTTGACCTAGCAATCACAGAATCAGGCAATCAAATTGCTACATATATTCACAAATCTACAAAATAAGGTTATTCATAAATGCATTATAATTAGGTATCATAATAATTAGTAGTAGCAAATTACAGTTTCGTTGAATTAGGGTTTTGCGTTACCATTAAAGAAATACAGGTATCATAATAAGGTAGTAGCAATTTGGGTTTCGGTAAATTAGGGTTTTGCGTTACAATTAAACAAGAAATACGGTAGTACCTCGATGATTTAAAAAAATAAAAAGTGAACCTTTGGTAAGCACGGAAGAAATGATTAATCGCGAATAGTGTCTACTTAAAAGTGATCATCCTCACACTCAGGCACTTCGAACTAAACCAAAGGGCTTGTTTGTCCCGCAGTAAGTTAAGGGTTATGTATTCATTCATTTCATTTATTAATCACAATAATAATAATTATTAATTATTAATATTATATATTTTAATAACAAGCAATTGCGCCAGCTCGCTACGCTGGGCCCAATTGATTTTGAAACTGGTGGCCGCATCCCTTTGGTTGTAATGAAGACGGCCAAGCCACCAAACCGATTGCACGCTTGTGTTATTATATACATCTAATAGTATTTATCTACTTAAACATGTCGCTATCAAAACTGTGTACTGTAGCTACTGTTCATTTCGTCTTTTTTTGTCTTTTAGTGATTTCCAAATGAATATATACAAGTATTCGGGTCGGCCCGCTTCGCTGGGCCCAAGATCGCTAGCCGGAAAAAAAAGGCCAACTTCAAGATTCGAACCTACGTCCCTTCAAATTTCAACAAACATCCTTACCAACTGATCTACATATTCATTCTGATATATTTATAGTTTGTTTAACATATATCCCTTAAAATTAGAGGGTTGGTCAAAATTAAAAATGTAGTCAAAAGGGGTGAAATTTAACATAATGTAAAAACCGGGGGTTAAGGTGACAAAATTACAAAAAAGTTTCAAATGAATAGTTTCATTTTTTTTTTTTGTCTTTTTGTGTTTTCTATTTGAATATATATATATATATATATATATATATATATATATATATATATATATATATATATATAATGTGTTTTCTATATATAATGTGTTTTCTATTTGAATATATATATATATATATATATATATATATATATATATATATATATATATATATATATATATATATATATATATATATAATATATTATATTATACATATATACAATTCAGCAAATTTAGTTACTATTCCTCGATAGTAATTTCTTTGTCCTTTTGCGGGGTTTTTTTTTCCTGCTTTTCCATCCCAAACTATTTTCGTCTTTGTTCCAACAACTCTAACCGCCATATTTCCGGCAACGCAGCTTTTAGAACCTACGCACATAGCTTTTAGACCTAAAAAACCTCATAAACCCACCCCAAACTTTGAACGCAAATACTTTCAATTTCCTAGCGAAATAAAAAGACACCACATACACAAATTAACTCGCAACATATTTTCGAACGTACAATTTTTACTAGCAATCGGTCTGAAGCGCACTGCCACACGCCACACACATAGGTCATCGAAAATTTCTCCCGCCACTTTTTCTGAGTTTTTCCAGGTAGTATAGATGTGTTCTTCAGTGGGAACAAAAGATATCAACGACGAAAATAGGAAAGAAAGAAGAAAAGTCCGGATGTTCGGAGAATACCAGAAGCCGGAACGAAGCCGAAAAATCAGGTTTTAGGCGAGATACATGAGAGAAGGCAGAGTCAACAAAAATGTAGAGACTCATAGAAAAAATATTCAGAAGATATTGTAAATGGTTACCTGAGAAGAAGATCGGAGATCAGAGAATCAAATGGAAAAGGCAAAATGAGATGGGTAGATTTTCAAGTAAGAGAGGATTAGAGAAGGGAGCACGTGATGACTTTTTTAATATTAACTATATAGATATAGCTCTTGCTCCAATTAAAGAGTTTGAGTCATTAATAAAATATTCCTTTAATGTGTAACACAAATTACATTATAATTATAAATTACATCAAAATTGAGCCATTCTTTTATAACTTGAACTTTCAAACCTTATTAAATCATTCTTCTGATTTATACAGAGTAATTTTTATTACGTGTATAAAAATTTATTTACGTATTATATAGTAATTATCTATAACAATTAATTTGATGCATCTAAAAAAAATATTATACAACATAATTTGGACAGATCAAGATAATTAATTTGTTACAACACATTTAGTAATATATGACAATATGTTTATTTGCAATAATATGTTTCTTTGCAATTGTATTAGATGTTTAATATGTTAAAACGAATTATTGTCTTATAGGTTACATTAACTGCTTTGCTTTAACATATTGTTAATAGAATATATAATATAATTGAATGCTACAAAAAAGTTTTACTTAAACGAGGGGTGGTCGCCCGCAAAGCGCGTCTGACTGCTCTGTGCTTGTAATATTACAATTGAGCAAATACCTTCGTCCTTTCACGTTAAAAGATATTTATCCCTAAGCTTTCCATTCCCTCCATTTAACTCATCCGGTCGCCACCATCACCGTAGCCTACCATCTCCGGCGCCACCACATGTCTTCTTCAGAGGTTGTATTTTACAAACACAACCTGAAAATTTTAGGGTTTCGTCTTTTATGGATATGTGACATATTATCGATTGTTTTTTTTTTTTTTTCGTTGGTTATTGTGACGTAGCGGTGTCTAACCACGGTTTGAGTTGATAAATCGCGACCATGGGCTATTGCGATTGTAACCAGTATGATTGCCGTCGGAAATTTAGGGTTCAATACGATTCACCAGAAACCGTCATCGTCGCTACTGGTAAATACTAAATCACTTATTTTTTTTGTTAATACTCGACATGTTTGTTTATTTATAACATGTAACTTTTGTTGTTGTAGCATGAATTGTTTGTGGTTTTATACCTTAGTTGATGTATTTCAGAATTCAGATGCGATGGTCATGGGTAGTGTTCGGTGACTGTCACCTCTGCAAAACAGTAAGTTGTATTCATCTACACCGTCACATCATTTTGTGCTCTACTTTAACTACAAAAGTATTACAACTGCATATAATTATATGATATAATATCAATAGAGAGTATATTTTTTGCATATATTATTATAATTATAATTATAATTATAATAATAATAATATCATTGAAATGTCGTCGTTGGGATTGTAGTCCGATTGATACATACACTGTCCAGAAATTAAACATTGATGCTTGAATCAATTTTTTTCTGTCAAAAGTAGTGATTTTGTTGTTGTTGGTTACAAATACTGTTAATAATGATTGACTAACTTTGGTTGGTTTGGATGTGATTTTGCTGATGTCTTTCCGCTTGGCTGTGATCCCGCTGGCTAATTTGGTTACATGTGACGCTGTTGGCGGGTGTGAAAAAGGTTATCCCATTTAGAAAACCCTTAAAAGACGACGATGAACAATCAAGTCCAACACTCAGGTAACAAATTAAACTCCCGCTCAATACACATGTTTCTTACTTATTACATACATATACAGAGAACTAATTGCTCAAGGATTTAAAGTTCTAAAGTTCATCATTTCAGTTTTCACTACTTACATAGTTTGAAAGCAAATAGGTACTTCATGACAGGTGTTTTTATTTGTTTATTTAATATTAATATTGTAATTGTATGGTTAATTATCATAAGGTAGCAGGCAGTTTGATTGTAATATGCTTTATTGAGCATTATATATTTATTTTGGATGCTGAGTTTCTAAGTAGTTTGAAGATTTTATTACTCCAAAATGCTTCTCTTTTTTACTATGATGGAGAATGGAGATATATACATTACCATTAGAAATATGTCAGTGTTAATAAGAAGATATATACAATTAGGTATTTCCAGCTTTAATGCCTTTTGTAACCATAATTGCTTAAGAAGATATAATGTAAGCTGGCCTTTGTAGGTCATTTGAGGATATACGGTTAGTATTGATATAGTATTTTTCTGTCAACAATTGTGGTTTAGATTTTTACCAGTTCTCAATAAGAACAAATACATCCATAGAAATGTTAAAAAAAATGGTTGTCATGATAAACATATGGGAGTTGGGTCGAGTAGCGAGAAAAAATAAAATTTCGTATCTTGGCGTGGTAACTAACAAGTTGCAGCCTTGGCGATTTATGTTCTCTTGCTTGATTTCAATTAATTGCTTGAGATGTTAGATTTTAGAAACAAAAAATTGCTTGGCTATCTTTATTTCGGCAATTCTTTTGATATACTAAACTCTTCATTTTTTTGGTTCGTTTAGGTATGCATATCTCACTGGATCAAATAAACATGTCAAAAGGCACTCAAATTTCGATGGTGAGATGTTTTCTTTCTACATTCTATTATACGTATTGATATATGATCTATATCTATGTATTTAGAAAGACATTTCTATTGATCAGAGGTTACACGTTCTATTAACTAGCATAGTTTTAATTTACTTCGATTTTACAGTTCTCAAAAAGTTACAACCTTCTACAAGAATGGTCCCTTTCAATACAGCTAATACGTGTTTTTTCTTGCAGCTTTTATGTGTGCCTGATCGCAGGCCTGCTCTGTGCGTGACTGCAACATATAAGCTTGCCTGATTGCGGCATACAAGCATGCGTGATTGTTACCCTGCTGCATGCCTGATTGTGTTTGCCGATTGCAGCTCAAACATATTCCTGATTGCAGCCCTCCTGACTGCTGATTATAGTGTGCTGGTGACACACACAGTGACTCAACTTATGTTCATGTCGTATTTGTTTGAGCTTATTCTTACGTCCAGGTATTTTTCCCATTTAGTAGCAAAGCTTTTATTTATTTGCATCATCATTTACATTTGCCTAATCACACACATGTTTCCTCAAATACTCTTTTGGTGATAAATGATTTACAAGAATAAGAACACGACTTATTCCTTCAACTTCTAAAATTTCAAAAGTCCTAATCTTTGATGGCTTCACTGTTAAGTAAGTTCTGTCTCAATAACTGTAAGTTTTTGTGCAAATGATCAAACATATAATACACTCTCCAACCTAAATTTCTCTACAATAAGTTATGTGTTGCTGTATTTCATTAACTAGGTTATTTTGTATGTATCTGATTTAATATGACTGTCACATTTTTTTCGTGAATAAGCTGCCAAGTTACAAGTACTCTGTTAACCAAGATGTGAATGACTAGAGTTTACATTTTTGTTTTTATGCAAGTTCTACTCTTTAAGTCAGAAAT
Organism: Rutidosis leptorrhynchoides; assembly: GCF_046630445.1. NCBI lineage: Eukaryota > Viridiplantae > Streptophyta > Magnoliopsida > Asterales > Asteraceae > Rutidosis > Rutidosis leptorrhynchoides. The sequence continues at coordinate 418,133,611 of NC_092338.1, forward strand.
GAGTTTAGTTTGTATGCATCCCTTATTATCTTTAATATTGTCACTAACAAAACCTTACCTACTGCGATTACAGATATGCCCGCAAAATAACAAAAGAAACAAGAATGGATAACGTAGCAGACCACAATCTCATATTCAGCACCTTTTGTGCCATGTTTTCAATCACCTATCTTGCAGCCTTTAAACTTTTCGTATGACGCTTTGAATCACCTTTTGCATTGCTATAAATTTATGTATTCCTATGTATGAAACTTTTGTAAACCCGTGTAATGCATATGTAAACTTATGTAACCTTATGTTATAAAATCATCCGGTTAACGGCCCTTTTCGTTACTCCTTAATAATAATAACAAAAGAACCCGCAACAATGTGCGGCGGGCCAACCGCTTGTTAATATTAATTAGTGATGTTAAATTTTTTTTCTTTTTCTTTAATGTACTCTTTTTCTATTTGCGGTGTCTCGTTTCATGTCTCCTGGAAACAGACCAATTTTCAGATTAAGTAGCAAATTAAGTGGCATATTAATTAACAAAGAAATAGCAATTTTACTTATTATACGAATGCAGACCATTAAGTGGTAAGTAAATAAGCCCTATGTCTCGTTTAAAAGACGGATTCTCAGAAAAAACTACCGGGTGAATTTCGTGGTTTATTTTATTTTAGGCTATTAGTCCATTTTTAAACAAACTATAACGATACGCCCGAAAAACGAATTTCCTAAAATGCCAAGGTTAGCTTGCGACCTTGCAACTCGTGATTTTTCGATCATGAATGACAAATTCCAAGTCGCGACCTGGAATTTACGGTCATTGTTGGTAAATTATATCTTGTGAATTGCGACTGTCGGGAAGTTGCCAGTCGCAAGGTTCACAAGATCCTACCTTGCGACGTGCGACTAAATCTTATTCGCTCTAAGATTTTCGAATAAGATTTTCCGGCATGTTTTTGAATAACGTTTTCACTTCTTAAATCTATAGTTCTCATGCTTCACAATTTCTAAACAAACTAAAACACACACTAAAAATGAATGATGTTTGGGCATTTCTTGTTGAAGTAGATGATCCTGATCTGTTTCCAATCCCTAGCAATTCATCTCAAACCATAACATCTCCCCACCACCGGCCCACCTCCCCCGCCATGTCAATTTCTGCAAGATTTTGTGTCGGAGGAACCGAATGCAATAATATACAACATTTCAGGGGGTGTTCTCATCGTTGTTATGCATTGTAAAAGATGCAATAACCAGGGTGAACATTCGAAGTCTACCCAGAAATTTATAAGGGAAGTACTTGAAGAGGCACAAGTAGGGATGGCAATGGATCGGATATGGACCGGGTGACGCCATATCCATATCCATATCCATTTAGTTTTTGTTCATCCATATCCATTTAGTTTCAGGTCATCCATCGATATCCATATCCAGTGAATTTAGCGGGTTAATGGATATCCAATGGATATTTAAAAAATGTTATTATATTTTCTAATATGCGATTTAAACGAAAATGTAGTATAGCAAAAATAAACATAACATGACATTATTAAATTATATCCATAAAAATGTATAACCCTTGTCGAAGATATAACAAAATTTGTTAAATTTAATATAAGACATAGATTATAAAAAATTAAATATGAGATTTGTAAGTTTATTTTGTTGGATATACATATTTTTTGTAATATATTATAGTTATTTCATTATAGGGTTGAAAACAAAATTTAAATCTATTGGTAAATGAGCTTGTAACAGTAAATATATAAGCATATATCTATATCTATATCTATATTTATGTATTTTTATAGGTATTTCGGGTTGTAATGGATATATCCATGGATGAAACATTTCATCCATGTCCATATCCATATCCATTTAGGTTCATCCATATTCGTATTCATATCCATTAAGGTTCATCCATATCCATCACGAAACGGATGGATCGGGTGGATATCCACCGGATCGGGTGGCCATTGTCATCCCTAGGCACAAGCGGATGATAACTTTAAACAAATCATGAGGCTTTTTGCGATGTAGTTTGTGTATCCTAATAATGGTAGTATACAATTATGTTTAGTTTTCTTTATTATACATTTTACTATTAATTGGAATTGCTTTTGAATCCGCAATTGATACTTAAACAACTTATTTATAAGATTGATAAATTGGATTTTTGAATATTATTAGCCGAGTAAATGAATCCTTATATAAGGCACGTCATGTTTTGTTGAACAATTGTCAAAATTGATTATTTTATCATATTTTAAAGCCTTATAAAAACTATAGTATTGAATCAGATTGACTTTTTGAAACGACTTTGGATAACTTTTGTATGTCGATCTCGAGTATTAGGATTGTGATACACTATGACCTGACCTAGCTTGATAGACATTTATTGACCAACATATGTTCTCTAGGTTGAGATCTACGGTTATTTGGTAATCCGAGTTTCGGTCACATTTTGGTGAACGACTTTATATGCTGCTAAGGTGAGTTTCATTTGCTCCCTTTTTAATTGCTTTTGCAATCTATATTTTTGGGCTGAGAATACATGCACTTTATTTTAAACGCAATGGACACAAGTACATACTAAATTCTATACCGAGTTTGAACCGAAAATCCCTTAGCTTTGGTAACTAGTAACTGCCGGTTATAAGAACTGGTGGGCGCGAGTAGTTATATATGGATCAATAAGGCTTGACATCCCCGTCTGTTTCAGGTTTAGAAACCCTAGCCTGAACTATAATAACAGACGTATGCTATTTGAGTTTAGTACACGTTGGATTTCGTGTATTCTACATGTTGGTTGCATGTTTGTTAAAACAGGGGTACTTATTATAACGTTAAAGCTTAGTTACCAGGGTGCTCAATCTTGTAGAATATTTTTGATAAACGTTTCTGAATGAAACAACTGAAATCTTGTAATCCACCTTTATGTACAGATTATACAAATCATTAAAACTATGAACTCACCAACCTTTGTGTTGACACTTGTTAGCATGTTTATTCTCAGGTTCCCTAGAAGTCTTCCGCTGTCTGCTTATATGTTAGACAAGCTATGTGCATGGAGTCTTACATGACATATTTTTCAAGGAAACGTTGCATTCACCAAATCATCACCATGTATCTTATTTTGACTGCATTGTCAACGGAAGTACTATTGTAAACTATTATTTACGGTGATTGTCTATATGTAGAAATCATCAGATGTCGAAAAACTTTGATTTAAATATTCATTTATGGTGTGCCTTTTCAAAAGAATGCAATGTTTACAAAACGTATCATATAGAGGTCAAATACCTCGCAATGAAATCGATGAATGACGTGTTCGTCCATATGAATTTGGAGCGATCGTCACAGCTTTAAATAGTTCGACACTGAATGTTGACACCATCTCTTATTAAAATGTTAAAAACAAATACATTGAATGTTGAATAGTTCAATATATAGTGTTGAATCATTCAATTGATAGGTAAATAAACGCAACCTCAGTGTGAGATGGGGTGACATGACGCTGATTGAAAATATGAAGTTATGGTGGTGTGAGTTGGAGTGCGTGTGGGAGGTGTGGTGCTAATGTGATAAAATGTGATTAGTATTTTGGATAAAGACAAAACAAAGAAAATATAATAAAAAAAATATTAAAAAAAGATCAATCAATCAAAATAAACAACACCTCCGTTACCTTTCATGTTAAAAACCCACTCACACCGAACCTACGCCCCATAACACCAAAAGAGGGTGTTGCTTATGTGTTAGCTAAGATCCCATGGTGTCTATTCAGATACGTAACTCTTGATGTTCATTGTCTATTGGGCTCACATTTGGGCTTGACCGATAAGAAGCCCATAGGCCTTCACCGAACCCTAACCCCTCTCTATAAATAAAGGGGTACCTACAAGGCTACAACATATAATACATTCTCTACGGACTATGAGATACGACCCTAGCCTCTCATCAATCTAATCTAGGGTTTTACCTACACTCTGTGTAGGGTTTTCCTTCGCTGAAGATCCGACTCCAACCATGAGCCATAATCACCCTCTCGAGATCATCATCTCGATTAGGGATCACCGCAGTAACTCTCTAAAACCTCTCTTTAGCACTAAATGTTATATTTGCCCTACCTGCAGGAATATGTTTGATTAGTAACAAATAGCCTAAATCCACGACTTTGAACTTTGAATGCAAGGGGAAGAAATATAAAGTTGTACGATTTTCAAGAAAACCTACCCGGGTGAATTTCGTCGCATATTTGTACAAATGAATCATTCAGATTTTTTTCATATAGGGGAGAAAGATTATTGAATATTATTATTACATTTATTTTTCAAAAAAGAATTAATAAAACTAAACGGATCCGAAAATGATTGAATATGATAACTATGTATTATTAAAATTTAGTAATTTTGTGTGGTAATAATCAAATTGAGACAAAGTGAGAACTGATTTTTTTTTCTAAGTGACCATATTTGAGAGAGTAAACGGTAAAAAGAGATAAAGTTTCTAGAGCCAAATAATAACAATGTTAACCTGTTCAAGTAGATATCTACTTGATTCATATATATATTAAACAGTGAATATGAACGATTTAAATGAATGTATAATAAATATGAACAATAAAAACAAATATCAATATGAATGTGGATGATTATTAAATTGGATTTGAATTATTAGTGAATTATATATGCATGGGATACAAATTTTATTATCAATGAATTCATCTATTAAGAACAAGAATACCATGTGTGTGTGTATATATATATATATATATATATATATATATATATATATATATATATATATATATATATATATATATATATATATATATATAAGGGATCAAGAGAGAACTAAGGGTGGGAGAGAATCCATAGAACCTGCAGGTTGAGCTCAATCTGCACATAGATTGGGTTCAATCTGCACACAGATTGAGTTAATCTGCACACAGATGGAGCTCAATCTGCACAAGTTCTCTGAGTTCTCTTCTACCATTGGTTCTCTCTGAATCCTCACCCTATATATATCCTTTTGTTCAGATATTTTCTATACACACATACATATACATTCTGCTACATACAGAACTTCATCAATAGCAGCGATGAGAGCTTCGTTCAACGTTCATTTCGGAGGTAACCCAACGAGCAACTGGAAGTCATACGTTGGCGGAACGCAGATGGAATTTAACGACGTCTACATGAATGATTTTGATTTTTCAGAGTTGAAGTTACTCAAAAAGGAAATACCGGTCCCATTTTCGAGTATTTGGTATTTAGATGAAGAGAAGACAGAAGTGATGTTCCAGTGTAACGACGTATAGAATAAGCTAAAAAAAGGAGCCAGTGAAAATGGTAATCGAATTCAATTGTATGTTATGGAGTTGAGCACGTGAAAAACTAATCCGTTCCCTTCCGATTTTGGAACTAGTTTCGAATCAGGAGCTTTGATGGAATGAGACTTTTAATAATTGTCGTTTTGTGTTTTTAGGATTTTTAATAAGTATTAATTGTATTAGGACTTTAATATTTTCTACTTTTAGGAATTTTAATATTATTGTAATCGTTTGTTAGTTTGTTTTCATAATTACAGAATAATATAACTAATTAAACAAAATTAAAACTAAAATAAATTCATACATTAAAAAATGGAAAATAGATAATAATAATAATAATAATAATAATAATAATAATAATAATAATAATAATAATAATAATAATAATAATAATAATAATAATAACCCACATCTATCCATCAACACGACACTTAGCACGCCACCCATTATTTACCAGTTACCAGCACACCTGTCAAACACCCCACCCCACCCCACCCCTACCAGTCAACACGCCAACACGCCCATCATTGTTAAAGATGACCTTATAGTAACAACTAGTAAAATGACCCGTGAAATCACGGGTTTGTTTAAACGAAACAGTTTAATAATATGTTTTAGGTATTAAGAGAATGTAAATGATAAAGTCATTTAGTTTAATGACCCGTGAAACAACGAATTCCGACTAAGAAACTTGTCGTTTTTACAAACATGTTGATGTACTTAACTTGATCAGAATAAATGAACTACCTTGATGTACTTAACTTTGTCAAAAGTCTACATTACAACCTTTTATTGAGACTTGTATTTCGCATACATACGTAACGTAATTAATCTCGTAAAAAGCAACCATATTTGAATAATAATAATATAATAACTATAATTACAATTATAATAATTAATGATAAAGTTTGTTTAAAAATTGAATATTTATATTTTTAATAATAATTATTATTAGTAATAACAAATGCCACTTGATAAATTTTCAAAAATTAAAATACAATTATTATATGAAAGTTGTACAATATGCTTCAAAGTTTGTACACGTGTTTATGTGGTGATTTGTAAAAAATTGTACAATTTGTTTTAAAATTTATACATATGGTCACATAATACTTCAAATATTGTACATATATGGTGTTGATGGTGTTTTACTATAAGATTGTACATATATTTCAAATATTGTACATTTGATCATGAGGGTGTTTTATCAGCCAATATCACATCTTCAGCCCACTTTTTCCTCGCAATTAACAGGAACTGAACTATGTGTGTCTGCATTTTCATGCACAAAATCATCAACCATTTTCACATCTTCGCTCGCCACTTTTTCATCAAGAACAACAGCATTCACAGGATCTGAACTTTGCCTTTCTGCATGTCCTTCAGCTAAATCGTCAACCATTTTATCGTCACAAATAACGGTATCCACATGACCTGAATTTTGTATCTCTGTGTCTCCCTCTGCTGATAAACGAGTGCTAGAAGATGCATTAAGAGGTGAAGCAACAGAAATCGACTCCTTATTGATGCCTAAAAAGTACAGTTACAAACAAATCTAAGATTAGCATGCAATAATTAAAGATAGAACTGTTTAAGTGCATGTAGTAAGCAGTTCCTTCTTTCTAAGAGTGTAAGCGTAATAAGAGAAATCTTGTTGAAAAGAAGAGTAATAACTATAATACTAACAAATACAAGCATTGCATTTCAAGTTAAACGGTGATTCTAATCAACCGTCGTAATATCTTAGATAATTTACTACCAGTTAGCAGACGGGTCTTAAAAATGTAGATTAAAACAGCCAACAAAAAATAGAAAGACAAATTATATAAGAATGGCAAGCATTGGTCTACAAAATTAGTTCACCTTGCTTTGATGGAAAGATAAGCTGTGCACCACATGAAGTCCTACCACCCTACATGAAAAAAATTGAACTTAGATAAGAACAAGGTTATATTAACACCACTTAAAGCTGTTACAATTATAAAAGAATCAAATAGGCAAAAAAAAAAAAAAAAAGGAAGTAATTTACATAAATAAATAAAATAAGTGGAGAGAGAGGCACCACAGTAGGCAATGTCCAGCCTTTTCTTTGGGACCACTCTAAGTTCGGCCGTAAATCCTTAACGAGTGCTTCATGTGTCTCGTCGTCTTTCCTTTCTCCGGCTGGGGGCATTGGCAACTCAATCTACAGATGGTGGAAACATGAATACAAATCAAAAAAAAAAAAAAAAAAAAAAAAGGAAGGAACAAGAAACTATGAATCATAAATGGTATGTGTATTTAACTATTTATTTGTAATAATATATCAGATACATCCTTCCTAACGAAACGTTTAAGAAGTAATATTAACATTACAAGAGTGTTTCAGATGTTTATAAAACCTGATATAAAGATAGCTAAAAAAATTATGCCTTAAAAGTTAACTCTCCAAGTTAATGTAATTAATTAATCTTTGCCAACAAACACAATAGTATACTAATTAATTTTAACAGGTTGCACAAGTCAAATTCTTTACCTTAACCTTGTCATCGCTCAACACTTCGACCACCCTTGCAGGCCAATAAGAACTGTCAGAATACCAATCTACCTTATCACCAACCTTGAATGTACCATCAAATACAACACAAACTTCGGAAATTGAGTTAGCATCTGGCATTTCATCTTTTTTATATGTTAGCGGATAGCGAGGCCGCACCATTAGTTGTTTTTTAATGTGCCTTGTATTTCTTCCATAAGGAGGCTGTTCGTGTATCTTTTCCCAACTTATCTCTGCAAACACATTAACAATTCACATTATCTGAAATCTATGATTTTATAAAACTTTAGAAGCAGGAATCAAATGAGAGAACACAATCATAATGGAAGCATGTACTATAAGAAAAGTGCACTAATAAGCATCAGAAACATAATAACATAAAGCTAATGAAAAAAGTGGCAATTAATTCACAGGCAATAATCTTTAAAACCCACACTGGTTCATACAGCAAGTTAGCCAACTCACCTTCGTCTTCGAAATCATAGTATTCCAGCTGTATCTTGTTCCTTTTCAAATTGATATCTCTGATCTGAATGACATTTTAGACATGGATTAATAGAATTAGACTTTTGGTAAGCTCCTTCTGTAAGTACTTTAAAAATAGCCTGTTTAAAATTGCTCAATGGCAGTCGAGCCTTCGGTTAAACACTTTCGATGAACACTTAGATGTGTGGTTAGAAAATTATATGCTTTGGAAATTGGAAATAAGTTTGAAAGCAGGAGGAGGGATAAGAGAATTCATAAATTTATATCGATTATTTACATAAAAGATAACCTATTATAACAAATTTGAGTAAAAAGACTATTAAGTAATGTATCGTACAATATATTTTTTCAAAAGAAGTACTCTTCTTCCCTTTAACACACTTTTTTAGTTCCAAACAATGTTGCAACCAGAGTACCATCTTACTTGAATATATAACTCCAAAATAAGTCTTGCGTATAAACTATACCTGGCAATTGAGAGCCATACTCTCAAAATCGGGTCATTTGGGTCAAGTCATCGGGTCAATTGGGTCAAGCTATCGGGTCAATTGGGTCTTGAGAAAAACTAGGTCTAGCAATGTAAATCAAACTTAAAAAAGTCCAATAGGTTCCCCTCTAACCTATTGGGTCCTATACAAAATATCAAAGAACATGTCTAATGGGTAACAATTCCCAAAGCTCAATAAAGAGAGATAGGTCTAATGAGTCAAATGGGTCAAGCATAACAAGTTTCACCCACCAAACATTTATGAAAGCATTCATGGTTATATAATTTACTATGTATATTAATATTTTCATATATATAATAAATAAATAAATAATAATAACTAAAATAATATAATCAATGTAAAAGTATATGACCTATTTGGACCACTTGACCCGTGTGACTTGTTTCGACCTGTTACCCAACCCAGCCTGACCCATTTGGACCCGTTTAAAAATTTGACTCGTTTGACCCATGACCCATTTCAACCCAAAACCATTTTAACCCGTTACGGAAACCGACCTAACCTGACCCGTTTTCTAGGTATAGTATGAACATCCATGACGAACCGATCATATCCCACGCACAACTAAGTGTGCAACATCAGCCAAAGGTTGTAATTCAAACCTTAAGTTATTTCTATATGAAAGAAAAGAACAGCATACTAATGATCGTGACACACTAATGATCGTGAAACAATCATCCTAAACGTGTTCATACTCTTATGTTGGACATCTAAACATCATATCAAACACCAGATATGCTCGTAATTAATATTACGACGCCTAAAGTTGCAATCTAGCCCACCATTAGTATTTTTATTGCAATTGCACATGGGAACAAAACAGAGCTACCAAATCAATTGAATGAAAAAGCTACCTTGCATCTGAACCAGGCACCACGATATCCATCCGCAAAGGATTTCGATTCCCCAAGCTGGCCCACTTCAAACTTAAAACCACTCGAATTCTCCATTTTGCATCACCAGAATTTTCCTGATCTAGAAAAATAAATTTATCTCAGCAAATTTTCCATGCAAATCAAGTCTATGATTCATGAATTCATAAAAAAACTCATAGAACTTAACAATGAAAAATGAAAAAAAAAGTCCAAAATTAGACGTTTTTTCACCTACATCCGCCTTTCATAAAATAAATACCATTCTTGACCTTGCAATCACAGAATCGGGCAATCAAATTGCTACATATATTCACAAAACTACAAAATAAGGTTATTCATTAATGCACTATAATTAGGTATCATAATAAGTAGTAGTAGCAATTTAGGGTTTCGGTGAATTAGGGTTTTGCGTTACCATTAAACAAGAAATACAGTAGTACCTCGATGATTTAAAAATAAAAAAGTGAACCTTTGATAAGCACGGAAGATGTGATTAATCGCGAATAGTGTGTCTACTTAAAAGTGATCACCCTCACACTCACATGCTTCGAACTAAACCAAAGGGCTTTGTTTGTCTAGCATTAGTAAGTTACGGATTATGTATTCATTTATTTATATTTTATATTTATAATAAATTATTACAGTAATTAATTTGCATTCGTAATTCGTACGGTGTGTGTAATGTATGTAGTGGAGGATCTCGGATTGGTAGTCACCAGTTGAAACCTCCAAAAAAATTCTACTAGATGTTTTATTTCAATGGTGTCACTCAAAAAAATGTACATTATCAAATTGTATCACTAGTTAAAAACCCCATTTTTTTTTTCACGACATCGCGTATTTCAGTGATGTCCCGTGCCACCACTAGGTACAATATAGAACCGCCCCCATATCAGTGTATGTCACCTTTAAAAAACGGATTTTCAGGAAAACCTACCCGGGTAAATTTCATGGTTTATTTTATTTTTGACTATTAATCAAAAAGACACATTTTTCAAACAAACTATAGCGTACGCCCCAAAAAACAAATATCTTAAAATCCCTCGCAAGGTTGGCTTGTGATCTTGTGACTCGTGAATTCGCGATCATGACCTACAAATTCCATGTCGCGACCTGAAATTTACGGTCATTGCTGATAAATTATATCTTGCAATTTGCGACTGTCTGGAAGTTAGGAGTCGCAAGGTTCGCAAGATCCTATCCTACCATGTGACGTGCGACTAGATCTTATCAGCTCTAAGATTTTCGGATAAGATTTCCTAACATGTTATTTGAATAACATTTTCACTTTCTTAATATATAGTTGTGATGCTTCATTTCTAAACAAACAAAAACCCATACTAAAAAGGGATGATGGTTGAACATTTCTTGCTGGAGTAGATGACTCCGATCTATTTCCAGCAACAATTCATCTCAAACCATAACAACACCTCCACCACCGGCCCACCTCCCCCGCCACGTCAATTCATGCAAAGTTTTGAGTCGCAAGAATCGAATGCAATAATATACAATATTCCAGGGGATGTTCTGTTATGCGTCGTAAAAGAAGCAATAATCAAGGTGAACATTCAAAGTCTATCCAGAAATTTTTAAAGGGAAGTACTTGAAGAATCAGAAGCAGATGATAGCTTTGAAGAAATTCCTGTGGATTTTGCAATGTAGTTTGTGTATCTTGATGGTGAACATTCAGCGTCTATCCAGAACAGTAACCCTGACGACGTCATGCTAACGTGATCATCCACTTTAACTAATAAAAATAGGTATATTCTCTATTTGATATGCTTGCTCTCAGCATGGCCTTTAATTTTTAAACAGTCATATTTATAGTCTCACTATGCAAATGATAAACCGGAAAGAAAAAAAAAAATGAGGAATCAAAAGCGCCACAGAAATTTGCATACGGAGTGTCAGAAACAACCTTCTAGATTGAGCAACTACAACACATGTCGATTACCACGTTTCAAGTACCAGAAAGAAAACTTACCAAACTATACAGAACGCGTCAAATAATACTTGATGTGAAGAGAATAGTTTAAACAAACTTCCACAATGTTGAATCAGTACTTGACTGACTGCCATTGTTATTTAGAAGGTTCTGCATCCATTTAATTTTGTTAACAAGTTCCTCCAGATCGATTACGGCTGCTTCCAGTGTATCTTCATGCTTTATGTTCAAGTCTTTACTAAAATGAATACCACCCTCATCTGCAACTGCCGGTGCCGCTTCTGCTGCTGATTTCTTCTCTTCCACACGCAAACTCGTAATACTATCGAAGGATTCCACACATTCATCATCCATTTTCACATCTTCAGTCTGCTTTTTTTCTTCACAAACAACGGTATCCATCAGATTTGAATTATGTGTTTCAGTATCACCCAATATCGCATCTTCAGCCTGCACTTTTTCCTCACAATTAACAGGAACTGAACTCTGTGTCTCTGTATTTGCATGCACATCATCATCATCATCATCATCATCAACCATTTTCACATCTTCACTCGCCACTTTTTCATCAAGAACAACAGCATTTACAGGATTTGAACTTTGCCTTTCTGCATGTCCTTCCGCTAAATCATCAACCATTTTATCGTCACAAATAACGGTATCCACATGACCTGAATTTTGTCTCTCTGTGTCTCCCTCAGCTGATAAACGAGTGCTAGAAGATGCATTGAGAGGTGAACCAAGAGAAATTGACTCCTGATTCATGCCTAAAACAAGTACAGTTACAAACAAATCTAAGATTAGCATGCAATATTAAGAGATAGAACTGTTTACTCGCATGGGCTTATTACATCTAAGTTACTTTACGTACATGTAATAAGCAATTCCTCCTGTCAAAGGGCGTACAAACAACAATTGATCACATGCTTCAAAACAAAACAAAACACTATAACTAAAAGTACGAAGTATAATAGAACTTTTTTTAGAAAAGAGAATAAGAGAAAACTAGTTGAAAAGAAGTGTACTAACTATGATAGTAAGATGTTCAAGCATTGCATTTTAAGGTAAATGGTGATACTAATCAACCGTCGTAATATTTTAGATAATTTACTACCAGTTAGCAGACGGGTCTTAAAAATGTAGATTAAAATGGCCAACAAAAATAGAAAGACAAATTATATAAGAATTGCAAGCATTGGCCTACAAAAGTAACTCACCTTGCTTTGATGGAAAGATAAGCTGTGCACCACATGAAGTCCTACCACCCTGCATGAAAAAAATTAAACTTAAATAAGAACAAGGTTATATTAACACCACTTAAATCTGTTACAATTATGAAAGAATCAAATAGGCAGGGAAAAAAAGTAATTCAAATAAAATAAAATAAAAAAGTGGAGAGAGAGAGAGAGAGAGAGAGAGAGAGAGAGAGAGAGAGAGAGAGAGAGAGAGAGAGAGAGAGAGAGAGGCACCAGAGTAGGCAAAGTCCAGCCATTTCTTTCGGACCAATCTAAGTAGGGTCGTAAATCTTTACATAATGCTTCGTATGTCTCACCTTCTACCCCTTCTCCAGCTGGGGGCATTGGCAACTCAATCTACAGATGGTGGAAACATGAATACAAATCAACAAAAGGGAAGGAAAAAGTAACTAAGAATCATAAATGGTATGTGTATTTAACTATTTACTTGTAATAATATATCAGATACATTCTTCCTAACGAAACGTTTTAAGAAGTAAAAATAACATCACAAGAGTGTTTCAGATGTTTATAAAACCTGATATAAAGATAGCTAAAAAATTTATACCTTAAAAGTTAACTCTCCAAGTTAATGTAATTAAATAATTTTTGACAACAAACACAATAGTATACTAATAAATTCTAACAGGTTGCACAAGTCAAATTCTTTACCTTAACCTTGTCATCGCTCAACACTTCGACAACCCTTGCAGACCAATAAACACCTTCATAATTCCAATCTACCTTGTCATCAACCTTAAATGTACCATCAAATACAACACAAACTTCGGAAATTGAGTTAGCATCTGGCATTTCATCTTTTTTATATGTTAGCGGATAGCGAGGCCGCACCATTAGTTGTCTTTTAATGTGCCTTGTCTTTCTTCCATAAGGAGGCTGTTCAAATATCTGTTCCCAACTTATCTCTGCAAACACATTAACAATTAACTTTATCTGAAATCTATTATTTTATAAAACTTTAAGAACAAGAAACCAGATGAGAGAACACAATCAACATAGAAGAATGTAGTATAAGAAAAGTGACAACGGGCAACTAAGTTTATGCCTCATGATGACTAATAAATTGCAATCAGAAACATAATATTCTGAAGTTAATGAAAAAAGTGGCAATTAATTCACAAGAAACGATTTCCAAACCCACACTGGTTCATACAGAAAGTTAGCTAACTCACCTTCTACGTCGAAATCATAGTACTCCAGCTGTATCTTGTTCCTTTTCAAATTGATATGTTTGATCTGAAAGACATTTTGGAGATGGATAAATTAAATTAGAGTTCTGTAAGTAATTTAAAATAGCCCGTTTAAAATTGCTCAAAGGCAAATGAGCCTTCGGTTAAGCACTTTCCATGAACACTTAGATACGTGGTTACAAAATTATATGCATTGGAAATTGCAAATAAGTTTGAAAGCCGAAGGGTGGATAAGAGAATTCATAAATTATACTGATTATTTACATAAAAAGATAACCTATAATAACATATTTTAGTGAAAAGACTACTTACAGTATGTTTCAAAAGAAGTAACCTTCTTCCCATAAACCAGGTGACGTCCAAACGGGGGGCAACCCAATCCACCTCTCGGCGGGGCACATAGTTTTTAGGGGGGCAATTTTTAATATATAAAGATTTGAGAAATGGGAGAACTAGGGAAACACAACTGAAGCAGCGAAGGCGAAGCGCCCAAAAACAATAATCAAAGGCCCCAGAAAGAAAAGAGATCAAAGTCCACCAACATTCTAGCAAGGTCCAAAGGGCCTTTTTTATAGCTTGTATTATTCGTTAGGGCTTAAGGGACATTTGTTAATAGCTTATATTATTCGTTAGGGTCTAAGGGCCTTTTTTCACCTCGTTCTAGGTACTTTAATTCTCGGGACCGACCCTGCCATAAACACACTTTTTAGTTCCAAACTATTTGCGACCATAGTCCAGAATGAGTTTTATGAACATCCACGACGAACAGGTCATATCCGAAGCACAACCAAGGGTGCAACATCAGCCAAAGGGTGTGATTCAAACCTTAGGAGAGGCATCCGCAAGTTATTTTTCTATATGAAAGAAAAGAACAACATACAAATGATCATGAAACGATCATCCTAAACGTGTTCATACTCATATGTTGGACATCTAAACATCATATCAAACACCAGATATGCTTGTAATTAGTATTACGACGCCTAAAGTTGCAATCTAGCCCACCATTAGTATTTTTATAGCAATTGCATATGGGAACAAAACAGAGCTACCAAATCAATTGAATGAAAAAGCTACCTTGCATCTGAACCAGGCACCACGATATCCATCCTTAAATGATTTCGATTCCGCAAGCTGGCCCACTTCAAACTTAAAACCACTCGAATTCTCCATTTTGCATCACCAGAATTTTCTTGATCTGGAAAAAGTAAAATTATCTCAGCCACTTTTCCATGCAAATCAAGTCTATGATTCATGAATTCATAAAAAGCTCATACGAGTTAACAATGAAAAATGAAAAAAGTCCAAAATTAGACGTTTTTTCACCTACATCCGCCTTCCAGAAAATAAATACTATTCTTGACCTAGCAATCACAGAATCAGGCAATCAAATTGCTACATATATTCACAAATCTACAAAATAAGGTTATTCATAAATGCATTATAATTAGGTATCATAATAATTAGTAGTAGCAAATTACAGTTTCGTTGAATTAGGGTTTTGCGTTACCATTAAAGAAATACAGGTATCATAATAAGGTAGTAGCAATTTGGGTTTCGGTAAATTAGGGTTTTGCGTTACAATTAAACAAGAAATACGGTAGTACCTCGATGATTTAAAAAAATAAAAAGTGAACCTTTGGTAAGCACGGAAGAAATGATTAATCGCGAATAGTGTCTACTTAAAAGTGATCATCCTCACACTCAGGCACTTCGAACTAAACCAAAGGGCTTGTTTGTCCCGCAGTAAGTTAAGGGTTATGTATTCATTCATTTCATTTATTAATCACAATAATAATAATTATTAATTATTAATATTATATATTTTAATAACAAGCAATTGCGCCAGCTCGCTACGCTGGGCCCAATTGATTTTGAAACTGGTGGCTGCATCCCTTTGGTTGTAATGAAGACGGCCAAGCCACCAAACCGATTGCACGCTTGTGTTATTATATACATCTAATAGTATTTATCTACTTAAACATGTCGCTATCAAAACTGTGTATTGTAGCTACTGTTCATTTCGTCTTTTTTTGTCTTTTAGTGATTTCCAAATGAATATATACAAGTATTCGGGTCGGCCCGCTTCGTTGGGCCCAAGATCGCTAGCCCGAAAAAAAAAGGCCAACTTCAAGATTCGAACCTACGTCCCTTAAACATCCTTACCAACTGATCTACATATTCATTCTGATATATTTATAGTTTGTTTAACATATATCCCTTAAAATTAGAGGGTTGGTCAAAATTAAAAAGGTAGTCAAAAGAGGTGAAATTTAACATAATGTAAAAACCGGGGGTTAAGGTGACAAAATTACAAAAAAGTTTCAAATGAATAGTTTCATTTTTTTTTTTGCCTTTTTGTGTTTTCTATTTGAATATATATATATATAATGTGTTTTCTATTTGAATATATATATATATATATATATATATATATATATATATATATATATATATATATATATATATATATATATATAAATATATAATATATTATATTATACATATATACAATTCAGCAAATTTAGTTACTATTCCTCGATAGTAATTTCTTTATCCTTTTGTGGGGGTTTTTTTCTGCTTTTCCATTCCAAACTATTTTCGTCTTTGTTCCAACAACTCTAACCGCCATACTTCCTGCAACGCAGCTTTTAGAACCTACGCACATAGCTTTTAGACCTAAAAAACCTCATAAACCCACCCCAAACTTTGAACGCAAATACTTTCAATTTCCTAGCGAAATAAAAAGACACCATCTACACAAATTAACTCGCAACATATTTTCGAACGTACAATTTTTACTAGCAATCGGTCTGAAGCGCACTGCCACACGCCACACACATAGGTCATCGGAAATTTCTCCCGCCACTTTTTCTGAGTTTTTTCAGGTAGTATAGATGTGTTCTTCAGTGGGAACAAAAGATATCAACGACGAAAATAGGAAAGAAAGAAGAAAAGTCCGGATGTTCGGAGAATACCAGAAGGTTGAACGAAGCCGAAAAAATCAGGTTTTAGGCGAGACACATGAGAGAAGGCAGAGTCAACAAAAATGTAGAGACTCATAGAAAAAATATTCAGAAGATATTGTAAATGGTTACCTGAGAAGAAGATCGGAGATCAGAGAATCAAATGAAAAAGGCAAAATGAGATGGGTAGATTTTCAAGTAAGAGAGGATTAGAGAAGGGAGCACGTGATGACTTTTTTAATATTAACTATATAGATATAGCTCTTGCTCCAATTAAAGAGTTTGAGTCATTAATAAAATATTCCTTTAATGTGTAACACAAATTACATTATAATTATAAATTACATCAAAATTGAGCCATTCTTTTATAACTTGAACTTTCAAACCTTATTAAATCATTCTTCTGATTTATACAGAGTAATTTTTATTACGTGTATAAAAATTTATTTACGTGTTATATAGTAATTATCTATAACAATTAATTTGATACATCTAAAAAAAATATTATACAACATAATTTGGACAGATCAAGATAATTAATTTGTTACAACACATTTAGTAATATATGACAATATGTTTCTTTGCAACAATATGTTTCTTTGCAATTGTATTAGATGTTTAATATGTTAAAACGAATTATTGTCTTATAAGTTACATTAACTGCTTTGCTTTAACATATTATTAATAGAATATATAATTGGATGCTACAAAAAAGTTTTACGTAAACGAGGGGTGGCCGCCGCAACGCGCGTATGACTACTGTGCTTGTAATATTTCAACAACTAGTATTTTCGTCCTTTCACGTTAAAAGATATTTATCCCTAGCTTTCCATTCCCTCCATTTAACTCATCCGGTCGCCACCATCACCGTAGCCTACCATCTCCGGCGCCACCACATGTCTTCTTCAGAGGTTGTATTTTACAAACACAACCTGAAAATTTTAGGGTTTCGTCTTTTATGGATATGTGACATATTATCGATTTTTTTTTTTTTTTTTCGTTGGTTATTGTGACGTAGCGGTGTCTAACCACGGTTTGAGTTGATAAATCGCGACCATGGGCTATTGCGATTGTAACCAGTATGATTGCCGTCGGAAATTTAGGGTTCAATACGATTCACCAGAAACCGTCATCGTCGCTACTGGTAAATACTAAATCACTTATTTTTTTGTTAATACTCGACATGTTTGTTTATTTATAACATGTAACTTTTGTTGTTGTAGCATGAATTGTTTGTGGTTTTATACCTTAGTTGATGTATTTCAGATGCGATGGTCATGGGTAGTGTTCGGTGACTGTCACCTCTGCAAAACAGTAAGTTGTATTCATCTACACCGTCACATCATTTTGTGCTCTACTTTAACTACAAAAGTATTACAACTGCATATAATTATATGATATAATATCAATAGAGAGTATATTTTTTGCATATATTATTATAATTATAATTATAATTATAATAATAATAATATCATTGAAATGTCGTCGTTGGGATTGTAGTCCGATTGATACATACACTGTCCAGAAATTAAACATTGATGCTTGAATCAATTTTTTTCTGTCAAAAGTAGTGATTTTGTTGTTGTTGGTTACAAATACTGTTAATAATGATTGACTAACTTTGGTTGGTTTGGATGTGATTTTGCTGATGTCTTTCCGCTTGGCTGTGATCCCGCTGGCTAATTTGGTTACATGTGACGCTGTTGGCGGGTGTGAAAAAGGTTATCCCATTTAGAAAACCCTTAAAAGACGACGATGAACAATCAAGTCCAACACTCAGGTAACAAATTAAACTCCCGCTCAATACACATGTTTCTTACTTATTACATACATATACAGAGAACTAATTGCTCAAGGATTTAAAGTTCTAAAGTTCATCATTTCAGTTTTCACTACTTACATAGTTTGAAAGCAAATAGGTACTTCATGACAGGTGTTTTTATTTGTTTATTTAATATTAATATTGTAATTGTATGGTTAATTATCATAAGGTAGCAGGCAGTTTGATTGTAATATGCTTTATTGAGCATTATATATTTATTTTGGATGCTGAGTTTCTAAGTAGTTTGAAGATTTTATTACTCCAAAATGCTTCTCTTTTTTACTATGATGGAGAATGGAGATATATACATTACCATTAGAAATATGTCAGTGTTAATAAGAAGATATATACAATTAGGTATTTCCAGCTTTAATGCCTTTTGTAACCATAATTGCTTAAGAAGATATAATGTAAGCTGGCCTTTGTAGGTCATTTGAGGATATACGGTTAGTATTGATATAGTATTTTTCTGTCAAAAATTGTGGTTTAGATTTTTACCAGTTCTCAATAAGAACAAATACATCCATAGAAATGTTAAAAAAATGGTTGTCATGATAAACATATGGGAGTTGGGTCGAGTAGCGAGAAAAAATAAAATTTCGTATCTTGGCGTGGTAACTAACAAGTTGCAGCCATGGCGATTTATGTTCTCTTGCTTGATTTCAATTAATTGCTTGAGATGTTAGATTTTAGAAACAAAAAATTGCTTGGCTATCTTTATTTCGGCAATTCTTTTGATATACTAAACTCTTCATTTTTTTGGTTCGTTTAGGTATGCATATCTCACTGGATCAAATAAACATGTCAAAAGGCACTCAAATTTCGATGGTGAGATGTTTTCTTTCTACATTCTATTATACGTATTGATATATGATCTATATCTATGTATTTAGAAAGACATTTCTATTGATCAGAGGTTACACGTTCTATTAACTAGCATAGTTTTAATTTACTTCGATTTTACAGTTCTCAAAAAGTTACAACCTTCTACAAGAATGGTCCCTTTCAATACAGCTAATACGTGTTTTTTCTTGCAGCTTTTATGTGTGCCTGATCGCAGGCCTGCTCTGTGCGTGACTGCAACATATAAGCTTGCCTGATTGCGGCATACAAGCATGCGTGATTGTTACCCTGCTGCATGCCTGATTGTGTTTGCCGATTGCAGGTCAAACATATTCCTGATTGCAGCCCTCCTGACTGCTGATTATAGTGTGCTGGTGACAAACACAGTGACTCAACTTATGTTCATGTCGTATTTGTTTGAGCTTATTCTTACGTCCAGGTATTTTTCCCATTTAGTAGCAAAGCTTTTATTTATTTGCATCATCATTTACATTTGCCTAATCACACACATGTTTCCTCAAATACTCTTTTGGTGATAAATGATTTACAAGAATAAGAACACGACTTATTCCTTCAACTTCTAAAATTTCAAAAGTCCTAATCTTTGATGGCTTCACTGTTAAGTAAGTTCTGTCTCAATAACTGTAAGTTTTTGTGCAAATGATCAAACATATAATACACTCTCCAACCTAAATTTCTCTACAATAAGTTATGTGTTGCTGTATTTCATTAACTAGGTTATTTTGTATGTATCTGATTTAATATGACTGTCACACTTTTTTCGTGAATAAGCTGCCAAGTTACAAGTACTCTGTTAACCAAGATGTGAATGACTAGAGTTTACATTTTTGTTTTTATGCAAGTTCTACTCTTTAAGTCAGAAATGAGTTTAGTTTGTATGCATCCCTTATTATCTTTAATATTGTCACTAACAAAACCTTACCTACTGCGATTACAGATATGCCCGCAAAATAACAAAAGAAACAAGAATGGATAACGTAGCAGACCACAATCTCATATTCAGCACCTTTTGTGCCATGTTTTCAATCACCTATCTTGCAGCCTTTAAACTTTTCGTATGACGCTTTGAATCACCTTTTGCATTGCTATAAATTTATGTATTCCTATGTATGAAACTTTTGTAAACCTGTGTAATGCATATGTAAACTTATATAACCTTATGTTATAAAATCATCCGGTTAACGGCCCTTTTCGTTACTCCTTAATAATAATAACAAAAGAACCCGCAACAATGTGCGGCGGGCCAACCGCTTGTTAATATTAATTAGTGATGTTAAATTTTTTTTTTCCTTTAATGTACTCTTTTTCTATTTGCGGTGTCTCGTTTCATGTCTCCTGGAAACAGACCAATTTTCAGATTAAGTAGCAAATTAAGTGGCATATTAATTAACAAAGAAATAGCAATTTTACTTATTATACGAATGCAGACCATTAAGTGGTAAGTAAATAAGCCCTATGTCTCGTTTAAAAGACGGATTCTCAGAAAAAACTACCGGGTGAATTTCGTGGTTTATTTTATTTTAGGCTATTAGTCCATTTTTAAACAAACTATAACGATACGCCCGAAAAACGAATTTCCTAAAATGCCAAGGTTAGCTTGCGACCTTGCAACTCGTGATTTTTCGATCATGAATGACAAATTCCAAGTCGCGACCTGGAATTTACGGTTATTGTTGGTAAATTATATCTTGTGAATTGCGACTGTCGGGAAGTTGCCAGTCGCAAGGTTCACAAGATCCTACCTTGCGACGTGCGACTAAATCTTATTCGCTCTAAGATTTTCGAATAAGATTTTCTGGCATGTTTTTGAATAACGTTTTCACTTCTTAAATCTATAGTTCTCATGCTTCACAATTTCTAAACAAACTAAAACACACACTAAAAATGAATGATGTTTGGGCATTTCTTGTTGAAGTAGATGATCCTGATCTGTTTCCAACCCCTAGCAATTCATCTCAAACCATAACATCTCCCCACCACCGGCCCACCTCCCCCGCCATGTCAATTTCTGCAAGGTTTTGTGTCGGAGGAACCGAATGCAATAATATACAACATTTCAGGGGGTGTTCTCATCGTTGTTATGCATTGTAAAAGATGCAATAACCAGGGTGAACATTCGAAGTCTACCCAGAAATTTATAAGGGAAGTACTTGAAGAGGCACAAGTAGGGATGGCAATGGATCGGATATGGACCGGGTGACGCCATATCCATATCCATATCCATTTAGTTTTTGTTCATCCATATCCATTTAGTTTCAGGTCATCCATCGATATCCATATCCAGTGGATTTAGCGGGTTAATGGATATCCAATGGATATTTAAAAAATGTTATTATATTTTCTAATATGCGATTTAAACGAAAAAGTAGTATAGCAAAAATAAACATAACATGACATTATTAAATTATATCCATAAAAATGTATAACCCTTGTCGAAGATATAACAAAATTTGTTAAATTTAATATAAGACATAGATTATAAAAAATTAAATATGAGATTTGTAAGTTTATTTTGTTGGATATACATATTTTTTGTAATATATTATAGTTATTTCATTATAGGGTTGAAAACAAAATTTAAATCTATTGGTAAATGAGCTTGTAACAGTAAATATATAAGCATATATCTATATTTATGTATTTTTATAGGTATTTCGGGTTGTAATGGATATATCCATGGATGAAACATTTCATCCATGTCCATATCCATATCCATTTAGGTTCATCCATATTCGTATTCATATCCATTAAGGTTCATCCATATCCATCACGAAACGGATGGATCGGGTGAATATCCACCGGATCGGGTGGCCATTGTCATCCCTAGGCTTTTTGCGATGTAGTTTGTGTATCCTAATAATGGTAGTATACAATTATGTTTAGTTTTCTTTATTATACATTTTACTGTTAAATTATATATATACTTTGTGACATTTGTTTGCATTTTAGTGAAGGAAACTCAAATTTAAAACAAATACAGGCTTGTCTAAAACATCTAAAGTATAACAAACAAATAGGAGTATTATTTATTTTAATTCAACCAAGAACCAAAATATACCATACAAAAGTTAAAACATTTTTCTTTTTAAAACTAAAGTATGAGATATCAAGTTGTTTGTTACGAGCCACTTATTTAAGACAAAAGTATCCAGATAATCATTATAGTTTGTACAATCTTGCAAGTTTAGACAATATTTTTTTCTCCAAAAATAGTCATTGTGATTTATAAAGGTTGCACGTTTGGTCACTTTATCTAACAAATGTTAACAAATGTCCATGAAATCCAATCTTGTTAGCCATCGACATTCAAGAATTAGATTAAACACTCAAACTGGAAAGTGAATATAGAAGTGGTGGTCCGTCAGTGACCTGCAAGCGGTGTTGATTACCTTAAAGTCATGTAAGTTTCTTACATATTTAAAGAGCTGGGAAGATGTTGTTACCTTGAAGTCATGTAAGTTTCTTGCATATTCTTTTTGGGTTGGGAATGGAACACGCAAAAAATAGTTTCTCCGACAGAAGTCTAGCAACCTGATGAAACACGCAAAAAGTAGTTTCTCCGACATCTAGATCTCGTTGGAAACAGATCTCCGGTCAACTTCTCATCACTTCATATGCTTAACCGTACGTTACTTTCCAGCAACCAAATTTCCGATCAATTTCTCGTCACTCCAGATCTAGATTGTAAGATCCTGGATTTTATGCATTAGAAAGTGTCTCGAAAGTGTCAGTAAATGTGTGCATTAGGAACTGCCACTAAAAGTCAACCTAACACTTATGCATTTTCATAATTTACATCAGAATCGGAGTCAGACAACTTCAGTCCCTGAACTTCAGAATCAGAATCAGATACAGCACTGAGTCGCGTCGCGGGTCTTAGAGCCGCGTCGCGGGCTAAAATGTGAGCTGATGGTGAAGTTTGCTGAAAAGTGTCGGGGGTGTTTTTCAGCATTAAGCCGCGTCGCTGGCCCTGGAGCCGCGCCGCGGGCTATAACTGGAGCTGGTGCTGTTTTAGCTTTTTAAAAGGGGTTAAATGAGGGGCAAATTGGTAATTTCACTTATGAACGGTTTTGAGGCCACAAATCTTGCCAAATCTCATCCACATCGTCATTTCATCTAATCTTTTCACTCTCTTTTCTCTCAACCTTTTTAGAAAGAGAAAACCCCTTTTAGAAAGAGAGAGAGAGCTCAATCGAGGAAGAAGAAGCTCGAATCGGGTGAAAGCGCAAGAGTTAAAGTTGTTCCACTTGCTCTTAGCTACGTTTTGGTTGTAGTGGTAAGTCTCGAATCCGGATTTCAATTGTTTGATTCTTGTTCATGTTTAGGGTTTGTGCTAGTTAGAGTTATAACCCCACTTATTATGAAATTTGGGGGTTTTGGGTATGATTCATGTGTGTAAACACTAATTGGAGACCTAGAGTTTTGGGTGACACATTTGTAGGTCTTGTAGCTTGCATGTGTTGATTAAACACTAGGTTACTTGTGATTTAGTGTTCTTGAGGGTGTATGTAAGTTGATTTTTGTTGAAAACCCCATTTTGGGTCAAAATGGGTCAAGTGGGTATTTTGGGTCAAGTAAACTTAATTTGGTGTCAAAATAAATTTTGAGTCAAGTTTTCGTGAATCAAGTATGTGAATACTTGATTTAGGTGTTAATTGATGTTTTGAAAATATAATCATTAGTCGTTAGTGATTTTGGGCGTTTTGAGACTTATGTCAAAATGGGTAAGTTGATTGGGTCAAATTCGATGATGACACTAGTTTTGGTCAAATGGATGTTTAAACACTTGTGTTAAGTGTTAAATGGCGTTTTTGGAAGTAATCACACATGAGAAGTGATTTTGAGTCAAAGCGATGTTTTAACAAGTCAAACGTGGTCAAACGCAATATGGGTCAATATTGCACGTGTTGTAGTTTTGTTGTTAATGGCGGTTTGAAATGATCACTACCTAAGTAGTAATCTAGTGTTGGGACCTAGGTTGGTCAATTTGGTGACAAGTATGATTTGGGTTAAATTGTACTTTGTTGTGTGGGTTTGAATTACCACCTCATATCGGCTAAAAAGTCACGTTTTCACCCCGGTATTAAGGCCCAAAAACAAGAAAGATTCGAACTTTGTCGGCAAAATACCCACTTCGTTGGTTAGAATTGAAGAAAAAGTAATTCCGAAGACGGTGCAAAAAGAATCAAGAGAATCGGAGCTAAAACGAAGATTCTAGAGCAAAAACGGTGAAAGACAAGAAATTAAGTTACGATCAAGTGAATCAAGGCTGACCAGGCACAAAAACGGCCTGCCATACGGCTTGCCAAACGGCTTGCCTTTCATAACCCGTCCTAATCCATCCGGACGAAGTCCATATTGATTATAAACGATTCACAACAGTTGATTACATCGCGAGGTACTTGACCTCTATATGATACATTTTACAAACATTGCATTCGTTTTTGAAAAGACAATATTTCATTACATCGAAAGTTGACGGCATGCATACCATTTCATAATATATTCAACTATAATTGACTTAATAATAATCTTGATGAACTCGACGACTCGAATGCAACGTCTTTTGAAATATGCCATGAATGAATCCAAGTAATATCTATAAAATGAGCAAATGCACAGCGGAAGATTTCTTTCGTACCTGAGAATAAACATGCTTTCAAGTGTCAACCAAAAGGTTGGTGAGTTCATTAGTTTAACATAAATAATCATTTCATAATTTTAATAGACCACAAGATTTCATATTTCCATTTCTCATAAACATACGTCCCATGCATAGAGACAAAAATATCATTCATATGGATTGAACACCTGGTAACCGACATTAACAAGATGCATATATGAATATCCCCATCATTCCGGGATCCTCCTTCGGACATGATATAAATTTCGAAGTACTAAAGCATCCGCTTTGGATGGGGCTTGTTGGGCCCAATAGATCTATCTTTAGGATTCGCGTCAATTAGGGTGTCTGTTCCCTAATTCTTAGATTACCAGACTTAATAAAAAGGGGCATATTCGATTTCGATCATTCAACCATATAATGTAATTTCAGTTACTTGTGTCTATTTCGTAAAACAGTTATAAAAACAGCGCATGTATTCTCAGTCCCAAAAATATAAAGAGTAAAAGGGATCAAATGAAACTCACAATAATGTATTTTGTAGTAAAAATACATATGACGACATTGAACAATGTAGGGTTGGCCTTTTATTCATGAACCTATATCATTTATATATCTATTAACACATATAATGGAAATCACATAATTTCATTTATTACTATATATTATTTATATATTTGTAGTTATATAGAATTTATACTAAATTCCATTTAAAAACGTATACTTATATTATATCTTAAATTATGTGTTATATATATTTATTTGTTAAAAATGATAGTTTTGATATTAACAGTTCTACTAATAATAACTTTATTAATAACAATAATACTAATAATAAAAATGATAATGATAATAATGATAATACATATGTTAATAATGATTCTAATAATACTAATAAGTACATAATGATACTAATACTAATATTAATAATAATAATAATAATAGTTTGTGTTATTTTGATAATAATAATAATCCTAATCATAATAATAGTAATAATACATATATTAGTAATAATGATAATGATAAAGATTATAATTTTAGTAACAATAACAATAATAATAATAATAATAATAATTTTGGTAATGAAATCTACCTTCAAAAGCCTTTCTAAAAAAACTATGCCCGAACCGGATTTGAACCCGAGACCTCTCGCTCACCCACAAACACCCTTAACTATTCTGCCATTCATGTCTTTATTATTTATTATGCAACCCAAATATATATATCTAATATCTATTTCAACTTGAATCATCTTCTTCATCTTCTACCTTAAATCCATTCAACCATGGAACTTCAAAAATCAAAATAACGCATTCGGGTTTTCATTTATGACTTGTAAACAACATGAAACAAAAAAAAAAAATGTGTTCATGATATAAAAAAAATTGAGACAAAAAACAAAAAAAAAATCCTACTGCTTGCTAGTAGCCAAGAAAAAAAAAATTTGTTTTCAATTTTGAGTTCGTTTTGGACAATCTTTACAACATGAAACATGTTTCAAATCGTTCCTAAAAACTATTGAAATCGTCAATTGAACTTAAAACATCAAAACAAGCTCTAATTTCTCCAAGAACAAAACAGTTGACTTTTGACAATTTAACTTTGACTCGCAAATTTGAATTCGTTATTAAGAATTGGAACTTGAGATTTTACAGAAAGTTTAAGTAAATGATTCCTAACAACTCTGCATTTTTAGTTTTTGAAATTTATTTCGAGTTCAAGTTTTTGTATATCACTGTCAAGAACCCATGAACTCAAAAGTTGATTTTTAGATTAAGACTGTTATAGATTATGATTACAACATGAATTGTGTTGCAAATCATTCCTATAATCTTTATGGATCATCAAATTAACTAGAAACATAAAAACAAAATTGAATTTAATTCAAGAACACCCAGTTGACTTTTAAAATCAAAACTTTGACTCTCAAATTAGAATTCGATAGAAAGAATTGAGGATTGAAAACTTACAAATAGTTTAGATAAACGATTCCTAACAAGACTGTAATATTACATTTTGGAAATTTGTTCGAAATTGAAATATGATAAAAATTATCAAGAACAGAGGTCGTGGTTTTTATTTTTCTTCTTTTTCTGTTTTCATCCATACACAAATGCAGAGATCATATATAATGTATAAATTTTTGTATGGTACCGTGAATGAAACAGACATGTAACAGATTGGAGACCAAAAACAAAAATTTCTTAAAGTATGAAAGGAACGTGAAACCAATTTTGGTTCTCTGTATCCTAATTTATTTTTAATAAATATTAATAGTAATGTACTAATATTAATAATAATTATATTATTGATAATTCTAAAAATAAATAATTAAGAGTAATAATATTAAATATAAAAAAATGATATTAATAATATTATCAATAATAATCATAAATAATTTTTAATCTTAATTAATTTGAAATCATATATATTTAATATACTTAAACATGTTTTAAATACACGTTGCACGTTATTTATATATTTATATTCATTTAAATCACAGACCGTTATCACTTGCAGTTTGTCAAAAGGTTTTTAGAAAGATTCTAACTTTTAAGATAGCGTTAAAATCTTTATCCTTATCAAAATGACTTGTTAACAATTTGTCAAAAGTGATTCCAGATATTTATAAAATTATATTCCTTTATAAAGAATACGTGACATTTGAATCTTATTACATAATTTTAAAAATAACAATATTTAAACTTAATAATTATATCTTGACATGTTGTAAAATGTATTAACCTTTCGAAATATATCATAGTACGTTTGAAATTAAATCAAATAACTATTATAGAGTTTATCTTTCTAAAACTAATTATCTTTAGATCACATAATTTATTACTAGAACTTATGTTTATCTTAAATCCTTATAAGTTTATGTCAGCTTGTTTAATAAAAATCAAATGTTACTATATCTATTAATTGTATTCGAAATCGCTCAATATATAAGTTCCATATACTTTGTATATAAACCTATATACACAATTCACATAACACATCTTGTCACGTAAACGTTTATCTATAACGAATAAATATAATGTCATTCGCTTAACATTTTGCTAACTTTTACAAATCGTAAAAATAGATTTCTTAATATATTGGCATGTGAGTCAAATCGTTTAATGTTTTGTTAATACTTTTCAAATTAACAATTATACATATGTATATATTCATACATATCTGTTTACTCATAATTGTTCGTGAATCGTCAGGCATGGTTAAAGGACAATTGATTACATGAATATAGATTTCAAAACTTTCGAGACTCAACATTACAAATTTTGTTTATCGTGTCGGAAACATATAAAGATTAAAGTTTAAATTTGATCGAAAATTTCCGGGTCATCACAGTACCTACCCGTTAAAAGAAATTTCGTCCCGAAATTTGATAGAGGTCGTCATGGCTAACTATAAGAATGTTTTCATGACGAATATGAGTTGATAAATAGAGTTTTATCATCATTGAGTAATATAGATAAAACAATTTGATTACGCGAAGGGTATAAATGAAGCTATCGCAATAGAGTGAAATGAGTAACGTATATTCGTTTTAACCAGTGACGTAATTATGATTTGGTTTCCGAAATTTAAGGGATTTAAAGAAAATCTTCATAATAAGATTTGGTTCTTCGGCGATTTAGGAAATCAGGATCTTCTTTGATTAAATGCAATAATCTGTTCCGATTTCTCTGTAGGTTAATTCACTATAAATCCACCCTCCTTTGTTTCCTTACGACTCACACCTTCTATTCTTTTTCCCTTGATTCATACTTTAAAACATTCGTCAATATGCTCCATCCCGTTCTGATCCTTGATATACTCCTAACCTTCATATCTGTCATCCTTCTCTTTCATCTACCACAAGAGGAAGTTACTTTCTTCTACCATTACCTTGGGGTTATAGTGTTTTTCATTCTCCCGTATCTTTATAATGCTATAAGCATTGATATACACGATTTGTAGTTTCGGGGTTGTTATTGGGTTTTATATCTTTTCTTATATTTCGATGTCCCTGCTTCTGTCTTTTATAATCATTGTCATCCTCAGTTAATGTTCTCTCCTATTTGCTGCGATTTATACTCCAATTTTTATTTCGGAGCTTTTGTCCTTTCGTTTCTTCTTCTTGTGATTAAGCACCGCTTGTAATGGTCCAGAACTCGTAGATACGGATTTCAGAATGAACACGGTAAATGTTCTAAGAAGGAAATCGTAATGGCGCAATTTTGATTTGTTAAATTACCAGAATACCCTGGAAAAGACCGAGTCATCAAGAAAAATATTTTCTTGATATGTTTAGAGATTAGATCGAATGTAAGAGTCGTGTAAATGGCACATGATGACGGTATGTTCTGTGAATCACCACATTCCATTAGAAACTCAGCATGAATTACTGTAATATAATCACGTTGATCAAGTGTCATTATATTATACCAACTCATGCTTCAGTTCCCAACACTACTTCAAAAACATTCATATTCGAATTTTTTTTGTTTTTTGTTTTTTAGAATTTAGAAACTAATATAGTTTCTTTTATGTTGCAGATATTACGGAGAGATAAATGATTTCAGATAAGAATGCTTATGAAAATATCTTCAGGAATATCGAGGATATTTATAATGAAAGATGCGATGATATCTTAGAATGTTTAATATATGATGATGATGAAGAATATTATCCGCAAAGGTTTAGAGTCAGGAGCCATGTATTCATTAATGACTTCGTCAAAAATAGAATCATCAAGATTCTTTAAATACAGACTTTGGTCCTTGTATTTGTCCTTGGTCTCCTTCATGGTCTGCTCAATCCGTTGTTCAGTACCAACTCTTCTCTTTTTCTGGGTTTTACCCACACATTATTCTTTGTCATCAAACTTTTGACTGTTAAAGTCATTTACAGTTTTTGCTGCTTCATTAGCATTTCGAGAAATAATTCATAGTTTGAAATGTTTTTCAGAAACTTCACATTCGAAGTGTGTAAGTTTAGGAGATAGACGTTATATGTATATATAACTATTGAAGTAGAACCGCTGCGAGATTTCAAAATACTGATTGCTGAGTTTTAGTAATTGATATGACAATTCTTGTTGCAAGATACGGATGAGTAAAAGATGGGGTTTCAATGAGTAAGTATAGTGATTTTTCAGAAAGGTTAAAGTCGAAGATTTATGAAGTTGTTGATAAGTTTACTGCTAATGTGGCGAGATATGAAAGGTTCTCCAGTAACAATGGCAAAAGGGCAACGTATCTATCGAGGTTATAATAAGACTTTACTTCCTTTTAATGATGGAATTGATTCATCGTGTAGATCCATCTTTCTTTCAAATATATTACAATAAATCGGGTAAAACAGTTAATTTAGTCCAAAATAAAAGCATCTGCAATAACTTTACAGAAACATGTGATAGATAGTTTTTAATCGAATAACTTGGTACATTCTCCCCACACTTGGCTTTTTTCATGCGTCTTTTTATATCTTAATAAATAAATTCAAGCGATTTAGTTGTTTCTCAATTTATGTCCTTTTCGAGGTAACGATAATTTCGGTATTAACACCTAGTTTTATCGTTCATAAATATGTATAGACATGATTTTGAATTCATTTAGTTGAAAATTTTTCAAATTTTCATAAAATTTAGAAAATAAGCCAAGTATAAACCCGAGAGAATTTATAACCCTTCCCCACACTTGAGATCATGCAATGCCCTCATTTTCATGAAATCATACTATAATTATAAATTCATGAGGGTGATTAGTGTAGAAAAGTAGTTAAAGATACCATAGAATTGCAGGATGATAGATGGTGCACCTCATCGTTCATTCCTTCTTGTATTATCACACATGTTTTTTCTTCAAAAATGGTTGCTTTTCTGAACTGTTTGCTAATATTTGAAAATGCGTCTTTTACCCTTACTTATTATGCATGTTTATTAACGAGTTATGCACTAACCCGAACCCCGAATTTAACTTTAAGTGGGGTTAGACTTCCCCACTCTTAGCTGACGACATGTGAAGTCGGTAGAATAAGTTCCATGAATTAGAATAGTGAGCCAGTTATTTACATCTCGGGTGGTATATAATATATCAATGGGTTTAAAGTTTAGACTCACCCGATCGTCACTACTTAATTCTTTTTTAAGTGTAGCTTTTAGTAAATGGATATGTCTCTTTTCTGGTTCTTGGTCAAATGGATCGATATACACCGACATACATACTATAGGGTGGAAAATTCCTAACATTTCCTTCCATTTATTCTCGGGATCAAAGTTTTCACCTCTATTACCCAATTGGGTAAAATCCGAGGTGTCATTATTTATTACAGCTCGTAGTTCATCTTCGGTAGATGACTCGTCTATTGAGAATATTGGGTTGGAAGGTTGTGGCTGGATCGAAGCAAATTCTTCTTCATTAACGGTCCTTATCGGTTCCTCCACTTTGGTCTCGGGGGTAAAATTTTCAACGTTATCGTTTTCCCAAGAGTACCAATTTGTCACCCTTACTTCTTCTTCATTCATTGATTGATCGATGATTTCGTCGGTAGAGGCTAATGTGTCGATATGTTGTGAAATTGGTAAAGCTGAATAAAAAGTATCATTGGAATAGTTGGTGATTTCGGAGCTCTCGAATTCATTAAAATTCGATGATATGAGATTTTCTTGCACAATACTCCTCAGATTAACAGGTGTGTAATCTGATAGAGTTTCAGCTTGCCGATTTACAAACTCTCTCATTTGTTCATTTTGAGCATCGAGTTCTTCGAGTTTGATTTTCATATTGTCTAA
The DNA here is from genome assembly GCF_046630445.1 of Rutidosis leptorrhynchoides. Classification (NCBI taxonomy): domain Eukaryota; kingdom Viridiplantae; phylum Streptophyta; class Magnoliopsida; order Asterales; family Asteraceae; genus Rutidosis; species Rutidosis leptorrhynchoides. The sequence continues at coordinate 418,165,788 of NC_092338.1, forward strand.
AAGATTTTCAGACACATAATGTTCCTCGTCTTCTGGTTGTTGGGTTTGGATATATTCTTGGGAATAATCCCAATTTGAATTGTATTCTTCATAATCATTCCATTCAGGTTCTATGGGTGCATAATTTTCTATAGGAACGTAATAATAACATTCCCATGTTGAGTGATAATCTCCACAGATTTCACAACCAGTTATTGTTTCGTCATTCGTGATCCAAGAGTGACCGAACGAATTGTCATCAACACCCGTTTGAGAGTATTTATTAAATTGATTTCGGATGTCATAAAGAGTTCCCAAGATATTTTCGAGGTTTTCCATACTACACTTATTACCAAATTTTAGCTACAATGTGGTGCATTTATTAATTATCCTATTAGTTATAAAACTAAAAATTATATAAGTTATCAAATTAATAGACTTTTCTGATTTTGCCCACGTTTCGAATAGTCAATAGATGCAGCAGGTAGCCAGGACCCTTTAAATCGAAAGCCCACAACTCGCCACTAACAAATCCAACTATTACTACGAACCAGAAAATTTGATGTCTATCAATTTAACCGCTTAAAATAATTTTTCGTTTGGAATTTTTTTAGAAAAGAAATAGAAAATCTATGTCCTAAAAACTAGCGTGTCGAGAAATAAGAAAGAAAAAGATTACGCGTCGAAAAACGTCGAAAAATATAAATAAGAAAGTAGCGCGTCATAACTTAAAAGGTACTAAAATTTATAAACAGCGTCGCAAAATTCTAGAGCACCTGAATCTTAATCTAAAAAAAGGCACTTAAGGGATTTTACAGCAAAGCCTAAAAATCTAGAAATAAAAATTAACTACGGCAAAATACTAGTCTTAAAACTATAATTACGAACGATAAAAATACAAATATTACGAATAAAAATACAAATTATAACTAAAATGATAAAAATACAAATTTTATAAAAAATATTATTTTTATATTTTATTTATATACGAAAATATTAATCTATATAATTAATAATAATTAAACTTAATATTACTAATTAAAACTAAAAACTAATTATTAAATTAAATAAATCTAAATAGGGTTAATAATAATAAATAATACACCGTAATAAATGCTGGTTTAGGGTTTCAGGCGTGTCAGGTGACCTCATGCGACCGCATGATTTTATAACAGCGGGCTCATGCGATCGCATGGGCCTGGTTTCCGTTTTTTTTTTTTTGTTTTTCTAAAAATTATATATAAAAATATTTACACAAATATATTTTAAAAATATAGCGTTTCGCGCTCTCCCCGGCAGCGGCGCTAAAAACTTGATGTGTGCGAGGTGGGGTACGAAATAGTATTATTTTTACTACGAAATACGTTACAAATTACACAAGTTTTAATTATTTATTTACAGATGGGATATACCTAAACCTTGCTACAACACTATAGGCAGTGTACCTAATCGTTGAGTAGTGTAGTTTTTAGTAAATCTGTTTCGTTCCACAGGGAATCTTTTAAACAAGCTTAACGCTATATATTTAAAAACTATATTTGTAAAAATACAAAAATATATATAAGTAGTATTATTATTATAAAAGGGGGTTTTTACCGTTTAATGACCGGTTTGTCGATTTTAAAAACTTTTAGTCGCAGTTAAAATCTAATGTAAAATATTAAAAATAAATACAACTTAATTTAAAGCGTAAAGTAAATAACGATAATGAAATTGCGATAAATAAAAGTGCGATAATTAAAAAGTACGATAATTAAAAGTGCAATTAAATACAATAACAATAAATAAAAGTGCAATAATTAGAAGTGCAATTAAATATGAAAATAAAGGAATTATGCTTATTTAAACTTCCATAATCATGATGTTTGACGTGTTGATTTTATTCCCATGGGTTAATTGTCCTTTGTCCTGGATTATTTAATATGCCCGTCTGGTTTTTGTCCATAACAGTCCATCAGTCATAAATATAAAGTGCGAGTATCCTCGTCAAATTATCCTTATATCCGAAGTCAAATATTCCAACTAATTGGGGACTTAAACTGTAACAAGGTCTTAATACTTTATTTAATAATTACACCAGGATATCGACTGCGTGTAACCCAAGGTTTTAATATTTTGTTAACAATTACGCCAAGTGTCCTTGTACATAATTCACCCCTGTTTTAATAAATCTATTAACTATTAATCCATTCCCTTGTCCGGTTAAATGAACGATTATTCGTACATATAAATATCCCGCCCATCGTGTCCGATCGAGTGTATATGGTTATTTATAGGTACGTCCAATTGTAAATCTTTATATTAAAATTAACAAACTATCATTTAGTTAAACAAATATAAAGCCCATTAATAGCCCATAGTCTAATTTCCACAAGTGTCGTTCTTTTGTCCAAACCCCAATTATGGTACAAAGCCCAATTACCCAATTTTAGTATTTTAGCCCAACATCATGATTACTTCGTCTTAAATAAGCATAATAATAACTTAAGTACGAGACATTAATTTAAAAAGGAGAACATAGCTTACATTGATTATTTATCGCGTAGTGTTACACGGACAGAGCTCCGACTTTAAAACCCGTAAAATAACCTTTGCATAACCCAAAACTAATCTAATATAAAACTATACTATACTATATATAATATATATATATATATATATATATATATATATATATATATATATATATATATATATATATATATTTATTATTATTACAGAGGAGTATTATTATTATTATTGTTTTAAACTCGTCGACGAGGGCCTGCTTTTATAGATATGTGGCCAGCTACAGGCCTCCATGCGATCGCATGGATTTTGGTTATGCTGGCCATGCGATCGCATGGCCCAGTTTTCCAGCTCAGGATCCTTTGTCTCATAACTTGTCGACATGATTATATATATATTTATAATATATAAATAATTTATATAATTATTTATATATTATATTTTATTCTTGTGTATAGTTGACTCATAATTTTTGGTCCATTGCGTCGGGCGTTGATAGTTGGCTCGGGTCCCGGTTCCGGATTTTCGAACGTCCTTTCGTATAATTTAATATCTTGTACTTTGCGTTTCGCGATTTGTAATTTTGCACAAAAATTATTTTCCTTAACTTCCAAAATCCGTGCGAGTCTTTTACTCACTTTTTAGTGGCACTTTTGAGTGCACTATGGCTTTAGTGGCACTTTTCCAGCTTTAGTGTCACTTTTTCTCCAATTCTTTAATCTTCGTGCTTTTCGTTTCGTAACTTGTACTCTTGTCAATTTTAGACGTTTCTCATCATTAAATTGAACCACTTGGATCGTATCTTGTACATTTGAGCTTTTTGGACGTTTGCGTCTTCAATTCTTCGTTTTCGCCTTTTGTCTTTGCACTTATTTAATATAAATGAATATCACTTGTAAATAGAACAATTGCAACTGAAATCTTTACATATTGGAAGGATATTGCTACTAAATATATGTTCATTTGGAGCACTATCACATGTTTATTCTCAGGTATTAAAGAAATCTTCCGCTGTGCATTAGCTCATTTTAAGGATATTACTTGGAGTCATTCATGACATACTTTGAAAGACGTTGCATTCGAGTCGTTGAGTTCATCAAGATTAATATTAGGTCAATTATAGTTAGATGTAATATGAAATGGTATGCATGCCTTCAATTTTAGATGTAAAGAAAGTTTGTCTTTTAAAAACGAATGCAATGTTTGTAAAACGTATCATATAGAGGTCAAATACCTCGCGATGAAATAAACTATTGTGAATCCTTTATAATGTATATGAACGGGTCCTTTCAGTATGTAAGTTGATTTTTGTTGAAAACCCCATTTTGGGTTAAGTAAGCTTGATTTGGTGTCAAAATAAGTTTTGAGTCAAGTTTTGATGAATCAAGTATGTGAATACTTGATTTAGGTGTTAATTGGTGTTTTGGAAATATAATCACTAGTTGTTAGTGATTTTGGGCGTTTTTGGAACTTATGTAAAAATGGGTAAGTTGATTGGGTCAAATTCGATGATGACACTAGTTTTGGTCGAATGGATGTTTAAACACTTGTGTTAAGTGTTAAATGGCGTTTTTGGAAGTAATCACACATGAGAAGTGATTTTGAGTCAAAGCGATGTTTTAACAAGTCAAACGTGGTCAAACGCAATATGGGTCAATATTGCACGTGTTGTAGTTTTGTTGTTAATGGCGGTTTGAAGTGATCACTACCTAAGTAGTAATCTAGTGTCGGGACCTAGGTTGGTCAATTTGGTGACAAGTATGATTTGGGTTAAATTGTACTTTGTTGTGTGGGTTTGAATTACCACCCGAAGTGGTAATTGGATTGTGTCTATTAGGTGTTAAATGGACGGGTTATGGCGAGCAAGGTGTGATCCCTCGACTAAGGGATGTTTGTGTCAGGTTCTCTTATAGAGAATGTATATTTATGTGGATATTGGGCCTATGTGCGATATAGGTAACTATTTGCTCGGATACGAAGACGGAGATCATAATACATGACTTGTGCGGGCATTCCAAGGTGAGTGAAATAATTATATGTGTATGTATATAGTGTATTTATTTGTATGCTATGGCATGATCCACGGAGCCAGTGGTGCCATAGTATGTGCGGGAGTGCTATGATGCGAACCACGGAACCGGAAGCATCATGGTAGGTGTGTTGTAGTGTGAGCCACGGAGCCGGTAGCACTATAGTACGAGTTGTTAAGGTATGAACCACAGATCCGGTAACGCCTTAGCGTGAGTATGACTCAAGTTGTGATGCGAACCACAGAGCCGGTATCATCATGAGAAATGCGTATGGTGTGAACCACGGAGCTGGTAGCACCATGACGCGAGTATGGTTAACCATATGGTGTATGTGTCGTTTATTTAGCATTTAATATTGTGATGAATATATGCTATTGGTTATGCTAGCTTGCGGTATTGGAGGTTATTATCTTTATACTTTGCGATGGTATGCTAATTAGATTGCTAGCATGTATGCGGTATTTGTGTAAGTGTTTGCAAGCAAGGAGATTATATATGTATATGTATAACTATTGCATTCACTAAGTTTTATGCTTACCCCTCTCGTTGTTTACCTTTTTATAGGTATTGTGATTGTGAAGCTAGCTAGTTGTTAGACTAGATGCGTAGGAGCGCTTGGGCTCGATGGGGTAGCTTTTGGATATTTGGACGCGGACGGGAGATTTGGTAGTCCCCGTGATTATGCTCTTGGTATCGGGTTGGGTTATTGGGTATTAACCCGTATTTTGTGTGATTCGGTTGTTATTACAAATGCTTTTGTAATGTGTCATTTGTGTACCAAGGGTCATTATAAATTGTTAAACATATCGTTATGATATTATGTTTTCGGTTAATACAGAGTTGGAAATATTATGTATTATGAACGTTTTAATGGGACCTAACTTATATAAAAAAATAGTACTTCGTTTTTGGTAAACGGATTTGGGGTTGTTACATAGATCTGTTGCTGAACATCATTTCCAGTCCAATTCATTTCTCGTTTCCTTCTTCTTCTCCGACGAGGCAATCGGTTGGGTGTAACAGGTTGCTCTTTTATTACTAGGCGGGGGTTGGTCGGTGTCAAAGGCCAGGTTCGTTATTCTGGAGGGTTAAGGGTTTGCATCTGTTAATTTTGTTGATGGGTGTGATTCATTTTTCCAGATAGAATCGTGATCTTGTGCGCAAATATGATTTTTGGTTCCGAGTTTTTTGTTCAAAAAGAAATAGATATTTACAAACAAGATTATAAAGGATTTAGAGGATTTAGAAGATTTGTGAGAATTAATTATAATTTTTAGATTTAGATTGTGAAGAAATTGAGTTATTAAGAATTTTGGTAAATATGGAGATGGAGGTGATGAAGAGGCGAGGTAAAAGGAGCAAAATACTCTCACATGCTTGGCACATGGTGACACTTAACGGAGAAAATTAACATATGTTGCATGGAGAATATTGCAAGATTTTCAAACCACGATGACTATTCTTGAAAGGAAAAAACTTTAGTGGCTAAACTTGCAAGATTGTACAAACCACAGTGACCGTCCATGTAGTTTTGTCTTTTTTTAACTTACATCTATTGCATATTTTTGTTTTTTATAGTACCCATCATAACAGTCTGAAGTATAATAGCAGTATGTACTTTTTTTTACGAAAAACGAAACCACGAACTTTCATCAATCGATCGATGAAAAGATGATAAAATGACACAAAAAACAATGTCGAAACGCTTCACAACTAGACAACGAAACAAAACAAGAACCTAACCAAAAGCGGGCCGAATCGAGCACGCAAAACAAACAAGAAATTACAATGAAAACTACACATCTAGAAGCCGACAAAACATAAACGGGCAATCGAAGCTTAATAACAGCAAAGATATAATCAAAAGTGGACACAACAAAACACCAAGATATAACCAACTTAATTTCGACCATTCTTAGCGGCATCCGAAGCTTTCTTTCCTCTGGCCACCTGCCTAGAAACCATACCATCCACCTTTTTATAGGAAACGGCTTTTCTCGAGCGAGACTAAAAAGAGTACTCCTTGGGGGAACCAAAAGAAGTGACACCAACCATCCAGGCATAGCCTGGGTGGCCACCAGGACTTCCAATGAAGCAAGAGGTCACGGGTTCGATTCCCTTCAAGGCAAATACCTTGGGGCGAGCTCCATTTAGTGATTGATTGACTAGAGAATGCTTTGCCTGGTAGCGGTGGAGGCCTGGCTTGCCGTTTACCCGGGGTTTACCAACTAGAGGGGAGCCATTATGGTTCGTCGCTAGGGGGTTCCTCGTAAAAAAAAAAAAAAAAAAAAAAAAAAAAAAAAAAGAAGTGACACCCGAAGAACCTGTGAGTTCTCCTTCAACCGGAGAATTATCCCAGAAAACCTCGCCCAACACCCAAAATACCCCATTCAGCTTCTCACCATTCTGAATTATTTTAATCATTTACATTGGTTCTGAATTATATTTCTCATTTCCCTGTAGCTTTACTAAAATTACATTCGTTACCCAATAAATATAGATTTATTATTTATTATATATATTTTGCTCCCAGAATGGGCTTTAATAAACTTATTAACAGCCATATTTATAAACTCTGCAAGTGATCAACCAAAAAAATTAAGCATATAGCGTTGCTGCAATTTGCATAGAAGTCGTCATAAACAACCTTCTCGGTTGAATAACTAAAACACATCATCCAGATTAACATGTTTCTACTTGACTGCATCATTCAAGTACCGGATAGAAAACACACCAAATTATACAGACAGCGTCAAATAAAACTTGACTGCCATAGTTATTCAGAAGGTTCTGCATCCACCTAATTTTGTTGGCAAGTTCCTCCAGGTCAATTATGGTCCAGTTTATTTTCATGCTTTATGTTTAAGAAGCGTTGAGAGGTGAACCAAGAGAAATCGAATCCTGATCCATGCCTAAAACAGGTACAGTTACAAACTTACAATCAAACATATCTAAAATTGGCATGCAATATTTAGAGATAAAACTGTTTATTAGCATGGGCTCGTTAGACCTAAAGTTACATTACGTACATGTAATAAGCAATTCCTCCTTTCTAAGGGCGTACAAACAACAATTGATCACATGCTTCAAAAATATTCAGAAAAAAACTTTAAAGGTACGAAGAATAAGAGAGCTTTTTTTAGATAAGAGAATAAGATAAAACTTGTTGAAAAGAAGCGTGATAACTATAAAACTAACAACTACAAGCATTGCCTTTCAAGTTAAATGATAAGAAACTAATCAACCGTCGTAATATTTTAAATAATTTACTTGCAAGAGGTCTCAAGTTCAAATCTTGTGGTGGCCAGGGTAAGGTTGGAAACAGCCAGGGAGTAATCATGTTGGGCCGTGTGTCCAGTAGAGTATGAGGTTGGATTACTCGCCTCCAGGTAACCCGAACATTGAGGAACCTTATAAACGTTTTACTACCAGTTAGCAGCCATTTCTTAAAATATAAATTAAAACAACCAACAAAATGGAAAGACAAATTATATAAGAATTACAAGTGTTAGCCTACAAAAATAGTTTACCTTGCTTTGATGGAAAAATAAGCCGTGCAGGCGTGCACCACATGAGTCTTACCATTCTGCATGTAAGAATTCAACTTAGATAAGAACAAGGCTATACTAACAAAAGACTACAATAAGAAGACGTGAATTGTTAAAAATGGAGAGAGAAAGGCACCACAGTAGGCAATGACCAGTCTTTTCTTTGGGACCACACTAAGTTCGGCCGTAAATCCTTACATAATGCTTCATGTGTCTCGTCGTCTTTCCGTTCTCCAGCTGGAGGCATTGGCAACTCAATCTACAAATGGTGGAAATGTGAATACAAATCAAAAAAAGGCACAACAATTGTTGCAAGAAACTACAATATCTGTTCCATATAAGTAGTGCTGCAGAACTCAAAATTCCTAATTACTCAACGAGTACTCGGTTTTTGCAACTCACGGATTACTCGGCTAAAACTCGGAATTACTCGAAAAATCGAACAAAACTCCGGATTACTCGGGAAATCGGACAAATTTTGGTCAAAACTCGGTCAAAATAGGTCGAAGTCAAAAATTTTCTACATCCGAGTACTCTTTGAGTTTTCGATGCCGAGTACTCCGTAAAAAGTCGCGACTGTGTACTCCCGGGTTGCGATTTTTGCAACCTTGCAAATGAGTGATAAACGAGCTTACTCTTCCTTCGTTGCCTACCTTATGTTGCATAAATCATAGTTATTTTTCTATGTATTCATATAATATTTATGGGACAAAGTACATGAGCGTACTAGGTGAGGTTCAATAATACTATTACAGTACTCACAAGGCTAAATAGATCCTTATATGTTCCCTTGTATTGTTTGGTGCGGCTTTAGTTCTTTTCTTTGTCTTAGCGGTTTACGTTTGTCTTTTCGTAAGCTTTTTTGTTACCTTGTATCGTTTAGTACTTTAGTTGTTTGTTTTGGGTTTCCTAGTTTTAGGTAAGTTTGCTTGTGGTTGTTTTGTTTAGATGTATGTGGCTTTCATCTTTGTGATGAATTCCTTGGTAATAAAAGTTGTTCGTTTTTTTTTTTTTTTGCCAAAAAAAATGATTCCTTATTTAGGCAATCATAAAAGATAACAAATATTTCAAACTCCAAGTTAAATAAATCTGAGTGACAATGAAATCTAACTATATTTATGCAGGTATCAGCAACTAAATCATTATGTAACCTTCAATCTGCCTACCAATGTTATCTATTTGACAAGTTTACCCCTCCGGTAAGATTGCCTCAATTTAAGAGCATAGTTATTAAAACTTACTCAATAGACTTGCTGTCATTTTATCTAGGTGATAAAAAAATAGCCATGACAGTATCAGGAACAACCAAACAAAGGATGATAAATGGTATGTGTATTTAAATATTTATGAAAAAACAATAATGGTTTTAGAAGTTAGAATGAAAACAATGAATGAGGCCCTAACTTGAAGTACAATAAAGAACATGGGATCACCACCACCGATGCTTGAATTGAGTGGTATAGGAGTGAGATCCAACTTGGGGTACTGCCAACCTAGATTAGATTCTCACTCTAAGCAGGGAGTTTCCAAAATTTGATGGTCCAAAATTTAATGGTACTGCCAACATTAATGCGTTTTGGGAAGGCCTATGGGGTTTTCCCAACATTCGATGGTACTGCCAACATCGTCAAGAATTGGGTTTCCTCCTAACGCGTGTGTAGGTGACAAATGGAGAGCATTCGATGTCGATATCGCCGTTCAAAAAAAAAAATGGGATCGTGAATTCATTTGTTTGAGATGACATTTTGAGAACAAAGGAAGTACATGACTCCCATTTAGTAAAAGAGTAGCAAGTAGAAAAGTATGTTAAAAAAAAGTTATTAAATAACGTATGGGAGAGTTGGAAGTCGTGTACCATATGTCTCACATAAAACATAGATAAATTTATAGATAAACATGCCAACGAGGTTACACAAGTCAAAGTCTTTACCTTAACCTTGTCATCGGTCAATACTTCGGTCACCCTTGTAGACCAATAAGCACCGTCAGAATTCCAATCTACCATATCACCAGCCTTCCATGTATCATCATCATCATCATCAATCACAACACAAACTTCAGAAATCGAGTTAGCATCTGGCATTTCATCTCTTTTATATATTAGCGGATAGTGAGGCCGCAACATCAGTTGATTTTTAATGTTCCTTTGCCATAAGGAGGGATTTCATATATCTTTACCCAACTTATATCTGCAAATAAATAACAATTAACTTCATCTTATAGCTATGATTTTATAAAGCTTAAGAACGAGCAACCAAATGACAGAACACAATCAAAATAGAAGCATGTACTATAAAAAAAGTGGTTAGGTTGATAATTTAACTTGCAACAAATATTATAGAAAACTTATAATATGTTGCACTAGTAAGCATCAGAAACATTATAATCTAAAGCTAATGAAAAAAGTGGCAATTAATTCACAAGAAATAATCTCCAAACCCACACTGGTTCATACAGCAACTTATCCAACTCACCTTCTTCGAAATCGTAGTATTCCAGCTGTATCTTGTTCCTTTTCAATTTGATATCTCTGATCTGAATGACATTTTAGACATGGATGAATAGAATTAGAGTTTTGGTAAGCTCCTTCTGTAAGTACTTTAAAATAGCGTGTTTAAAATTGCTCAAAGGAAGTCGAGCCTTCGGTTAAGCAAATAAGTTTGAAAACTGAAGGGTGGATACGAGAATTAATGAATTATATAAGATTAATTACATAGAGGGCTCTATTAATTAATTGAGTCAACAACAAGCGTCGATTTATTGACGACTTGATTGCCGCTTAGAGCCTAAATTGAATTTCAAGCAGGATTTATAAACCCATGGAAATATGATTCTACCATTTTCATAGCGTCTCATTTTTTATTTTATTTTTTTATTATTCTTTAACTTTTTTTCCTACTTAAAGGTTGGAGGTCCTCTTGAAAGCAATGTCTTTATCCGTCGAATAGAGAGACAGATGACTTTCTCTACTCTTGAGACTGTTTCACTCGTGGAGAACCGACTTGTCTTTATTCTAGGATAGAGGAAGGATTGTCTACATCTCACTTCCCCCATACCCCACACATGTGGGATTGGGTTTTGTTGTTGTTGTTGTTGTTGTAGTATATAGATTAGTTACATAAAAGATAACCTATAATAACAAATTTTAGTGAAAAGACTGTTACCTAATGTATGATGTATATATTTCAAAAGAAGTACCTTTCTCCCCTTAAACGCACTTTTTTAGTTCCAAACTAGTAGCGACCATAGTACCATCTTACTTGAATATATAACTACAAACTTAAACCGCTCGGCATCTCCATTTTGCATCGCCAGAATTTCCATAATCTAGAAAAATAAAATTATATCAGCAACTTTGCAATGCAAATCAAGTCTCTGATCCATGTATATGTAAGGATTAAAGAACTTAACAAAAAAAAGTGAAAATAGTCCAAATTAGGCGCTTTTTCACCTACATCCGCATTCCATTAAATAAATACTCAAAAAAAAAAAAAATTACAATTATAGGATATTCACATTGGATTGGGTATTTGGGTCACCTCTATCTTCAGCTCCTAAAGAAATTCAACGTCAAATCAACCTGATCCATAGCTTACTGTTCGAGTCTTGCCAACATAGCAAATACACTCATACAGTCATGCGTCTTATAAAAAAACATTATTGAAGTCAGAACCTACATTCTCGTAATATACATGATAGCTCTTTTTTAAAAGTTCCTAGCAAACCGAACATTTACGGTGAACACACAATTAATTAAACAAATAAAATAAATCAAGATGACTATTACATACAAAATGGTCTATTACAGATAATTTAGGCTAGCAACAAATCTAAATTGTAAAACTAGAGATTAAAAGCACATACATGTCTTTAAAATTACTGCTACTATTCTTGACCTAGCAATCACAAAATCAGGCAATCAAATTGCTACATATATATAAAAAATAAGGTTATGCATATGTGCACTATAATTAGGTATCATAATAAGTAGTAGCAATTTAGGGTTTCGGTGAATTAGGGTTTTGCGTTACCATTGAAAATGAAAATAGTACCTAGAATATTATTTAAAAAGAAAAGAAGTGATTAATCGCGAATAGTGTTTCTACTTACAAGACCATTTGTTAGGATGGTGGTGGTTTTTGTTACGGTGGTAGTGATGGTGTGAATTGAAATTTAGGTGAGTTTGATCAAAAGATTCCGTTTATAAAAAAATTATTTTATTAAATGAATAAAAACATGTTAATTATTTTGATGATAATTATAATTATTTTGAATGAATAATGTGTGTTAAAAAATTCACCTTATTAAATTGAATAAAAACTACAATATAATTGTTTAGGTGTAATGATTAAGAGAAAATTTTAGCTTTTGTGATGACCCGGAAATTTCTAACCAAATTTAAACTTAACCTATAACGTTTCCGACACGATAAGCAAAGTTTGTAATGTTGAGTCACGAAAGTTTTGAAACTATATTCATGTAATCAATTATTCTTTGACTGTTCTCGAAGATTCACGAACAATATATATATATATATATATATATATATGTATATATATATATATATGTATATATATATATGTATATATATATATATATATATATATGATTTCAAGTTATTTAGTAAACGATAGTAACATTCGATTATTGATTCGATTGATATTTAGATAAGTTAACTAAAACGTTTAAGATGAACCAGTAAAACACTAATTTGCTACAGTATTTTTGAATTGCTACAGTACCCGAAAAGCTACATTGATTTCGAAAATCACTATTTGCTACAGTAAACACTATTTCAAAATGAAATGTATATATGTATATGTATATGCTACGAGACGATGATTTATAGAAGTAAATGACCAAAACACTCAAATGTATAAGTTACATCTCGAGTGATATAGTTTATGGATAATTTAAGCCTAATTTTTGACAAAGGTACGACTCACGAAACGAAAAATACAAGTTTTCTCAGCGTACGAAGGGACATTCGAAAAACCGGAACCGGAACATAAGTCGAGTGACGACGTACGACTTATCGGAACAAAAGTTACAAGTTAACTATGCACGTAAATATAATATATAAATAATTATATAAATTAAATATATTATATATATTATATAAAATTATGTCGACAAACAAAAAGTTAAACGATTGTGAGCTGTCATGGACACCCATGCGATCGCATGGGATTTATCCCTTCAAGCCATGCGATCGCATGGCAGGGGATTTCAGGATTTATCTATAAAACTCGACATTCTGTTCGACACAAGCACACACACAAATATTCATTTACTCCCTCTGTATAATTATTATTATTATTTATATTATTAAGATTAATATTATTATTAATCTTATTATTATTAGTAGTATTAGTATTATTATTGTTATTACATAAAATATTACGACGAGGTTATGAGCGGGTTATTTTCAAAAATGAGTTTCGAGCGGGATAGAGCTAAGGAAACTATGTATTATAGCCATGGAGGTTATGGGTAATGTTCGTGGGTATTGTTTGCAAATCAAACCTAGTGTTTATCATCTCTGTTACGTCTACATACTTGCCTGCAATATTGAATCACAATATTGATACGTGAGCATTCATATCTTATCTTTTATATATTAATTGTGTATCCATGTCTAGTGCTCGAGTATATATATTTATGCATGCTTGTATGCTAAATTTCCTCGTTAAGCAGTTTATGATGAATCACGAATTAAATACATATATTACTAATAAAAGGTATATGATATGCATGTTTTTGAAAAGCTGGCGAAAAATCAATAACTTTTCATTTAGAAATCGCGTAATTTCGATGAACGAATTAAAAGATATGGTCAACTGAATTATGATTGACGTTAATTGGAATTGCTTTTGAATCCGCAATTGATACTTAAACAACTTATTTATAAGATTGATAAATTGGATTTTTGAATATTATTAGCCGAGTAAATGAATCCTTATATAAGGCACGTCATGTTTTGTTGAACAATTGTCAAAATTGATTATTTTATCATATTTTAAAGCCTTATAAAAACTATAGTATTGAATCAGATTGACTTTTTGAAACGACTTTGGATAACTTTTGTATGTCGATCTCGAGTATTAGGATTGTGATACACTATGACCTGACCTAACTTGATAGACATTTATTGACCAACATATGTTCTCTAGGTTGAGATCTACGGTTATTTGGTAATTCGAGTTTCGGTCACATTTTGGTGAACGACTTTATATGCTGCTAAGGTGAGTTTCATTTGCTCCCTTTTTAATTGCTTTTGCAATCTATATTTTTGGGCTGAGAATACATGCACTTTATTTTAAACGCAATGGACACAAGTACATACTAAATTCTACACCGAGTTTGAACCGAAAATCCCTTAGCTTTGGTAACTAGTAACTGCCGGTTATAAGAACTGGTGTGCGCGAGTAGTTATATATGGATCCATAGGGCTTGACATCCCCGTCTGTTTCAGGTTTAGAAACCCTAGCCTGAACTATAAAACAGACGTATGCTATTTGAGTTTAGTACACGTTGGATTTCGTGTATTCTACATGTTGGTTGCATGTTTGTTAAAACAGGGGTACTTATTATAACGTTAAAGCTTAGTTACCAGGGTGCTCAATCTTGTAAAATATTTTTGATAAACGTTTCTGAATGAAACAACTGAAATCTTGTGATCCACCTTTATGTACAGATTATACAAATCATTAAAACTATGAACTCACCAACCTTTGTGTTGACACTTGTTAGCATGTTTATTCTCAGGTTCCCTAGAAGTCTTCCGCTGTCTGCTTATATGTTAGACAAGCTACGTGCATGGAGTCTTACATGACATATTTTTCAAGGAAACGTTGCATTCACCAAATCATCACCATGTATCTTATTTTGACTGCATTGTCAACGGAAGTACTATTGTAAACTATTATTTACGGTGATTGTCTATATGTAGAAATCATCAGATGTTGAAAACCTTTGATTTAAATATTCATTTATGGTGTGCCTTTTCAAAAGAATGCAATGTTTACAAAACGTATCATATAGAGGTCAAATACCTCGCAATGAAATCGATGAATAACGTGTTCGTCCATATGGATTTGAAGGGATCGTCACAGCTTTAAATAGTTCGACACTGAATGTTGACACCATCTCTTATTAAAATGTTAAAAACAAATACATTGAATGTTGAATAGTTCAATATATCGTGTTGAATCATTCAATTGATAGGTAAATAAACGCAACCTCAGTGTGAGATGGGGTGACATGACGTTGATTGAAAATATGAAGTTATGGTGGTGTGAGTTGGAGTGCGTGTGGGAGGTGTGGTGCTAATGTGATAAAATGTGATTAGTATTTTGGATAAAGACAAAACAAAGAAAATATAATAAAAAAAATATTAAAAAAAGATCAATCAATCAAAATAAACCACACCTCCGTTACCTTTCATGTTAAAAACCCACTCACGCCGAACCCACGCCCCATAACACCAAAAGAGGGTGTTGCTTATGTGCTAGCTAAGATCCCATGGTGTCTATTCAGATACGTAACTCTTGATGTGCATTGTCTATTGGGCTCACATTTGGGCTTGACCGATAAGAAGCCCATAGGCCTTCACCGAACCCTAACCCCTCTCTATAAATAAAGGGGTACCTACAAGGCTACAACATATAATACATTCTCTACGGACTATGAGATACGACCCTAGCCTCTCATCAATCTAATCTAGGGTTTTACCTACACTCTGTGTAGGGTTTTCCTTCGCTGAAGATCCGACTCCAACCATGAGCCATAATCACCCTCTCGAGATCATCATCTCGATTAGGGATCACCGCGGTAACTCTCTAAAACCCCTCTTTAGCACTAAATGTTATATTTGCCCTACCTGCAGGAATATGTTTGATCAGTAACAAATAGCCTAAATCCACGACTTTGAACTTTGAATGCAAGGGGAAGAAATATAAAGTTGTACGATTTTCAAGAAAACCTACCCGGATGAATTTCGTCGCATATTTGTACAAATGAATCATTCGGATTTTTTTCATATAGGGGAGAAAGATTATTGAATATTATTATTACATTTATTTTTCAAAAAAGAATTAATAAAACTAAACGGATCCGAAAATGATTGAATATGATAACTATGTATTATTAAAATTTAGTAATTTTGTGTGGTAATAATCAAATTGAGACAAAGTGAGAACTGATTTTTTTTCTAAGTGACCATATTTGAGAGAGTAAATGGTAAAAAGAGATAAAGTTTCTAGAGCCAAATAATAACAATGTTAACCTGTTCAAGTAGATATCTACTTGATTCATATATATATTAAACAGTGAATATGAACGATTTAAATGAATGTATAATAAATATGAACAATAAAAACAAATATCAATATGAATGTGGATGATTATTAAATTGGATTTGAATTATTAGTGAATTATATATGCATGGGATACAAATTTTATTATCAATGAATTCATCTATTAAGAACAAGAATACCATGTCTGTGTGTGTGTATATATATATATATATATATATATATATATATATATATATATATAAGGGATCAAGAGAGAACTAAGAGTGGGAGAGAATCCATAGAACCTGCAGGTTGAGCTCAATCTGAACATAGATTGGGTTCAATCTGCACACAGATTGAGTTAATCTGCACACAGATGGAGCTCAATCTGCACAAGTTCTCTGAGTTCTCTTCTACCATTGGTTCTCTCTGAATCCTCACCCTATATATATCCTTTTGTTCAGATATTTTCTATACACACATACATATACATTCTGCTACATACAGAACTTCATCAATAGCAGCGATGAGAGATTCGTTCAACGTTCATTTCGGAGGTAACCCAACGAGCAACTGAAAGTCATACGTTGGCGGAACGCAGATGGAATTTAACGACGTCTACATGAATGATTTTGATTTTTCAGAGTTGAAGTTACTCAAAAAGGAAATACCGGTCCCATTTTCGAGTATTTGGTATTTAGATGAAGAGAAGACAGAAGTGATGTTCCAGTGTAACGACGTATAGAATAAGCTTAAAAAACTAGCCAGTGAAAATGGTAATCGAATTCAATTGTATGTTATGGAGTTGAGCACGTGAAAAACTAATCCGTTCCCTTCCGATTTTGGAACTAGTTTCGAATCAGGAGCTTTGATGGAATGAGACTTTTAATAATTGTCGTTTTGTGTTTTTAGGATTTTTAATAAGTATTAATTGTATTAGGACTTTAATATTTTCTACTTTTAGGAATTTTAATATTATTGTAATCGTTTGTTAGTTTGTTTTCATAATTACATAATAATATAACTAATTAAACAAAATTAAAACTAAAATAAATTCATACATTAAAAAATGAAAAATAGATAATAATAATAATAATAATAATAATAATAATAATAATAATAATAATAATAATAATAATAATAATAATAACCCACATCTATCCATCAACACGACACTTAGCACGCCACCCATTATTTACCAGTTACCAGCACACCTGTCAAACACCCCACCCCACCCCACCCCTACCAGTCAACACGCCAACACGCCCATCATTGTTAAAGATGACCTTATAGTAACAACTAGTAAAATGACCCGTGAAATCACGGGTTTGTTTAAACGAAACAGTTTAATAATATGTTTTAGGTATTAAGAGAATGTAAATGATAAAGTCATTTAGTTTAATGACTCGTGAAACAACGAATTCCGACTAAGAAACTTGTCGTTTTTACAAACATGTTGATGTACTTAACTTGATCAGAATAAATGAACTAACTTGATGTACTTAACTTTGTCAAAAGTCTACATTACAACCTTTTATTGAGACTTGTATTTCGCATACATACGTAACGTAATTAATCTCGTAAAAAGCAACCATATTTGAATAATAATAATATAATAACTATAATTACAATTATAATAATTAATGATAAAGTTTGTTTAAAAATTGAATATTTATATTTTTAATAATAATTATTATTAGTAATAACAAATACCACTTGATAAATTTTCAAAAATTAAAATACAATTATTATATGAAAGTTGTACAATATGCTTCAAAGTTTGTACACGTGTTTATGTGGTGATTTGTAAAAAATTGTACAATTTGTTTTAAAATTTATACATATGGTCACATAATACTTCAAATATTGTACATATGGTGTTGACGGTGTTTTACTATAAGATTGTATATATATTTCAAATATTGTAGATTTGATCATGAGAGTGTTTTATCAGCCAATATCACATCTTCAGCCTACACTTTTTCCTCGCAATTAACAGGAACTGAACTATGTGTGTGTGCATTTTCATGCACAAAATCATCAACCATTTTCACATCTTCGCTCGCCACTTTTTCATCAAGAACAACAGCATTCACAGGATCTGAACTTTGCCTTTCTGCATGTCCTTCAGCTAAATCGTCAACCATTTTATCGTCACAAATAACGGTATCCACATGACCTGAATTTTGTATCTCTGTGTCTCCCTCTGCTGATAAACGAGTGCTAGAAGATGCATTAAGAGGTGAAGCAACAGAAATCGACTCCTTATTGATGCCTAAAAAGTACAGTTACAAACAAATCTAAGATTAGCATGCAATAATTAAAGATAGAACTGTTTACTAGCATGGGCTTGTTAGATCTAAGTTACTTTAAGTGCATGTAGTAAGCAGTTCCTTCTTTCTAAGAGTGTAAGCGTAATAAGAGAAATCTTGTTGAAAAGAAGAGTAATAACTATAATACTAACAAATACAAGCATTGCATTTCAAGTTAAACGGTGATTCTAATCAACCGTCGTAATATCTTAGATAATTTACTACCAGTTAGCAGACGGGTCTTAAAAATGTAGATTAAAACAGCCAACAAAAAATAGAAAGACAAATTATATAAGAATGGCAAGCATTGGTCTACAAAATTAGTTCACCTTGCTTTGATGGAAAGATAAGCTGTGCACCACATGAAGTCCTACCACCCTACATGAAAAAAATTGAACTTAGATAAGAACAAGGTTATATTAACACCACTTAAAGCTGTTACAATTATAAAAGAATCAAATAGGCAAAAAAAAAAAAAAAAAGGAAGTAATTTACATAAATAAATAAAATAAGTGGAGAGAGAGGCACCACAGTAGGCAATGTCCAGCCTTTTCTTTGGGACCACTCTAAGTTCGGCCGTAAATCCTTAACGAGTGCTTCATGTGTCTCGTCGTCTTTCCTTTCTCCGGCTGGGGGCATTGGCAACTCAATCTACAGATGGTGGAAACATGAATACAAATCAAAAAAAAAAAAAAAAAAAAAAAAGGAAGGAACAAGAAACTATGAATCATAAATGGTATGTGTATTTAACTATTTATTTGTAATAATATATCAGATACATCCTTCCTAACGAAACGTTTAAGAAGTAATATTAACATTACAAGAGTGTTTCAGATGTTTATAAAACCTGATATAAAGATAGCTAAAAAAATTATGCCTTAAAAGTTAACTCTCCAAGTTAATGTAATTAATTAATCTTTGCCAACAAACACAATAGTATACTAATTAATTTTAACAGGTTGCACAAGTCAAATTCTTTACCTTAACCTTGTCATCGCTCAACACTTCGACCACCCTTGCAGGCCAATAAGAACTGTCAGAATACCAATCTACCTTATCACCAACCTTGAATGTACCATCAAATACAACACAAACTTCGGAAATTGAGTTAGCATCTGGCATTTCATCTTTTTTATATGTTAGCGGATAGCGAGGCCGCACCATTAGTTGTTTTTTAATGTGCCTTGTATTTCTTCCATAAGGAGGCTGTTCGTGTATCTTTTCCCAACTTATCTCTGCAAACACATTAACAATTCACATTATCTGAAATCTATGATTTTATAAAGCTTTAGAAGCAGGAATCAAATGAGAGAACACAATCATAATGGAAGCATGTACTATAAGAAAAGTGCACTAATAAGCATCAGAAACATAATAACATAAAGCTAATGAAAAAAGTGGCAATTAATTCACAGGCAATAATCTTTAAAACCCACACTGGTTCATACAGCAAGTTGGCCAACTCACCTTCGTCTTCGAAATCATAGTATTCCAGCTGTATCTTGTTCCTTTTCAAATTGATATCTCTGATCTGAATGACATTTTAGACATGGATTAATAGAATTAGACTTTTGGTAAGCTCCTTCTGTAAGTACTTTAAAAATAGCCTGTTTAAAATTGCTCAATGGCAGTCGAGCCTTCGGTTAAACACTTTCGATGAACACTTAGATGTGTGGTTAGAAAATTATATGCTTTGGAAATTGGAAATAAGTTTGAAAGCAGGAGGAGGGATAAGAGAATTCATAAATTTATATCGATTATTTACATAAAAGATAACCTATTATAACAAATTTGAGTAAAAAGACTATTAAGTAATGTATCGTACAATATATTTCAAAAGAAGTACCCTTCTTCCCTTTAACACACTTTTTTAGTTCCAAACAATGTTGCAACCAGAGTACCATCTTACTTGAATATATAACTCCAAAATAAGTCTTGCGTATAAACTATACCTGGCAATTGAGAGCCATACTCTCAAAATCGGGTCATTTGGGTCAAGTCATCGGGTCAATTGGGTCAAGCTATCGGGTCAATTGGGTCTTGAGAAAAACTAGGTCTAGCAATGTAAATCAGAACATAAAAAAGTCCAATAGGTTCCCCTCTAACCTATTGGGTCCTATACAAAATATCAAAGAACATGTCTAATGGGTAACAATTCCCAAAGCTCAATAAAGAGAGATAGGTCTAATGAGTCAAATGGGTCAAGCATAACAAGTTTCATCCACCAAACATTTATGAAAGCATTCATGGTTATATAATTTACTATGTATATTAATATTTTCATATATATAATAAATAAATAAATAATAATAACTAAAATAATATAATCAATGTAAAAGTATATGACCTATTTGGACCACTTGACCCGTGTGACTTGTTTCGACCTGTTACCCAACCCAGCCTGACCCATTTGGACCCGTTTAAAAATTTGACTCGTTTGACCCATGACCCATTTCAACCCAAAACCATTTTAACCCGTTACGGAAACCGACCTAACCTGACCCGTTTTCTAGGTATAGTATGAACATCCATGACGAACCGATCATATCCCACGCACAACTAAGTGTGCAACATCAGCCAAAGGTTGTAATTCAAACCTTAAGTTATTTCTATATGAAAGAAAAGAACAGCATACTAATGATCGTGACACACTAATGATCGTGAAACAATCATCCTAAACGTGTTCATACTCTTATGTTGGACATCTAAACATCATATCAAACACCAGATATGCTCGTAATTAATATTACGACGCCTAAAGTTGCAATCTAGCCCACCATTAGTATTTTTATTGCAATTGCATATGGGAACAAAACAGAGCTACCAAATCAATTGAATGAAAAAGCTACCTTGCATCTGAACCAGGCACCACGATATCCATCCGCAAAGGATTTCGATTCCCCAAGCTGGCCCACTTCAAACTTAAAACCACTCGAATTCTCCATTTTGCATCACCAGAATTTTCCTGATCTAGAAAAATAAATTTATCTCAGCAAATTTTCCATGCAAATCAAGTCTATGATTCATGAATTCATAAAAAAACTCATAGAA
Source organism: Rutidosis leptorrhynchoides (assembly GCF_046630445.1). Lineage (NCBI taxonomy): Eukaryota > Viridiplantae > Streptophyta > Magnoliopsida > Asterales > Asteraceae > Rutidosis > Rutidosis leptorrhynchoides. The sequence continues at coordinate 418,187,513 of NC_092338.1, forward strand.
CTTAACAATGAAAAATGAAAAAAAAAGTCCAAAATTAGACGTTTTTTCACCTACATCCGCCTTTCATAAAATAAATACCATTCTTGACCTTGCAATCACAGAATCGGGCAATCAAATTGCTACATATATTCACAAAACTACAAAATAAGGTTATTCATTAATGCACTATAATTAGGTATCATAATAAGTAGTAGTAGCAATTTAGGGTTTCGGTGAATTAGGGTTTTGCGTTACCATTAAACAAGAAATACAGTAGTACCTCGATGATTTAAAAATAAAAAAGTGAACCTTTGATAAGCACGGAAGATGTGATTAATCGCGAATAGTGTGTCTACTTAAAAGTGATCACCCTCACACTCACATGCTTCGAACTAAACCAAAGGGCTTTGTTTGTCTTGCATTAGTAAGTTACGGATTATGTATTCATTTATTTATATTTTATATTTATAATAAATTATTAATATTAATAAATTATTATTACAGTAATTAATTTGCATTCGTAATTCGTACGGTGTGTGTAATGTATGCAGTGGAGGATCTCGGATTGGTAGTCACTAGTTCAAACCCCCAAAAAAATTCTACTATTTCAACGGTGTCACTCAAAAAAATGTACATTATCAAATTGTATCACTAGTTAAAAACCCCATTTTTTTTTCACGACATCGCGTATTTCAGTGCTGTCCCGTGCCACCACTAGGTACAATATAGAACCGCCCCCATATCAGTGTATGTCACCTTTAAAAAATGGATTTTCAGGAAAACCTACCCGGGTAAATTTCATGGTTTATTTTATTTTTGACTATTAATCAAAAAGACACATTTTTCAAACAAACTATAGCGTACGCCCCAAAAAACAAATATCTTAAAATCCCTCGCAAGGTTGGCTTGTGATCTTGTGACTCGTGAATTCGCGATCATGACCTACAAATTCCATGTCGCGACCTGGAATTTACGGTCATTGCTGATAAATTATATCTTGCAATTTGCGACTGTCTGGAAGTTAGGAGTCGCAAGGTTCGCAAGATCCTATCCTACCATGTGACGTGCGACTAGATCTTATCTGCTCTAAGATTTTCGGATAAGATTTCCTGGCATGTTATTTGAATAACATTTTCACTTTCTTAATATATAGTTGTGATGCTTCATTTCTAAACAAACAAAAACCCGTACTAAAAAGGGATGATGGTTGAACATTTCTTGCTGGAGTAGATGACTCCGATCTATTTCCAGCAACAATTCATCTCAAACCATAACAACACCTCCACCACCGGCCCACCTCCCCCGCCACGTCACTTTATGCAAAGTTTTGAGTCGCAAGAATCGAATGCAATAATATACAATATTCCAGGGGATGTTCTGTTATGCTGTCGTAAAAGAAGCAATAATCAAGGTGAACATTCAAAGTCTATCCAGAAATTTTTAAAGGGAAGTACTTGAAGAGTCAGAAGCAGATGATAGCTTTGAACAAATTCCTGTGGATTTTGCAATGTAGTTTGTGTATCTTGATGGTGAACATTCAGTGTCTATCCAGAACAGTAACCCTGACGACGTCATGCTAACGTGATCATCCACTTTAACTAATAAAAATAGGTATATTCTCTATTTGATATGCTTGCTCTCAGCATGGCCTTTAATTTTTAAACAGTCATATTTATAGTCTCACTATGCAAATGATAAACCGGAAAGAAAAAGAAAAATGAGGAATCAAAAGCGCCACAGAAATTTGCATACGGAGTGTCAGAAACAACCTTCTAGATTGAGCAACTACAACACATGTCGATTACCACGTTTCAAGTACCAGAAAGAAAACTTACCAAACTATACAGAACGCGTCAAATAATACTTGATGTGAAGAGAATAGTTTAAACAAACTTCCACAATGTTGAATCAGTACTTGACTGACTGCCATTGTTATTTAGAAGGTTCTGCATCCATTTAATTTTGTTAACAAGTTCCTCCAGATCGATTACGGCTGCTTCCAGTGTATCTTCATGCTTTATGTTCAAGTCTTTACTAAAATGAATACCACCCTCATCTGCAACTGCCGGTGCCGCTTCTGCTGCTGATTTCTTCTCTTCCACACGCAAACTCGTAATACTATCGAAGGATTCCACACATTCATCATCCATTTTCACATCTTCAGTCTGCTTTTTTTCTTCACAAACAACGGTATCCATCAGATTTGAATTATGTGTTTCAGTATCACCCAATATCGCATCTTCAGCCTGCACTTTTTCCTCACAATTAACAGGAACTGAACTCTGTGTCTCTGTATTTGCATGCACATCATCATCATCATCAACCATTTTCACATCTTCACTCGCCACTTTTTCATCAAGAACAACAGCATTTACAGGATTTGAACTTTGCCTTTCTGCATGTCCTTCCGCTAAATCATCAACCATTTTATCGTCACAAATAACGGTATCCACATGACCTGAATTTTGTCTCTCTGTGTCTCCCTCAGCTGATAAACGAGTGCTAGAAGATGCATTGAGAGGTGAACCAAGAGAAATTGACTCCTGATTCATGCCTAAAACAAGTACAGTTACAAACAAATCTAAGATTAGCATGCAATATTAAGAGATAGAACTGTTTACTCGCATGGGCTTATTACATCTAAGTTACTTTACGTACATGTAATAAGCAATTCCTCCTGTCAAAGGGCGTACAAACAACAATTGATCACATGCTTCAAAACAAAACAAAACACTATAACTAAAAGTACGAAGTATAATAGAACTTTTTTTAGAAAAGAGAAAAAGAGAAAACTAGTTGAAAAGAAGTGTACTAACTATGATAGTAAGATGTTCAAGCATTGCATTTTAAGGTAAATGGTGATACTAATCAACCGTCGTAATATTTTAGATAATTTACTACCAGTTAGCAGACGGGTCTTAAAAATGTAGATTAAAATGGCCAACAAAAATAGAAAGACAAATTATATAAGAATTGCAAGCATTGGCCTACAAAATTAACTCACCTTGCTTTGATGGAAAGATAAGCTGTGCACCACATGAAGTCCTACCACCCTGCATGAAAAAAATTAAACTTAAATAAGAACAAGGTTATATTAACACCACTTAAATCTGTTACAATTATGAAAGAATCAAATAGGCAGGAAAAAAAAAAGTAATTCAAATAAAATAAAATAAAAAAGTGGAGAGAGAGAGAGAGAGAGAGAGAGAGAGAGAGAGAGAGAGAGAGAGAGAGAGAGGCACCAGAGTAGGCAAAGTCCAGCCATTTCTTTCGGACCAATCTAAGTAGGGTCGTAAATCTTTACATAATGCTTCGTATGTCTCACCTTCTACCCCTTCTCCAGCTGGGGGCATTGGCAACTCAATCTACAGATGGTGGAAACATGAATACAAATCAAAAAAAGGGAAGGAAAAAGAAACTAAGAATCATAAATGGTATGTGTATTTAACTATTTATTTGTAATAATATATCAGATACATTCTTCCTAACGAAACGTTTTAAGAAGTAAAAATAACATCACAAGAGTGTTTCAGATGTTTATAAAACCTGATATAAAGATAGCTAAAAAATTTATACCTTGAAAGTTAACTCTCCAAGTTAATGTAATTAAATAATTTTTGACAACAAACACAATAGTATACTAATAAATTCTAACAGGTTGCACAAGTCAAATTCTTTACCTTAACCTTGTCATCGCTCAACACTTCGACAACCCTTGCAGACCAATAAACACCTTCATAATTCCAATCTACCTTATCATCAACCTTAAATGTACCATCAAATACAACACAAACTTCGGGAATTGAGTTAGCATCTGGCATTTCATCTTTTTTATATGTTAGCGGATAGCGAGGCCGCACCATTAGTTGTCTTTTAATGTGCCTTGTCTTTCTTCCATAAGGAGGCTGTTCGAATATCTGTTCCCAACTTATCTCTGCAAACACATTAACAATTAACTTTATCTGAAATCTATTATTTTATAAAACTTTAAGAACAAGAAACCAGATGAGAGAACACAATCAACATAGAAGAATGTAGTATAAGAAAAGTGACAACGGGCAACTAAGTTTATGCCTCATGATGACTAATAAATTGCAATCAGAAACATAATATTCTGAAGTTAATGAAAAAAGTGGCAATTAATTCACAAGAAACGATTTCCAAACCCACACTGGTTCATACAGAAAGTTAGCTAACTCACCTTCTACGTCGAAATCATAGTACTCCAGCTGTATCTTGTTCCTTTTCAAATTGATATGTTTGATCTGAAAGACATTTTGGAGATGGATAAATTAAATTAGAGTTCTGTAAGTAATTTAAAATAGCCCGTTTAAAATTGCTCAAAGGCAAATGAGCCTTCGGTTAAGCACTTTCCATGAACACTTAGATACGTGGTTACAAAATTATATGCATTGGAAATTGCAAATAAGTTTGAAAGCCGAAGGGTGGATAAGAGAATTCATAAATTATACTGATTATTTACATAAAAAGATAACCTATAATAACATATTTTAGTGAAAAGACTACTTACAGTATGTTTCAAAAGAAGTAACCTTCTTCCCATAAACCAGGTGACGTCCAAACGGGGGGCAACCCAATCCACCTCTCGGCGGGGCACATAGTTTTTAGGGGAGCAATTTTTAATATATAAAGATTTGAGAAATGGGAGAACTAGGGAAACACAACTGAAGCAGCGAAGGCGAAGCGCCCAAAAACAATAATCAAAGGCCCCAGAAAGAAAAGAGATCAAAGTCCACTAACATTCTAGCAAGGTCCAAAGGGCCTTTTTTATAGCTTGTATTATTCGTTAGGGCTTAAGGGACATTTGTTAATAGCTTATATTATTCGATAGGGTCTAAGGGCCTTTTTTCACCTCGTTCTAGGTACTTTAATTCTCGGGACCGACCCTGCCATAAACACACTTTTTAGTTCCAAACTATTTGCGACCATAGTCCAGAATGAGTTTTATGAACATCCACGACGAACAGGTCATATCCGAAGCACAACCAAGGGTGCAACATCAGCCAAAGGGTGTGATTCAAACCTTATGAGAGGCATCCGCAAGTTATTTTTCTATATGAAAGAAAAGAACAACATACAAATGATCATGAAACGATCATCCTAAACGTGTTCATACTCATATGTTGGACATCTAAACATCATATCAAACACCAGATATGCTTGTAATTAGTATTACGACGCCTAAAGTTGCAATCTAGCCCACCATTAGTATTTTTATAGCAATTGCATATGGGAACAAAACAGAGCTACCAAATCAATTGAACGAAAAAGCTACCTTGCATCTGAACCAGGCACCACGATATCCATCCTTAAATGATTTCGATTCCGCAAGCTGGCCCACTTCAAACTTAAAACCACTCGAATTCTCCATTTTGCATCACCAGAATTTTCTTGATCTGGAAAAAGTAAAATTATCTCAGCCACTTTTCCATGCAAATCAAGTCTATGATTCATGAATTCATAAAAACCTCATACGAGTTAACAATGAAAAATGAAAAAAGTCCAAAATTAGACGTTTTTTCACCTACATCCGCCTTCCAGAAAATAAATACTATTCTTGACCTAGCAATCACAGAATCAGGCAATCAAATTGCTACATATATTCACAAATCTGCAAAATAAGGTTATTCATTAATGTACTATAATTAGGTATCATAATAATTAGTAGTAGCAAATTACAGTTTCGTTGAATTAGGGTTTTGCGTTACCATTAAAGAAATACAGGTATCATAATAAGGTAGTAGCAATTTGGGTTTCGGTAAATTAGGGTTTTGCGTTACAATTAAACAAGAAATACAGTAGTACCTCGATGATTTAAAAAATAAAAAGTGAACCTTTTGGTAAGCACGGAAGAAATGATTAATCGCGAATAGTGTGTCTACTTAAAAGCGATCATCCTCACACTCAGGTACTTCGAACTAAACCAAAGGGCTTGTTTGTCCCGCAGTAAGTTAAGGGTTATGTATTCATTCATTTATTAATTATTAATTATTAATTATAATAATAATAATAATAATAATAATTATTAATTAATATTATATATTATATTATTATATATTAATATTAATTCGTGATGTTAATTTTTTTTTTTATTTAATGTACTTTTTTTCTATTTGCGTTGTCTCATTTCATGTCTTCTAGAAACAGACCAATTTTCAGATTAAGTAGCAAATTAAGTGACAGATTAAGTAACAAAGAAATAACAATTTTATTTATTATACGGATGTAGACCATTAAGTGGTAAGTAATAGGCCCTACGTCTCGTTTAAAAGACGGATTCTCAGAAAAAACTACCAGGTGAATTTCGTGGTTTATTTTATTTTAGGCTATTAGTCAAAACAAGCATTTTTAAACAAACTATAACGATGCGCCCGAAAAACGAATTTCCTAAAATGCCAAGGTTAGCTTGCGTCGCGATTTTTCGATCATGAATGACAAATTCCAAGTCGCGACCTGGAATTTACGGTCATTGTTGGTAAATTATATCTTGTGAATTGCGACTGTCGGGAAGTTGCGAGTCGCGAGGTTCGCATGATCCTACCTTGCGACGTGCTACTAAATCTTATTCTCTTTAAGATTGTCGAATAAGATTTCCTGGCATGTTTTTGAATAATGTTTTCACTTCTTAAATATATAGTTCTCATGCTTCACAATTTCTAAACAAACTAAAACCCACACTAAAAATGAATGATGTTTGGGCATTTCTTGTTGAAGTAGATGATCCTGTATAACAACCCTCATATTTCCATACCTGAATTGACTAATTTGACTATAGGGTTGTTATCCATACGTAATATATAATTAAATTCGACGTTGATCAAATATTTATTTTTAGTCGACACGTTCTGTTAACTAAAGTTTACACTAATTATATAAAATAACTTTAGTTAATATTAATGCGTATTATATTTAAAACTATATGTAACATAATTATTAATTAAATGATAAGTTATTTTAATCATTATATATATATTTTTAGCTTATAAAAAAAATAAGATTTTTTTTATAAATTAAATAATGAGCCCATGAATTTTGACTAAATATTTTCAAAAACAAAAACTTATTAAAAACATTTTTAACATGTTTTTATTATTTTGTCAAAATTAGCACCTTTATTTTATTATTTTTTTTTCTTTTCACCAACCATTTTTTACCTATAAATACATGGCTCCTCATTCATTTTTTCTTGCCAAACACAAAAACTTAAGTTATTCACTCAAAACTTTGAAGAAAATTTGAGGTACTTTCTATTTTTATTAATTTTTTTCAATATTGTCATTTATATTTATATTTATTGTATATTCTTTGTAAAATTCTAAATTAATTATATTTATATGCTATAATTAGTATTATAAGTGTTATGATGCATAAAAATAATTTTGATAATTTATGGAATATTATTTATAATTAAATACGAATTATGTAGTGTTTAAACGTAAAAACAATGTAAAATTCGTAATAATAACTTTTAACCAAAAATAAAATATATATAATTTTTTTCTGAGTTTTTAAAACTTATATAGATCTGAAAAAATTATAAAAATAATTACTTGGGTCGAATTGGTATTTATTATATAATTAAACTCTATTATTATGTAATTCGAAGGTAAATTAAGAATAAATATAAAATAATAAAAAAATATTTTTTTAAATATTTTTCTACAGGTTATTAGACTGATAAAAACTTATAAAAATTATAAAAATAATTATTTGGATTTATTTAGTAATTATGTAGAATTAAAATTGTTTTGTGAATACATTAAGGGTAAAAACAAAAATAAATACAAAAATATAATAAAAACATTTTCTTAAATTTTTCTACTAATCTATATGGTTAACTAAGACTATAAAAATTATGTATGTAATTTTTAGATATTTAATTTATTATTTAGACATTTTTGAATAATGTTCGATTCATAAAACACTGTTATTTTTGAAGTAATTTAGGTATTTATTTAAAGGTAATTATATTTAATATATATAAGACATACTAAGGTATAATAACTAAATATTAAATAAAACTTAGGTTATATTATCACATATATAATTATTAAGTACATTAATAATTCGTTGTGTGTATACACCTAAAGTGAAGGTTAATCAAAGATAATGTATAATTCATGTGAACTTCATCGCTACTCACGGTCGTAAGTGAATGATGTCTAGGTTGCCATTTATGGGTAAGCTTGTGGATCTCGAATGCCATGACTTAGATTCTGGTCAAGAATCCTGGGCCCCCGGTTACATCTGGTCATTCCTGACTTATTTGATAGCAACGAAGTTTGAGTAAAGTTATACAACGTCTTGCTAAAGATTAACCCGAACTTTCTAAAATTGAAAAATTACTATAAGTGGAAACTTTCCATAAATAGTAACCTTCCGAAAATGGAAATTCTTTAGTGAATCATTACTATCAATATAGTATTATATACTATTGTCTGTTAGGCAATGTATGATCATACGTTCTATCTCTAGGTTGAGATCTCGGTCACGTCCTTCCGTTCAATTCTTTCGTGTGCTATTAAGGTGAACTTCATAGCCCCACTTTTTACTGTTTCATAACTGTTTTATAACTTTTGGGGTGAGACACATGCTTGCTTCATAACTGTTTTACGCTTAGACACAAGTACTAAATTGTTAACTATGCTGTCATGCTTTGATTCATGCTAAATCCCTACCGTAATATCGTTAATTGCTACGTTTAAATGCAAACTTAATTATTGTGAGTAGGCCTATTGAGAGTAACGTCTCTAACCATTCGACCGTTGGTCTTTGGTTACATAATAATGATTCCACGACACTGACAGTACAAGGTGTCATAGGGTAAACTTGTTTAGTAGCGATATTACAAAATGCAGCAACACTTTTAGATTGATATTTCTATATCAATCAACTTTAAACTAAATCTTGTGGTCTAAAACTTTGGATATTATTTATAAACCTATGAATTTCACTCAACCTTTTTGGTTGACACTTTAAGCGTGTTTTGTCTCAGGTGATGATTGAGCTAGCTGCTACTTGCTACTAGATGATTGATGTATGCTTTGCTGCTTGCATGGAGTCCATCATTCATTTTTATTATTTTGTTTAAGACATTTTTCATTTACTGTACTCTTATGATGTAAAACTTTAAATAATGCTTCCGCTGTTTATTTAATAAATAAAACGTCTCATTTAGAGTCGTTCTCTCTTATACAACTGTGTTATGATATGATTGGTCACAATTACCCCTGGTCCATTTTGGGGGTGTGACAGATTGGTATCAGAGCATGTTGTTGTAGAGAACCAGGATTGCATCTTATGTGTGCCTTATACAATTAGGTACCTTAGCAATGTAGGACTACAACTTTCCTTGACTATAGTGCCTTTAATTGTTGCCTTAAACTGTTAAATGCTACACTATACTTTAGAAACTTTACTTATCTTAGAATGCCGAGCCAACCTAAGAACTCTGCTCACTTTCCTAAGTAGTATTCAATTCCGCCACCACATTTAAATGCGACACCGTTCTCGACATTCCTATGTCATTTATCATGGTTTTGTGTATTACATATGTATTACATGAAATATTATCCATGAATTTTTGAAACTCCTATATTTGTTACTATTCATACTCAAACGTATATAACTCCCTGTTATATCACGTACCTATATGCTTTATACCTTTATGCATCAGTTTGCGAATCGAAAAATGTCATTGAGTTATCGAGAATCTCAGAGACATTATAATGTCATCACTACTCATATTCATTACTTTTATACCTTTTATTTCTCGTTATTGAATTTTCTTGACGGATGGCGTCTACGAAACTCTAGAATGGAAGGGTTTGGATTACCGATTTAAAGGATCCTATAGCTCAAGCCCCTAGACCTGAATAGGTGATAGTGCTCCAAATGAACATATATTTAGTATCAATATCCCTCCAATATGTAAAGATTTCAGTTGCAATTGTTCCATTTTCATGTAATATTCATTTATATTAAATAAGTGCGAAGACAAAAGGCGAAAACAACGAATTGAAGACGCAAAGGTCCAAAAAGCTCAAAAGTACAAGATACAATTAAAAAGGTTCAATTTATTGATAAGGAACGTCTAAAAATGACAAGAGTACAAGTTACGAAACGCAAAGTACAAAATATCTCAGCGTACGCAAGGACGTTCGAAAATCCGGAACCGGTACATGAACCAACTCTCAACGCTCGACGCAACGAAAAAAAAATTACGAGTCTACTATGTATATAAATATAATATAATATATAAATAATTATAAAAATTATTTATATATTATATATATTTAAATAAAAACCGTCGGCAGCCTTGGATCTTGAACTTGTGGGCTGGTTTTGGAACCTCCGCGACTTGCGAAGCTGGAAGGCCAAAATGGCCGCAACTCGCGGAGCAGTGAATTTCAGTTCTGGCTATAAAAGCTCTCGAGTTCTGCATGTAAAATAGATAATAAAAATAATAATAATACTCGGTGTGTAATAATAATAATAATACTCCCTAGTATAATATAAATAAATATATATATGTATATATAGTATAGATTAGTGTTATATTAGATTAGTTTGGGTTATGTAAAAGTTATTTTTACGGGTTTTTAAAGTCGGAGCTCTGTCTGTGTAACACTACGCGATAAATAATCAATGTAAGCTATGTTCTCCTTTTTAAATTAATGTCTCGTAGCTAAGTTATTATTATACTTATTTAATCCGAAGTAATCATGATGTTGGGCTAATTACTAAAATTGGGTAATTGGACTTTGTACCATAATTGGGGTTTGGACAAAAGAACGACACTTGTGAAAATTAGACTATGGGCTATTAATGGGCTTTATATTTGTTTAACTAAATGATAGTTTGTTAATGTTAATATAAAGATTTACAATTGGGCGTCCCTATAAATTACCATATACACCCGATCGGACACGATGGGCGGGGTATTTATATGTACGAATAATCGTTCATTTAACCGGATACGGGAATGGATTAATAGCCACTAGAATAATTAAAACAGGGGTGAAATTATGTACAAAGGACACTTGGTATAATTGATAACAAAATATTAAAACCTTGGGTTACACTCAGTCGACATCCTGGTGTAATTATTAAACAAAGTATTAAAATCTTGTTACAGTTTAAATCCCCAATTAGTTGGAATATTTAACTTCGGGTATAAGGATAATTTAACGAGGACACTCGCATTTTATATTTATGACCGATGGACTGTTATGGACAAAAACCAGACGGACATATTAAATAATCCAGGACAAAGGACAATTAACCCATGGGCATAAAACTAAAATCAACACGTCAACCATCATGGTTACGGAAGTTTAAATAAGCATAATATATTTTATTTCATTTTTCCTCGTACTTTTATTTATTGTCATTTCAATTATTGTTATTTATTTTATATTGTTATTTAAATATCGTCATTTACTATACGCTTCGCTTAAAATATAAAATCGACAAACCGGTCATTAAACGGTAAAACCCCCTTTTATATATTATTAATATAATATATTTTGTACGAATATAATTGTTTAAAATATAGTGTGAAATAAGCCAGCTCCCTGTGAAACGAACCGGACTTACTAAAAACTATACTACTCTACGATTAGGTACACTGCCTATAGTGTTGTAGCAAGGTTTAGGTATATCCCATTTGTAAATAAATAATTAAAACTTGTGTAATTTGTAACGTATTTCGTAGTAAAATATAGTACTATCACGTACCCCCACGCTACCACATCAAGTTTTTGGCGCCGCTACCGGGGAACTCGGCGAAACTCTATATTTTTAATTCATTTTTGTATAAATATATATTATTTTTAGAAAAACAATATAAAATCCTTTTTAAAAAAAAAAAAAAAAAGTCGAATTAAAACTGTACCAGAGTTGAAAACTGGAACCCCGCGACTCGCGGGGTTTTCTGCCTTGAAAACCGCGACTCGCGGAGCCGTCTGACACGGGCCACACAGAACCCTAATCTGCATTAATTACGGAGTATTATTAATTATTATTAATTAATTTGTATTAGGGTTAAATATTTAATTAATTTAGTATTTAATTTAAGTTTTAATTAATTTGTATATTTAGTTTATTAAGTTTAATTAAATTGTAAAATTAATAGTTTTAATAAATAAATAATATAAAAATAATATTTTTATAAAAATTGTATTTTTTTACAACTTTTTGTATATTTTTATATTTTGTTCCTTTTTTAATCGTTTTAGCGTAATATTTGTATTTTTAGCTTAGATTTTTAGGCTTTGCCGTAAAATCCCTTAAGTGCTTTTTCTTTAGACTAAGATTTAGGTGCTTTAGAATTTTGCGACGCCGTTTTTCGCTTTAGTTTTAAATAAATTTTAGTGCCTTTAAGTAATTGCCGTTTTCTGAATAAAATTGCATTTACCTTTAGACCTTTAGACGCAACTTTTTAGATTTAATTTTTAGACTTTTAAGTTACGACGCGCTATTTTCTTATTTTTATTTTTCGACGCGCATTCTTTTTCTTTCTTATTTCTCGACGCTTTAGTTTTTAGGACTTAGAAATCTTCTCTATTTCTTATCTAATATCTCAAACAGAAAGAAAAATTATTTAAGTGGTTAAATTAATGGACGTTGACAATTTTCTGCTTCGTAGTAATAGTTGGATTTGTTAGTGGCTGAGTTGTGAACTTCCGATTTAAAGGGTTCTGGCTCCCTGCTGCATCTTTTGGCTATTCGAAACGTGGGCAAAAGCAGAAAAGTCTATTAATTGGACAACTTATATAAGTTTTTCTATTTTTATAACTAATAGGATAATTAGTAAATGCACCACATTGTAGCTAAAATTTGGCCATCGCAATAAAATGGAAAATTTTGAAAACAAGGCTATGGAAACTCTTTTTGATATCCAAAATCAATTAAATCAATACTCTCAAACGAGTGTTGATAAAAATTCATTCGGTCAATCTTGGATCACGAACGACGAAACAATAACTGGTTGTGAAATTTGTGGAGATTATCACTCAACATGGGAATGTTACTATTACGTTCCTATGGAAAATTACGCACCCACGGAACCTGAATGGAACGATTACGAAGAATACAATTCAAATTGGGATTATTCCCAAGAATATATCCAAACTCAACATCCAGAAGACGAGGAAAATTATGTGCCTGAAAATTCTTTAGATTATATGAAAATCAAACTCGAAGAACTCAATGCTCAAAATGAACAAATGAGAGAGTTTGTAAACCGGCAAGCTGAAACTCTATCAGACTACACACCTGTTGATCTGAGGAGTATTGTACAAGAAAATCTCATATCATAGAATTTTGATGAATTCGAGAGCTCCGAAATCACCAACTATCCCGATGATACTTTTTATTCAGTCTTACCCATTTCACAACATATCGACACATTAGCCTCTACCGACGAAATCATCAATCCATCAATGGATAAAGAAGAAGTAAGGGTGACAAACTTCACCATTCCACAACCTTCCAACCCAATATTCTCAATAGACGAGTCATCCACCGGAAATGAACTACGAGCTGTAATAGATAATGACACCTCGAATTTCACCCAATTAGGTAATAGAGGTGAAACCTTTGATCCCGAGAATGAACGGAAGGAAATGTTAGAAATTATCCACCCTAAAGAAATATGTATGTCGATGTATATCGATCCATTTGACCAAGAACCAGAAAAGAGACATATCCATTTACTAAAAGCTACACTTAAAAAAGAATTAAGTAGTGATGATCGGGTGGGTCTAAACTTTAAACCCATTAATATATTTTATACCACCCGAGATGTAAATAACTGGCTCACTATTTTAATTCGTGGAACTTATTCTACCGACTTCACATGTCGTCAGCTAAGTGTGGGGAAGTTTAACCCCACTTAATGTTAAATTAGGGGTTCGGGTTAGTGCATAACTCGTTAACAAAAATGCATGATAAGTTAGGATAAAAGACGTTTTTATTCAAATATTAGTAAACAGTTCAGAAAAGCAACCGTTTTTGAAGAAAAACATGTGTGATAAAACAAGAAGGAATGAACGATGAGGTGCACCATCTATCATCCTGCAATTTTATGGTATCTTTAACTACTTTCTACACTAATCACCCTCATAAATTTATAATTAGAGTCTGATTTCATGCAAATGAGGGCATTGCATGATCTCAAGTGTGGGGAAGGGTTATAAATTCTCTCGGGTTTATACTTGGTTTATTTGCCAAATTTTATGAAAATTTGAAAAAAAAAAAAAAAAAAAAATTTCAACTAAATGAATTCAAAATCATGTTTATACATATTTATGAACGGTGAAAACTAGGTGTTAATACCAAAATTATCGTTACCTCAGAAAGGACATAAATTGAGAAACACCCTAAAACGATTGAATTCATTTAAAATGGAATAAAGGAGAATAAAAAGGCAAAGAAAGAAACTAAGTGTGGGGAGAATGTACCAAGTTATTCAATTAAAAACTATATATCACATGTTTCTGTAAAGTTATTGCAGGTGCTTTTGTTTTGGACTAAATTAACTGTTTTACCAGAATTACTGTAATATATTTGAAAGAAAAGATGGATCTACACGATGAATCAATTCCATCATTAAAAGGAAGTAAAGTCTTCCGAAAAAGACACGCGCTTCTTGATTTAGGTCATGAAGTTGTCGTCCAGACCAGCTGTAGGTTGACGAAAAATCTAGAAAAGTCATCTCTAAAATCAGCAGGAAATCCACGGACCTCAGCATCAAACAGGGTCGCCATGTGGTCAGATTTATCCTAACCATGAGAAGGATTTATCTCGTACAATGGGGGGGCACCGTGCAAATTAGCTTGATAAGACTAATGAATCAGATCCCCAGAAAGGATAATCTCCTTAAAGATCAAAAATCAGCTTTTAAGACTGATATTACTCAATCCTAGAGATTGACCTTAAAGATTGAGAATTACAAACTCATGGAATTCAATGATATCTAAACTCGAGCTTGAACGAGAAAATATTTTGATCAAAAATAAAACCGATTTGTTTTCTGAAAACCCATTTTCAATGCGTTCATTACCATTGAACGTAAAATCCTAGGAATTCACCTGGAATTAATTAGGTCACCTGAACCAAATCGGGTGTCAACCGTAAGAACGGTGGTTGCATAGCATGGTCGGAAACAGGACCTTGTGCCAGACCGAAAAATAATAGGATGATCTTTACTATTGCTCCTACAAAGGATAGTACTAGCATCCGACACGTTTTAAGACCATAATCATATGCATGTGATAATGCTAAAAACGAACATATATTTCATAGCATTATTCCTCAAGAAAGACAAGCTTTTAGTTGCAATTGTTCTATTTACAAGTGATATTCGTTTAAATAATAAAAGGTGAAGACAAAAGACAGATTCGACGAATTGAAGACGCAAACGACCAAAAAGCTCAAAAGTACAAAAGACAATAAAAAAGGTTCCAATTATTGATAAGAAACGTCTCGAAATTACAAAAGTACAAGATTCAAAACGCAAAGTACAAGATATAAAATTGTACGCAAGGACGTTCGAAAATCCGGAACCGGGACCAGAGTCAACTCTTAACGCTCGACGCAACGGACTAAAAATTACAAGTTAACTATGTATATAAATATAATATAATATATAATTAATTATATTAATTATATATATATTATATATATATATTAAAAACCGTCGGCAGAGAAAACTCCAAGGGTGTGAGCTGTAAATATATCTCCGCGACTCGCGGAGTTTGAAGGGCATTTTGCCGCGAGTCGCGGAGCCCCAAAAATCAAGTCTGGCTATAAAGCAAACCGAATTCTGATCAAATTTCATATCTTTTTTCTCTATCTCTCTCAATATATACGATATATATATATATAATATATATTTTAATTTTAATTTTAATTTTAAATCCTAATAATAAGGGTATGTTAGCGAATGTTGTAAGGGTGTAAGTCGAAATTCTGTCCGTGTAACGCTACGCTATTTTTAATCATTGTAAGTTATGTTCAACCTTTTTATATTAATGTCTCGTAGCTAAGTTATTATTATGCTTATTTAAAACGAAGTAATCATGATGTTGGGCTAATTACTAAAATTGGGTAATTGGGATTTGTACCATAATTGGGGTTTGGACAAAAGAACGACACTTGTGGAAATTAGACTATGGGCTATTAATGGGCTTTATATTTGTTTAACTAAATGAAAGTTTGTTAATGTTAATATAAAGATTTACAATTGGGCGTCCCTATAAATTACCATATACACTCGATCGGACACGATGGGCGGGGTATTTATATGTACGAATAATCGTTCATTTAACCGGACACGGGAATGGATTAATAGCCACTAGAATAATTAAAACAGGGGTGAAATTACATTCAAGGGTAATTGGTGTAATTGTTAACAAAGTAGTAAAACCTTGGTTTACACGCAGTCGATAACCTGGTGTATTCATTAAACAAAGTATTAAAACCTTGTTACAATTCGAATCCCCAATTAGTTGGAATATTTAACTTCGGGTATAATAATAATTTGACAAGGACACTTGCAATTTATATTTATGACTGATGGACTGTTATGGACAAAAACCAGACGGACATATTAAATAATTCAGGACAAAGGACAATTAACCCATGGGCATAAAACTAAAATTAACACGTCAAACATCATGATTACGGAAGTTTAAATAAGCATAATTCTTTTATTTCATATTTAATTTCCTTTATTTTATATTTAATTGCACTTCTAATTATCGCACTTTTATTTATTGTTATTTAATCGCACTTTTAATTATCGTACTTTTTAATTATCGCAATTTTATTATTCGCAATTTCATTATCGTTATTTACTTTACGCTTTAATTTAAGTCTTGTATTTATTTTATATTTTACATTAGGTTTTAACTGCGACTAAAGTTTTAAAATCGACAAACCGGTCATTAAACGGTAAAAACCCCCCTTTATAATAATAATATTACTTATATATATATTTGTATTTTTATAAAAGTAAACTAATATAGCGTTGAGCTTTGTTTAAAGATTTCCCTGTGGAACGAACCGGACTTACTAAAAACTACACTACTGTACGATTAGGTACACTGCCTATAAGTGTTGTAGCAAGGTTTAAGTATATCCATTCTATAAATAAATAAATATCTTGTGTAAAATTGTATAGTATTTAATAGTATTTTCCTAGTAAAATAATAACTATTTTATATACACCTCGCTTCACATCAAGTTATTTTTGGCGCCGCTGCCGGGGAACTATCTTAAAAGCCGGAAGCGCAACGCTAATATATAAAAAAAAAAAAAAAAAAAGATTTTTAGTTACTTTTATTAAAAGTCGTTTTTGTAAAAATACGTTTTAAATATTCGAAAATATAAAAAGAAAAAACAAAAATATTAGTATTTTTAAGATTTTGTTAAATATTTAAGTTTTATAAGTTTCTTTATTTCTATTTTAGTTTATAAAATCTTTTATTTATTTAAAAAACAGAAAACAGAAAATAAAAAAAAAAAAAAAAAAGAAAAACGCGTAAAAAGATAAAGCTGTCAACAGAATTTCTAAACCCCGCGACTCGCGGGATTTTCTTCTTTAATTGCCGCGACTCGCGGAGGGTTTCTGACAGGCGACAAGGAAGCCCTAATCGAGCATTAATTACGGGATATTATTAATTATAATTATTATTTAACCTAATTATAATTATTATTATTATTATTATTAGTTTTAATTTTACTTTTACTTTTTATTTATGTATTTTAGTTAAATTAGTTTTAATAAAATTGTAAAATTTGTAGTTTTATTAAATAAATAATATAAAAATAATACTTTTATAAAAATTGTACTTTTTACAACTTTTTATATATTTTTATATTTTGTCCCCTTTTAATCGTTGTAGCGTAATATTTGTATTTTTTAGCTCATATTTAATTTTAAACTTAGTTTTTGCTATAGTTATTTTTACTCCTAGATTTTTAGGCTTTGCCGTAGAATTCCTTAAGTGCTTTTTCTTTAGACTAAGATTTAGGTGCTTTAGAATTTTGCGACGCCTTTTTAAGTTTTAGTTTTTTTTAAGTTATTTCCATTTGGGATTTAGTTTTTCCTTGTAAGCTTTAATATTTTTAGACCTTTTACTATGTACCAATTATCATTCCAATTAGTAATTTCAATTTGCGATTATAATTTTAAGTTAGTTGTAGTAATAAGGTTAGGTTAGTTAAGTATTTTTAAGTTGTTATAAGTTTCTTTTATTTTTCCGTCACCTTTTATTTTTCAACCATTTTTTTTTTCTTCTCTTTTTCGACCTTTTTCGACGAACTCTTTTTCTCTCTTATTTCTCGCCATTCTAGTTTTTAGGACTTAGAATTTTTTCTACTTCTTATCTAAATTTCTTAAAATTACGAAAATTTATTTTAAGTGGTTAAATTAATAGACATCAAAATTTTCTGGTTCGTAGTAATAGTTGGATTTGTACGTGGACCGGGTTATTGGAGCCAAACAGTCCTCAATTATATTGAGACCAAACGAATCCTGCCCCTCTGCTGCATCTTTTGGCTATTCGAAACGTGGGCAAAATCAGAAAAGTCTATTGATTGGATAACTTATTATAATTTTTCTTTCCTTTTAAAAACTAATAGGATATTCAGTGAATGCACCGAGCAAGACGTTCATCACCTTTTGTACGTTCACCACCTGTAACTCGATCAAGACATCGTTTAACAAATATAACCGCCGTTGATTTTTCTTTAGAATCGTCATCCAGTAGACCAAGTACTTCAGTTCAAATTTTCGATAATCCAGTTTTTGAAACAAACCTCACAATTGAGAATCCAGAAAATATTCAGGAACGGTTCATAGATCCTGAACCATTAAACTTTCCTCCGGAACCACCAATCATTCAAACAGAGATTGTTGAGGAACGAACCATTAAATCAGAATCATCTAGTGATTCCGATTCAACAAATTCAATTATGGAGAATCTGGAACCTTTAAGTATGGAAGACCGAATGAGAGCTAAACGCACTGGCCAAGGTCACGCAATTACTCATCCAGACATTAATGCGCCAGATTATGAAATCAAAGGACAAATTCTACACATGGTGACTAATCAATGCCAATTTAGTGGTGCGCCGAAGGAAGATCCAAATGAACATCTACGTACCTTTAATAGGATCTGCACACTATTTAAAATACGAGAAGTGGAGGATGAACAGATATATCTCATGTTATTTCCCTGGACTTTAAAGGGAGAAGCCAAAGATTGGTTGGAATCGTTACCTGAAGGGGCGATTGATACATGGGATGTTTTAGTTGACAAATTTCTTAAACAATTTTTTCCTGCATCTAAAGCCGTAAGACTTCAAGCAGAAATTGTTACGTTCACACAGAAGCCAAATGAAACTCTATATGAGGCGTGGACAAGATATGGAAAGTTGTTAAGAGGATGTCCGCAACATGGTTTAGACACCTGTCAAATAGTACAAATATTCTACCAAGGATGCGACATCACTACAAGAAAAGACATAGATATAGCAGCTGGTGGTTCTATTATGAAGAAAACCGAAACTGATGCTTACAAAATTATTGATAATACTGCTTCCCACTCACATGAGTGGCACCAAGAAAAAGATATCATTAGATCATCTAAAGCAGCTAGAGCCGATTCTAGCCATGACTTAGATTCCATTTCGGCAAAGATAGATGCTTTCGAGAGACGAATGGAAAAGATGACTAAAGATATTCATGCTATAAGAATTAGTTGTGAGCAGTGTGGAGGACCACATTTGACAAAAGATTGTCTCAGTATTGAATTAACAATGGAACAAAGAGAGAATATTTCATACATAAACCAAAGGCCTGGAAATAATTATCAGAATAATTATCAACCGCCAAGACCGATTTACAATCAAAACCAGAATTATAACCGAAATATTCCATACAATAACCAACAAGGTCCTAGCAATCAACAAATATCCAATAATACTTATAATCAGCAAAGACCTAATTTTTAAAACAAACCACCACAACAAACCGATGATAAAAAGCCGAATTTAGAAGATATGATGACGAAGCTAGTTGAAACTCAAACGCAGTTTTTCACATCTCAAAAACAAACAAATGAACAAAATGCTCAAGCATTTAGAAATCAACAAGCTTCTATTCAAAATCTGGAACAAGAAGTAAGTAACCTAGCAAGGCTAATAGGTGAAAGAAAACCGGAAAGTCTACCTAGTGATACAAATGCTAACCCCCGGAATGAAACAGCTAAAGCTATTACCACAAGAAGTGGTACAACACTTAAATCACCGGAAATACCTGTAACTTCTGATGAAACCATTCCTACTCCACAAGAACCACAATCCGAGCAAGAAAAGGAAAAAGAACCGGTAGTTGAAAAGGTTAATGAAGATAACACAGTTAAGGATAAACCTTATGTTAAACCATACCAACCACCACTTCCTTACCCGAGTAAAATGAAGAAAGAAAAACTTGAAGCCGAGCAATCCAAATTCTTGGATATGTTTAAACAGATAAATGTAAATCTTCCTTTCATTGATGTGATTTCAGGAATGCCAAGATATGCTAAATTCTTGAAAGATCTAATCACGAATAGAAAGAAAATGGAAGAACTCTCGGCTGTTACTATGAATGCTAATTGTTCAGCAGTGCTGTTGAATAAGATACCAGAAAAATTATCTGATCCAGGAAGTTTCACAATTCCATGTTTTCTGGGTAGTCTTAGTTCAATAGAAGCATTAGCAGATTTAGGTGCTAGTATAAATCTAATGCCGTATTCACTATACGCTAAACTAGACCTTGGAGAATTGAAACCAACCAGAATAAGCATACAACTAGCCGATAGATCAATAAAATATCCTAGAGGGATAATGGAGAACATGCTAGTTAAAGTTGGTACTTTAGTATTTCCAGTAGACTTTGTTGTTCTGGACATGGAAGAAGATTCTCAAGTTCCTCTCATATTAGGAAGACCATTCTTAAACACGGCTAAAGCAATGATAGACGTGTTCGGTAAGAAACTGACCCTAAGTATAGAGGATGAGAGTGTTACCTTTTCAGTTGATAGAGCAATGCAACAACCACAATCTGCAGATGATACATGTTATTATATTCAAACTATAGATGCACATGCAGAATTATTAGAAGAATTTCCAGAATTACAAGGAACAGGAGAATGTTCTTTAGGAGAAGGTAATGAACCAATTGATGAAGCTGAAATGTTAGCTACACTTATAGCTAATGGATATGAACCAACAACAGAAGAAATTCAAATGCTAAAAGAAGAAGACAGATATCGATATAAATCATCGATAGAAGAACCTCCGAAATTAGAGTTAAAGCCACTTCCAAACCATTTGGAATACGCTTATTTACATGGTGAATCTGAATTACCTGTAATAATATCATCTTCTCTTACTGAAAATGAAAAATCACAACTCATTTCTGTGTTGAAAGCTCATAAACCAGCCATTGCATGGAAGATTCATGATATTAAAGGAATAAGTCCTTCGTATTGCACACATAAAATCCTTATGGAAGAAGGTCATAAAACGTATGTGCAACGCCAACGAAGACTAAATCCTAATATGCAAGATGTAGTTAAGAAAGAGATTATTAAACTGCTAGATGCAGGTTTGATATATCCAATCTCTGATAGTCCATGGGTAAGCCCAGTTCAATGCGTACCTAAGAAGGGTGGCATGACTGTCATCACAAATGAGAAAAATGAGCTTATTCCTACTAGGACTGTAACAGGATGGCGTGTATGTATTGATTATAGAAAATTAAATGACGCCACCAGAAAAGATCACTTTCCCTTACCTTTCATAGATCAAATGTTGGAAAGATTAGCCGGAAATAGTTACTATTGTTTTCTAGATGGATTTTCCGGATATTTTCAAATTCCAATAGCACCCGAAGATCAAGAGAAAACCACATTCACGTGCCCTTATGGTACTTTTGCTTACAAACGCATGCCATTTGGACTTTGTAACGCCCCTGCAACCTTTCAAAGGTGTATGATGGCGATTTTTCATGACATGATAGAAGAATGCATGGAAGTATTCATGGATGACTTTTCAGTCTTCGGTGATACATTTAAATCATGTCTAGTTAATCTGGAACGAATGCTAATTAGATGCGAAAAATCAAATCTAGTACTTAATTGGGAGAAATGCCATTTCATGGTTAAAGAAGGCATCGTTCTTGGACATAAAATTTTAAAAGAAGGAATTGAAGTGGATAGAGCTAAAGTAGATGTAATTGCTAAACTTCCACATCCCACCAATGTTAGAGGAGTTAGGAGTTTTCTAGGGCATGCCGGTTTTTACCGACGTTTCATAAAAGATTTTTCTAAAATTGCCACTCCTATGAATAAACTCCTAGAAAAGGATGCGCCATTCATCTTTTCAGATGAATGTATCAAATCTTTTAATATTCTTAAAGAAAAACTCACTAATGCACCGATCATGATAACACCAAATTGGAATCTACCATTTGAACTAATGTGCGATGCAAGTGATTTTGCAATGGGAGCCGTTTTAGGACAAAGGATTGAAAAACGATTTCAACCTATATATTATGCTAGTAAGACATTACAAGGAGCACAAACGAACTATACAACTACTGAAAAAGAACTCCTTGCTATTGTCTTTGCTTTTGACAAATTTCGATCATATCTCGTTCTAGCAAAAACGGTGGTCTATACCGACCATTCTGCTCTTAGATACCTATTTTCAAAACAAGATGCTAAACCAAGATTAATCCGTTGGATCTTACTCTTACAAGAGTTTGATATTGAAATCCGAGATAAAAAAGGAGCAGAAAATCTCGCCGCTGATCATCTTTCTCGTCTTGAAAATCCCGAATTAGAAGTTCTGAATGAATCGGCCATACAAGACAACTTTCCTGATGAATATCTATTGAAGATAGATTATAAAGAAATCCCATGGTTTGCAGACTATGCAAACTACTTAGTTTGTGGATTCCTTGAAAAAGGATTATCGTACCAAAGACGAAAGAAATTCTTCAGTGATATAAAACACTATTTCTGGGAAGATCCACATCTGTTTAAAAGTTGTCCCGATGGAATAATACGCCGATGTGTATTTGGAGATGAAGCTAGTAAAATATTAAACCATTGTCACACAGGACCAACAGGAGGGCATTATGGGCCTCAACTAACAGCAAGAAAAGTTTATGAAGCTGGATTCTATTGGCCTACAATTTACAAAGACGCACACCTTCTTTGCAAATCCTGTGATGCATGTCAAAGGGCCGGAAAAATAAGTCAACGTGATGAAATGCCACAAAATGTCATCCAAGTATGTGAAGTATTTGACATTTGGGGTATTGACTTTATGGGTCCATTTCCAAAATCTCATAATAATCTATATATACTCGTAGCCATTGATTATGTATCTAAATAGGCGGAAGCACAAGCTCTCCCAACTAACGATGCACGAGTTGTAGTCAACTTTTTAAAACGTCTTTTTGCAAGGTTTGGAACACCGAAAGCTTTAATAAGTGATCGGGGTACTCATTTCTGTAATAGTCAACTTGAGAAAGTTCTTAAAAGATATGGAGTAACTCATAAAATCTCCACCGCATATCATCCACAAACAAGTGGACAAGTTGAAAATACCAACCGAGCTTTAAAACGTATTCTAGAGAAAACCGTAGGATCAAATCCGAAGGAATGGTCCATTAAATTGGAGGATGCACTCTGGGCTTTTAGAACAGCCTACAAAACTCCAATTGGAACCACACCTTTTAGACTTGTTTATGGAAAAGCATGTCATCTTCCAGTAGAAATTGAACACAAAGCATTTTGGGCTTTGAAATCATGTAATCTTGATTTACATGAAGCAGGACGTCTACGATTAAGTCAACTAAACGAATTAGAAGAATTAAGACATGAAGCATACGAAAATTCGTTAATCTATAAAGAAAGAACGAAGAAATGGCATGATAAAAGAATCAGAAGTTCAAAAGAATTTAAAGAAGGAGACAGAGTTCTTCTTTTCAATTCACGATTCAAGCTATTTCCTGGAAAATTGAAATCAAGATGGTCTGGACCATTCATAGTCAAAAGAGTTTTCCCATACGGAACGATAGAATTGATAAATTCAAATGGGATTGAATTTAAAGTTAATGGTCACAGAGTTAAACATTACATACATGGTCCGATGGAAGTCGACAACGAAGTTAATCACAATTTCGACACCACAGCTAACTAAGTGTGGGGAGAATCAAGTCTTTAAAGGATAATATGTATTTCTGTTAGAGTTAGATTGTCTGTTTTCGTGTAGTTCTCGAAAATGGAACACGTATGGTCTTTCCCTAGCAGACCCTAAAGAACTAGTCTTCTCCCCCCATTCTGAATTTTTATTTTTTTTTAGGTTTTTACGAAATGAAGACTGCCTGTGAACTAAACCATGGTCTAATGCTACACGCTTTGATCACTAAACGTAATAATGATATACTACCGAGTGAATTAGTATCAGTAATCAGAGAAAGAATGGACGGAGTTAGAAAAGGATCCAGATGCGAAGATAATAAGTTACAATTTGGTAAAGGAAAATCAAAATCCGCAGCGAAAAGAAGAGCACGACACCTAGAAAGATGTCACAAATGCGGAAAATGGTCACATGGAGGTAAATGTTCAAATAATCAAACCTATTCAAATACCGAATTTGTTACTTTATGCAGAGACGGACCGTTCATATGTTTAGAAGAAAAGACAATGAATGCTCGAGGTTACGCTTATGCAGCCATGGAAAACCAATTAAACCGACTATCTTATGAATATAATAGATCATATAACTAAGAAATCTATTTCACAGGTATGTCTGTACAGTTTTTTTTATTTTTATTTTTATTTTTAACCTTTTGATAATAAACGCTAATTTGTTCGCTAAAAAGTATTAAATTGGTATTAAATAAAATTAGGTTTGGCGACCGAAATTATTGATATCCTTCAAAAATTTATTACATCACTGCGAAATTTAACGTTTATTCCTAAGGTATAAATATCTTTAATCAATCAACCCAAAATATTTCAAAAATTCGTCATGAGTTAAATTAGGTCTTGGAACCGAAATTACTTTACCGAAAAGAGGGGCGCATATTTTTGATAATATTTGATTGATTAAAGTGGGATAAAAAGACAAAAAGATTTTTAAATTTATTTTTACCATGTTTTTAAAATTAATATTTAAATCTTAAATTAATATTGTAAACTTTGTAAAAACAATTTTTTTAAAATTGTAAATATTTGAAAAATTAATATAAGTTTGGTATGAATTTATGAATTTTTAAATTAAGTTTGGTGTGAATTTTTAATTTTTAAAATATGAAATTTTAATTTTATGCATTTCAAATTTTAAGTTTGGTGTGAATTTTTAATTTTTAATTTTTAATTTTGAATTTTATATTTAAGTTGTGTGAATTTAAAAACAAAAATTTACTTTATCTCATTAAGTTAAGAATATGATTTTTAAAATTCGTCGTAAGTTGAAGACTAGGTCTTTGAACCGAAATTGCTTTACCCGAGGGAGGGACGAGAACTTTTATTATCATTATTTTTAATCTTATTGATTTAAAGTATGCCAAAAACATTGAAAAAACTCAAAAATCTTAGCTTTTAAAACAATCGCTACAAAAAGACAAATTTTAAAATTTTGTCGAAGGACGGACTAGGACATCGATCCGAAACGACCTCGTCCTAAATAACAAGGGAAACAAAATTTTAAAATTAATTTCTTAATTGTTTTATAAGTTAAAGATTATAAAATAAAATAAAAAAAAAAAAAAAAAAAAAGAGAGTAAAACTCCGCGACTCGCGGAGTTTGCAGTGCAAAACCTCCGCGACTCGCGGAGGGACCAAAAATCATAAAAAAAAATAAAATGAGCTGCACGATCAGTTCACTTCCCCCACACTCCACACCCGAAAAACACAGCGAAATAGCTGCGAAAAAACCCGAAAACCAACCCCAAAAATCTCAATTTTTAACCGTTAATCACCAAATCTTTTGCTAAAATCATGTTGAGAAGGATGATATCTAAGAATTACTCAAGAAAAACGGTAAATTTCTACACCTAAACACCATTTAATTCGAAATTAGGTGTTCTTGAGCTAATTTTTCCCCAATTTGATTTTGATGCTTTTTAGTGTAATTAGACTTAAATTGTTTATGTATTATGCTTGTATAACCTAGATTGATGCTGTTTAACATGATTAGAAGCCTTAAACTTCAATTTTTGAATAATCTAGGGTTTGTGTTCTTGAGCAAATTTGGGGCTTTTTGATATAAACAGGTTATGGCCGATTTTTGTCATGAATTGTTGCTAAATTGAGTAGTGTAACATGTCTAGGTAGTTAAATGATCCAAACTTTGAGCCTAAACATGATTTTGAGAATTAAAGTGGACTTTTTCAAGTCCAAAATTCATGAACTTGATTTTTGAAAGATAATGCCATTTGAGACTTGTTTATTTGCTAGTAATGATTATTTTGACATGTTATTTGAGTTGAATGCTTATGAACTTGGCGAAAATTTTCGTATATGCTTATTTGAAAAAGTGTAGATTTGATAAAAATGTGAAAATAAGCTTAAGTTTGATATAAATTGATAATGTCATTGTAATTATTTTGATTGATGATTTTGCTGACACTAATGCATATTTGGATGCACAAAATTTGTGTTTGATGTGTTTTGCAGAATGAAAGGGGTGAATCTTCATCCCAAGCCCGCCATGCTCCTGCTGAGAATTTAGAACAACAGGAGGTGGATAACTACTACAAGCAGGATGTACCTCATCCAGTCATGACCTTTTCAGATATGCACTTGGAACAGTTGCACCCGAACCTGAGATTTGACAGACTTTGGATAGATTATCCAAAATATCAACGGGGTTTGCATACTCTTCATTCCAAGGTTGTTGAGGTACCGAGGGTCATAGAATGGGGACCCTTAGAAGCTGTAGAATTGGCTGGGCCAATTAGGGAATTACTTGTACAGAGGTATGGTAATTCTTCTTTTAATGACTGGATATGTTTATTCACCATACGCAGACCTGTATATAAAGTATGGTGTGAAGAGTTGTTATGTAGTATAGAGTTGAATGATCGGGTAGCTAGTTTAACCGATCGTTCTTTTATTAGATTTTTGTTAGGCGGTTCGATGCGCCACATGTCTTTACTGGACATGGCTCAGGCTTTACGTATATATACGCCTGAGGAATTAGCGTCTGCCGATTGTAGAGGATTGATACTAAACGGTAGAAAGATAGATGAGAATTTTGATACACACGGTGTGTGGAGTCAAATGACAAGCCATCACCGTTTCAAAGGGGGAAACTACTCTTATTTGGATATAGATAGAGCCGAATTAAGAGTAATACATAGGTTTTTAGCTAATTCGATTACACAAAGGGGTAAGAACAAAGAAAAAGTAAATGAACAAGATTTGTTTTACCATATGTGTATTCGAGACCCACACAGCACTGTAAGTATACCATATTGTGTGGGTTATTATTTATCAGCTATGGTTCGGGGGATGCGTCCACATAGCATAATAGGAGGTGGTATTTTTATTACTTTGATTGGTGAATATCTCGGTGTGGATATAAGTCGGGGGGGATTATTAGTAGAAGAGCCGGAACCCCGCGACACTATAGGTTTAAATGTATACCATGGTGCGAAAGTTTTGAAGCGGCGAAATAACGCCGCAGTACGATACAATGGTAGACATCCACAGGTAGAGAGAAACCAGGAACAAGGTAATGTAGGAGGGGGGAATGAGATGCAAGAAATGCATAGGTTTATAGCTTCTCAGGAATACGAAAATGCTAGACAGAGAGCATTTGAAGATTGGCAAGTTCATCAGAACCAGATCATAGCGCATTGCCAACATATAGGTAGAAACTATATTCCTACACCGAAACCCGTCTTCCCTCCTTGGTCGATAGAGATGCAGCCACCATATCCTACGTATGACCCTGCCGAAGCATTCTATAGCACTTATGGTTATGCGTGGAACCCCTATTGGTACCAATATCATCCTTAGTTTACTTATTTTTTTTTATTTTGTAATTTGTAATTATTGATATGTTTAATACTTTTGTTAATATTGTAATCATTTTTATAATTATCTAACTTTTATTCTTAGATTTTAATAATTTTTGAATGTGGGGTAATAAACCAAACTTCAAAAATATGTATATATGTTTGCAGTTTATCTTATGTACACAACAGGGTAAAACAACGCATTTTCAAAGACTGACATTAAGTTCAGCAAAAGCAACTAATTTTGACGACAAGATGCAAAATATATGTGAAATAACAACAAGACGGAATGAACAAATGATGTGCACCATTTATCATTCAGCAAACAAACGCCAATATATTTGGAAACTTTGGTAAAAATTTAATCATTTTCACACAAATCACCCTCAATAATTTAAATTGTTACTGATTTCTTGCAAATGAGGGCATTGCAAGATCTTAAGTGTGGGAAGGGATTAAATTCTTTCGGATTTTAAAATTTTTATATTAAACACTTGGTTACCATTAAAAATACTAGTAAAGCAGTAGTTGTATTAGAATCTAGTGCTCTCTGATAAAAAAAGAACAGCCCTAGTCTTATATACTGACTACCCAATTCTAGTAAAATTTTTCAAAATTTTCAATTAAATGAATTCAAAATCATGTTTATACATATTTATGAACGATAAAACTAGGTTTTAACACCGAAATTATTGTTACCTCGGAAAGGACATAAATTGAGAAACAAACTAAAATGTTAAAATTCATTTAAAATGGAATAGAGGACGATAAAAAGGAAAATAAAAGCCAAGTGTGGGAAAATTTACCAAGTTATTTTAAACATATGTCACATATATTTGTAACAAATAACTGAAAATACTTTTGCTTTGGACTAAACTAAACTGTTTTACCCAATGAAAGAAAAGAAGAGATGGATCTACACGATGAATCAATTCCATCATTAAAAGGAAGTAAAGTCTTCCGAAAAAGAAACGCGCTTCTTGATTTAGGTCATGAAGTTGTCGTTCAGACCAGCTGTAGGTTGACGAAAAATCTAGAAAAGTCATCACTAAAATCAGCAGGAAATCCACGGACCTCAGCATTAAACAGGGTCGCCAAGTGGTCAGATTTATCCTAACCATGAGAAGGATTTATCTCGTACAATGGGGGGGCACCATGCAAATTAGCTGGATAAGACTAATGAATCAGATCCCCAGAAAGGATAATCTCCTTAAAGATTAAAAATCAGCTTTTAAGACTGATATTACTCAATCCTAGAGATTGACCTTAAAGATTGAGAATTACAAACTCATGGAATTCAATGATATCTAAACTCGAGCTTGAACGAGAAAATATTTTGATCAAAAATACAAACC
Organism: Rutidosis leptorrhynchoides; assembly: GCF_046630445.1. Lineage (NCBI taxonomy): Eukaryota > Viridiplantae > Streptophyta > Magnoliopsida > Asterales > Asteraceae > Rutidosis > Rutidosis leptorrhynchoides. The sequence goes on from NC_092338.1 coordinate 418,216,967, forward strand.
GATTTGTTTTTTGAAAACCTATTTTCAATGCGTTCATTACCATTGAACGTAAAATCCTAGGAATTCACCTGGAATTCATTAGGTCACCTGAACCAAATCGGGTGTCAACTGTAAGAACGGTGGTTGCATAGCATGGTCAAAGACAGGACCTTGTGCCAGACCGAAAAATTATAAGGGTGAGCTTTACTATTGCTCCTACCAAGGATAGTAATTGCGTCCGACACGTTATAGACCATAATCAAAAGCATGTCACGGGACATTGCCTTAAACAGTTGCTTGTTCAACGCTTTCCTTTACAACCGGACGGTAGTTTGCCGAAAGGTAATATACGGGACAAGTAAACTGGACGTGTTGCTTTCCAAATACAAGGTTAGCAAGTGGGTGACACAAAACCGCAAGTTTTGAGCTAAAATTTTCAAATCTGAAACCCACCAAACCCACAAAAATATTTTGCAAACACCGGTAAAGGGTTATTCCGGAAAACTTATCTAGAGTAAAAACTAGATTTCAAAAGATCAAATGTTTTCATAAAGATCCAATTTCCTTAATGGATCTAAATTTTTATAGTCATGTGGGACTGTAAACCATATCGTTACTACCATTGTTTATACCGCCATATAGAAATCACTGATGTACAAAGTGTGAAGAATAAAGAAGTGATTCTAGTATTTCAAGACAATATTGCTTGAGGACAAGCAACGCTCAAGTGTGGGAATATTTGATAATGCTAAAAACGAACATATATTTCATAGCATTATTCCTCAAGAAAGACAAGCTTTTAGTTGCAATTGTTCTATTTACAAGTGATATTCGTTTAAATAATAAAAGGTGAAGACAAAAGACAGATTCGACGAATTGAAGACGCAAACGACCAAAAAGCTCAAAAGTACAAAAGACAATCAAAAAGGTTCCAATTATTGATAAGAAACGTCTCGAAATTACAAAAGTACAAGATTCAAAACGCAAAGTACAAGATATAAAATTGTACGCAAGGACGTTCGAAAATCCGGAACCGGGACCAGAGTCAACTCTTAACGCTCGACGCAACGGACTAAAAATTACAAGTTAACTATGTATATAAATATAATATAATATATAATTAATTATATTAATTATATATATATTATATATATATATATTAAAAACCGTCGGCAGAGAAAACTCCAAGGGTGTGAGCTGTAAATATATCTCCGCGACTCGCGGAGTTTGAAGGGCATTTTGCCGCGAGTCGCGGAGCCCCAAAAATCAAGTCTGGCTATAAAGCAAACCGAATTCTGATCAAATTTCATATCTTATTTCTCTATCTCTCTCAATATATACGATATATATATATATAATATATATTTTAATTTTAATTTTAATTTTAAATTCTAATAATAAGGGTATGTTAGCGAATGTTGTAAGGGTGTAAGTCGAAATTCTGTCCGTGTAACGCTACGCTATTTTTAATCATTGTAAGTTATGTTCAACCTTTTTATATTAATGTCTCGTAGCTAAGTTATTATTATGCTTATTTAAAACGAAGTAATCATGATGTTGGGCTAATTACTAAAATTGGGTAATTGGGATTTGTACCATAATTGGGGTTTGGACAAAAGAACGACACTTGTGGAAATTAGACTATGGGCTATTAATGGGCTTTATATTTGTTTAACTAAATGAAAGTTTGTTAATGTTAATATAAAGATTTACAATTGGGCGTCCCTATAAATTACCATATACACTCGATCGGACACGATGGGCGGGGTATTTATATGTACGAATAATCGTTCATTTAACCGGACACGGGAATGGATTAATAGCCACTAGAATAATTAAAACAGGGGTGAAATTACATTCAAGGGTAATTGGTGTAATTGTTAACAAAGTAGTAAAACCTTGGTTTACACGCAGTCGATAACCTGGTGTATTCATTAAACAAAGTATTAAAACCTTGTTACAATTCGAATCCCCAATTAGTTGGAATATTTAACTTCGGGTATAATAATAATTTGACAAGGACACTTGCAATTTATATTTATGACTGATGGACTGTTATGGACAAAAACCAGACGGACATATTAAATAATCCAGGACAAAGGACAATTAACCCATGGGCATAAAACTAAAATTAACACGTCAAACATCATGATTACGGAAGTTTAAATAAGCATAATTCTTTTATTTCATATTTAATTTCCTTTATTTTATATTTAATTGCACTTCTAATTATCGCACTTTTATTTATTGTTATTTAATCGCACTTTTAATTATCGTACTTTTTAATTATCGCAATTTTATTATTCGCAATTTCATTATCGTTATTTACTTTACGCTTTAATTTAAGTCTTGTATTTATTTTATATTTTACATTAGGTTTTAACTGCGACTAAAGTTTTAAAATCGACAAACCGGTCATTAAACGGTAAAAACCCCCCTTTATAATAATAATATTACTTATATATATATTTGTATTTTTATAAAAGTAAACTAATATAGCGTTGAGCTTTGTTTAAAGATTTCCCTGTGGAACGAACCGGACTTACTAAAAACTACACTACTGTACGATTAGGTACACTGCCTATAAGTGTTGTAGCAAGGTTTAAGTATATCCATTCTATAAATAAATAAATATCTTGTGTAAAATTGTATAGTATTTAATAGTATTTTCCTAGTAAAATAATAACTATTTTATATACACCTCGCTTCACATCAGCATGTCACGGGACATTGCCTTAACAGTTGCTTGTTCATCGCTTTCCTTTACAACCGGACGGTAGTTTACCGAAAGGTAATATACGGGACAAGTAAACTGGACGTGTTGCTTTCCTAATACAAGGTTAGCAAGTGGGTGACACAAAACCATAAGTTTTGAGCTAAAATTTTCAAATCTGAAACCCACCAACCCACAAAAATATTTTGCAAACACCGGTGAAGGGTTATTCCGGAAAACCTGTCTAGGGTAAAATCTAGCATGAATTTTCAAAAGATCAAATGTTTTTATAAAGATCCAATTTCCTAACGGATCTAAATTTTCATAGTCATGTGGGACTGTAAACCACAAATGCTACTATCATTGTTTATACCGCCGTATCAAAATCACTGATGTACAAAGTGTGAAGAATAAAGAAGTGATTCTAGTGTGTTTTATTTCAAGACTGTATTGCTTGAGGACAAGCAACGTTCAAGTGTGGGGATATTTGATAGTGCTCCAAATGAACATATATTTAGTATCAATATCCCTCCGATATGTAAAGATTTCAGTTGCAATTGTTCCATTTTCATGTAATATTCATTTATATTAAATAAGTGCGAAGACAAAAGGCGAAAACAACGAATTGAAGACGCAAAGGTCCAAAAAGCTCAAAAGTACAAGATACAATTAAAAAGGTTCAATTTATTGATAAGGAACGTCTAAAAATGACAAGAGTACAAGTTACGAAACGCAAAGTACAAAATATCTCAGCGTACGCAAGGACGTTCGAAAATCCGGAACCGGTACATGAACCAACTCTCAACGCTCGACGCAACGGAAAAAAAATTACGAGTCTACTATGTATATAAATATAATATAATATATAAATAATTATAAAAATTATTTATATATTATATATATTTAAATAAAAACCGTCGGCAGCCTTGGATCTTGAACTTGTGGGCTGGTTTTGGAACCTCCGCGACTTGCGGAGCTGGAAGGCCAAAATGGCCGCAACTCGCGGAGCAGTGAATTTCAGTTCTGGCTATAAAAGCTCTCGAGTTCTGCATGTAAAATAGATAATAAAAATAATAATAATACTCGGTGTGTAATAATAATAATAATACTCCCTAGTATAATATAAATATATATATATGTATATATAGTATAGATTAGTGTTATATTAGATTAGTTTGGGTTATGTAAAAGTTATTTTTACGGGTTTTTAAAGTCGGAGCTCTGTCCGTGTAACACTACGCGATAAATAATCAATGTAAGCTATGTTCTCCTTTTTAAATTAATGTCTCGTAGCTAAGTTATTATTATGCTTATTTAATCCGAAGTAATCATGATGTTGGGCTAATTACTAAAATTGGGTAATTGGACTTTGTACCATAATTGGGGTTTGGACAAAAGAACGACACTTGTGGAAATTAGACTATGGGCTATTAATGGGCTTTATATTTGTTTAACTAAATGATAGTTTGTTAATGTTAATATAAAGATTTACAATTGGGCGTCCCTATAAATTACCATATACACCCGATCGGACACGATGGGCGGGGTATTTATTGAAATGTCCCGTTCTTATTGATTAAAAACGTTCCATATTAATTGATTTCGTTGCGAGGTTTTGACCTCTATATGAGACGTTTTTCAAAGACTGCATTTATTTTTAAAACAAACCATAACCTTTATTTCATAAATAAAGGTTTAAAAAGCTTTACGTAGATTATCAAATAATGATAATCTAAAATATCATGTTTACACACGACCATTACATAATGGTTTACAATACAAATATGTTACATCGAAATCAGTTTCTTGAATGCAGTTTTTACACAATATCATACAAACATGGACTCCAAATCTTGTCCTTATTTTAGTATGCAACAGCGGAAGCTCTTAATATTCACCTGAGAATAAACATGCTTTAAACGTCAACAAAAATGTTGGTGAGTTATAGGTTTAACCTATATATATCAAATCGTAACAATAGACCACAAGATTTCATATTTCAATACACATCCCATACATAGAGATAAAAATCATTCATATGGTAAACACCTGGTAACCGACATTAACAAGATGCATATATAAGAATATCCCCATCATTCCGGGACACCCTTCGGATATGATATAAATTTCGAAGTACTAAAGCATCCGGTACTTTGGATGGGGTTTGTTAGGCCCAATAGATCTATCTTTAGGATTCGCGTCAATTAGGGTGTCTGTTCCCTAATTCTTAGATTACCAGACTTAATAAAAAAGGGCATATTCGATTTCGATAATTCAACCATAGAATGTAGTTTCACGTACTTGTGTCTATTTTGTAAATCATTTATAAAACCTGCATGTATTCTCATCCCAAAAATATTAGATTTTAAAAGTGGGACTATAACTCACTTTCACAGATTTTTACTTCGTCGGGAAGTAAGACTTGGCCACTGGTTGATTCACGAACCTATAACAATATATACATGTATATCAAAGTATGTTCAAAAAATATATTTACAACACTTTTAATATATTTTGATGTTTTAAGTTTATTAAGTCAGCTGTCCTCGTTAGTAACCTACAACTAGTTGTCCACAGTTAGATGTACAGAAATAAATCGATAAATATTATCTTGAATCAATCCACGACCCAGTGTATATGTATCTCAGTATTGATCACAACTCAAACTATATATATTTTGGAATCAACCTCAACCCTGTATAGCTAACTCCAACATTCACATATAGAGTGTCTATGGTTGTTCCGAAATATATATAGATGTGTCGACATGATAGGTCGAAACATTGTATACGTGTCTATGGTATCTCAAGATTACATAATATACAATACAAGTTGATTAAGTTATGGTTGGAATAGATTTGTTACCAATTTTCACGTAGCTAAAATGAGAAAAATTATCCAATCTTGTTTTACCCATAACTTCTTCATTTTAAATCTGTTTTGAGTGAATCAAATTGCTATGGTTTCATATTGAACTCTATTTTATGAATCTAAACAGAAAAAGTATAGGTTTATAGTCATAAAAATAAGTTACAAGTCGTTTTTGTAAAGGTAGTCATTTCAGTCGAAAGAACGACGTCTAGATGACCATTTTAGAAAACATACTTCCACTTTGAGTTTAACCATAATTTTTGGATATAGTTTCATGTTCATAATAAAAATCATTTTCTCAGAATAACAACTTTTAAATCAAAGTTTATCATAGTTTTTAATTAACTAACCCAAAACAGCCCGCGGTGTTACTACGACGGCGTAAATCCGGTTTTACGGTGTTTTTCGTGTTTCCAGGTTTTAAATCATTAAGTTAGCATATCATATAGATATAGAACATGTGTTTAGTTGATTTTAAAAGTCAAGTTAGAAGGATTAACTTTTGTTTGCAAACAAGTTTAGAATTAACTAAACTATGTTCTAGTGATTACAAGTTTAAACCTTCGAATAAGATAGCTTTATATGTATGAATCGAATGATGTTATGAATATCATTACTACCTTAAGTTCCTTGGATAAACCTACTGGAAAAGAGAAAAATGGATCTAACTTCAATGGATCCTTGGATGGCTCGAAGTTCTTGAAGCAGAATCATGACACGAAAACAAGTTCAAGTAAGATCATCACTTGAAATAAGATTGTTATAGTTATAGAAATTGAACCAAAGTTTGAATATGATTATTACCTTGTATTAGAATGATAACCTACTGTAAGAAACAAAGATTTCTTGAGGTTGGATGATCACCTTACAAGATTGGAAGTGAGCTAGCAAACTTGAAAGTATTCTTGATTTTATGAAACTAGAACTTTTAGAATTTATGAAGAACACTTTGAACTTGAAGATAGAACTTGAGAGAGATCAATTAGATGAAGAAAATTGAAGAATGAAAGTGTTTGTAGGTGTTTTTGGTCGTTGGTGTATGGATTAGATATAAAGGATATGTAATTTTGTTTTCATGTAAATAAGTCATGAATGATTACTCATATTTTTGTAATTTTATGAGATATTTCATGCTAGTTGCCAAATGATGGTTCCCACATGTGTTAGGTGACTCACATGGGCTGCTAAGAGCTGATCATTGGAGTGTATATACCAATAGTACATACATCTAAAAGCTGTGTATTGTACGAGTACGAATACGGGTGCATACGAGTAGAATTGTTGATGAAACTGAATGAGGATGTAATTGTAAGCATTTTTGTTAAGTAGAAGTATTTTGATAAGTGTATTGAAGTCTTTCAAAAGTGTATAAATACATATTAAAACACTACATGTATATACATTTTAACTGAGTCGTTAAGTCATCGTTAGTCGTTACATGTAAATGTTGTTTTGAAACCTTTAGGTTAACGATCTTGTTGAATGTTGTTAACCCATTGTTTATTATAACAAATGAGATGTTAAATTATTATATTATCATGATATTATGATATATAATATATCTTAGTATGATGTATATACAGTTAAATGTCGTTACAACGATAATCGTTACATATATGTCTCGTTTCGAAATCATTAAGTTAGTAGTCTTATTTTTACATATGTATTTCATTGTTAATACACTTAATAATATATTTACTTATCATTTAACATAATTAACCAAGTGTATCAATATCTTAATATGATTCATATGTACCTAGTAAGACGTTGTTATAACGATAATCGTTATATATATCGTTTTCGAGTTTCTTAAATTAATAGTCTCATTTTTATGTATATAACTCATTGTTAAAATACCTAATGAGATACATACTTATAATAAAAACATGTTAACTATATATATAACCATATATATGTCATCGTATAGTTTTTACAAGTTTTAACGTTCGTGAATCACCGGTCAACTTGGGTGGTCAATTGTCTATATGAAACATATTTCAATTAATCAAGTCTTAACAAGTTTGATTGCTTAACATGTTGGAAACATTTAATCATGTAAATATCAATCTCAATTAATATATATAAACATGGAAAAGTTCGGGTCACTACATTTATATGTACGAATAATCGTTCATTTAACCGGACACGGGAATGGATTAATAGCCACTAGAATAATTAAAACAGGGGTGAAATTATGTACAAAGGACACTTGGTATAATTGATAACAAAATATTAAAACCTTGGGTTACACTCAGTCGACATCCTGGTGTAATTATTAAACAAAGTATTAAAATCTTGTTACAGTTTAAATCCCCAATTAGTTGGAATATTTAACTTCGGGTATAAGGATAATTTGACGAGGACACTCGCATTTTATATTTATGACCGATGGACTGTTATGGACAAAAACCAGACGGACATATTAAATAATCCAGGACAAAGGACAATTAACCCATGGGCATAAAACTAAAATCAACACGTCAACCATCATGGTTACGGAAGTTTAAATAAGCATAATATATTTTATTTCATTTTTCCTCGTACTTTTATTTATTGTCATTTCAATTATTGTTATTTATTTTATATTGTTATTTAAATATCGTCATTTACTATACGCTTCGCTTAAAATATAAAATCGACAAACCGGTCATTAAACGGTAAAACCCCCTTTTATATATTATTAATATAATATATTTTGTACGAATATAATTGTTTAAAATATAGTGTGAAATAAGCCAGCTCCCTGTGGAATGAACCGGACTTACTAAAAACTATACTACTCTACGATTAGGTACACTGCCTATAGTGTTGTAGCAAGGTTTAGGTATATCCCATTTGTAAATAAATAATTAAAACTTGTGTAATTTGTAACGTATTTCGTAGTAAAATATAGTACTATCACGTACCCCCACGCTACCACATCAATAGGCCATTACGAATTGAAAGTCTTTAATCGAAAGATTATCAGATTACATACTTATCATTTTATGATCTCGACACGTCATACTGCTATTATTGGATTATAGACACATCATATCTTATTATATCTTATCATATCTATCTTAATAAACTTTGTCTAACACTTTTCCTAAATTTCCTCCGTAAATTACAGAAATCTTTTTGCTATATATACGTATATCAAGAAGACAAATATATCATTCAATATTCAACACTCATCTCATAACAAAAACCTTTATTCCGATCAGATAATATGGATTTCTCACATGATTCCTCGAACTCCTCGAGCTCCAATGGCAGCGTAACCGGAATGAACCAACCAATTAGTCATCATCTATTTTGGATGAATTGGGGATGGGTTCGTAGTAAACTTAATCAATGGAGACAAGAAGAAGGTGATCCCTTCCACCAACCGAATTCACCTTTTGGTGAAGAACCTGAAGCACTTACCGGCGAACCCGTTCGGAACACTATTTTCACCCTCATTTCCAGGATATCCCGTCACGAATATATAATATCTAGAATTTCAGATCTTATTCATCCCCTTGTCTGAACCGCCAATCATCCCGGAATAATAGAAGAAGTCAACGAGCTTCGCGCTCGAGTAGTAGCTTTGGAAAATATGGTGCAAAACCTACGAGCACCAGGAGCAGCACCAGCAGCATAACCAGCACCACCAGTACCATCATCATCACCGCCAACAGCATCAGCTTCACCAACAACAACATCTGCATTCCACGCCTCAACATCACACTCAGTACCTCAAACATTAACATCATACGCCCCATAGATACCAAGGAATATTAGTAATAATGAGTTAAGATGTATTGACTCATTCTTCCTGAAAATTATATATGTATACTTTATATATATATATATATATATATATATATATATATATATATATATATATATATATATATATATATATATATATATATATATATATATATATGGTTTGGAACAATAATAAATCTTTTCGTATTAAGCTATTACGTGTGAATCTTAAATAGTATGTACTACTTGGTTAATTCATATCACTAATATGCTATGATATACATTCCTCGTTAATCACTGCTTCATCACAATAAACTCCATTTCATAATAAACTAAGTGTATTATTCAAATACATGTTTGGTTTTAAACTTTCATTTTCGATGTACTCAAAACTCTTTAAAAAACATCATTCGTGCCTTGTGAATTTCACAAGAATTCCACGAGCATCAACATCATATACCGAGGTATATCAATAACAATGAACGATGGAGTATTGATTCATAACTTCATTAAAGAAAGATTCTGCGATGATTATGTAATCTCTCAAGTTTTGAAGATTATTTATTCTCGCTTCAACCGCAAATCAAATGATTTTAATAGTATATTAACTCATTAAATCTATATTATACGTGAAGAATACATATATGAATGTATATCTTCATAAAGATTGTAATTAAAAATCCTTTTGTACAAACTGTTAATTGTGAAAATATTTTAACGGGTAGGTAAAACCCGAGAAATATTTATATCTCACATCAATATCTTACATTGTACATTCTTCAAATTCTGATTCAATAATTAGTAACTATACTACTTACATCCACATATGTATCCGTTCACTAAAGAACAACCATTTTTATACAAATTTAATTACCTATTCTGATTTGGACATATCGGAATCCAAGTAAAGCTTTAGCAAGTGTAATCTTCCTAAAGATCACTACATTCATGAATTATATTCATTCGTATTCTATGATGAATTATCACATCAAACCACCGAAATTATCGTTCATTACTTTTGAAATCAACAACGCCTATTCATCAACCATTAGAACCGTTGACGATTACAATCAGCGTTTAATCATCTAAAAATGAAATTTCTTGAAACCATCTCGGATTGATAACCGATGAATCAAATATGGTTGCATTAAATGCAGAGGAAACAGCAAAATTGTAGATGGTCTCAATGGCCAAAAGTTTGATAATAAAGAATGGTACGTTGGAAAAGCTCAAAAGAAAATTTGGAACTGAAAAACGGATTGAGCTAACCATGGAGGAGACCAAGGACAAATACAAGGACCAAACCCTATATTCAAAGAATCCAGGTAATTCTGGATCCGATGAAATCTTTAGAGAATATCTTGCTCCGAAGTTATGTTAAAAGCTTGCGGAAAATTTTTCTTCATCAACCTTCGAACTTAGAAATTCCAAAATGTCGTTATAAATATCCTCTATATTTCTGAAGATATTTTCATAACGATTCTTGTCCACAATTAAGTATCTCTTTGCGATATCTTTATAAAGGAAACTATTTTAGTTTCTATATTCAGTAAAATTCAAGTTTAAATTATAAATGTTTTGAAGAAATGTTGGAAATTGAAGCATGAGTTAGTATAATATAATGACGTCAGGCCAACATGATTATATTACAGTAAGTCATGCTAAATTTTTAATGGAAGATGTTGATTCATATACTTTATAATCATTATTTGCCATGTTACACGACTCTTACATTCTACTTAATCTCTGAACATATCAAGAACATATATTCTTGATAGTTCTATCCTCAGTAATTCTGGTAATTTACCAAATCAAATCGTGATATTACGCTTAGAACATTAGGTTCATTCGAAACTTCATACCTACAAATTCTGGACCATTACTCGCTTAACTTAGAGTCGAGAGCAGAATAAAAAGGTAAAGAGCTCCGACATATAAGGGAAAATACAAAGCCCGATAACAACACCGAAATTACAAATCGTGTATATCAATGCGTATAGCAACATAAAGACACGGGAGAATTAAAAACACTATAACCCCAAGAGCATAGTAGAAGTAAACAGATTCCTCTGGTGGTAAAATAAAAAGAAGCATGACTGCATATATGGTCAATATAATAACAAATATCAATACGGGATTGAGCATATTAACAAATCTTTTGGAAGTATGAATCTAGGAAGAAAGTATAGAAGTGGTGAAGATAATGAAACGGAAGAAGCTAATTTATAGCAAAATTTCCAAACACAGCAATCGAGGCAATTCATCGCATTTAATCAAAGAAATCCCAAAATTCCGTAAATACCGGATAATCAAATCTTATAGATTACGAAGATTTCCTTTAATCCCTTGAATTCCGGAAATCAATCGTGACTACATCAAAAGTTAAGGCAAACATTTAATTTACTCATTCACTCTTTTACGATAGCTTCGTTTATACTCTTTCTATAATCGAATCGTTCTATCCATATTATTCAATAGTGATAAAACTTTATTCTTCAACTTATATTCATCATTACAATATTCTTGTTGTAAACAATGATGATCTCTATCAAACTTCATGACTATAATTTTCATGAACTACACTCTATTTTGTCTACCCTAACATTGTGGCATAAACGCTCAAGGTTTAAATGAGCTCGATATTATTCATAACACATTTTATATATCCAATTTACTGAAATGACTTGTATAACATCATCATTTTGAATGATCTCCGCATTAATAATAAAATGCATTTCGTAGAAGAACTTGTAGAAATTATGGTATGTATGATTTTAATTCTTGAAACAGAACAATATTCTATCCGTTGGAATTCACGCAAGGCCCCGAGCATACCTGGGAACGTGAAAACCAAATAAAACGTAAATATCCTCGTCTATGTACGAACAACACCGATTAATGGCAACAACTAAATTTCGGGACGAAATTTCTTTTAACGGGTAGGTACTATAACAACCCTCATATTTCCATACCTGAATTGACTAATTTGACTATAGGGTTGTTATCCATACGTAATATATAATTAAATTCGACGTTGATCAAATATTTATTTTTAGTCGACACGTTCTGTTAACTAAAGTTTACACTAATTATATAAAATAACTTTAGTTAATATTAATGCGTATTATATTTAAAACTATATGTAACATAATTATTAATTGAATGATAAGTTATTTTAATCATTATATATATATTTTTAGCTTATAAAAAAAATAAGATTTTTTTTATAAATTAAATAATGAGCCCATGAATTTTGACTAAATATTTTCAAAAACAAAAACTTATTAAAAACATTTTTAACATGTTTTTATTATTTTGTCAAAATTAGCACCTTTATTTTATTATTTTTTTTTCTTTTCACCAACCATTTTTTACCTATAAATACATGGCTCCTCATTCATTTTTTTCTTGCCAAACACAAAAACTTAAGTTATTCTCTCAAAACTTTGAAGAAAATTTGAGGTACTTTCTATTTTTATTAATTTTTTTCAATATTGTCATTTATATTTATATTTATTGTATATTCTTTGTAAAATTAGAAATTAATTATGTTTATATGCTATAATTAGTATTATAAGTGTTATGATGCATAAAAATAATTTTGATAATTTATGGAATATTATTTATAATTAAATACGAATTATGTAGTGTTTAAACGTAAAAACAATGTAAAATTCGTAATAATAACTTTTAACCAAAAATAAAATATATATAATTTTTTCTGAGTTTTTAAAACTTATATAGATCTAAAAAAATTATAAAAATAATTACTTGGGTCAAATTGGTATTTATTATATAATTAAACTCTATTATTATGTAATTCGAAGGTAAATTAAGAATAAATATAAAATAATAAAAAAATATTTTTTTAAATATTTTTCTACAGGTTATTAGACTGATAGAAACTTATAAAAATTATAAAAATAATTATTTGGATTTATTTAGTAATTATGTAGAATTAAAATTGTTTTGTGAATACATTAAGGGTAAAAACAAAAATAAATACAAAAATATAATAAAAACATTTTCTTAAATTTTTCTACTAATCTATATGATTAACTAAGACTATAAAAATTATGTATGTAATTTTTAGATATTTAATTTATTATTTAGACATTTTTGAATAATGTTCGATTAATAAAACACTGTTATTTTTGAAGTAATTTAGGTATTTATTTAAAGGTAATTATATTTAATATATATAAGACATACTAAGGTATAATAACTAAATATTAAATAAAACTTAGGTTATATTATCACATATATAATTATTAAGTACATTAATAATTCGTTGTGTGTATACACCTAAAGTGAAGGTTAATCAAAGATAATGTATAATTCATGTGAACTTCATCGCTACTCACGGTCGTAAGTGAATGATGTCTAGGTTGCCATTTATGGGTAAGCTTGTGGATCTCGAATGCCATGACTTAGATTCTGGTCAAGAATCCTGGGCCCCCGGTTACATCTGGTCATTCCTGACTTATTTGATAGCAACGAAGTTTGAGTAAAGTTATACAACGTCTTGCTAAAGATTAACCCGAACTTTCTAAAATTGGAAAATTACTATAAGTGGAAACTTTTCATAAATAGTAACCTTCCGAAAATGGAAATTCTTTAGTGAACCATTACTATCAATATAGTACTATATACTATTGTCTGTTAGGCAATGTCTGATCATACGTTCTATCTCTAGGTTGAGATCTCGGTCACGTCCTTCCGTTCAATTCTTTCGTGTGCTATTAAGGTGAACTTCATAGCCCCACTTTTTACTGTTTCATAACTGTTTTATAACTTTTGGGGTGAGACACATGCTTGCTTCATAACTGTTTTACGCTTAGACACAAGTACTAAATTGTTAACTATGCTGTCATGCTTTGATTCATGCTAAATCCCTACCGTAATATCGTTAATTGCTACGTTTAAATGCAAACTTAATTATTGTGAGTAGGCCTATTGAGAGTAACGTCTCTAACCATTCGACCGTTGGTCTTTGGTTACATAATAATGATTCCACGACACTGACAGTACAAGGTGTCATAGGGTAAACTTGTTTAGTAGCGATATTACAAAATGCAGCAACACTTTTAGATTGATATTTCTATATCAATCAACTTTAAACTAAATCTTGTGGTCTAAAACTTTGGATATTATTTATAAACCTATGAATTTCACTCAACCTTTTTGGTTGACACTTTAAGCGTGTTTTGTCTCAGGTGATGATTGAGCTAGCTGCTACTTGCTACTAGATGATTGATGTATGCTTTGCTGCTTGCATGGAGTCCATCATTCATATTTATCATTTTGTTTAAGATATTTTTCATTTACTGTACTCTTATGATGTAAAACTTTGAATAATGCTTCCGCTGTTTATTTAATAAATAAAACGTCTCATTTAGAGTCGTTCTCTCTTATACAACTGTGTTATGATATGATTGGTCACAATTACCCCTGGTCCATTTTGGGGGTGTGACATCCTGATCTGTTTCCAACCCCTAGCAATTCATCTCAAACCATAACATCTCCCCACCACCGGCCCACCTCCCCCGCCATGTCAATTTCTGCAAGTTTTTGTGTCGGAAGAACTGAATGCAATAATATACAACATTTCAAGGGTTGTTCTCATCGCTGTTACGCGTTGTAAAAGATGCAATAACCAGGGTGAACATTCGAAGTTTACCCAGAAATTTATAAGGGAAGTACTTGAAGAGGCACAAGCGGATGATAGATTTAAACAAATCATGAGGCTTTTTGCGATGTAGTTTGTGTATCCTGATGGTGGTAGTATACAATTATGTTTAGTTTTCTTTATTATACATTTTACTATTAAATTATATATATACTTTGTGACATTTGTTTGTATTTTAATGAAGGAAACTCAAATTTGAAACAAATACGGGCTTGTTTGTCCCGCAGTAAGTTAAGGGTTATGTATTCATTCATTTCATTTATTAATTACAATAATAAAATAATAATTATTCATATTATATATTTTAATAACAAGCAATTGCGCCAGCTCGCTACGCTGGACCCAATTGATTTTGAAACTGGTGGCCGCATCCCTTTGGTTGTAATGAAGACGGCCAAGCCACCAAACCGATTGCACGCTTGTGTTATTATATACATCTAATAGTATTTATCTACTTAAACATGTCGCTATCAAAACTGTGTACTGTAGCTACTGTTCATTTCGTCTTTTTTTGTCTTTTAGTGATTTCCAAATGAATATATACAAGTATTCGGGTCGGCCCGCTTCGCTGGGCCCAAGATCGCTAGCCGGAAAAAAAAGGCCAACTTCAAGATTCGAACCTACGTCCCTTCAAATTTCAACAAACATCCTTACCAACAGATCTACATATTCATTCTGATATATTTATAGTTTGTTTAACATATATCCCTTAAAATTAGAGGGTTGGTCAAAATTAAAAAGGTAGTCAAAATGGGTGAAATTTAACATAATGTAAAAACCGGGGGTTAAGGTGACAAAATTACAAAAATGTTTCAAATGAATAGTTTCATTTTTTTTTTGACTTTTTGTGTTTTCTATTTGAATATATATATATATATATATATATATATATATATATATATATATATATATATATATATATATATATATATATATATATATATATATATATAATGTGTTTTCTATTTGAATATATAATTTCAGTGGTGTCCCGGGCTATAACTGGAGTTGGTGCTGTTTCAGCTTTTTAAAAGGGGTTAAATGAGGGGCAAATTGGTAATTTCACTTATGAACGGTTTTGAGGCCACAAATCTTGCCAAATCTCATCCACATCGTCATTTCATCTAATCTTTTCACTCTCTTTTCTCTCAACCTTTTTAGAAAGAGAAAACCCATTTTAGAAAGAGAGAGAGAGCTCAATCGAGGAAGAAGAAGCTCGAATCGGGTGAAAGCGCAAGAATTAAAGTTGTTCCACTTGCTCTTAGCTACGTTTTGGTTGTAGTGGTAAGTCTCGAATCCGGATTTCAATTGTTTGATTCTTGTTCATGTTTAGGGTTTGTGCTAGTTAGAGTTATAACCCCACTTATTGTGAAATTTGGGGGTTTTGGGTATGATTCATGTGTGTAAACACTAATTGGAGACCTAGAGTTTTGGGTGACACATTTGTAGGTCTTGTAGCTTGCATGTGTTGATTAAACACTAGGTTACTTGTGATTTAGTGTTCTTGAGGGTGTATGTAAGTTGATTTTTGTTGAAAACCCCATTTTGGGTCAAAATGGGTCAAGTGGGTATTTTGGGTCAAGTAAACATAATTTGGTGTCAAAATAAATTTTGACTCAAGTTTTCGTGAATCAAGTATGTGAATACTTGATTTAGGTGTTAATTGGTGTTTTGAAAATATAATCACTAGTCGTTAGTGATTTTGGGCGTTTTGAGACTTATGTCAAAATGGGTAAGTTGATTGGGTCAAATTCGATGATGACACTAGTTTTGGTCAAATGGATGTTTAAACACTTGTGTTAAGTGTTAAATGGCGTTTTTAGAAGTAATCACACATGAGAAGTGATTTTGAGTCAAAGGTATGTTTTAACAAGTCAAACGTGGTCAAACGCAATATGGGTCAATATTGCACGTGTTGTAGTTTTGTTGTTAATGGCGGTTTGAAATGATCACTACCTAAGTAGTAATCTAGTGTCGGGACCTAGGTTGGTCAATTTGGTGACAAGTATGATTTGGGTTAAATTGTACTTTGTTGTGTGGGTTTGAATTACCACCTCATATCGGCTAAAAAGTCACGTTTTCACCCCGGTATTAAGGCCCAAAAAAAGAAAGATTCGAACTTTGTCGGCAAAATACCCACTTCGTCGGTTAGAATTGAAGAACAAGTAATTCCGAAGACGGTACAAAAAGAATCAAGAGAATCGGAGCTAAAACGAAGATTCTAGAGCAAAAACGGTGAAAGACAAGAAATCAAGTTACGATCCAGTGAATCAAGGCTGACCAGGCACAAAAACGGCCTGCCATACGGCTTGCCAGTATGGCAAACAGCCTGCCAAACAGTCCAACAAACGGGCTCGATAAACGGCTTGCCTGGCAAACGGCTTGCCAAATACGGCCTGCCAAACGGCTTGCCAGCCATTTGCAGGCAAAATTCTTGTCTATTTAAAGAGTCTTTGTCATTCATTCCAACACACTTCAATTCACTTCTTTCTCTCTCTTGTACAATATTAGTCATACTCTCAAGGCCTTCGACTCCGTGCGGGAAACCTAGTACCCGGAGAAGAACGCCGAAGATTGTATTAGGAGCGGTCTGGAGTCTTGAAGTTGTCACTTTTGTATTCGGAACTCATTTAATCTACTGGTACTTCTATCCCTTATCTTTATATAATGTCTTATGATATTGTTGTCATGATTAGCGAGTAATTATCTTTAGTGTATGCTATGATGTAAGCAGTTACAATGCCGAAATAATATTATGGTTTGTGTATGCTGTTGAAATGCTTTCCGATTTTGCTTTAAACTCAATCGCTTTTCCAACTAATAGAACGTAGTTATAGGCTCTGTTATTGGGAAGTCGCGAACCCCGATTCAGAGTACACTATCTGTGTCACCCCTTGGTAAGAGAAGTCTATCGGATACAACGTAAGATCGACTGAGGCACACCGGTTGTAGTAAGTCTATCAAGCTTTGAATTCCGACTGAGGATTCTTTCGTAGTGAAACATCTTACTAGACTCTTAGTACATTGTCGGTCCTAGACCATGCTAGTGTAGTCATCAAGCATATAAACTTCGTGCACGCTGGAGCACAACGGTTGTTGTAAGCTGTACCTCTGCTAAGTAAGGCCATGAAACCCGGTTAGTGTTGACCAGTACACTGCACCATAACGCGGTCTCAAGCATTGCACCCCGCTTGAGGGATTCTTAGTTAATTAAGGAATTGTTTGTTTAGATACATAAAGGATTTGACCGTTAGGATAACCGAACGTGTTCATGGAAGTCAGCTTGACTTGGCCATGGTGTTCTTTATGGTTGAACTCTTTTCTAAAGGGTCTAACTATCTTTTAAAACCAATCATTAACGAAAGCATTGAAACACATCACGTCTCTCGGATATGGTAAACCATGTATTCTATTATGCTTAAGAAAGTTTAGACCATTGTGGAATGTTAATACGTCACCCAACCGAGTCGCTCAATTGGATGAGCCATCCGAACGTGTATGCCTGTAGTCAGACTGTACGGGCGTCGGGGGTAAGGGACGTTGCTGTCTATTCAGAATCTTCAAGCCTAACACAGTACCCAGTGACATGTCTTATGACAGGGGCGTTTAGGACCAGTGTAATGAATACAAGGCATCTGCCTATTCATGAGCCAGCATTTCATAATCTCGGCAGAATAACTGATGAAGTCATAGTATGCACTCACTTTAACCTTATCGGAATTACGAATTTTATCGCATTTACTTTATCTGTCTTATAAATTAGAAAATCCCAAAAATAGGTAATCAGTACTCCGTCTTAACTATCTTAGGCTTATATATAGGTTCGATTCTACTGATATCTCAAAAATACGACTCTAGGTCATACTTCCCTTACTCATATAAGGAGTAGTAAGATTTAGGTCCCGCTAAATATAAATTTAAAACAGTATCTCCCCCTCGAGTGGCTGATCCTGGCGCGCCGCGGCCCTACGACACCGCGCGAAATAAAACCGTCCGTTTCGGCCGTATCAAGGGGGAACCTAGTTTTTGGCGCCGCTGCCGGGGAACTGGTATCAGACAATACTGCTCTCTATCAAACTGATTCAAAAGCATTTAGTGGTGTCTAAGAAAGACAATTATACACGGACTTGGTTGTTGGATTTTTCGAACAGTCGCCAATTATATTGGGACCAAAAGGATCTTGCCTCTCCGTAGTCGGCCTGGCCACTTGGTTTGTTGAATAGTTCGTGCGGAGCTCTGTTACCGAAATACCAGGGAATCAGTAGCCAGAATCAAAAACATATTCAACCATAGGATAGTAGTTAATTAAATTAGATTACCTTAGATTACCTTAGAATTAGATTACCTTAGACTAGTTTAGCTTACTTTAGATTATCTTAGTTTATTTGCTAAAAATTAAAAACAAATAGGCATACCCAGTGTATGACCCAAACCCGATCTAGACCAGGGCCGTTGTTATTCGTACCTGATCCAGACGCAATAATCTCTAAAGCACGCAAGGAAGCACGAATCAGAAATCAAATGGCGTTACGCGTTACTTTAGCAGAAAATACCAAACCATCGATTGAAGGTCGAGGAGGACCAATCAGATTTCCAGAGATTCAAGGACACTCGTTCGAGTTAAAACATCACATCATCCAGCTCATCCAGAATAGCTGTCAGTTTCATGGATTACCGAACGACGATCCTAATTCTCACCTTGATAAATTCATATCTCTTTCGAACTCCTACAAACAGCCAGGGATAGGACAAGATATAGTCCGGCTATACTTGTTCCCCTATTCTCTCACTCATCATGCTCAAACTTGGTTTGAATGACTGGAAAAAGATTCCATCACGTCATGGACGGAGATGGCTACCAAATTCCTAACCAAATATTTCCCTCCTTCTAAACAAACCAAACTGAAGAATGACATCATTAACTTCAAACAAAGTTATGATGAATCTCTTTACACTGCATGGGAGCGATTCAAAACTCTGCTGAAGAAATGCCCTAATCACCAGCTAGAACGGTCAGCCCAAATCTGTACCTTCTACAATGGTCTTACGGTAAATCATAGGACGACGATCGATGCAGCAGCTCAAGGGAATCTGATGAATCAAACCGCAGACAAAGCATGGAAATTGCTCGAGAACATGACAATGCATCATCATGACTGGAACAGTGGTGAAACAACTTCATCATCTGTCCCACTCTCAGCACTTAACAATCAAACGGAGGCCATCAAATCCCTCACAGATAAGATGGAATCTCTCGCTAAACAACTCGAAGAATTGAAGACGTAGCCGCAGCAGGTCAACCAAGCTCAGGCTTGTGTTAATTGTACCAACCCGCAACCCACTGAAGAATATCAAGTTAAGTACGAAAACCCTGACGGTTCAGTCTGTTACGTCCAATACCCAGCTCCTCCACCAAATCCCGGATTCAATCAACCACCTAGGGTTAATCAATTTCAGCGAAGCAATCAACCTTTTCGCTATCGCTATCCACCTTATCCAGCCCAACAATCTCAATTGACCTACGATCAACCACTTCCACTCACTGGAACCCCAGTTGAGGAAAATTCCCCTACCACCCAGATTACAAAAGCAACTAACACCACTCTCGGAGCTGATGATCTCTTGACTCAGTTCATTCAAGGACAACAACAGCTAAATCAGAGAACTGCAGCCAGGCAAGATCAGACGGAGATATTAATGAGAAATCAATTGGCTCTGCTCAAGAGTCTGGAAACGCAGCTCGGATAGTTATCACAACGCCTTGAAACCCGACCACAGGGAAGATTGCCAAGTAATACTATCCAAAATCCCTACATAGAAGAAGAAAAGTAAATGGATTCCGTAATCCCAGAGGAAGAACCACGGAGAAGGTCAGCCAGGCTAAAGAACAAATCGACATATACTCAAAAGTAAACGGGCAATCGAAGCTTAATAACAGCAAAGATATAATCAAAAGCGGACACAACAAAACACCAAGATATAACCAACTTAATTTCGACCATTCTTAGCGGCATCCGAAGCTTTCTTTCCTCTGGCCACCTGCCTAGAAACCATACCATCCACCTTTTTATAGGAAACGGCTTTTCTCAAGCGAGACTAAAAAGAGTACTCCTTGGGGGAACCAAAAGAAGTGACACCCGAAGAACCTGTGAGTTCTCCTTCAACCGGAGAATTATCCCAGAAAACCTCGCCCAACACCCAAAATACCCCATTCAGCTTCTCACCATTCTGAATTATTTTAATCATTTACATTGGTTCTGAATTATATTTCTCATTTCCCTGTAGCTTTACTAAAATTACATTCGTTACCCAATAAATATAGATTTATTATTTATTATATATATTTTGCTCCCAGAATGGGCTTTAATAAACTTATTAACAGCCATATTTATAAACTCTATGCAAGTGATCAACCAAAAAAATTAAGCATATAGCGTTGCTGCAATTTTCATAGAAGTCGTTATAAACAACCTTCTCGGTTGAATAACTAAAACACATCATCTAGATTAACATGTTTCTACTTGACTGCATCATTCAAGTACCGGATAGAAAACACACCAAATTATACAGACAGCGTCAAATAAAACTTGACTGCCATAGTTATTCGGAAGGTTCTGCATCCACCTAATTTTGTTGGCAAGTTCCTCCAGGTCAATTATGGTCCAGTTTATTTTCATGCTTTATGTTTAAGAAGCGTTGAGAGGTGAACCAAGAGAAATCGAATCCTGATCCATGCCTAAAACAGGTACAGTTACAAACTTACAATCAAACATATCTAAAATTGACATGCAATATTTAGAGATAAAACTGTTTATTAGCATGGGCTCGTTAGACCTAAAGTTACATTACGTACATGTAATAAGCAATTCCTCCTTTCTAAGGGCGTACAAACAACAATTGATCACATGCTTCAAAAATATTCAGAAAAAAACTTTAAAGGTACGAAGAATAAGAGAGCTTTTTTTAGATAAGAGAATAAGATAAAACTTGTTGAAAAGAAGCGTGATAACTATAAAACTAACAACTACAAGCATTGCCTTTCAAGTTAAATGATAAGAAACTAATCAACCGTCGTAATATTTTAAATAATTTACTTGCAAGAGGTCTCAAGTTCAAATCTTGTGGTGGCCAGGGTAAGGTTGGAAACAGCCAGGGAGTAATCATGTTGGGCCGTGTGTCCAGTAGAGTATGAGGTTAGATTACTCGCCTCCAGGTAACCCGAACATTGAGGAACCTTATAAACGTTTTACTACCAGTTAGCAGCCATTTCTTAAAATATAAATTAAAACAACCAACAAAATGGAAAGACAAATTATATAAGAATTACAAGTGTTAGCCTACAAAAATAGTTTACCTTGCTTTGATGGAAAAATAAGCCGTGCACCACATGAGTCTTACCATTCTGCATGTAAGAATTCAACTTAGATAAGAACAAGGCTATACTAACAAAAGACTACAATAAGAAGACGTGAATTGTTAAAAATGGAGAGAGAAAGGCACCACAGTAGGCAATGACCAGTCTTTTCTTTGGGACCACACTAAGTTCGGCCGTAAATCCTTACATAATGCTTCATGTGTCTCGTCGTCTTTCCGTTCTCCAGCTGGAGGCATTGGCAACTCAATCTACAAATGGTGGAAATGTGAATACAAATCAAAAAAAGGCACAACAATTGTTGCAAGAAACTACAATATCTGTTCCATATAAGTAGTGCTGCAGAACTCAAAATTCCTAATTACTCAACGAGTACTCGGTTTTTGCAACTCACGGATTACTCGGCTAAAACTCTGAATTACTCGAAAAATCGAACAAAACTCCGGATTACTCGGGAAATCGGACAAATTTTGGTCAAAACTCGGTCAAAATAGGTCGAAGTCAAAAATTTTCTACATCCGAGTACTCTTTGAGTTTTCGATGCCGAGTACTCCGTAAAAAGTCGCGACTGTGTACTCCCGGGTTGCGATTTTTGCAACCTTGCAAATGAGTGATAAACGAGCTTACTCTTCCTTCGTTGCCTACCTTATGTTGCATAAATCATAGTTATTTTTCTATGTATTCATATAATATTTATGGGACAAAGTACATGAGCGTACTAGGTGAGGTTCAATAATACTATTACAGTACTCACAAGGCTAAATAGATCCTTATATGTTCCCTTGTATTGTTTGGTGCGGCTTTAGTTCTTTTCTTTGTCTTAGCGGTTTACGTTTGTCTTTTCGTAAGCTTTTTTGTTACCTTGTATCGTTTAGTACTTTAGTTGTTTGTTTTGGGTTTCCTAGTTTTAGGTAAGTTTGCTTGTGGTTGTTTTGTTTAGATGTATGTGGCTTTCATCTTTGTGATGAATTCCTTGGTAATAAAAGTTGTTCGTTTTTTTTTTTTTTGCCAAAAAAAATGATTCCTTATTTAGGCAATCATAAAAGATAACAAATATTTCAAACTCCAAGTTAAATAAATCTGAGTGACAATGAAATCTAACTATATTTATGCAGGTATCAGCAACTAAATCATCATGTAACCTTCAATCTGCCTACCAATGTTATCTATTTGACAAGTTTACCCCTCCGGTAAGATTGCCTCAATTTAAGAGCATAGTTATTAAAACTTACTCAATAGACTTGCTGTCATTTTATCTAGGTGATAAAAAAATAGCCATGACAGTATCAGGAACAACCAAACAAAGGATGATAAATGGTATGTGTATTTAAATATTTATGAAAAAACAATAATGGTTTTAGAAGTTAGAATGAAAACAATGAATGAGGCCCTAACTTGTAGTACAATAAAGAACATGGGATCACCACCACCGATGCTTGAATTAAGTGGTTTTGGAGTGAGATCCAACTTGGGGTACTGCCAACCTAGATTAGATTCTCACTCTAAGCAGGGAGTTTCCAAAATTTGATGGTCCAAAATTTAATGGTACTGCCAACATTAATGCGTTTTGGGAAGGCCTATGGGGTTTTCCCAACATTCGATGGTACTGCCAACATCGTCAAGAATTGGGTTTCCTCCTAACGCGTGTGTAGGTGACAAATGGAGAGCATTCGATGTCGATATCGCCGTTCAAAAAAAAAAAAGGGATCGTGAATTCATTTGTTTGAGATGACATTTTGAGAACAAAGGAAGTACATGACTCCCATTTAGTAAAAGAGTAGCAAGTAGAAAAGTATGTTAAAAAAAAGTTATTAAATAACGTATGGGAGAGTTGGAAGTCGTGTACCATATGTCTCACATAAAACATAGATAAATTTATAGATAAACATGCCAACGAGGTTACACAAGTCAAAGTCTTTACCTTAACCTTGTCATCGGTCAATACTTCGGTCACCCTTGTAGACCAATAAGCACCGTCAGAATTCCAATCTACCATATCACCAGCCTTCCATGTATCATCATCATCATCAATCACAACACAAACTTCAGAAATCGAGTTAGCATCTGGCATTTCATCTCTTTTATATATTAGCGGATAGTGAGGCCGCAACATCAGTTGATTTTTAATGTTCCTTTGCCATAAGGAGGGACTTCATATATCTTTACCCAACTTATATCTGCAAATAAATAACAATTAACTTCATCTTATAGCTATGATTTTATAAAGCTTAAGAACGAGCAACCAAATGACAGAACACAATCAAAATAGAAGCATGTACTATAAAAAAAGTGGATAGGTTGATAATTTAACTTGCAACAAATATTATAGAAAACTTATAATATGTTGCACTAGTAAGCATCAGAAACATTATAATCTAAAGCTAATGAAAAAAGTGGCAATTAATTCACAAGAAATAATCTCCAAACCCACACTGGTTCATACAGCAACTTATCCAACTCACCTTCTTCGAAATCGTAGTATTCCAGCTGTATCTTGTTCCTTTTCAATTTGATATCTCTGATCTGAATGACATTTTAGACATGGATGAATAGAATTAGAGTTTTGGTAAGCTCCTTCTGTAAGTACTTTAAAATAGCGTGTTTAAAATTGCTCAAAGGAAGTCGAGCCTTCGGTTAAGCAAATAAGTTTGAAAACTGAAGGGTGGATACGAGAATTAATGAATTATATAAGATTAATTACATAGAGGGCTCTATTAATTAATTGAGTCAACAACAAGCGTCGATTTATTGACGACTTGATTGCCGCTTAGAGCCTAAATTGAATTTCAAGCAGGATTTATAAACCCATGGAAATATGATTCTACCATTTTCATAGCGTCTCATTTTTTATTTTATTTTTTTATTATTCTTTAACTTTTTTTCCTACTTAAAGGTTGGAGGTCCTCTTGAAAGCAATGTCTTTATCCGTCGAATAGAGAGACAGATGACTTTCTCTACTCTTGAGACTGTTTCACTCATGGAGAACCGACTTGTCTTTATTCTAGAATAGAGAAAGGATTGTCTACATCTCACTTCCCCCATACCCCACACATGTGGGATTGGGTTTTGTTGTTGTTGTATATAGATTAGTTACATAAAAGATAACCTATAATAACAAATTTTAGTGAAAAGACTGTTACCTAATGTATGATGTATATATTTCAAAAGAAGTACCTTTCTCCCCTTAAACGCACTTTTTTAGTTCCAAACTAGTAGCGACCATAGTACCATCTTACTTGAATATATAACTACAAACTTAAACCGCTCGGCATCTCCATTTTGCATAGCCAGAATTTCCATAATCTAGAAAAATAAAATTATATCAGCAACTTTGCAATGCAAATCAAGTCTCTGATCCATGTATATGTAAGGATTAAAGAACTTAACAAAAAAAGTGAAAATAGTCCAAATTAGGCGCTTTTTCACCTACATCCGCATCCCATTAAATAAATACTCAAAAAAAAAAAAAAATTTACAATTATAGGATATTCACATTGGATTGGGTATTTGGGTCACCTCTATCTTCAGCTCCTAAAGAAATTCAACGTCAAATCAACCTGATCCATAGCTTACAGTTCTAGTCTTGCCAACATAGCAAATACACTCATACAGTCATGCGTCTTATAAAAAAACATTATTGAAGTCAGAACCTACATTCTCGTAATATACATGATAGCTCTTTTTTAAAAGTTCCTAGCAAACCGAACATTTACGGTGAACACACAATTAATTAAACAAATAAAATAAATCAAGATGACTATTACATACAAAATGGTCTATTACAGATAATTTAGGCTAGCAACAAATCTAAATTGTAAAACTAGAGATTAAAAGCACATACATGTCTTTAAAACTACTGCTACTATTCTTGACCTAGCAATCACAAAATCAGGCAATCAAATTGCTACATATATATAAAAAATAAGGTTATGTATATGTGCACTATAATTAGGTATCATAATAACTAGTAGCAATTTAGGGTTTCGGTGAATTAGGGTTTTGCGTTACCATTGAAAATGAAAATAGTACCTAGAATATTATTTAAAAAGAAAAAAAAAAAATTAGCCTCTAATCGCTCTATTGAAGAGCACGGAAGAAGTGATTAATCGCAAATAGTGTTTCTACTTACAAGACCATTTGTTAGGATGGTGGTGGTTTTTGTTACGGTGGTAGTGATGGTGTGAATTGAAATTTAGGTGAGTTTGATCAAAAGATTCCGTTGATAAAAAAATTATTTTATTAAATGAATAAAAACATGTTAATTATTTTGATGATAATTATTTTGAATGAACAATGTGTGTTAAAAAAATCACCTTATTAAATTGAATAAAAACTACAATATAATTGTTTAGGTGTAATGATTAAGAGAAAATTTCAGCTTTTGTGATGACCCGGAAATTTCTAACCAAATTTAAACTTAACCTATAACATTTCCGACACGATAAGCAAAGTCTGTAATGTTGAGTCACGAAAGTTTTAGAACTATATTCATGTAATCAATTATTCTTTGACTGTTCTCGAAGATTCACGAACAATATATATATATATATATATATATATATATATATATATATATATATATATATATATATATGATTTCAAGTTATTTAGTAAACGATAGTAACATTCGATTATTGATTCGATTGATATTTAGATAAGTTAACTAAAACGTTTAAGATGAACCAGTAAAACACTAATTTGCTACAGTATTTTTGAATTGCTACGGTACCCGAAAAGCTACATTGATTTCGAAAATCACTATTTGCTACAGTAAACACTATTTCAAAATGAAAATGTATATATGTATATGTATATACTACGAGACGATGATTTATAGAAGTAAATGACCAAAACACTCAAATGTATAAGTTACATCTCGAGTGGTATAGTTTATGGATAATTTAAGTCTAATTTTTGACAAAGGTACGACTCACGAAACGAAAAATACAAGTTTTCTCAGCGTACGAAGGGACATTCGAAAAATCGGAACCGGAACATAAGTCGAGTGACGACGTACGACTTATCGGAACAAAAGTTACAAGTTAACTATGCACGTAAATATAATATATAAATAATTATATAAATTAAATATATTATATATATTATATAAAATTATGTCGACAAACAAAAAGTTAAACGATTGTGAGCTGTCATGGACACCCATGCGATCGCATGGGATTTATCCCTTCAAGCCATGCGATCGCATGGCAGGGGATTTCAGGATTTATCTATAAAACTCGACATTTTGTTCGACACAAGCACACACACAAATATTCATTTACTCCCTCTGTATAATTATTATTATTATTTATATTATTAAGATTAATATTATTATTAATCTTATTATTATTAGTAGTATTAGTATTATTATTGTTATTACATAAAATATTACGACGAGGTTAT
The DNA here is from genome assembly GCF_046630445.1 of Rutidosis leptorrhynchoides. Lineage (NCBI taxonomy): Eukaryota > Viridiplantae > Streptophyta > Magnoliopsida > Asterales > Asteraceae > Rutidosis > Rutidosis leptorrhynchoides. The sequence goes on from NC_092338.1 coordinate 418,244,729, forward strand.
GAGCGGGTTATTTTCAAAAATGGGTTTCGAGCGGGATAGAGCTAAGGAAACTATGGATTATAGCCATGGAGGTTATGGGTAATGTTCGTGGGTATTGTTTGCAAATCAAACCTAGTGTTTATCATCTCTGTTACGTCTACGTACTTGCCAGCAATATTGAATCACAATATTGATACGTGAGCATTCATATCTTATCTTTTATATATTAATTGTGTATCCATGTCTAGTGCTCGAGTATATATATTTATGCATGCTTGTATGCTAAATTTCCTCGTTAAGCAGTTTATGATGAATCACGAATTAAATACATATATTACTAATAAAAGGTATATGATATGCATGTTTTTGGAAAGCTGGCGAAAAATCAATAACTTTTCATTTAGAAATCGCGTAATTTCGATGAACGAATTAAAAGATATGGTCAACTGAATTATGATTGACGTTAATTGGAATTGCTTTTGAATCCGCAATTGATACTTAAACAACTTATTTATAAGATTGATAAATTGGATTTTTGAATATTATTAGCCGAGTAAATGAATCCTTATATAAGGCACGTCATGTTTTGTTGAACAATTGTCAAAATTGATTATTTTATCATATTTTAAAGCCTTATAAACACTATAGTATTGAATCAGATTGACTTTTTGAAACGACTTTGGATAACTTTTGTATGTCGATCTCGAGTATTAGGATTGTGATACACTATGACCTGACCTAGCTTGATAGACATTTATTGACCAACATATGTTCTCTAGGTTGAGATCTACGGTTATTTGGTAATCCGAGTTTCGGTCACATTTTGGTGAACGACTTTATATGCTGCTAAGGTGAGTTTCATTTGCTCCCTTTTTAATTGCTTTTGCAATCTATATTTTTGGGCTGAGAATACATGCACTTTATTTTAAACGCAATGGACACAAGTACATACTAAATTCTACACCGAGTTTGAACCGAAAATCTCTTAGATTTGGTAACTAGTAACTGCCGGTTATAAGAACTGGTGGGCGCGAGTAGTTATATATGGATCCATAGGGCTTGACATCCCCGTCTGTTTCAGGTTTAGAAACCCTAGCCTGAACTATAAAACAGACGTATGCTATTTGAGTTTAGTACACGTTGGATTTCGTGTATTCTACATGTTGGTTGCATGTTTGTTAAAACAGGGGTACTTATTATAACGTTAAAGCTTAGTTACCAGGGTACTCAATCTTGTAGAATATTTTTGATAAACGTTTCTGAATGAAACAACTGAAATCTTGTGATCCACCTTTATGTACAGATTATACAAATCATTAAAACTATGAACTCACCAACCTTTGTGTTGACACTTGTTAGCATGTTTATTCTCAGGTTCCCTAGAAGTCTTCCGCTGTCTGCTTATATGTTAGACAAGCTATGTGCATGGAGTCTTACATGACATATTTTCCAAGGAAACGTTGCATTCACCAAATCATCACCATGTATCTTATTTTGACTGCATTGTCAACGGAAGTACTATTGTAAACTATTATTTACGGTGATTGTCTATATGTAGAAATCATCAGATGTCGAAAACCTTTGATTTAAATATTCATTTATGGTGTGCCTTTTCAAAAGAATGCAATGTTTACAAAACGTATCATATAGAGGTCAAATACCTCGTGCGAGAAATCGATGAATGACGTGTTCGTCCATATGGATTTGGAGCGATCGTCACAACTTTAAATAGTTCGACACTGAATGTTGACACCATCTCTTATTAAAATGTTAAAAACAAATACATTGAATGTTGAATAGTTCAATATATAGTGTTGAATCATTCAATTGATAGGTAAATAAACGCAACCTCAGTGTGAGATGGGGTGACATGACGCTGATTGAAAATATGAAGTTATGGTGGTGTGAGTTGGAGTGCGTGTGGGAGGTGTGGTGCTAATGTGATAAAATGTGATTAGTATTTTGGATAAAGACAAAACAAAGAAAATATAATAAAAAAAATATTAAAAAAAGATCAATCAATCAAAATAAACCACACCTCCGTTACCTTTCATGTTAAAAACCCACTCACGCCGAACCCACGCCCCATAACACCAAAAGAGGGTGTTGCTTATGTGGTAGCTAAGATCCCATGGTGTCTATTCAGATACGTAACTCTTGATGTGCATTGTCTATTGGGCTCACATTTGGGCTTGACCGATAAGAAGCCCATAGGCCTTCACCGAACCCTAACCTCTCTCTATAAATAAAGGGGTACCTACAAGGCTACAACATATAATACATTCTCTACGGACTATGAGATACGACCCTAGCCTCTCATCAATCTAATCTAGGGTTTTACCTACACTCTGTGTAGGGTTTTCCTTCGCTGAAGATCCGACTCCAACCATGAGCCATAATCACCCTCTCGAGATCATCATCTCGATTAGGGATCACCGCGGTACCTCTCTAAAACCCCTCTTTAGCACTAAATGTTATATTTGCCCTACCTGCAGGAATATGTTTGATCAGTAACAAATAGCCTAAATCCACGACTTTGAACTTTGAATGCAAGGGGAAGAAATATAAAGTTGTACGATTTTCAAGAAAACCTACCCGGGTGAATTTCGTCGCATATTTGTACAAATGAATCATTCGGATTTTTTTCATATAGGGGAGAAAGATTATTGAATATTATTATTACATTTATTTTTCAAAAAAGAATTAATAAAACTAAACGGATCTGATAATGATTGAATATGATAACTATGTATTATTAAAATTTAGTAATTTTGTGTGGTAATAATCAAATTGAGACAAAGTGAGAACTGATTTTTTTTCTAAGTGACCATATTTGAGAGAGTAAATGGTAAAAAGAGATAAAGTTTCTAGAGCCAAATAATAACAATGTTAACCTGTTCAAGTAGATATCTACTTGATTCATATATATATATTAAACAGTGAATATGAACGATTTAAATGAATGTATAATAAATATGAACAATAAAAACAAATATCAATATGAATGTGGATGATTATTAAATTGGATTTGAATTATTAGTGAATTATATATGCATGGGATACAAATTTTATTATCAATGAATTCATCTATTAAGAACAAGAATACCATGTGTGTATATATATATATATATATATATATATACAAGGGATCAAGAGAGAACTAAGGGTGGGAGAGAATCCATAGAACCTGCAGGTTGAGCTCAATCTGCACATAGATTGGGTTCAATCTGCACACAGATTGAGTTAATCTGCACACAGATGGAGCTCAATCTGCACAAGTTCTCTGAGTTCTCTTCTATCATTGGTTCTCTCTGAATCCTCACCCTATATATATCCTTTTGTTCAGATATTTTCTATACACACATACATATACATTCTGCTACATACAAAACTTCATCAATAGCAGCGATGAGAGCTTCGTTCAACGTTCATTTCGGAGGTAACCCAACGAGCAACTGGAAGTCATACGTTGGCGGAACGCAGATGGAATTTAACGACGTCTACATGAATGATTTTGATTTTTCAGAGTTGAAGTTACTCAAAAAAGGAAATACCGGTCCCATTTTCGAGTATTTGGTATTTAGATGAAGAGAAGACAGAAGTGATGTTCCAGTGTAACGACGTATAGAATAAGTTTAAAAAACGAGCCAGTGAAAATGGTAATCGAATTCAATTGTATGTTATGGAGTTTAGCACGTGAAAAACTAATCCGTTCCCTTCCGATTTTGGAACTAGTTTCGAATCAGGAGCTTTGATGGAATGAGACTTTTAATAATTGTCGTTTTGTGTTTTTAGGATTTTTAATAAGTATTAATTGTATTAGGACTTTAATATTTTCTATTTTTAGGAATTTTAATATTATTGTAATCGTTTGTTAGTTTGTTTTCATAATTACAGAATAATATAACTAATTAAACAAAATTAAAACTAAAATAAATTCATACATTAAAAAATGAAAAATAGATAATAATAATAATAATAATAATAATAATAATAATAATAATAATAATAATAACCCACATCTATCCATCAACACGACACTTAGCACGCCACCCATTATTTACCAGTTACCAGCACACCTGTCAAACACCCCACCCCACCCCTACCAGTCAACACGCCAACACGCCCATCATTGTTAAAGATGACCTTATAGTAACAACTAGTAAAATGACCCGTGAAATCACGGGTTTGTTTAAACGAAACAGTTTAATAATATGTTTTAGGTATTAAGAGAATGTAAATGATAAAGTCATTTAGTTTAATGACCCGTGAAACAACGAATTCCGACTAAGAAACTTGTCGTTTTTACAAACATGTTGATGTACTTAACTTGATCAGAATAAATGAACTACCTTGATGTACTTAACTTTGTCAAAAGTCTACATTACAACCTTTTATTGAGACTTGTATTTCGCATACATACGTAACGTAATTAATCTCGTAAAAAGCAACCATATTTGAATAATAATAATATAATAACTATAATTACAATTATAATAATTAATGATAAAGTTTGTTTAAAAATTGAATATTTATATTTTTAATAATAATTATTATTAGTAATAACAAATGCCACTTGATAAATTTTCAAAAATTAAAATACAATTATTATATGAAAGTTGTACAATATGCTTCAAAGTTTGTACACGTGTTTATGTGGTGATTTGTAAAAAATTGTACAATTTGTTTTAAAATTTATACATATGGTCACATAATACTTCAAATATTGTACATATGGTGTTGATGGTGTTTTACTATAAGATTGTACATATGTTTCAAATATTGTACATTTGATCATGTGGGTGTTTTATCAGCCAATATCACATCTTCAGCCTACACTTTTTCCTCGCAATTAACAGGAACTATGTGTGTCTGCATTTTCATGCACAAAATCATCAACCATTTTCACATCTTCGCTCGCCACTTTTTCATCAAGAACAACAGCATTCACAGGATCTGAACTTTGCCTTTCTGCATGTCCTTCCGCTAAATCGTCAACCATTTTATCGTCACAAATAACGGTATCCACATGACCTGAATTTTGTATCTCTGTGTCTCCCTCTGCTGATAAACGAGTGCTAGAAGATGCATTAAGAGGTGAAGCAACAGAAATCGACTCCTTATTGATGCCTAAAAAGTACAGTTACAAACAAATCTAAGATTAGCATGCAATAATTAAAGATAGAACTGTTTACTAGCATGGGCTTGTTAGATCTAAGTTACTTTAAGTGCATGTAGTAAGCAGTTCCTTCTTTCTAAGAGTGTAAGCGTAATAAGAGAAATCTTGTTGAAAAGAAGAGTAATAACTATAATACTAACAAATACAAGCATTGCATTTCAAGTTAAACGGTGATTCTAATCAACCGTCGTAATATCTTAGATAATTTACTACCAGTTAGCAGACGGGTCTTAAAAATGTAGATTAAAACAGCCAACAAAAAATAGAAAGACAAATTATATAAGAATGGCAAGCATTGGTCTACAAAATTAGTTCACCTTGCTTTGATGGAAAGATAAGCTGTGCACCACATGAAGTCCTACCACCCTACATGAAAAAAATTGAACTTAGATAAGAACAAGGTTATATTAACACCACTTAAAGCTGTTACAATTATAAAAGAATCAAATAGGCAAAAAAAAAAAAAAAAAAGGAAGTAATTTACATAAATAAATAAAATAAGTGGAGAGAGAGGCACCACAGTAGGCAATGTCCAGCCTTTTCTTTGGGACCACTCTAAGTTCGGCCGTAAATCCTTAACGAGTGCTTCATGTGTCTCGTCGTCTTTCCTTTCTCCGGCTGGGGGCATTGGCAACTCAATCTACAGATGGTGGAAACATGAATACAAATAAAAAAAAAAAAAAAAAAAAAAAAAAAAAGGAAGGAACAAGAAACTATGAATCATAAATGGTATGTGTATTTAACTATTTATTTGTAATAATATATCGGATACATCCTTCCTAACGAAACGTTTAAGAAGTAATATTAACATTACAAGAGTGTTTCAGATGTTTATAAAACCTGATATAAAGATAGCTAAAAAAATTATGCCTTAAAAGTTAACTCTCCAAGTTAATGTAATTAATTAATCTTTGCCAACAAACACAATAGTATACTAATTAATTTTAACAGGTTGCACAAGTCAAATTCTTTACCTTAACCTTGTCATCGCTCAACACTTCGACCACCCTTGCAGGCCAATAAGAACTGTCAGAATACCAATCTACCTTATCACCAACCTTGAATGTACCATCAAATACAACACAAACTTCGGAAATTGAGTTAGCATCTGGCATTTCATCTTTTTTATATGTTAGCGGATAGCGAGGCCGCACCATTAGTTGTTTTTTAATGTGCCTTGTATTTCTTCCATAAGGAGGCTGTTCGTGTATCTTTTCCCAACTTATCTCTGCAAACACATTAACAATTCACATTATCTGAAATCTATGATTTTATAAAGCTTTAGAAGCAGGAATCAAATGAGAGAACACAATCATAATGGAAGCATGTACTATAAGAAAAGTGCACTAATAAGCATCAGAAACATAATAACATAAAGCTAATGAAAAAAGTGGCAATTAATTCACAGGCAATAATCTTTAAAACCCACACTGGTTCATACAGCAAGTTAGCCAACTCACCTTCGTCTTCGAAATCATAGTATTCCAGCTGTATCTTGTTCCTTTTCAAATTGATATCTCTGATCTGAATGACATTTTAGACATGGATTAATAGAATTAGACTTTTGGTAAGCTCCTTCTGTAAGTACTTTAAAAATAGCCTGTTTAAAATTGCTCAATGGCAGTCGAGCCTTCGGTTAAACACTTTCGATGAACACTTAGATGTGTGGTTAGAAAATTATATGCTTTGGAAATTGGAAATAAGTTTGAAAGCAGGAGGAGGGATAAGAGAATTCATAAATTTATATCGATTATTTACATAAAAGATAACCTATTATAACAAATTTGAGTAAAAAGACTATTAAGTAATGTATCGTACAATATATTTCAAAAGAAGTACCCTTCTTCCCTTTAACACACTTTTTTAGTTCCAAACAATGTTGCAACCAGAGTACCATCTTACTTGAATATATAACTCCAAAATAAGTCTTGCGTATAAACTATACCTGGCAATTGAGAGCCATACTCTCAAAATCGGGTCATTTGGGTCAAGTCATCGGGTCAATTGGGTCAAGCTATCGGGTCAATTGGGTCTTGAGAAAAACTAGGTCTAGCAATGTAAATCAGAACATAAAAAAGTCCAATAGGTTCCCCTCTAACCTATTGGGTCCTATACAAAATATCAAAGAACATGTCTAATGGGTAACAATTCCCAAAGCTCAATAAAGAGAGATAGGTCTAATGAGTCAAATGGGTCAAGCATAACAAGTTTCATCCACCAAACATTTATGAAAGCATTCATGGTTATATAATTTACTATGTATATTAATATTTTCATATATATAATAAATAAATAAATAATAATAACTAAAATAATATAATCAATGTAAAAGTATATGACCTATTTGGACCACTTGACCCGTGTGACTTGTTTCGACCTGTTACCCAACCCAGCCTGACCCATTTGGACCCGTTTAAAAATTTGACTCGTTTGACCCATGACCCATTTCAACCCAAAACCATTTTAACCCGTTACGGAAACCGACCTAACCTGACCCGTTTTCTAGGTATAGTATGAACATCCATGACGAACCGATCATATCCCACGCACAACTAAGTGTGCAACATCAGCCAAAGGTTGTAATTCAAACCTTAAGTTATTTCTATATGAAAGAAAAGAACAGCATACTAATGATCGTGACACACTAATGATCGTGAAACAATCATCCTAAACGTGTTCATACTCTTATGTTGGACATCTAAACATCATATCAAACACCAGATATGCTCGTAATTAATATTACGACGCCTAAAGTTGCAATCTAGCCCACCATTAGTATTTTTATTGCAATTGCATATGGGAACAAAACAGAGCTACCAAATCAATTGAATGAAAAAGCTACCTTGCATCTGAACCAGGCACCACGATATCCATCCGCAAAGGATTTCGATTCCCCAAGCTGGCCCACTTCAAACTTAAAACCACTCGAATTCTCCATTTTGCATCACCAGAATTTTCCTGATCTAGAAAAATAAATTTATCTCAGCAAATTTTCCATGCAAATCAAGTCTATGATTCATGAATTCATAAAAAAACTCATAGAACTTAACAATGAAAAATGAAAAAAAAAGTCCAAAATTAGACGTTTTTTCACCTACATCCGCCTTTCATAAAATAAATACCATTCTTGACCTTGCAATCACAGAATCGGGCAATCAAATTGCTACATATATTCACAAAACTACAAAATAAGGTTATTCATTAATGCACTATAATTAGGTATCATAATAAGTAGTAGTAGCAATTTAGGGTTTCGGTGAATTAGGGTTTTGCGTTACCATTAAACAAGAAATACAGTAGTACCTCGATGATTTAAAAATAAAAAAGTGAACCTTTGATAAGCACGGAAGATGTGATTAATCGCGAATAGTGTGTCTACTTAAAAGTGATCACCCTCACACTCACATGCTTCGAACTAAACCAAAGGGCTTTGTTTGTCTTGCATTAGTAAGTTACGGATTATGTATTCATTTATTTATATTTTATATTTATAATAAATTATTAATATTAATAAATTATTATTACAGTAATTAATTTGCATTCGTAATTCGTACGGTGTGTGTAATGTATGCAGTGGAGGATCTCGGATTGGTAGTCACTAGTTCAAACCCCCAAAAAAATTCTACTATTTCAATGGTGTCACTCAAAAAAATGTACATTATCAAATTGTATCACTAGTTAAAAACCCCATTTTTTTTTCACGACATCGCGTATTTCAGTGCTGTCCCGTGCCACCACTAGGTACAATATAGAACCGCCCCCATATCAGTGTATGTCACCTTTAAAAAATGGATTTTCAGGAAAACCTACCCGGGTAAATTTCATGGTTTATTTTATTTTTGACTATTAATCAAAAAGACACATTTTTCAAACAAACTATAGCGTACGCCCCAAAAAACAAATATCTTAAAATCCCTCGCAAGGTTGGCTTGTGATCTTGTGACTCGTGAATTCGCGATCATGACCTATGTACTAAATTTTTTTTCACAAAAATGTACATCTCATAGGGTAAATATGAAATACCATGTATTATACACAAAAGTAGCTTCACGTGATATCTTCTTAATGATTTTTTTTCACCAAAGTACATTCTCTATGTACTAAATTGCGAAGTATGTTATTTAATTTTTAATCTTTTTAGTCTTGTTTGGTATTAGCCCCTTGAGGATGGGATAACTGAATAATAGTGTTGTCCATGACATGAAAACTTGGCCAAACATCTCATCAAGATTACCATTCTTTATTACTCCCTTCACTCCACCAACAAAGCTAACAGCATTCAACAAAACCATGAATGTCAATGGTATCATGAACATCTTTGCTCCTTCAAAATCAAATGTTCCATTCTCATATTTCGCGAGTTTTTCTTGGTCAACAACTTTGTTTGTCAATCTAAAATTTGCTTTCGCAACACCAATTGACTTCATCATCACATCAAGACAACCAAACAACAACGCGCTAACACATTTTATGAAATAAATCCTTTGCTCGTTCCACCATGTCACTATTGATCCATCGCTTGATACCACTTCGTAAAAATGTTGCAGAAGTGAAGATACATAGACCGTTGCAAACACTTTAAACCATGGACTAGAAGCCTGAAAATGAAATGTATAACTTTGTTAAGTTATAAGTACTCCAACAAAACAACACTTTATAAAGGAAAGTAAGAATTAAGGTAAAGATTGATTAAGTGTACCGTGGGATACAATGAAACGCCGTTAAAAAGACACAATTGTGGTATGGTTCCGTAAAGTAGACATGCGATTGACAAAAACGGAGTGAACATGAAGTACGCGTAACACATGCTTTGTAGGATTGACATTTTTGAGGCCCCATAGACAAGAGGGCTGAATCTAGATAGACCAACTTGAAGCAAACCGGATGACCATTTCATTAGTTGAACCAGGGCATCTTTCATGTCAATAGTCGTGCAACCCAAGAAACATGGTCTATTAGGATACAAATAAACCGACTTCCATCCTCTTGTATGTAATATATAACCTGTGAAGCTGCTCTCTAGCAATGAATCATATGAGTAACCGATCTGTTTACCCCATTTGGTGCTATTTTCAAAAGAGCATGAAGCGAGCTTCTTGGCTTCTTCTAAAATGGCGGTCGTGAAGTGGTCCATTTGACTTTCTTCGTTCGTGTTAACTTTTAACGAATTCATAAATTTAGTTGACTTACCAAAGGTGTCTTCTGGATTTAGGAGATGTTCGTCTGATGATTGTAGGTTCAAATCTTATTAGTTATACAATAGGCAAAGATATGATATATAATCAGAATACTTAAAGGAAATCGAATGATACATACCTTGTTCGTTGGGAGATCCATACAAGGCTTTTTTCCTCAAGTAATAACCTGTTCCTGAACAAATTGTGCCTCCAATCCCATCCATCCCTTGATATTTTGTCTGAAAATGAAGGAAACATTAATCTTCGAGATATAACAAATTGACCTAAAAACAAGACTAATTTTGTCTGCAGTACTAAGAAGCATATTTCTAAGTATGCGTGTTTGCAGACAAAATAAGACATTATTTTATTTTATGTCTTAAGAAAGATAAACGGTCTGCAGATTGCGGGCGCGCAGTAAAAAGACATAATAAAACATAATAAGATTTAAAAGACACCTAAATGTCCAATGCTATGCTATTGTACCAGTGTTGTGCCCATAAACTTGTATTTATAAAAAGCCTGAATGATGTTCTGTACGAACAGTGTATAGAAGAAAAAATTAAAATTGTAAAATGAATTCACCTTGTATGCGGATCTTGCTTGGCCATCATAGATATCCTTTTGGCTAACGTTATAGAAAATTTGGGGGAATTGAACGAAAGCAAGCGAACTTGAAATTTTTGAATCAAGATGGAAACACATGGCCTGTTTTGCAGAACTGGGTTCGTTGCAATACATGTCACAATCCAACACGAGCATGTATGGAGCGTTACTCAAAACTCCAGAAACTCGAAGCTGCAAAGACCATGATACATTTATATGATCAGAATTAGATTTTCGTTAGTTTAATGAATCCAACTTAATTACAAGGATCTAAAAGTTTAAGTTTTTGTGGATCATACAAGAGTATTTAAAGCTCCAGCTTTAAAACGGTGAGGAAGAGATGGTCTTTTTTCGCGCGATACGTAGACAAGAAGCGGCATTTGAACTTGGTCATCCGTGCTCTTTAAGCTGTCATGTACTATCTGAATATGATGTAAATCAGAACATGAGCCTTATGAATATTTTATTGTTTTTTAAAAATTTGTGGTGATTAATAAGTTATATCTTGAGATCATGACGATCATAGTAAAATAGTTAAAAGAAACTTACCTCAACACAAGGCGACCGATCATTGACTGTAGAGGCTCCATTGGTTTTACGTTCAACGTTATCTTTAAATTGTTCATATGCTAACTACAAAATCATCATTTACAATTCATAAATAATGGATTAATTGCAAAAATAACAGGTTTAAAAATTTCTGTTCAATAGAGTAATCTGTTAAATCCAATGCTAATTGTCGCTATTGATAATGTTGGATAGTGGCTCAATTCCAAATTGAGTTGTCTACTTGGCTACGTAACAAATATGTACATACACATGTTTCTCAATTATCTTGCAAGATTGGAAGTCAAAAGAAAGAAAGAAAAGAATAGTAACTAACTATTAGTTTGAAGACTTTGCTTAAAACATGTGTTTTGAACAAATGAAGGTAAGCTATACTTGCATTCATACGGATTCATTTCAACTATAAAATGAGTTCCTGGAACGTTTGCTAGTAAAATCCATCTCTGCTTCCGCACGTGGACCATGCCTCACGCCGAACCACATAAAACTTTGCGTCTTTATTTATTGTTTAATTGTTCTATTAATTTCTCGGGTCTTGAAAGTGCGCAAATCACAACAGATAATACTATTATGTATATGTATGTATATGATAATTATTGAAATATTTATTGTTATTTCCGGTACTCACCTTCATATTCTCTTCATCTGCTTCAAATTCCTCAGTTCGAAAAAGCAATTCATCATGTCCATAAGTAGAGAAAAACGACTCCGGACACCTACTTTTAATCCCATATTTTCTGCAAAACGGCAACCAAGTCTTCGCAAAAGAACACGCTTCATTCATAGCATAAAGCGTAGAAGGTGAACCACCATCATCCGATAAATAAACAGCCAGTTTATCATAAGGATAATCAAGTCCCATAGCAGACAAAACCGTATTCATAACTTCAATCGTAGGCTCTTTAATAGGATCAGCGGTACATATAAACACGTCCACTTTAGGTAACTCATGATCATCAGGAAGATTATAAAGTGAAACAGATCTAGCAACTGGAAGCCATCTAAACGCTTGTGATAGGAACCAAACGAACGCGAATATAAGTTCGGCAAAAGTGACTAGAGCCCATGGTAAAATGGGTACATCACCATGTAGTAAGTTGTTGAACCTGTAGTATAAAATGGCTAATACGGCTGTTAAGTGGAAGAGTATGTGAAGTCTTTGAGCCGTGGCTCGTGGTTCTTGAACCGAGCACGTGTTGAGAGAGGTTGTGGCGGTGTAGCGGTGGGAGACGGAGGCGGCTGCCATTGATTTCTTGCAGGATGTTTGTTTGTGGATTTTTTGGTTACGAAAGAAGGATGGATGATGCTATTTAACTCCAAAAGTAATATGGTCTTATATGATGATCCTAAGTTTTGTCACTATTTCCAACCTTATTTTTGTTTTATTTTAGGAGTACCAAAATTTGTGTATTATGTTTAAGTTAACCAAAATCAATATTTGAATTTATCCACTTTAAATATGGTTTTTGTCGACCTAGTTAACTCAGACATAAAATACTTTAATTTGGTTTGGGATTTGGGTTCCTTTCAAAGACATCAATTGTTATCAACGCCCTTCGTCTACGATGCTTTGACATGACAACATTTGGTATACGTTATTATTAATTATTATTATATTATTATATTATTTAATATTTAATTATATTTGTTAACTTACCAATCAGTCAGTGGCGGATCTAGAATTGGTAGTCACGTGTCACCGGTTAAAACCCTAAAAAAAAATTAGATGGCTTATTTCAATGGTGTCACCCATAAAAATTTACACTATCCACTGGTATCACTAGTTAAAAAACCAGAAATTTTTTCACTAAATCGCGTATTTCAGTAGTGTCTCGTGCAACCATTCAACAACAATACAGCCGCCCAATCACCTCACCTTCTAAAACATCCAAAATATAACAAACAAAATTCCGTTTATTTTAATTCAGCCAAGAGCCAAAAGATACAAGACAAATTCTTTTTATTTTTAAAACTAGAGTTTGCGATATCAAGTTGTTTGTTAATAGCGGTATGTAATATGACATCTAATTTATCCTAAGTTATTATTATCAAAATCATTCACATTCACATTCACAATGGCTCTAAAATATGTTACTCATTTCCTTGTAGCATTACTTATTCTATTACTCCTCCATCTAAAACACAAAACCAAACCATGAACAGTAACCCTGACGGCGTCATGCTAACGTGATCATCCACTTTAACTAATAAAAATAGGTATATTCTCTATTTGATATGCTTGCTCTCAGCATGGCCTTTAATTTTTAAACAGTCATATTTATAGTCTCACTATGCAAATGATAAACCGGAAAGAAAAAAAAAAAATGAGGAATCAAAAGCGCCACAGAAATTTGCATACGGAGTGTCAGAAACAACCTTCTAGATTGAGCAACTACAACACATGTCGATTACCACGTTTCAAGTACCAGAAAGAAAACTTACCAAACTATACAGAACGCGTCAAATAATACTTGATGTGAAGAGAATAGTTTAAACAAACTTCCACAATGTTGAATCAGTACTTGACTGACTGCCATTGTTATTTAGAAGGTTCTGCATCCATTTAATTTTGTTAACAAGTTCCTCCAGATCGATTACGGCTGCTTCCAGTGTATCTTCATGCTTTATGTTCAAGTCTTTACTAAAATGAATACCACCCTCATCTGCAACTGCCGGTGCCGCTTCTGCTGCTGATTTCTTCTCTTCCACACGCAAACTCGTAATACTATCGAAGGATTCCACACATTCATCATCCATTTTCACATCTTCAGTCTGCTTTTTTTCTTCACAAACAACGGTATCCATCAGATTTGAATTATGTGTTTCAGTATCACCCAATATCGCATCTTCAGCCTGCACTTTTTCCTCACAATTAACAGGAACTGAACTCTGTGTCTCTGTATTTGCATGCACATCATCATCATCATCATCATCATCAACCATTTTCACATCTTCACTCGCCACTTTTTCATCAAGAACAACAGCATTTACAGGATTTGAACTTTGCCTTTCTGCATGTCCTTCCGCTAAATCATCAACCATTTTATCGTCACAAATAACGGTATCCACATGACCTGAATTTTGTCTCTCTGTGTCTCCCTCAGCTGATAAACGAGTGCTAGAAGATGCATTGAGAGGTGAACCAAGAGAAATTGACTCCTGATTCATGCCTAAAACAAGTACAGTTACAAACAAATCTAAGATTAGCATGCAATATTAAGAGATAGAACTGTTTACTCGCATGGGCTTATTACATCTAAGTTACTTTACGTACATGTAATAAGCAATTCCTCCTGTCAAAGGGCGTACAAACAACAATTGATCACATGCTTCAAAACAAAACAAAACACTATAACTAAAAGTACGAAGTATAATAGAACTTTTTTTAGAAAAGAGAATAAGAGAAAACTAGTTGAAAAGAAGTGTACTAACTATGATAGTAAGATGTTCAAGCATTGCATTTTAAGGTAAATGGTGATACTAATCAACCGTCGTAATATTTTAGATAATTTACTACCAGTTAGCAGACGGGTCTTAAAAATGTAGATTAAAATGGCCAACAAAAATAGAAAGACAAATTATATAAGAATTGCAAGCATTGGCCTACAAAAGTAACTCACCTTGCTTTGATGGAAAGATAAGCTGTGCACCACATGAAGTCCTACCACCCTGCATGAAAAAAATTAAACTTAAATAAGAACAAGGTTATATTAACACCACTTAAATCTGTTACAATTATGAAAGAATCAAATAGGCAGGAAAAAAAAAGTAATTCAAATAAAATAAAATAAAAAAGTGGAGAGAGAGAGAGAGAGAGAGAGAGAGAGAGAGAGAGAGAGAGAGAGAGGCACCAGAGTAGGCAAAGTCCAGCCATTTCTTTCGGACCAATCTAAGTAGGGTCGTAAATCTTTACATAATGCTTCGTATGTCTCACCTTCTACCCCTTCTCCAGCTGGGGGCATTGGCAACTCAATCTACAGATGGTGGAAACATGAATACAAATCAAAAAAAGGGAAGGAAAAAGAAACTAAGAATCATAAATGGTATGTGTATTTAACTATTTATTTGTAATAATATATCAGATACATTCTTCCTAACGAAACGTTTTAAGAAGTAAAAATAACATCACAAGAGTGTTTCAGATGTTTATAAAACCTGATATAAAGATAGCTAAAAAATTTATACCTTGAAAGTTAACTCTCCAAGTTAATGTAATTAAATAATTTTTGACAACAAACACAATAGTATACTAATAAATTCTAACAGGTTGCACAAGTCAAATTCTTTACCTTAACCTTGTCATCGCTCAACACTTCGACAACCCTTGCAGACCAATAAACACCTTCATAATTCCAATCTACCTTATCATCAACCTTAAATGTACCATCAAATACAACACAAACTTCGGGAATTGAGTTAGCATCTGGCATTTCATCTTTTTTATATGTTAGCGGATAGCGAGGCCGCACCATTAGTTGTCTTTTAATGTGCCTTGTCTTTCTTCCATAAGGAGGCTGTTCGAATATCTGTTCCCAACTTATCTCTGCAAACACATTAACAATTAACTTTATCTGAAATCTATTATTTTATAAAACTTTAAGAACAAGAAACCAGATGAGAGAACACAATCAACATAGAAGAATGTAGTATAAGAAAAGTGACAACGGGCAACTAAGTTTATGCCTCATGATGACTAATAAATTGCAATCAGAAACATAATATTCTGAAGTTAATGAAAAAAGTGGCAATTAATTCACAAGAAACGATTTCCAAACCCACACTGGTTCATACAGAAAGTTAGCTAACTCACCTTCTACGTCGAAATCATAGTACTCCAGCTGTATCTTGTTCCTTTTCAAATTGATATGTTTGATCTGAAAGACATTTTGGAGATGGATAAATTAAATTAGAGTTCTGTAAGTAATTTAAAATAGCCCGTTTAAAATTGCTCAAAGGCAAATGAGCCTTCGGTTAAGCACTTTCCATGAACACTTAGATACGTGGTTACAAAATTATATGCATTGGAAATTGCAAATAAGTTTGAAAGCCGAAGGGTGGATAAGAGAATTCATAAATTATACTGATTATTTACATAAAAAGATAACCTATAATAAAAAAATAAAAAGTGAACCTTTTGGTAAGCACGGAAGAAATGATTAATCGCGAATAGTGTGTCTACTTAAAAGCGATCATCCTCACACTCAGGTACTTCGAACTAAACCAAAGGGCTTGTTTGTCCCGCAGTAAGTTAAGGGTTATGTATTCATTCATTTATTAATTATTATTATTAATTATTATAATAATAATAATAATAATAATAATTATTAATTAATATTATATATTATATTATTATATATTATATATTAATATTAATTCGTGATGTTAATTTTTTTTTTTAATGTACTCTTTTTCTATTTGCGTTGTCTCATTTCATGTCTCCTAGAAACAGACCAATTTTCAGATTAAGTAGCAAATTAAGTGACAGATTAAGTAACAAAGAAATAACAATTTTATTTATTATACGGATGTAGACCATTAAGTGGTAAGTAATAGGCCCTACGTCTCGTTTAAAAGACGGATTCTCAGAAAAAACTACCAGGTGAATTTCGTGGTTTATTTTATTTTAGGCTATTAGTCAAAACAAGCATTTTTAAACAAACTATAACGATGCGCCCGAAAAAAGAATTTCCTAAAATGCCAAGGTTAGCTTGCGTCGCGATTTTTCGATCATGAATGACAAATTCCAAGTCGCGACCTGGAATTTACGGTCATTGTTGGTAAATTATATCTTGTGAATTGCGACTGTCGGGAAGTTGCGAGTCGCGAGGTTCGCATGATCCTACCTTGTGACGTGCTACTAAATCTTATTCTCTTTAAGATTGTCGAATAAGATTTCCTGGCATGTTTTTGAATAATGTTTTCACTTCTTAAATATATAGTTCTCATGCTTCACAATTTCTAAACAAACTAAAACCCACACTAAAAATGAATGATGTTTGGGCATTTCTTGTTGAAGTAGATGATCCTGATCTGTTTCCAACCCCTAGCAATTCATCTCAAACCATAACATCTCCCCACCACCGGCCCACCTCCCCCGCCATGTCAATTTCTGCAAGTTTTTGTGTCGGAAGAACTGAATGCAATAATATACAACATTTCAAGGGGTGTTCTCATCGCTGTTACGCGTTGTAAAAGATGCAATAACCAGGGTGAACATTCGAAGTCTACCCAGAAATTTATAAGGGAAGTACTTGAAGAGGCACAAGCGGATGATAGATTTAAACAAATCATGAGGCTTTTTGCGATGTAGTTTGTGTATCCTGATGGTGGTAGTATACAATTATGTTTAGTTTTCTTTATTATACATTTTACTATTAAATTATATATATACTTTGTGACATTTGTTTGTATTTTAGTGAAGGAAACTCAAATTTGAAACAAATACGGGCTTATCTGAAACATCTAAAATATAACAAACAAATAGGAGTATTATTTATTTTAATTCAACCAAGAACCAAAATATACCATACAAAAGTTAAAACATTTTTTTTTAAACTAAAGTATGTGATATCAAGTTGTTTGTTAAGTGCCACTTATTTAAGACAAAACTATCCAGATAATCATTGTAGTTTGTACAATCTTGCAAGTTTAGACATTATTTTTTTCTCCAAAGAGAGTCATTGTGATTTATAAATGTTGCACGTTTAGTCACTCTGTCTAACAACTGTTAACAAATGTCCATGAAGTTCAATCTTGTTAGCCATCGAGATTCAAGAATTAGATTAAACACTCAAACTGGAAAGTGAAGATAGAAGCGGTGGTCCGTCAGTGACCTGCAAGCGGTGTTGATTACTTTAAAGTTATGTAAGTTTCTTGCAGATTTAAAGAGCTGGGAAGATGTTGTTACCTTGAAGTCATGTAAGTTTCTTGCATATTCTTTTTGGGTTGGGAATGGAACACGCAAAAAATAGTTTCTTCGACAGAAGTCTAGCAACCTGATGAAACACGCAAAAAGTAGTTTCTCCGTCATCTAGATCTCGTTGGAAACAAATCTCCGGTCAACTTCTCGTCACTTCAGATGCTCAACCGTACGTTACTTTCCAGCAACCGAATCTCCGATCAATTTCCCGTCACTCCAGATCTAGATCCGTCGTTGAACATCATTTCCAGTCCAATTCATTTCTCGTTTCCTTCTTCTCCGACGAGGTAATCGGTTGGGTGTAACAAGTCGCTCTTTTATTGTTAGGCGGGGGTTGGTCGGTGTCAAAGGCCAGGTTCGTTATTCTGGCAGGTTAAGGGTTTGCATCTGTTAATTTTGTTGATGGGTGTGATTCATATTTTCAGATAGAATCGTGATCTTGTGCGCAAATATGGTTTTTGGTTCCGAGTTTTTTGTTCTAAAATATTTACAAACAAGATTTTAAAGGATTTAGAGGATTTAGAAGATTTATGAGAATTAATTATAATTTTCAGATTTAGATTGTGAAGAAATTAAGTTATTAAGAATTTTGGTAAATATGGAGATGGAGGTAATGAAGAGTCGAGGTAAAAGGAGCAAAATACTCTCACATGCTTGGCACATGGTGACACTTAACGGAGAAAATTAACATATGTTGCATGGAGTGACTAGTATTGCAAGATTTTCAAACCACGGTGACTATTCTTGCAAGGAAAAAACTTTAGTGGCTAAACTTGCAAGATTGTACAAACCACAGTGACCATATATGTAGTTTTGTCTTTTTATAACTTACATCTATTGCATATTTTTGTTTTTTATAGTATCCATCATAACAGTCTGAAGTATAATAGCAGTATGCACTTTTTTATGAAAAACGAAACCACGAACTTTCATCAATCGATCGATGAAAAGCCGATAAAATGACACACAAAAAAAACAATGCCGAAACGCTTCACAACTAGACAACGAAACAAAACAAGAACCTAACCAAAAGCGGGCCGAATCGAGCAAGCAAAACAAACAAGAGATTACAATGAAAACTACACATCTAGAAGCCGACAAAACACAAATGGGCAATCGAAGCTTAATAACAGCAAAGGTATAACGACACAACAAAACACCAAGATATAACCAACTTAATTTCGACCATTCTTCTTAGCTGCATCCGAAGCTTCTTTCCTCTGGCCACCTGCCTAGAAACCATACCATCCACCTTTTTATAGGAAACAACTTTTCTCGAGCGAGACTAAAAAGAGTACTCCTTGGGGGAACCAAAAGAAGTGACACCCGAAGAACCTATGAGTTTTCCTTCAACCGGAGAATTATCCCAGAAAACCTCGCCCAACACCCAAAATACCCATTCAGCTTCTCATCATTCTGAATTATTTTTAATCATTTACATTGGTTCTGAATTATATTTCCCATTTCCGTGTAGCTTTACTAAAATTACATTTGTTACCCAATAAATATAGATTTATTATTTATTATTTATTTTATATATTTTGCTCCCAGAATGGGCTTTAATAAACTTATTAACAGCCATATTTATAAACTCTCTATGCAAGTGATCAACCAAAAAAATTGAACATAAAGCGCTGCTGTAATTAGGGATGGCATCGGGTCGGGTTTGGGTCGGGTTTAGGTAATCCAGGACCCGAACCCGATTAAGAAATCTCGCTCCAAACCCGGCCCGAAACACATCGGGTCCCCATTTACTTACATATATCGGGTTTCGGGTTTCTCCACGGGTAAACGGGTATACCCGATTAGTCATTCTGTATCTATTTTTCAATAAGTTACCAAATTAAAATATCGAAAAATAACTTAATTGTGACGACCCGAAAATTTCCGACCAAATTAAAACTTAATCTTTATATGTTCCAACACAATAAGCAAAGCCTGTAATGTTGAGTCTCGAAATGTTTGAACTATTTATATAGATTCATTTAACCTGTGACTATTTCCGACGATTCACTAACAATTGTGTGTAAATAAATATGTAAATATATATACATGTATAAATATAAGAGCGCATATTAAGTTGTATTAATAAAATACAAAATAATCATTTGAATTGAAAATGTAAAATAATGTACAAGATAATTAAGATTAAAATTTATTTATAATTTAAATGAATTCTTATTTTTATTTATTATCATTTTTATGATATTATTTAGTTATTTTATTAGAATTATTATTAATATTATTAGGGTATTTACTATTAATATTTATTAAAAATAAAAATAGGGAATCCCATTATGTTAGAAGTAACTATCAATTTTTTTTTCTTTTTCTTCACATGAAAATAATTTACGTACTTCATGTCTCCAGTTTGTTACAAGTCTACTTCACAAATCAATTGGAAATCAATTTAACTGTTAAATCATGTACCTAATCACTCTATATAAGTTACAAACTGCAATTTGAGTTGAAAACAAAGAAAACCCAGAAAATAAGCTCGACACTCGGTACATTCATCTTTTTCACCATATTTTGATTTAGAACAAATTTTCAAAATGTAATAATTCAGTCATGTTAGGAATCGTCTATCTATACTATCTGTAAGTTTTCAATCCTCAATTCTTTCTATTAATTTCTAATTTGAGAGTCAAAGTTTTGGTTTTCAAAGTCAACCAAGTGTTCTTGAATCAAATTCGAGTTTGTTTTGATATCTCCAGTTAATTTGATGATCCATAAAGATTATAGGAATGATTTGCAACACAATTCATGTTGTAATCATAACCTATAACACTCTTAATCTAAAAATCAATTTTTGAGTTCTTGAGTTCTTCACAGTGATATACACTAACGTGAATTCGAAATAAATTTCAAAAACTAAAAATGTAGAGTTGTTAGGAATCATTTACTTAAACTTCCTGCAAAATCTCAAGTTCCAATTCTTGATAACGAATTCGAATTTGCGAGTCAAAGTTAAATTGTCAAAAGTCAACTGTTTTGTTCTTGGAGAAATTAGAGCTTGTTTTGATGTTTTAAGTTCAATTGATGATTTCAATAGTTTTTAAGAATGATTTGAAACATGTTTCATGTTGTAAAGATTGTCCAAAACGAACTCAAAATTGAAAACAAATTTTTTTTTTCTTGGCTACGAGCAAGCAGTAGGATTTTTTTTTTTTTTCTCATTTTTTTTATATCATGAACACATTTTTATTTTTTGTTTCATGTTTGTTTAGAAGTCCTAAAACCATTTTGATGATTGACTATTAAGAATGAAGTTGTTTGATTGTTTAGATTTTGGTGAAGAAGATGAAGTGGGTTGAAACATGTAATAGATAAGTATTTGGGTTTGTATTATAAATCAGAAAAACTGAAATGGAGGAATGGTTAAGGGTGTTGATGAGTGAACGAGAGGTCTCGGGTTCGAGCCCGGCTTGGTGCAAATTTTTTAAAACTGACTCCTAAGGTAGTTTTATACTTTTAAAAATTATTATTATTATTAATATTATTATTATTATCCTTAGGTATTTCTACAATTATTAATTTTACAAAACAAAAGATATATATGTAAATATATTATTACATAAAATATACTAATATTACATAAAATTATGTTTCAACTAATATTATTGATTATTGATATAACATTAATTAAATATCAAATAAGTATCATAATATATTATAAGAATAATTAATACATAACAAATATATAAACTTAATTGATTTATACTATAATGTGTTAATACTTGATATAGGTTCGTGAATCCGAGGCCAACCCTGCATTGTTCAATGTCGTCATATGTATTTTTACTACAAAATACAGTATTGTGAGTTTCATTTGAATCCCTTTTACTCTTTATGTTTTTGGGCTGAGAATACATGCAAATGCTTTATTAACTGTTTTACAATATTTATATGTGTGAGTTTCATTATTCCCTTTTTATATATATTTTTGGGTTGAGAATACATGCAAATGCTTTATTAACTGTTTTACAATATTTATATGCGTGAGTTTCATTTACCTTTTTACCCTTTATATTTTTGGGCTGAGAATACATGCGCAACTTTTATAACTGTTTTACGAAATAGACACAAGTAATCGAAATTACGTTCTATGGCTGAATGATCGAAACTGAATATGCCCCTTTTTATTAAGTCTGGTAATCTAAGAATTAGGGAACAGACACCCTAATTGACGCGAACTCTAAAGATAGATCTATCGGGCCCAACAAGCCCCATCCAAAGTACCGGATGCTTTAGTACTTCGAAATTTATATCATGTCCGAAGGAGGATCCCGGAATGATGGGGATATTCTTATATGCATATTGTGAATGTCGGTTACCAGGTGTTCAATCCATATGAATGATATTATTGTCTCTATGCATGGGACGTATGATTATGAGAAATGGAAGTATGAAATCTTGTGGTCTATTAAAATTATGAAATGATTCTTTATGATAAACTAATGAACTCACCAACCTTTTGGTTGACACTTTAAAGCATGTTTATTCTCAGGTACGAAAGAAATCTTCCGCTGTGCATTTGCTCATATTAGAGATATTACTTGGAGTCATTCATGACATATTTCAAAAGATGTTGCATTCGAGTCGTTGAGTTCATCAAGATTATTATTAAGTCAATTATATTTGGATATATTATGAAATGCTTTACATGCCTGTCAACTGTCGATGTAACGAAAGTTTGTCTTTTAAAAACGAATGCAATGTTTGTAAAATTTATCATATAGAGGTTAATTACCTCGCGATGTAATCAACTGTTGTGAATCGTTTGTAATCGATATGGACTTCGTCCGGATGGATTAGGACGGGTCTCTACATTAATTACATTTTAAAGTATTATAAAATATCACATACAAAAAGTTGATTGAAAAGTTTCTAAATCTAATGACCCGTCCTAATTCATCTGGACGAATACATTACATTTGGTTACATCGCGAGGTACTTGACCTCTATATGATACATTTTACAAACATTGCATTCGTTTTTAAAAGACAAACTTTCATTTCATCGAAAATTGATGGCATGCATACCATTTCATAATATATCCAACTATAATTGTCTTAATAATAATCTTGATGAACTCAATGACTCGAATGCAACGTCTTTTGAAATATGTCATGAATGACTCCAAGTAATATCTCTAAAATGAGCAAATGCACAGCGAAAGATTTCTTTCATACCTGAGAATAAACATGCTTTAAAGTGTCAACCAAAAGGTTGGTGAGTTCATTAGTTTAACATAAATAATCATTTCTATCATTTTAATAGACCACAAGATTTTCATTTTCAGTTCTCATAAATATACGTCCCATGCATAGAGACAAAAATATCATTCATATGGATTGAACACCTGGTAACCGACATTAACAAGATGCATATAAGAATATCCCCTATCATTCCGGAAAATCCTTCGAACATGATAAAAACAACATCGAAGTACTAAAGCATCCGGTACTTTGGATGGGGTTCGTTAGACTCAATAGATATATCTTTAGGATTCGAGTCAATTAGTAGATCGGTTTACTAATTCTTAGGTTACCAAGCAAAAGGGGCATATTCGGCTTCGATCATTCAACCATATAATGTAGTTTCGATTACTTGTGTCTATTTCGTAAAACATTTATAAAAATTGCGCATGTATTCTCAGCCCAAAAATATAAAGGGTAAAAAGGTAAATGAAACTCACCGTTCAATATTTTATAGTAAAAATATGCATACGACAGAACTGAACAATGCAGGGATGACCTCGGATTCACGAACCTATATCATTTATATATTTATTAATATACGTAGTTGTAATCGAGTAAATGTATATATAAATTTATTAATTATATTCTTTTTATATTAATAATATATATATGTTTCATATATTCATTTTGTACATTAAGATATTAAATTTTGTTATGTTATATGTATTAAATATATTTATATATAAATATCATTTATTTGTTAAAGTAGTATCTTAAGATAATATTTTAAGTGATAACAATAATAATAATAATAATAATAATAATAATAATAATAATAATAATAATAATAATAATACTAATATTAATAATAATGATAATAGTATTAATAATTCTATAAATGATGATAGTTTTTATAATAAATCTCATAATAATGCTAATAATAGTAGTTTTTAATAAAGTGAATAATTTAATAGTAATGAAAATAATAATTTTGATAATAGTGACTCTTTTAATAGTATTAATAACTTTAATAATAATGTTAACACTAATAACAAAAATGGTAATGGTAATAATGATAATAATAGTTATGTTAATAATAACAATACTAATAATTATAAATAATACAAATTCTAATATTCATGATAATAATAATAAGTTTTTATTACTTTCATAATACTAATGATAATAATAATCATAATCATAATAATGGTAATAATACTAAAATGATAAGGTTACTACTAATAATAATATGATTAATACTTATAATAATAATAATGATAATAATTATAATACTTATACATGGGATAATAATAATGTTTATAACATTAATGATAACAATAATAATGATAACACTAACAATCATAACAACAACAACAATAATAATAATAATAATAATAATAATAATAATAATAATATTAATAATAATAATAATAATTAATAATAATAATAATAATAAAAATTTAGTATTGAAAACTACCTCACTAGCTTTTTCTAAAAAGAATTGTCACGAGCAGGGATTGAACCCACAACCTCTCGCTTAACCACCCACACCTTTAACCATTCTCCTGTCTGTGTTTTTCTGTCTTAACACCCAACTCATATCTATATAAACAGTATCTCTATAACTTGGCCCAACATAGAATAGAATAAAGATTCAACTCATAAACAAACACTGCCCAACAGTGAATTACGGCCCAACAACAATTTAGTCCACTAACACGTTTTTAAAACCCAATAGCTAGATCAGTTCATGGTCCAAATATATGAAAAAAATTTAACTGCAACTATCGACCTCTTCCTGATTCATCTTATCATCATCGATATTAACATCTTTTTCATAACATCATCATCATCGCTTCATCATCATTTTCGTAACGTCATCATCATCGTTTCATCATCATCTTCTTAACATCATCATCATCATCACGACTTGATCATAACATCACCATATAAGATCATCATCATCAATCCTACTTATTACGGTTTCATCATCATCATTAATAACATAAGATCAGGATCATAATCATCTTCGTTATATTATCATCGGTTATTATCACCATCTCACTCATCGTTCCATGTCATGATCTTATTCATCATCATCGTCGTTGCTTTAGCAGAATAGAGATATAACAGAATTACAGTGAAAACAATAGGTGTATATGTGGTATTTTTGGGTCTGTGAAATCATTGAACAAAACAGAAAAGATAACGGTAACTAATAAAAGGGATATCGAGCAATAAACAGTAGTTCTTGGCGGTTGTAAGTGGTGATCGGTTTAGAGAGACAAGCAATAACAGGAGTATGTGATGGCCGGTAAGGGTTTCAAAAGTAAACAGAAAAGATAGCGTTACAGCAGCAACACGGTGTACTTAAGGTGATTTTACGTGGTTGTTTAGGTGGCGGTTACAGCTGGATACAAAACAGAAAAATAACCGCTTAACCGTCGCACTGTAGCAGTTAAGAAGGTTTATGGGTGGCAGTTATTGTCGATTGGTAATGGTCGAGAGTGGTGGTGGGTGTTTAATGGGTTCACGGTTCAACACCGAAAGAGAAGAGAGAGATAGGAGAGAGATTGAGGAAAGAAGGTGGTGGTTGTGGTTTGAAGGATGGTTTGCGATGGTTTCTCTTGGACTGAAACAACTAACAATGTAGCAGTAGCAATGGTTTGTGGTGGTTCAAACATTGGTAACGATGGATGATGGTGTTGTGGTGGATTCGGGGTGATGAAGGTGGGTGTTCCTAAGGAAGACAAGGGTGAAGAAGAGGTGATTGTTTGCGGTGGTAGGAAGTGGTGGCAGACGATGGTTCATGGTGGCGGGTGGCCCTCGGTGGTGAAGTGTGGAGGTGATCATATGTTAGTGTATGTGTGTATGTGCCATATACATATATATAAATATAAACATATAATTATAATATTAATAATAATTAATAATAATAAGATAATGAATCTAAAAATCAAACATTGCACAGTAAAAATAATTGATACACAGTATAGCCGCCAGTGTTTTAACTTATTATTAATTCACATATCGTGTCCATTGCTAAACAGTTAACGTATAAAAGTGCTCCTAAAAATCCCAATTTTTAGATTAGATATATTTAATTATTTTACTCATTAACTGTTTGAAACCTGATCAAAAAGATTCTATAATTATTTCTTTTCTGTTCCAATTAATATGTACGGAGTACAAAAACTTAAGTTGAAAAGGTAAAAAAAAATATTTATCAAAACTATTATCTTTTTAATCAAATTATGTACCAACTTTTATTTTAAAACTTCATATATATATATTAGACCTATTTTAAAAATAATTAAACATCAACCGAAAGTTACAGACATTTACAATTTAAGTTCAAAATTAATTATATTTAATATACACTATGTATATATATAAACAGTTTTAAATAACAAAATTTACTATGCAAATAAATATATTAATTAATTAATTTAAATATAACAATATATATACAAGTAATATACATATATTACATATAAAATAATAGTTTTTATTACAATGTATTTTATTGTACATATTTATTTATAACAATAAATGTTATATAATAGTTTATTAATGTTCATGTTATTATATATATTGTACATATATTTATATATACACATATTTATATATATCTACATATTTACAAGCAATGGTTCGTGAATCACCGGGAATAGTCAAAGGTCAAATGGTTTCATGTAAGCTGTTTTAAAAAAAAATTAGAGATTCAACTTTACAGACTTTGCTTATCGTGTCGAAAACATATAAAGATCAAGTTTAAATTTGGTCGGAAATTCCCTGGCCATCACACTAAAATACTCAAATACACAAAGTATATAAATATCACATCTCGAAAACTAGTTTTATATGATTATATTGAATAAAGTTATACTCATTTTCAAAACAAATAATAGAAATATTTCATACGTTAATAATATAATATTAATACTAAAATTTTACATAGAAATTATTATTAAAATTTCTCAGGCCGGGTATACAGGCATGTAGGTCGGGTAAACGGGTTTGTATCCAAAACCATACCCGAACCCGAAATTTTTTTTGTAACCATCCCCATACCCGCCCATGACCTGACGGACTCGGGTCAAACCCGGCCCAATTATAACGGGTTTCGGATTTCCCCATCGAGTACGGGTCATTTTGCCATCCCTAGCTGCAATTTGGGAATTTGCATAGAAGTCGTCACAAACAACCTTCTCGATTGAGTAACTAAAACACATCATCTAGATTAACACGTTTCTACTTGACTGCATCATTCAAGTACCGGATACAAAACATACCAAATTATACAGACAGCGTCAAATAAAACTTGACTGACTACCATTATTATTCAGAAGATTCTGCATCCATCTAATTTTGTTGGCAAGTTCCTCTAGGTCAATTATGGTCCAATTTATTTTCATGGTTCCTCCAGGTCAATTATGGTCTAGTGTATTTTCATGCTTTATGTTTAAGAAGCGTTGAGAGGTGAACCAAGAGAAATCGAATCCTGATCCATGCCTAAAACAGGTACAGTTACAAACTTACAATCAAACATATCTAAAATTGGCATGCAATATTTAGAGATAAAACTGTTTATTAGCATGGGCTCGTTAGACCTAAAGTTACATTACGTACATGTAATAAGCAATTCCTCCTTTCTAAGGGCGTACAAACAACAATTGATCACATGCTTCAAAAATATTCAGAAAAAAAACTTTAAAGGTACGAAGAATAAGAGAGGTGTTTTTAGATAAGAGAATAAGATAAAACTTGTTGAAAAGAAGCGTGATAACTATAAAACTAACTACAAGCATTGCCTTTCAAGATAAATTATAATAATACTAATCAACCGTCGTAATATTTTAAATAATTTACTTGCAAGAGGTCTCAAGTTCAAATCTTGTGGTGGCCAGGGTAAGGTTGGAAACGCCAGGGGAGTAATCATGTTGGGCCGTGCGTCCAATAGAGTATGAGATTAGATTACTCGCCTCCAGGTAACCCGAACATGGAGGAACCTTATAAAATTTTTACTACCAGTTAGCAGCCATTTCTTAAAATATAGATTAAAACAACCAACAAAATGGAAAGACAAATTATATAAGAATTGCAAGTGTTAGCCTACAAAAATAGTTTACCTTGCTTTGATGGAAAAATAAGCCGTGCTGATGTGTGCGAGGTGTACTAGGAAATAGTATTATTTTTACAACGAAATACTATTAAATACGATACAATTTTACACAAGATATTTATTTATTTATAGAATGGATATACCTAAACCTTGCTACAACACTTATAGGCAGTGTACTTAATCGTACAGTAGTGTAGTTTTTAGTAAGTCCGGTTCGTTCCACAGGGAGATATTAAACAAGCTTAACGCTATATTTTTAAAAACTATATTTGTAAAAATACAAAAAAATATAAGTAATATTATTATTATAAAAAGGGGGTTTTTACCGTTTAATGACCGGTTTGTCGATTTTAAAACTTTAGTCGCAGTTAAAACCTAATGTAAAATATTAAAAATAAATATAACTTAATTTAAAGCATAAAGTAAATAACGATAATGAAATTGCGATAAATAAAAGTGCGATAAATTAAAATTGCGATAATTAAAGAGTACGATAATTAAAAGTGCAATTAAATACAAAGACAATAAATAAAAGTGCGATAATTAAAAGTGCAATTAAATATGAAATAAAGGAAATTAAATATGAAATAAAGGAATTATGCTGATTTAAACTTCCGTAATCATGATGTTTGACGTGTTGTTTTTAGTTTATTCCCATGGGTTAATTGTCCTTTGTCCTGGATTATTCGATATGTCCATACGGATTTGTTCATAATAGTCCATCAGGCATAAATATAAAGTGCGAAAGTCTTCGTCAAATTGTTCTTATTCCCGAAGTCAAATATTCCAACTAATTGGGGATTCGAATTGTAACAAGGTTTTAATACTTTGTTTAATGAATACACCAGGTTATCGACTGCGTGTAAACCAAGGTTTTACTACTTTGTTAACAATTACACCAATTACCCTTGAATGTAATCCACCCCTGTTTCAACAAGTCTATTAACTATTAATCCAGTTCCGTGTCCGGTAAAATGAACAATTATTGGTATTTATAGATATCCCGCCCACCGTACCCAGTCAAGCGTATGTGGTTATTGATAATGCTAAAAACGAACATATATTTCATAGCATTATTCCTCAAGAAAGACAAGCTTTTAGTTGCAATTGTTCTATTTAAAAGTGATATTCGTTTAAATAATAAAAGGTGAAGACAAAAGACAGATTCGACGAATTGAAGACGCAAACGACCAAAAAGCTCAAAAGTACAAAATACAATCAAAGAGGTTCCAATTATTGATAAGAAACGTCTCGAAATTACAAGAGTACAAGATTCAAAACGCAAAGTACAAGATATTAAATTATTCGCAAAGACGTTTGAAAATCCGGAACCGGGACCAGAGTCAACTCTCAACGCTCGACGCAACGGACTAAAAATTACAAGTTAACTATGTATATAAATATAATATAATATATAATTAATTATATAAATTATATATATATTATATTTATATAATAATCCGTCGGCAAGAAAGGCTCCAAAATGGTGTGAGCTGTAAAATTGAACTCCGCGACTTGCGGAGTTCAAAGAGGGAAAAGGCCGCGACTCGCGGAGCTCACCTGGACTCAAATCCCTATAAAAGAAAACGCAGTTTGATCGCAAAAATATCCAAAAAAAATATCAATCTCTCTATATCTATACGTAAATATTTATATTTATATTTTAATTTTAATTTTAATTTTAATTTTAATTCTAATAATAAGGGTATGTTAGCGAATATTGTAAGGGTGTAAGTTAAAATTCTGTCCGTGTAACGCTACGCTATTTTTAATCATTGTAAGTTATGTTCAACCTTTTTAATTTAATGTCTCGTAGCTAAGTTATTATTATGCTTATTTAAAATGAAGTAATCATGATGTTGGGCTAATTACTAAAATTGGATAATTAAGCTTTGTACCATAATTAGGGTTTGGACAAAAGAACGATACTTGTGGAAATTAGACTATGGGCTATTAATGGGCTTTATATTTGTTTAACTAAATGATAGTTTGTTAATTTTAATATAAAGATTTACAATTGGATGTCCCTATAAATAACCATATACACTCAATCGGACACGATGGGCGGGGTATTTATAAGTACGAATAATCGTTCATTTAACCGGACACGGGAATGAATTAATAGCCACTAGAATTATTAAAACAGGGGTGAAATTATGTACAAGGACACTTGGCATAATTGTTAACAAAGTATTAAAACCTTGGGTTACACGCAGTCAATAACCTGGTGTAATTATTAAACAAAGTATTAAAATTTTGTTACAGTTTAAGTCCCCAATTAGTTGGAATATTTAACTTCGGGTATAAGGATAATTTGATGAGGACACTCGCACTTTATATTTATGACTGATGGACTGTTATGGACAAAAACCAGACGGACATATTAAATAATCCAGGACAAAGGACAATTAACCCATGGGCATAAAACTAAAATCAACACGTCAAACATCATGATTACGGAAGTTTAAATAAGCATAATTCTTTTATTTCATATTTAATTTCCTGTATTTTATATTTAATTGCACTTCTAATTATCGCACTTTTATTTATTGTTATTGTATTTAATTGCACTTTTAATTATCGTACTTTTTAATTATCACAAGTTTATTTTATCGCACTTTTATTTATCGCAATTTCATTATCGTTATTTACTTTACATTAAGTCTTGTATTTATTTTTAATTTTGGTTTTAACTGCGACTACAGTTTTAAAATCGACAAACCGGTCATTAAACGGTAAAAACCCCCCTTTATAATAATAATATTACTTATATATATATATATTTGTATTTTTATAAATTTAAACTAATATAGCGTTAAGCTTTGTGAAAAAAATTCCCTGTGGAACGAACCGGACTTACTAAAAACTACACTACTGTACGATTATGTACACTGCCTATAAGTGTTGTAGCAAGGTTTAAGTATATCCATTCTATAAATAAATAAATATCTTGTGTAAAATTGTATCATATTTAATAATATTTCCTTGTAAAATATAAGCTATTTTATATACACCTCGCATAACATCAAGTATTTTTGGCGCCGCTGCCGGGGAACTTAAACGCCGAAAGCGCAACGCTAATAAAAAGGAAAAAAAATTTATTTTTAGTTTGCTAATATAAAAAAAATACGCTTTTGTAAAAATACGTTTTAAATATTCAAAAATATAAAAAAGAAAAACAAAAATATAAATATTTTTAAGAGTTTGTTAAATATTTAAGTTTTATAAAGTTTCTTTATTTTTATTTTATAAAAAAATTATAAGTTTTATTTAAATATTTTGTTTTTATTAAAACATAAAAAAAAAACTGAAAAATATATATATAAATATAGTTTTAAGATTTTTATTTATAAAATTATAAAGTATTTTATTTCTATTTTAGTTTTTTAAGATAAGTTTTATTTAAATTATATAAATATTAATTAAATTAAAAACAGAAAGAAAAAAAAATTACGTCAAAAAACTGAAACGAAACAGCCTGTCATCTGAAATTTCGATCCCCGCGACTCGCGGAGTTTGTTGCCTGGAATACCGCAACTCGCGGAGCCGTCTGACACGGGTTACACATAACCCTAATTTCGCATTAATTACGTAATTATTATTATTATTATTATTAATTAAAAACCCTAATTAGGTTTTAATTTTTAATTAATTAAGTTTAGTTTATTTATTTAATTTATATATTTAGTTTAATTAATTTATATAAATTATAAAATTAACACTCTTAATAAATAAATAATATAAAAATAATATTTTTATAAAAATTGTACTTTTTACAACTTTTAGTATATTTTTATATTTTGTCCCTTTTTAATTGTTTTAACGTAATATTTGTGTTTTTCGCTAGTTTTTAGTTTTAAACATAGTTTTTGCCATAGTTATTTTTACTTCTAGATTTTTAGGTTTTGCCGTAAAATCCCTTAAGTGCTTTTTCTTTAGACTAAGATATAGGTGCTTTAGAATTTTGCGACACCTTTTTAAGTTTTAGTACCTTTTTAAGATATTGCCATTTGGGATATAGTTTTTCCTGTAAGCTTTAATATTTTTAGACGCCTTTTACCTATGTATCAATTATCATTCCAATTAGTAATCTCAATTTGCGGTTATAATTTTAAGTTAGTGGTAGTAATAAGGTTGGGTTAATCGAGTGTTTTTAAGTTCTATAAGTCAATTTTTTTTCTTTCGTATTTTTCAACCCTTTTCTTTTTCGACGCACTCTTTTTCTTTCTTATTTCTCGCTATTCTAATTTTAGGACATAGATTTTTATTCTACTTCTTATCTAAATTTCTTAAAATTACGAAAATTTATTTTAAGTGGTTAAATTGATAGACATCAAAATTTTCTGGTTCGTAGTAATAGTTGGATTTGTACGTGGACCGGGTTATTGGAGCCAAACAGTCCTCAATTATATTGAGACCAAACAAATCCTGCCCCTCTGCTGCATCTTTTGGCTATTCGAAACGTGGACAAAATCAGAAAAGTCTATTAATTGGATAACTTATATAATTTTTTCTTTCCTTTTAAAAACTAATAGGATATTCATTGAATGCACCGAGCAAGACGTTCACCACCTTTTGTACGTTCACCACCTGTAACTAGATCAAGACATCTAGCAAATATTACCGCCGTTGATTTTCCTTTAGAATCGTCATCCAGTCGACCAAGTACTCCAATTCAAATTTCCGATAATCCATTTTTTGAACCCGACCTCACAATTGAGAATCCGGATAATATTCAGGGACAATTCATAGATCCTGAACCATTAAATTTTCCTCCGGAATCACCAATCATTCAAACAGAGATTGTTGAGGAACGAACCATTAAATCAGAATCCTCTAGTGATTCGGATTCAACAAATTCAATCATGGAAAATCTGGAACCTTTAAGTATGGAAGACCGAATGAGAGCTAAACACACTGGTCAAGGTCACGCAATTACTCATCCAGACATTAATGCGCCATATTATGAAATCAAAGGACAAATTCTACATATGGTGACTAATCAATGCCAATTTAGTGGTGCGCCGAAGGAAGATCCAAATGAACATCTTCGTACCTTTAATAGGATCTGCACTCTATTTAAAATAAGAGAAGTTGAGGATGAACAGATATATCTCATGTTGTTTCCCTGGACTTTAAAGGGAGAAGCCAAAGATTGGTTGGAATCGTTACCTGAAGGGGCAATTGATACATGGGACGTTTTAGTTGAAAAATTTCTTAAACAATTCTTTCCGGCATCTAAAGCCGTAAGACTTCAAGTAGAAATTGTTATGTTCACACAGAAGCCAAATGAAACTCTATATGAGGCGTGGACAAGATTTGGAAAGTTATTAAGAGGATGTCCGCAACATGGTTTAGATACCTGTCAAATAGTACAAATATTCTACCAAGGATGCGACATTACTACAAGGAAAGACATAGATATTGCAGCTAGTGGTTCCATTATGAAGAAAACCAAAACTGATGCTTACAAAATTATTGATAACACTGCTTCCCACTCACATGAGTGGCACCAAGAAAAAGATATCGTTAGATCATCTAAAGCAGCTAGAGCCGATTCTAGCCATGACTTAGATTCCATTTCCGCAAAGATAGATGCTGTCGAGAGACGAATGGAAAAGATGACTAAGGATATTCACTCAATACGAATTAGTTGTGAGCAGTGTGGAGGACCACATTTGACAAAAGATTGTCTCAGTATTGAATTAACAATGGAACAAAGAGAGAATATTTCATACATAAACCAAAGGCCTGGAAATAATTATCAGAATAATTATCAACCGCCAAGACCGATTTACAATCAAAACCAGAACTATAACCGAAATATTCCATACAATAACCAACAAGGTCCTAGCAATCAACAATTATCCAACAATACTTACAACCAGCAAAGACCTAATTTTTAAAACAAACCACCACGAACCGATGATAAAAAGCCGAATTTAGAAGATATGATGACGAAGCTAGTTGAAACTCAAATGCAGTTTTTCACATCTCAGAAACAAACTAATGAACAAAATGCTCAAGCATTTAGAAATCAACAAGCTTCTATTCAAAACTTAGAACAAGAAGTAAGTAACCTAGCAAGGTTAATAGGTGAAAGAAAACAGGGAAGTTTACCTAGTGATACAAATGCTAACCCCCGGAATGAAACAGCTAAAGCCATTAACACAAGAAGTGGTACAACACTTAAACCACCTGAAATAACTGTAACTTCTGATGAAGCTATTCCTACTCCACAAGAACCACAACCTGATCAAGATAAGGAAAAAGAACCGGTAGTTGAAAAGGTTAATGAAGATAACATAGCTAAGGATAATCCTTATGTTAAACCATACCAACCACCACTTTCTTACCCGAGTAAAATGAAGAAAGAGAAACTTGAAGCCGAGCAATCCAAATTCTTAGATATGTTTAAACAGATAAATATAAATCTTCCTTTCATTGATGTGATTTCGGGAATGCCTAGATATGCTAAATTCTTGAAAGATCTAATCACAAATAGAAAGAAAATGGAAGAACTCTCGGCCGTTACTATGAATGCTAATTGTTCAGTAGTGCTGTTGAATAAGATACCAGAAAAATTATCTGATCCAGGAAGTTTCACAATTCCATGTTTTCTGGGTAGTCTTAGTTCAATAGAAGCATTGGCAGACTTAGGTGCTAGTATAAATTTAATGCCGTATTCACTATACGCTAAACTAGACCTTGGAGAATTGAAACCAACAAGAATAAGCATACAACTAGCCGATCGATCAATAAAATATCCTAGAGGGATAATGGAGAACATGCTAGTTAAAGTTGGTACTTTAGTATTTCCAGTAGATTTTGTTGTTCTGGACATGGAAGAAGATTCTCAAGTTCCTCTCATATTAGGAGGACCATTCTTAAACACGGCTAAAGCAATGATAGACGTGTTTGGTAAGAAACTGATCCTAAGTATAGAGGATGAGAGTGTTACCTTTTCAGTTGATAGAGCAATGCAACAACCGCAATCTGCAGATGATACATGTTATTATATTCAAACTATAGATTCACATGCAGAATTGTAAGAAGAATTTCCAGAATTACAAGGAACAGGAGAATGTTCTTTAGGAGAAGGTAATGAACCAATTGATGAAGTTGAAATGTTAGCTACACTAATAGCTAATGGATATGAACCAACAACAGAAGAAATTCAAATGCTAAAAGAAGAAGACAGATATCGATATAAATCATCGATAGAAGAACCACCTTAGAATTAAAGCCACTTCCAAATCATTTGGAATACGCTTATTTACATGGTAAATCTGAATTACCTGTAATAATATCGTCTTCTCTTACTGAAAATGAGAAATCACAACTCATTTCTGTGTTGAAAGCTCATAAACCAGCCATTGCATGGAAGATTCATGATATTAAAGGAATAAGTCCTTCGTATTGCACACATAAAATCCTTATGGAAGAAGGTGAAATGTCCCGTTCATATTGATTATAAACGTTCCATATTAATTGATTTCGTTGCGAGGTTTTGACCTCTATATGAGACGTTTTTCAAAGACTGCATCCATTTTTAAAACAACCATAACCTTTATTTTATCAATAAAGGTTTCAAAAGCATTACGTAGATTATCAAATAATGATAATCTAAAATATCTTGTTTACACACGACCATTACATAATGGTTTACAATACAAATATGTTACATCGAAATCAGTTTCTTGAATGCAGTTTTTACACAATATCATACAAACATGGACTCCAAATCTTGTCCTTATTTTAGTATGCAACAGCGGAAGCTCTTAATATTCACCTGAGAATAAACATGCTTTAAACGTCAACAAAAATGTTGGTGAGTTATAGGTTTAACCTATATATATCAAATCGTAACAATAGACCACAAGATTTCATATTTCAATATACATCCCATACATAGAGATAAAAATTATTCATATGGTGAACACCTGGTAACCGACATTAACAAGATGCATATATAAGAATATCCCCATCATTCCGGGACACCCTTCGGATATGATATAAATTTCAAAGTACTAAAGCATCCGGTACTTTGGATGGGGTTTGTTAGGCCCAATAGATCTATCTTTAGGATTCGCGTCAATTAGGGTGTCTGTTCCCTAATTCTTAGATTACCAGACTTAATAAAAAGGGGCATATTCGATTTCGATAATTCAACCATAGAATGTAGTTTCACGTACTTGTGTCTATTTTGTAAATCATTTAAAAAACCTGCATGTATTCTCATCCCAAAAATATTAGATTTTAAAAGTGGGACTATAACTCACTTTCACAGAATTTTACTTCGTCGGGAAGTAAGACTTGGTCACTGGTCGATTCACGAACCTATAACAAATATGTACGTATATATCAAAGTATATTCAAAATATATTTACAACACTTTTAATACATTTTGATGTTTTAAGTTTATTAAGTCAGTTGTCCTCGTTTGTAACCTACAACTAGTTGTCTAACGTTAGATGTACAAAAAAAATTGATATATATTATCTTGAATCAATCCACGACCCAGTGTATACACGTCTCAGGGTAGATCACAACTTAAAGTATATATATTTTTGGAATCAACCTCAACCCTGTATAGCTAGCTCCCACATTACTGCATATAGAGTGTCTATGGTTGTTCCAAATAATATATACACATGGGTCGATATGATATGTCAAAACATTTGCATACGTGTCTATGGTATCCCAAGATTACATAATATATTAGAATACATGTATAATACAATATAAGTTAGCTAGGATATGATTAATATAGATTTGTTACCAATTTTCACGTTGCTACAACAAGAAAAATTATCCAATCTTGTTTTACCCATAACTTCTTCATTTTAAATCCGTTTTGAGTGAATCAAATTGCTATGGTTTCATATTGAACTCTATTTTATGAATATAAACAGAAAAAGTATAGGTTTATAGTCGTAAATATAAGTTACAAGTCATTTTTGTAAAGGTAGTCATTTCAGTCGAAAGAACGACGTCTATATGACCATTTTAGAAAACATACTTCCACTTTGAGTTTAACCATGATTTTTGGATATAGTTTCATGTTCATAAGAAAAATCATTTTCCCAGAAGAACAACTTTTAAATCAAAGTTTATCATAGTTTTTAATTAACTAACCCAAAACAGCCTGCGGTGTTACTACGACGGCGTAAATCCGGTTTTACGGTGTTTTTCGTGTTTCCAGGTTTTAAATCATTAAGTTAGCATATCATATAGATATAAAACATGTGTTTAGTTGATTTTAAAAGTCAAGTTAGAAGGATTAACTTTTGTTTGCGAACAAGTTTAGAATTAACTAAACTATGTTCTAGTGATTACAAGTTTAAACCTTCGAATAAGATAGCTTTATATGTATGAATCGAATGATGTTATGAACATCATTACTACCTCAAGTTTTCTGGATAAAGCTACTAGAAATGAGAAAAATGGATCTAGCTTCAAAGGATCCTTGGATGGCTTGAAAGTTCTTGAAGCAGAATCATGACACGAAAACAGTTCAAGTAAGATTTTCACTCGAAATAAGATTGTTATAGTTATAGAAATTGAATCAAAGTTTGAATATGAGTATTAAATTGTATTAGAAAGATATCTTACTGTAAATAAGAAAGATTTCTTGAGGTTGGATGATCACTCTACAAGATTGGAAGTAAGCAAGCAAACTTGGAAGTATTCTTGATTTTATGAAACTAGAACTTGTAGAATTTATGAAGAACACTTAGAACTTGAAGATACAACTTGAGAGAGATCAATTAGATGAAGAAAATTGAAGAATGAAAGTATTTGTAGGTGTTTTTGGTCGTTGGTGTATGGATTAGATATAAAGGATATGTAATTTTATTTTCATGTAAATAACTCATGAATGATTACTCATATTTTTGTAATTTTATGAGATATTTCATGCTAGTTGTCAAATGATGGTTCCCACATGTGTTAGGTGACTCACATGGGCTACTAAGAGCTAATAATTGGAGTATATATACCAATAGTACATACATCTAAAAGTTGTGTATTGTACGAGTACGAATATGGGTGCATACGAGTAGAATTGTTGATGAAACTGAACGAGGATGTAATTGTAAGCATTTTTGTTAAGTAGAAGTATTTTGATAAGTGTCTTGAAGTCTTTAAAAAGTGTATGAATACATATTAAAACACTACATGTATATACGTTTTAACTGAGTCGTTAAGTCATCGTTAGTCGTTACATGTAAGTGTTGTTTTGAAACCTTTAGGTTAACGATCTTGTTAAATGTTGTTAATCCAATGTTTATAATATCAAATGAGATTTTAAATTATTATATTATCATGATATTATGATTTACGAATATCTCTTAATATGATATATATACATTAAATGTCTTTACAACGATAATCGTTACATATATGTCTCGTTTCAAAATCATTAAGTTAGTAGTCTTGTTTTTACATATGTAGTTCATTATTAATATACTTAATGATATGTTTACTTATCATAATATCATGTTAACTATATATATAACCATATATATGTCATCATATAGTTTTTACAAGTTTTAACGTTCGTGAATCACCAGTCAACTTGGGTGGTCAATTGTCTATATGAAACCTATTTCAATTAATCAAGTCTTAACAAGTTTGATTGCTTAATATGTTGGAAACACTTAATCATGTAAATAACAATTTCATTTAATATATATATATATATAAACATGGAAAAGTTCGGGTCACTACAGAAGGTCATAAAACGTATGTGCAACGCCAAAGAAGACTAAATCCGAATATGCAAGATGTTGTTAAAAAAGAAATAATTAAACTGCTAGATGCAGGTTTAAATTATCCAATTTCTGATAGTCCATGGGTAAGCCCAGTTCAATGCGTGCCTAAGATGGGTGGCATGACTGTCATTACAAATGAAAAAAATGAGCTTATTCCTACTAGGACTGTAACAGGATGGCGTGTATGTATTGATTATAGAAAATTAAATGACGCCACCAGAAAAGATCACTTTCCCTTACCTTTTATTGATCAAATGTTGGAAAGATTAGCCGGAAATAGTTATTATTGTTTTCTTGATGGATTTTCCGGATATTTTCAAATTCCAATAGCACCCGAAGATCAAGAGAAAACCACGTTCACGTGCCCTTATGGTACTTTTGCTTACAAACGCATGCCATTTGGACTTTGCAATGCCCCTGCAACCTTTCAAAGGTGTATGATGGCGATTTTTCACGACATGATAGAAGAATGCATGGAAGTTTTCATGGATGACTTTTCAGTCTTCGGTGATACTTTTGAAACATGTCTAGCTAATCTTGAACGAATGCTGATTAGATGCGAACAATCAAATCTAGTTCTTAATTGGGAGAAATGCCATTTCATGGTTAAAGAAGGCATCGTTCTTGGACATAAAATTTCAAAAGAAGGAATTGAAGTGGATAGAGCTAAAGTAGATGTAATTGCTAAACTTCCATATCCCACCAATGTTAGAGGAGTTAGGAGTTTTCTAGGGCATGCCGGTTTTTACCGACGTTTCATAAAAGATTTTCCTAAAATTTCCACTCCTATGAATAAACCCCTAGAAAAAGATGCTCCATTCATCTTTTCAGATGAATGCATCAAATCTTTTAATATTCTTAAAGAGAAACTCACTAATGCGCCGATCATGATAACACCAAATTGGAATCTACCGTTTGAACTAATGTGCGATGCAAGTGATTTTGCAATGAGAGCCGTTTTAGGACAAAGGATTGAAAAACGATTTCAACCTATATATTATGCTAGTAAGACATTACAAGGAGCACAAACGAACTATACAACTACTGAAAAAGAACTCCTTGCTATTGTCTTTGCTTTTGACAAATTTCGTTCATATCTCGTTCTAGCAAAAACGGTGGTCTATACCGACCATTCTGCTCTTAGATACCTATTTTCGAAACAAGATGCCAAACCAAGATTAATTCGTTGGATCTTACTCTTACAAGAGTTCGATATTGAAATCCGAGATAAAAGAGGAGCAGAAAATCTCGCCGCTGATCATCTTTCTCGTCTTGAAAATCCCGAATTAGAAGTTCTAAATGAATCGGCCATACAAGACAACTTTCCTGATGAATATCTATTGAAGATAGATTATAATGAAATTCCATGGTTTGCAGACTATGCAAACTACTTAGTATGTGGATTCCTTGAAAAAGGATTATTGTACCAAAAACGAAAGAAATTCTTCAGTGATATAAAACACTATTTCTGGGAAGATCCACATTTGTTTAAAAGTTGTCCCGATGGAATAATACACCGATGTGTATTTGGAGATGAAGCTAGTAAAATTTTAAAACATTGTCACACAGGACCATCAGGAGGGCACTATGGGCCTCAACTAACAGCAAGAAACGTTTATGATGCTGGATTCTATTGGCCTACAATTTACAAAGACGCACACCTTCTTTGCAAATCCTGTGATGCTTGTCAAAGAGCCAGAAAAATAAGTCAACGTGATGAAATGC
Source organism: Rutidosis leptorrhynchoides (assembly GCF_046630445.1). Classification (NCBI taxonomy): domain Eukaryota; kingdom Viridiplantae; phylum Streptophyta; class Magnoliopsida; order Asterales; family Asteraceae; genus Rutidosis; species Rutidosis leptorrhynchoides. Next base: position 418,285,985 of record NC_092338.1, read on the forward strand.
CACAAAATGTCATTCAAGTATGTGAAGTATTTGACATTTGGGGTATTGACTTTATGGGTCCATTTCCAAAATCTCATAATAATCTCTATATTCTCGTAGCCATTGATTATGTATCTAAATGGGCGGAAGCACAAGCTCTCCCAACTAACGATGCACGAGTTGTAGTTAACTTTTTAAAACGTCTTTTTGCAAGGTTTGGAACACCGAAAGCTTTAATAAGTGACCGGGGTACTCATTTCTGTAATAATCAACTTAAGAAAGTTCTCAAAAGATATGGAGTAACTCATAAAATCTCCACTGCTTATCATTCACAAACAAGTGGACAAGTTGAAAATACCAACCGAGCTTTAAAACGTATTCTAGAAAAAACCGTAGGATCAAATCCGAAGGAATGGTCCATTAAATTGGAGGATGCACTCTGGGATTTTAGAACAGCCTACAAAACTCCAATTGGAACCACACCTTTTAGACTTATTTATGGAAAAGCATGTCATCTTCCAGTATAAATTGAACACAAAGCATTTTGGGCTTTGAAGACATGTAATCTTGATTTACATGAAGTTGGACGTCTACGGTTAAATCAACTAAACGAATTAGAAGAATTAAGACATGAAGCATACGAAAATTCGTTAATCTATAAGGAAAGAACGAAGAAATGGCATGATAAAAGAATCAGAAGTTCAAAAGAATTCAAAGAAGGAGACAGAGTTCTTCTTTTCAATTCACGATTCAAGCTATTTCCTGGAAAATTGAAATCAAGATGGTCTGGACCATTCATAGTCAAAAGAGTTTTCCCATACGGAACGATAGAATTAATAAATTCAAATGGGATTGAATTTAAGGTTAATGGTCACAGAGTTAAACATTACATAGATAGTCCAATGGAAGTTGACAATGAAGTTAATCACAATTTCGATACCACAGCTAACTAAGTGTGGGGAGAATCAAGTCTTTAAAGGATAATATGTATTTCTGTTAGAGTTAGAATTTTTGTTTTCGTGTAGTTCTCGAAAATGGAACCCGAATGGTCTTTCCCTAGCAGACCCTAAAGAACTAGTCTTCTCCCCCCATTCTGAATTTTTATTTTTTTTAGGAAATGAAGACTTCCTGTGAACTAAACCATGGTCTAATGCTACACGCTTTGATCACTAAACATAATAATGACACACTTCCGAGTGAAATAGTATCAGTAATCAGAGAAAGATTGGACGGAGTAAGAAAAGAATCCAGATGCGAAGATAATAAGTTACAATTTGGTAAAGGAAAATCAAAATCTGCAGCGAAAAGAAGAGCACGACACCTAGAAAGATGTCACAAATGCGGAAAATGGTCACATAGAGGTAAATGTTCAAATAATCAAACCTATTCAAACATCGAATTTGTTACATTATGCAGAGACGGACCGTTCATATGTTTAGAAGAAAAAATACTGAATGCTCGAGGTTACGCCTTTGTAGCTATGAAAAACCAATTAAACCGACTATCTTATGAGTGGGATAGATCATATCACTAAGAATACTATCTCACAGGTAAGTCTGTACAGTTTTTATTTTTTTTTTTATTTTCATTTTTAACCTTTTGATAATAAACGCTAATTTGTTCGCTATAAAGTATTAAATTAGTATTCGATAAAATTAGGTTTGGCGACCGAAATTATTGATATCATACAAAAATTTATTACATCACTGCGAAATTTAACGTTTATTCTTAAGGTATAAATATCTTTAATCAATCAAACCAAAATATTTCAAAAATTCGCCATGAGTTAAATTAGGTCATGGAACCGAAATTACTTTACCGAAAAGAGGGGCGCATATTTTTGATAATATTTGATTGATTAAAGTGGGATAAAAGCCAAAAAGATTTTTAATTTTATTTTTACTTTGTTTTTAAAATTAATATTAAAATAATATTGTAAACTTTTTAAAATAAATATACTTAAAATTGTAAATATTTGAAAAATTAATATTTTTAATATAAGTTTGCATGTATAAAAACAAAAATATAATTTAAGTTTGGTTGAATTTTTAATATTAATTTTTAAATTAAGTTTGGTGTGAATTTTTAATTTTTAAAATATGAATTTTTAATTTTATGCATTTTAAATTTAAGTGGTGTGAATTTAAAAACAAAAATTTACTTTATTTCGCTAAGTTAAAAATATGATTTTTAAAATTCGTCGTAAGTTGAAGACTAGGTCTTTAAACCGAAATTGCTTTACCCGAGGGAGGGACGAAAAATTTTATTATCATTATTTTTAATCTTATTGACTTAAAGTATGCCAAAAACATTTAAAAAACTCAAAAATCTTAGCTTTTAAAACAATCGCAAAATTTTGTCGAGGGACGAACTAGGACATCGATCCGAAACGACCTCGTCCTAAATAACAAGGGAAACAAAATTTTAAAATTAATTACTTAATTGTTTTATAAGTTATAGATAGTTAAAAAAAAAAATCAAACACCGCTACTCGCGGAGTTTGAAAGAGTCAAACACTACAAGTCGCGGAGTTCCAAAAATACAGAAAAAAATAAAAGGGCCGAACAGATCAGTCTGCACACTACCACACACATAAAACTGCGAAAAATACCGAAAATCACCTCTAAAATCCGAATTTTTTCACCGAAAATCATCACATTTTTTACTAAAATCATGTTGAGAAGGATGCTATCAAGGAATTACTCAAGAAAAACGGTAAATTTCTACACCTAAACACCATTTAATCCGAAAATTAGTGTTCTTGAGCAATTTTATACCCAATTCGATTTTGATGCTTTTTAGTGTAATTATGCTTAAATTGCTTGTGTATTATGCTTGTATAACCTAGATTGATGCTATTTAACATGATTAGAAGCCTTAAACTTCAAATTTTGAGTAATCTAGGGTTTGTGTTCTTGAGCAATTTAGGACTTTTTGATATAAACAGGTTATGGCCGATTTTTGTCATGAATTGTTGCTAAATTAAGTAGTGTAACATATTTAGGTAGTTAAATGATCCCAACTTTGAGCCTAAAAATGATTTTGAGAATTAAAGTGGACTTTTTCAAGTCTAAAATTCATGAACTTGATTTTTAAGAGATAATGCCATTTGAAACTTGTTTAATTGCTAGTAATGATTATTTTGACATGTTATTTGAGTTGAATGCTTATGAACTTGGCGAACATTTTCGTATATGCTTATTTGAAAAAGTGTAGATTTGATAAAAATATGAAAATGAGCTTAAGTTTGATATAAATTGAATATGTCATTGTAATTATTTTGATTGATGATTTTGCGGACACTAATGCATATTTGGATGCACAAAAATTGTGTTTGATGTGTTTTGCAGACTGAAAGGGGTGAATCTTCATTCCAAGCTCGCAATGCTCCTCCTGAGAATGCGGAACAACAGGATGTTGATAACTATTATAAACAAGATATACCTCATCCAGTTATGACATTTTCAGATATGCACTTGGAAGAGTTGCACCCGAACTTGAGATTTGACAGACGTTGGATAGATTATCCAAAATACCAAAGGGGTTTGCATACTCTTCATTCTAAAGCTGTTGAAGTACCTAGGGTAATAGAATGGGCACCGTTAGAAGCTGTAGAATTAGCCGGGCCAATTAGAGAATTACTTACGCAGAGGTATGGTAATTCTACTTTTAATGATTGGGTACGATTATTCCGCATACGTAGACCTGTATATAAAGTATGGTGTGAAGAATTATTGTGTAGTATAGAAATAAATGATCGGATAGTTAGTTTAACCGATCGATCTTTTATTAGATTTTTGTTAGGAGGTTCGATGCGCCACATGTCTTTACTAGACATGGCTCAGGCCTTACGTATATATACGCCTGAGGAGTTAGCATCTGCCGATTGTATAGGGTTGATATTAAATGGTAGAAAGATTGATGAAAATTTTGATACACATGGTGTATGGAGTCAAATGACTAGCCATCACCGATTTAAAGGAGGAAATTACTCTTATTTGGATATAGATAGAGCAGAGTTAAGAGTAATTCATAGGTTTTTAGCTAATTCGATTACACAAAGAGGTAAGAATAAGGAAAAGGTAAATGAACAGGATTTGTTTTACCATATGTGTATTCGAGACCCACAAAGTGCTGTAAGTATACCGTATTGTGTGGGTTATTATTTATCAGCTATGGTTAAAGGGATGAGACCGCACAGTATAATAGGAGGTGGTATATTTATTACTTTGATTGCTGAATATCTCGGTGTGGATATAAGTCGGGGGGGATTACTAATCGAAGAACCAAAACCCCACGATACAATTGGTTTAAATGTATACCATGGTGCTAAAGTTTTGAAGAGGCGAAATAACGCTGCAGTACGATATAATGGTAGACATCCACAGGTTGAGAGAAACCAACAGCCAGGTAATGTGGGAGGGGGAAATGAAATGACAGAAATGCAAAGGTTTATAGCTTCACAAGAGTACGAAAATGCTAGACATCGAGCATTTGAAGATTGGCAAGTTCATCAAAACCAAATCATAGCTTATTGCCAATAAATAGGTAGAAACTATATTCCTACTCCATCGCCCGTATTTCCTCCCTGTTCTATAGAGATCCAACCACCGTATCCTACGTATAACCCAGCCGAAGCATTCTATAACACATACGGTTATGCATGGAACCCCTACTGGTATCAGTATCATCCCTAGTCTACTTAGTTTTATTTATTTTATTATTGGTAATGTTGATACATTTAATACTTATGTAAATATTGTAATAGTTTTTATAATTTTCTAACTTTTATTATTAGATTTTAATAATTTTTGAATGTGGGGTAATATACCAAACTTCAAAAATATGTATATATGTTTACAGTTTATCTTATGTACACAACAGGGAAAAACAACGCATTTTCAAAGACTGTCATTAAGTTCAGCAAAAGCAACTAATTTTGACGACAAGATGCAAAATATATGTGAAATAACAACAAGAAGGAATGAACAAATGATATGCACCATTTATCATTCAGAAAACAAACGCCAATATGTTTGAAAACTTTTGTAAAATTTAATCATTTTTCTACGCTAATCACCCTCAATAATTTAAATTGTTACTGATTTCTTGCAAATGAGGGCATTGCAAGATCTTAAGTGTGGGAAGGGGTTAAATTCTTTCGGATTTTTATCTTAAACACTTGGTTACCATTAAAAATACTAGTAAAGCAGTAGTTGTATTAGAATCTAGTGCTCTCTGATAATAAAGAACAGCCCTAGTCTTATATACTGACTACCCAATTCTAGTAAAATTTTTCAAAATTTTCAATTAATTGAACTCAAAATCATGTTTATACATATTTATGAATGATAAAACTAGGTTTTAACACCGAAATTATTGTTACCTCGGAAAGGACATAAATTGAGAAACAAACCAAAATGTTAAAATTCATTTAAAATGGAATAGAGAACAATAAAAAGGAAAATAAAAGCCAAGTGTGGGAAAATTTACCAAGATATTTTAAACATATGTCACATATTTCTGTAACAAATAACTGAAAATACTTTTGCTTTGGACTAAACTAAACTGTTTTACCCGATGAAAGAAAAGAAGAGATGGATCTACACGATGAATCAATTCCATCGTTAAAAGGAAGTAAAGTCTTTCGAAAAAGACACGCGCTTCTTGATTTAGGTCAAGAAGTTGTCGTCCAGACCAGCTGTAGGTTGACGAAAAATCTAGAAAATTCATCACTAAAATCAGCAGGAAATCCACGGACCTCAGCATAAAACAGGATCGCCAAGTGGTCAGATTTATCCTAACCATGAGAAGGATTTATCTCGTACAATGGGGGGCACCGTGCAAATTAGCTTGATAAGACTAATGAATCAGATCCCCAGAAAGGATAATCTCCTTAAAAATTAAAAATCAGCTTTTAAGACTGATATTACTCAATCCTTGAGATTGACCTTAAAGATTGAGAATTCAAACTCATGGAATTCAATTATAGATATCTAAACTCGAGCTAGAACGAGAAAATATTTTGATAAAATTACAAACCGATTTATTTTCTGAAAACCCTATTTTCAATGCGTTCATTACCATTGAACGTAAAATCCTAGGAATTCACCTGGAATTCATTAGGTCATCTGAACCAAATCGGGTGTCAACTGTAAGAACGGTGGTTGCATAGCATGGTCAAAGACAAGACCTTGTGCCAGACCGAAAAATTATAAGGGTGAGCTTTACTATTGCTCCTACCAAGGATAGTAATTGCGTCCGACACGTTATAGACCATAATTAAAAGCATGTCAGGGGACATTGCCTTAACAGTTGCTTGTTCAACGCTTTCCTTTACAATCGGACGGTAGTTTATCGAAAGGTAATATACGGGACAAGTGAACTGGACGTGTTGCTTTCCTAATACAAGGTTAGCAAGTGGGTAACACAAAACCACAAGTGTTGAGCTAAAATTTTTAAATCTGAAACCCACACAACCCATAAAAATATTTTGCAAACACTGGTGAAGGGTTATTCCGGAAAACTTATCTAGGGTAAAAAAACTAGATTTAATTTTCAAAAGATCAAATGTTTTCATAAAGATCCAATTTCCTTAATGGATCTAAATTTTATAGTCATGTGGGACTGTAAACCATATCGCTACTACCATTGTTTATACTGCCGTATAGAAATCACTGATGTACAAAGTGTGAAGAATAAAGAAGTGATTCTAGTATTTCAAGACTATATTGCCTGAGGACAAGCAACGCTCAAGTGTGGGAATATTTGATAATGCTAAAAACGAACATATATTTCATAGCATTATTCCTCAAGAAAGACAAGCTTTTAGTTGCAATTGTTCTATTTAAAAGTGATATTCGTTTAAATAATAAAAGGTGAAGATAAAAGACAGATTCGACGAATTGAAGACGCAAACGACCAAAAAGCTCAAAAGTACAAAATACAATCAAAGAGGTTCCAATTATTGATAAGAAACGTCTCGAAATTACAAGAGTACAAGATTCAAAACGCAAAGTACAAGATATTAAATTATTCGCAAAGACGTTCGAAAATCCGGAATCGGGACCAAAGTCAACTCTCAACGCTCGACGCAACGGACTAAAAATTACAAGTTAACTATGTATATAAATATAATATAATATATAATTAATTATATAAATTATATATATATTATATTTATATAATAATCCGTCGGCAAGAAAGGCTCCAAAATGGTGTGAGCTGTAAAATCGAACTCCGCGACTTGCGGAGTTCAAAGAGGGAAAAGGTCGCGACTCGCGAAGCTCACCTGGACTCAAATCCCTATAAAAGCAAACGCAGTTTGATCGCAAAAATATCTAAAAAAAATATCAATCTCTCTATATCTATACGTAAATATTTATATTTTAATTTTAATTTTAATTTTAATTCTAATAATAAGGGTATGTTAGCGAATATTGTAAGGGTGTAAGTCGAAATTCTGTCCGTATAACGCTACGCTATTTTTAATCATTGTAAGTTATGTTCAACCTTTTTAATTTAATGTCTCGTAGCTAAGTTATTATTATGCTTATTTAAAACGAAGTAATCATGATGTTGGGCTAATTACTAAAAATGGGTAATTAGGCTTTGTACCATAATTGGGGTTTGGACAAAAGAATAACACTTGTGGAAATTAGACTATGGGCTATTAATAGGCTTTATATTTGTTTAACTAAATGATAGTTTGTTAATTTTAATATAAAGATTTACAATTGGACGTCCCTAAAAATAACCATATACACTCAATCGGACACGATGGGCGGGGTATTTATAATTACGAATAATCGTTCATTTAACCGGACACGGGAATGGATTAATAGCCACTAGAATTATTAAAACAGGGGTGAAATTATGTACAAGGACACTTGGCATAATTGTTAACAAAGTATTAAAACCTTGGGTTACACGCAGTCGATAACCTGGTGTAATTATTAAACAAAGTATTAAAATCTTGTTACAGTTTAAGTCCCCAATTAGTTGGAATATTTAACTTCGGGTATAAGGATAATTTGATGAGGACACTCGCACTTTATATTTATGACTGATGGACTGTTATGGACAAAAACCAGACGGACATATTAAATAATCCAGGACAAAGGACAATTAACCCATGGGCATAAAACTAAAATCAACACGTCAAACATCATGATTACGGAAGTTTAAATAAGCATAATTCTTTTATTTCATATTTAATTTCATGTATTTTATATTTAATTGCACTTCTAATTATCGCACTTTTATTTATTGTTATTGTATTTAATTGCACTTTTAATTATCGTACTTTTTAATTATCGCAAGTTTATTTTATCGCACTTTTATTTATCGCAATTTCATTATCGTTATTTACTTTACATTAAGTCTTGTATTTATTTTTAATTTTGGTTTTAACTGCGACTAATGTTTTAAAATCGACAAACCGGTCATTAAACGGTAAAAACCCCCCTTTATAATAATAATATTACTTATATATATATATATATATATATATATATATATATATATATATATATATATATATATATATATATATTGTATTTTTATAAATTTAAACTAATATAGCGTTAAGCTTTGTGAAAAAGATTCCCTGTGGAACGAACCGGACTTACTAAAAACTACACTACTGTACGATTAGGTACACTGCCTATAAGTGTTGTAGCAAGGTTTAAGTATATCCATTCTATAAATAATTAAATATCTTGTGTAAAATTGTATCATATTTAATAGTATTTCCTTGTAAAATATAAGCTATTTTATATACACCTCGCATAACATCAGTTATATATAAATACGTCAAATTATAAGTCTATATATTAAATTAACGAGGTATCATTTAGTTAATATAAAGCCCATTAATAGCTCATTGTCTAATTTCCACAAGTGTCGTTCTTTTGTCCAAACCCCAATTATGGTACAAAACCCAATTACCCAATTTTAATATTTTAGCCCAACATCATGATTACTTCGGCATTAAATAAGCATAATAATAACTTAGCTACGAGACATTAATTTAAAAATAACATTAACCATAACTTACAGTGATTAAAAATAGCGTAGCGTTACACGGACAGAATTTCGACTTACACCCTTACAACATTCGCTAACATACCCTTATTATTAGAAATTAAAATTAAAATTAAAATTAAAATATAATATATATATATATATTTACGTATATAGATAGAGAGATGGATGGATATTGATTATAAACTGAGCCAAAACACGTGAATTTATAGCATGTGGCCAACTTTTCAAGGCCATGCAATCGCATTGCTTTTGTGCCTCCAGGCCAGGCGATCGCATGGAGGTAGGTATCAGCTCACACTCCTTTGTTTTCTTGTTTGCTGACGGTTTAATAAATAAATATAATATATAAATAATTTTAAGAATTATTTAAATATTATATTATATTTATGTGCATAGTTGACTTGTAATTTTTAGTCCGTTGCGTCGAGCGTTGAGAGTTGACTTTGGTCCCGGTTCCGGATTTTCGAACGTCTTTGCGTATAATTTAATATCTTGTACTTTGCGTTTCGCGTCTTGTACTCTTGTAATTTTGAGACGTTTCTTATCAATAATTGGAACCACTTTGATTGTACTTTGTACTTTTGAGCTTTTTGGTCGTTTGCGTCTTCAATTCGTCGAATCTGTCTTTTGTCTTCACCTTTTATTATTTAAACGAATATTACTTGTAAATAGAACAATTGCAACTAAAAGCTTGTCTTTCTTGAGGGATAATGCTATGAAATATATGTTCATTTTTAGCATTATCAAATTTTCCCACACTTGAGCGTTGCTTGTCCTCAAGCAATATAGTCTTGAAATAAAAATACTAGAATCACTTCTTTATTCTTCACACTTTGTACATCAGTGATTTCTATACGGCGGTATAAACAATGGTAGTAACGATGTGGTTTACAGTCACACATGACTTATAAAATTTAGATCCTTAAGGAAATTGGATCTTTATGAAAACATTTGATCTTTTGAAAATTCATTCTAGCTTTTACCCTAGATAAGTTTTCCGGAATAACCCTTCAACGGTGTTTGCAAATTGTTTTTGTGGGTTTGGTGGGTTTCAGATTTGAAAATTTTAGCTCAAAACTTGTGATTTTGTGTCACCCACTTGCTAACCTTGTATTGGGAAAGCAACACGTCCAGTATACTTGCTCCGTATATTACCTTTCGGTAAACTACCGTCCGGTTGTAAAGGAAAGCGTTGAACAAGCAACTGTTAAGGCAATGTCCCCTGACATGCTTTTAATTATGGTCTATAACGTGTCGGATGCAATTACTATCCTTGGTAGGAGCAATAGTAAAGCTCACCCTTATAATTTTTCGGTCTGGCACAAGGTCTTGTCTTTGACCATATTATGCAACCACCGTTCTTACGGTTGACACCTGATTTGGTTCAGGTGACCTAATGAATTTCAGGTGAATTCCTAGGATTTTACGTTCAATGGTAATGAACGCATTAAAAATGGGTTTTTCAGAAAACAAATCGGTTTGTAATTTTGATCAAAATATTTTCTCGTTCAGGCTCGAGTTTAGATATCATCGAATTCCATGAGTTTGTAATTCTCAATCCTTAAAGTCAATCTTTAGGATTGAGTAATATCAGGCTTAAAAGCTGATTTTTGATCTTTAAGGAGATTATCCTTTTCTGGGGGTCTGATTCATTAGTCTTATCAAGCTAATTTGCACGGCGTCCTCCCCATTTTACGAGACAGATCCTCTCATGGTTAGGATAAGTCTGACCACTTGGCGACCCTGTTTGATGCTGAGGTCCGTGGATTTCCTGCTTATTTTAGAGATGACTTTTCTAGGTTTTTCGTCAACCTACAGCTGGTCTGGACGACAACTTCATGACCTAAATCAAGAAGCGTGTGTCTTTTTCGGAAGACTTTACTTCCTTTTAATGATGAAATTGATTCATCGTGTAGATCTATCTTTCTTAAATATATTACAGTTTTTCGGGTAAAACATTTAATTTTGTCCAAAACAAAAGTATTTTCAGTTATTTGTACAAAAATATGTGATATATGTTTTAAATAACTTGGTAAATTTTTCCCACACTTGGCTTTTATTTTCCTTTCTTTGCCTTTTTATTGTTCTCTATTCCATTTTAAATTAATTCTAACATTTTGGTTTGTTTCTCAATTTATGTCCTTTCATAGGTAACAATAATTTTGGTGTTTAACACCTAGTTTTATCGTTCATAAATATGTATAAACATGATTTTGAATTCATTTAATTGAAAATTTTGAAAAATTTTACTAGAATTGGGTAGTCAGTATATAAGACTAGAGTTGTTCTTTATTATCAGAGAGCACTAGATTCTAATACAACTACTACTTTACTAGTATTTAATGGTAACCAAGTGTATAAGTTTAAAATTTTAAAAATCCGAAAGAATTTAACCCCTTCCCACACTTAAGATCTTGCAATGCCCTCATTTGCAAGAAATCAGTAACAATTTAAATTATTGAGGGTGATTAGCGTAGAAAAATGATTAAATTTTACCAAGGTTTCCAAACATATTGGCATTTGTTTGTTGAATGATAAATGGTGCACATCATTTGTTCATTCCGTCTTGTTGTTACATCATATTTGTTTTTCGTTTTGTCGTCAAAAGTACTAGCTTTTGCTGAACTTAATGCCACTCTTTGAAAATGCGCCGTTTTACCCTGTTTTGTACAATTGACAATATACATACATACAAATATAAACAAGCATGGCAATTTAAAATGGGACTTAAGATCCTACTTTCAAATCAAATATGAAACATTAGTACAACAAATAAAAATATTAAACATTACAATAAAAATATCAAAATATAATGTGTTTAAACATAAATAAACAGAAATAATAAAAATTAAAAATCATATAAATTACCAACCGGAACTAAATCAATCTGGATAGGGGTTCCAGTTCATGTCGTCGTCCGGGTTCCATGGTTGGTGATAGGTGTACCGGTATGCCTGGTTAGGGTCGTAGAGAGTATAAGGTGGTCTCATCTCGGGCTAGTGTTGAGGATAGTAAGCGGGTCGGGTTAGAACGTAGTGATCCTGAGGTGACAGCCTGCTCATAATCTGACGCTGATGATAGTCCCATCTATCATGCTGTCATTGCCTGGAATGCTCGTAATCATTCCGGGCTTGCCACTGCTCCATCCGTCTAAATCTCTCCGCGTTTGTCATATCTACCTCATCTACACGCTGGTAGACATCAGTCATAGCCTCCCGAATGACATCCCTAATGTCACTCGTTTCCTCCATCTCCTCATCTGAGCCTCTTTCTATCTGAGGATGACTACCTTCATAGGGTATTGCCTGGTTGCGTCTACTCTTTAATACCTTAGCACCCGCATAAACCCTCAATCCTAAAAGCTCAACCTGTTCCCTACATTCCAAAAATAGACCCCCTTGGTTCCTATCTGCACCTAAGTACTCTCCAATAAGAGTAACAAAAATACCTCCTCCTATAATCCCCCCTTCCTGTAGTCCTTCCACCATTTTAGATAAATAAAAACCAACACAGTAAGGGATATTAACAAAGCCTCTTGGGTCTCGAATACACTTTAGGTAAAATAAATCATGTAAGGTCATTTTCTCCTTGTTGTGACCTCTCTGTGTAATCGAGTTAGCCAAAAATCTATGAATTATACGAAGCTCGGCTTTGTTAATATGTAAGTAGGAGTGTTTTCCTCCCAGTGTAAAAACATTATAGTTTGACATACGCCTCCAGACGGCGTTCGCGTTAAAATTCCTATCTACCCTTTCACCATGATAAATCAAATTCATACAATCGGGTAGTAGCAATTCACTAGGAGTGTAAATCTGTAATGCCCTGGCCATGTCCAGCATGGACATCCTGTACATCCTACGGCCAAGTATAAACCTAAGAAAACTTCTATCATCTAACCTATCTACATCTACATTTAACGCTATAGTACTCATCAGCTCAATGCACCATTCCTTATATACAGGTCTATGAATGGTGAATAGACGTTCCCAATCGGTAAAAGAAGAACTGCCATACCTTTGAATCAGATGCTCCCTAACTGAGTTAGCTAGTTGGACCCTTTCCAAAGGATCCCAATCAATTACTCTTGGCACCTCTACATTTTTAGGTAGCAGTTTGAATTTGTTACTTTGATATGCCGGGTAATCCCTCCAGCTTCTATCGAATCTCAGATTAGGATGCAACGTGTGTTCAGGAATCGTTGGGTATTCTACTGGTGGATGTATCGAAAATACTGCGAAGGCATCCACAAACTGTAGCGGATCATAATAAGGTACGTGTTGATTAGGTTGTTGTTGTGGTTCCTGTTGTTGCTCCGGTTCAGATTCATATTGCATTTATGGTTCAGGTTTTGGAGCAGGTCGTCTAGATGATGATGATGAACCTCCAGTATCAGTATTAGTAAATCTCTGCAAAATACATTAAACACAAAATTTGTGCATCCAAATATGCATTAGTGTTAGCAAAATAACAAATTAACACAATTACAATAACATGTTAAATCAAAATTAAACTCATACACATTTTCACAATTTTAACAATTCTACACTTTTTTCAAATAAGTATATATGAAAATGTATACAAAGTTTATAAGCATTTAACTCAAATAACATGTCAAAATAGTCATTACTAGCAATTAAACAAGTCTCAAATGACATTTATATCAAATTAATCAAGTTCATGAATTTTAGACTTAAAAAGTCCACTTTAATTCTCAAAAATCATGTTTAGGATCAGAGTTTGGATCATTTAGCTACCTAAACATGTTACACTACTTAATTTAGCAATAATTCATGACAAAAATTGGCCATAACCTGTTTATATCAAAAGCCCCAAATTGCTCAAGAACACAAACCCTAGATTCCTAAAAATTTTGAAGTTTTTGGCTTCAAATCATATTAAATAGCATCAATCTAGATTATACATGCATAAAATACTAACAATTTAACTCTAATTACACTAGAAATTAACAAAATCAAATTAGGTAAAATATAGCTTAAGAACACTAAAACTTAAATTTAAAGAGATTTAGGAGTGAAATTGTTACCCTTTTTGATAAACTCCTTATAAAATTCATGTTTAGAGCGGATTGTAGCGAGTAATTTGGTTGATTTTGGTGAAAAATTGATGATTTTAGGGTGATATGTGTGTATGTGTTCGTGTGTTTGTGTATGTGTGGAGTGGAGACAGAAGTCGACTGACCTTTTGATCCTGGCCTGATTTTCAGCTCCATGCGATCGCATGGTCCTGAAGGCCAAATCCCATGCGATCGCATGGGGTTCGGGTACAGTGATTTCAACCTTTTTTTTTTTTTTTTTTTATAAAACCTTACAATTTTTAAAACATATATTAATAAAATTTTAAAAATTTGTTTCTTTTTAGGAGTGAGGGTGTTTCGGATCGTTGTCCTAGTCCGTCCCTAGACAAAATTTTAAAATTTGTCAATTTTAAGCGCAGTTTTAAAAACAAAGGTTTTTGGGTTTTTTTAAATGTTTTTGGTATACCTTAATTCAATAAGATTAAAAATAATGATAATAAAAGTTCTCGTCCCTCCCTTGGGTAAAGCAATTTCGGTTCAATGACCTAGTCTTCAACTTACGACGAATTTTTAAAAATCATATTTTTAACTTAACGAAATAAAGTAAATTTTTGTTTTTAAATTCATACCAAACTTAAATTTAAAATGCATAAAATTAAAAATTCATATTATGAAAATTATAAATTCATACCAAACTTATATTATATTTTTGTTTTTATACATACAAACTTATATTAAAAACATAAATTTTTTCAAATATTTACAAACTTAAATATATATTGATTTTAAAAGTTTACAATAATAATTTAATATTAATGTATTAATAAACAAAGTAAAAATAAAATTAAATTTTTTTTTTAATCTTTTATCCCACTTTAATCAATCAAATATAATCAAAAATATACGCCCCTCTTTTCGGTAAAGTAATTTCGGCTATATTACCTAGTTTTACTCCTGACAAATTTTTGAAATATTTTGGGTTGATTGATTAGAGATATTTATACCTTAAGAATAAACGGTAAATTTCGGAGTGATGTAATAAATTTTTGCATGATATCAATAATTTCGGTCACGCATACCTAATTTTATTGAATACCAATTTAATACTTTATAGCGAACAATTTAGCGTTTATTATCAAAAGGTTAAAAGTAATAAAATAAAAATAAAAACTGTACATACTTACCTGTGAAATAGAATTCTTAGTGACCTGCTTTAGCCCACTCATAAGATAGTCGGACTAATTGGTATTCCATAGCTACATAGGCGTAACCTCGAGCATTTAATGTTTTTTCTTCGAAACATATGAACGGTCCATCTCTGCATAAAGTAACGAATTCGGTATTTGAATATGTTTGATTATTTGAACATTTACCTTCGTGTGACCATTTTCCGCATTTGTGACATCTTTCAAGGTGTTTTGCTCTTCTTTTCGCTGCAGATTTCGATTTTCCTTTACCAAAATGTAACTTATTATTTTCGTTCCTGGATTCTTTTCTTACTCCGTCCAATTTACCTCTGATTAATGATACCAATTCACTTGGAAGGGTGTCATTATTACGTTTAGTGATCAAAGCGTGTAGCATTAGACCATGGTTTAGTTCACAGGAAGTCTTCATCTCGTAAAACCTAAAAAAATAAAAATTCAGAATGGGGGGAGAAGACTAGTTCTTTAGGGTCTGCTAGGGAAAGACCATTCAGATTCCATTCTCGAGAACTACACAAAAACAGAATATCTAACTCTAACAGAAATATATATTATCCTTTAAAGACTTGATTCTCCCACACTTAGTTAGCTGTGGTGTTGAAATTGTGATTAACTTCGTTGTCAACTTCCATCGGATCATGTACGTAATGTTTAACTCTGTGACCATTAACTTTAAATTCAATCCCATTTGAATTTATTAACTCTATTGTTCCATATGGGAAAACTCTTTTGACTATAAATGGTCCAGATTATCTTGATTTCAATTTTCCAGGAAATAGCTTGAATCGTGAATTAAAAAGACAAACTCTATCTCCTTCTTTAAATTCTTTTGAACTTCTGATTCTTTTATCATGCCATTTCTTCGTTATTTCTTTATAGATTAACGAATTTTCGTATGCTTCATGTCTCAATTCTTCTAATTCATTTAATTGACTTAACCGTAGATGTCCGGCTTCATGTAAATCAAGATTACATGTCTTCAAAGCCCAAAATGCTTTGTGTTCAATTTCTACTGGAAGATGACATGCTTTTCCGTAAACGAGTTTAAAAGGTGTGGTTCCAATTGGAATTTTGAAGGCTGTTCTAAAAGCCCAGAGTGCATCCTCCAATTTCATGGACCATTCCTTCGGATTTGATCCTACGATTTTCTCTAGAATACGTTTTAATGCTTGGTTGGTATTTTCAACTTGTCCACTTGTTTGTGGATGATATGCAGTGGAGATTTTATGAGTTACTCCATATCTTTTGAGAACTTTCTCAAGTTGATTATTACAAAAATGAGTACCCCGATCACTTATTAAAGCTTTTGGTGTTCCAAACCTTGCAAAAAGAAGTTTTAAAAAGTTGACTACAACTCGTGCATCGTTAGTTGGGAGAGCTTGTGCTTCCGCCCATTTAGATACATAATCAATGGCAACGAGAATGTAGAGATTATTATGAGATTTTGGAAATGGACCCATAAAGTCAATACCCCAAATGTCAAATACTTCACATACTTGAATGACATTTTGTGGCATTTCATCAAGTTGACTTATTTTTCCGGCCCTTTGACAAGCATCACAGGATTTGCAAAGAAGGTGTGCGTCTTTGAAAATTGTAGGCCAATAGAATCCAGCATCGTAAACTTTTCTTGCTGTAAGTTGAGGCCCATAATGCCCTCATGTTGGTCCTGTGTGACAATGGTTTAAGATTTGACTAGCTTCATCCCCGAATACACATCGACGTATTATTCTATCGGGACAACTTTTAAACAAATGTGGATCTTCCCAGAAATAGTGTTTTATATCACTAAAGAATTTCTTTAGTTTTTGGTACGACAACCCTTTTTCAAGGAATCCACATACTAAGTAGTTTGCATAGTCTGCAAACCATGGAATTTCATTATAATCTATCTTCAATAGATATTCATCAGGAAAGTTGTCTTGTATGGCCGATTCATTTAGAACTTCTAATTCAGGATTTTCAAGACGAAAAAGATGGTCAGCTGCGAGATTTTCTGCTCCCTTTTTGTCTCGGATTTCAATATCGAACTCTTGTAAGAGTAAGATCCAACGGATTAATCGTGGTTTAGCATCTTGTTTCGAAAATAGGTATCTAAGAGCAGAATGGTCGGTATAGACCACCATTTTAGCTAGAACGAGATATGATCGAAATTTGTCAAAAGCAAAGACAATAGCAAGGAGTTCTTTTTCAGTAGTTGTGTAATTAGTTTGTGCTCCTTGTAACGTCTTACTAGCATAATAAATAAGTTGAAATCGTTTTTCAATCCTTTGTCCTAAAACGGCTCCCATTGCAAAATCACTTGCATCGCACATTAGTTCAAATGGTAGATTCCAATTTGGAGTTATCATGATCGGCGCATTAGTGAGTTTTTCTTTAAGAATATTAAAAGATTTGATACATTCATCTGAAAAGATAAATGGAGCATCCTTTTCTAGGAGTTTATTCATAGGAGTGGCAATTTTAGAAAAATCTTTTATGAAACGTCGGTAAAAACCGGCATGCCCTAGAAAACTCCTAACTCCTCTAACATTGGTGGGATGTGGAAGTTTAGCAATTACATCTACTTTAGCTCTATCCACTTCAATTCCTTCCTTTGAGATTTTATGACCAAGAACGATGCCTTCTTTAACCATGAAATGGCATTTCTCCCAATTAAGTACTAGATTTGATTGTTCGCATCTAATAAGCATTCGTTCAAGATTAACTAGACATGATTCAAATGTATCACCGAAGACTGAAAAGTCATCCATGAAAACTTCCATGCATTCTTCTATCATGTCGTGAAAAATCGCCATCATGCACCTTTGAAAGGTTGCAGGGGCATTGCAAAGTCAAATGGCATGCGTTTGTAAGCAAAAGTACCATAAGGGCACGTGAACGTGGTTTTCTCTTGGTCCTCGGGTGCTATTGGAATTTGAAAATATCCGGAAAAACCATCAAGAAAGCAATAGTAACTATTTCCAGCTAATCTTTCCAACATTTGATCAATAAAAGGTAAGGGAAAGTGATCTTTTCTGGTGACGTCATTTAATTTTCTATAATCAATACAAACACGCCATCATGTTACAGTCCTAGTAGGAATAAGCTCATTTTTTTCATTTGTGATGACAGTCATGCCACCCTTCTTAGGTACGCATTGAACTGGGCTTACCCATGGACTATCAGAAATTGGATAAATTAAACCTGCATCAAGCAGTTTAATAATTTCTTTCTTAACAACATCTTGTATATTTGGATTTAGTCTTCGTTGGCGTTGCACATACGTTTTATGACCTTCTTCCATAAGGATTTTATGTGTGCAATACGAAGGACTTATTCCTTTAATATCATGAATTTTCCATGCAATAGCTGGTTTATGAGCTTTTAGCACAGTAATGAGTTGAGATTTTTCATTTTCAGTAAGAGAAGACGATATTATTACAGGTAATTCAGCTTCACCATGTAAATAAGCATATTCCAAATGGTTTGAAAGTGGCTTTAACTCTAATGTCGGTGGTTCTTCTATCGATGATATATATCGATATCTGTCTTCTTCTTTTAGCATTTAAATTTCTTCTGTTGTTGGTTCATATCCATTAGCCATAAGTGTAGTTAACATTTCAGTTTCATCAATTGGTTCAGTTCCTTCTCCTAAAAAACATTCTCCTGTTCCTTGTAATTCTGAAAATTCTTCTAACAATTCTGCATGTGAATCTATAGTTTGAATATAATAACATGTATCATCTGCAGATTGCGGTTGTTGCATGGCTCTATCCACTGAAAAGGTAACACTCTCGTCCTCTATACTTAGGGTCAGTTTCTTACCAAGCACGTCTATTATTGCTTTAGCCGTGTTTAAGAATGGTCTTCCTAATATGAGAGGAACTCGAGAATCTTCTTCCATGTCCAGAATAACAAAATCTACTGGAAATACTAAAGTACCAACTTTAACTAGCATGTTCTCCATTATCCCTCTAGGATATTTTACTGATCGATCGGCTAGTTGTATGCTTATTCGTGTTGGTTTCAATTCTCCAAGGTCTAGTTTAGCGTATAATGAATACGGCATTAAATTTATACTAGCACCTAAGTCTGCCAATGCTTCTATTAAACTAAGACTACCCAGAAAACATGGAATTGTGAAACTTCCTGGATCTGATAATTTTTCTGGTATCTTATTCAACAGCACTGCAGAACAATTAGCATTCATAGTAACAGCCGAGAGTTCTTCCATTTTCTTTCTATTTGTGATTAGATCTTTCAAGAATTTAGCATATCTAGGCATTCCTGAAATCACATCAATGAAAGGAAGATTGACATTTATCTGTTTAAATATATCCAAGAATTTGGATTGCTCGGCTTCAAGTCTCTCTTTTCTCATTTTACTTGGGTAAGGAAGTGGTGGTTGGTATGTTTTAACATAAGGTTTAGCCTTAACTGTGTTATCTTCATTAACCTTTTCAACTACCGGTTCTTTTTCCTTATCTTGATCAGATTGTGGTTCTTGTGGAGTAGGAATAGCATCATCAGAAATTACAGGTATTTCAGGTGGTTTAAGTGTGATACCACTTCTTGTGGTAATGGCTTTAGCTGTTTCATTCCGGGGGTTAGCATTAGTATCACTAGGTAGACTTCCCGGTTTTCTTTCACCTATCAACCTTGCTAGGTTGCTCACTTGTTGTTCCAGATTTTGAATAGAAGCTTGTTGATTTCTAAATGCTTGAGCATTTTGTTCATTGGTTTGTTTCTGAGATGTGAAAAATTGAGTTTGAGATTCAACTAGCTTCGACATCATGTCTTCTAAATTTGGCTTTTTATCATCGGTTTGTGGTGGTTTGTTTTGAAAAATAGGTCTTTGCTGATTGTAAGTATTGTTAGATACTTGTTGATTGATAGGACCTTGTTGGTTGTTGTATGGAACATTTCGGTTATAATTCTGGTTTTGATTGTAGTTTGGTCTTGGCGGTTGATAATTATTCTGATAATTATTTCCAGACCTTTGTTTATGTATGAAACATTCTCTCTTTGTTCCATTGTTAGTTCAATACTGAGATAATCTTTTGTCAAATGTGGTCCTCCACACTGCTCACAACTAATTCGTATTGAGTGAATATCCTTAGTCATCTTTTCCATCGTCTCTCGACAGCATCTATCTTTGCGGAAATGGAATCTAAGTCATGGCTAGAATCGGCTCTAGCTGCTTTAGATGATCTAACGATATCTTTTTCTTGGTGCCACTCATGTGAGTGGGAAGCAGTGCTATCAATAATTTTATAAGCATCAGTTGCGGTTTTCTTCATAATGGAACCACCAGCTGCTATATCGATGTCTTTCCTTGTAGTGATGTCGCATCCTTGGTAGAATATTTGTACTATTTGACAAGTATCTAAACCATGTTGCGGACATCCTCTCAATAACTTTCCAAATCTTGTCCACGCCTCATATAAAGTTTCATTTGGCTTTTGTGTGAACGTAACAATTTCTCCTTGAAGTCTCACGGCTTTAGATGCTGAAAAGAATTGTTTAAGAAATTTTTCAACTAAAACGTCCCATGTATCAATCGCCCCTTCAGGTAACGATTCTAACCAATCTTTGGCTTCTCCCTTTAAAGTCCAGGGAAATAACATGAGATATATCTGTTCATCCTCAACTTCTCTGATTTTGAATAGAGTACAGATCCTATTAAATGTACGAAGATGTTCATTTGGATCTTCCTTCGGCGCACCACTAAATTAGCATTGATTAGTTACCATGTGTAGGATTTGTCCTTTGATTTCATAATCTGGCGCATTAATGTCTGGTTGAGTAATTGCGTGACCTTGGCCAGTGCGTTTAGCTCTCATTCGATCTTCCATACTTAGAGGTTCCAGATTCTCCATAATTGAATTTGTTGAATCTGAATCACTAGAGGATTCTGATTTAATGGTTCGTTCCTCAACAATCTCTGTTTGAATGATTGGTGGTTCTGGAGGAAAGATTAATGGTTCAGGATCTCGGAATCGTCCCTGAATATTCTCCGGATTCTCAATTGTGAGGTCGGGTTCAAAAAATGGATTATCGGAAATTTGAATTGGAGTACTTGGTCGACTTGATAACGATTCTAAAGAAAAATCAACGGCGACAATATTTGCTAGATGTCTTGATCGAGTTACAGGTGGTGAACGTACAAAAGGTGGTGAACGTTTTGCTCGGTGCATTCACTGAATATCCTATTAGTTATAAAAATAAGAAAAATTATATAAGTTATCAAATTAATAGACTTTTCTGATTTTGCCCACGTTTCGAATAGCCAAAAGATGCAGTAGAGGGGCAAGATTCGTTTGGTCTCAATATAATTGAGTACTGTTTGGCTCCAATAACCCGGTCCACGTACAAATCCAACTATTACTACGAACCAGAAAATGGATGTCTATCAATTTAACCACTTAAAATAATTTTTCGTTTTGAAATTTTAGAGAAGAAATAGAAAAAAAAATTCTATGTCCTATAAACTAGAGCGTCGAGAAATAAGAAAGAAAAAGATTGCGTCGGAAAACGTCGAAAAATAAAAGGCGTCAAAAAATAAAAATAAGAAAGTAGCGTGTCGAAACTTAAAAGTCTAAAAACTAAGAATTAAAAGTTGCGTCTAAAAATATTAAAGCTTAAAAGAAAAACTATATCCCAAATGGCAATAACTTAAAAAGGTACTAAAATATAAAAATGGCGTCGCAAAATTCTAAAGCACCTAAATCTTAGTCTAAAGAAAAAGCACTTAAGGGATTTTACGGCAAAGCCTAAAAATCTAGAAATAAAAATAACTACGGCAAAAACTATGACTTAAAACTAAATACGAGCGAAAAATACAAATATTACGCTAAAATAAATTAAAAGTTACAAATTATAAAAATAATCTTAAAATTGTAAAAAGTACAATTTTTATAAAAATATTATTTTTATATTTTTATTTTATAAAAGTATTAATTTATATATATTAATTAAACTAATTAAACTAAAAATATAAATTAATAATAAAAACTAAACTAATAATTAAAAACTAAACCCTAATTAGGGTTATAATAATAATAATTATAAATTAATTAAAACCCTAAACTGGTCGGCTGAGGTTTCAGACCAGTCAAATCACCTCATGAGATCGCATGAGGTTTTAGTTGATTTTTCATGTGGTCGCATGAGCTGCGGATCCGGGCCAAATGCTGGGCTGCTACAGTGTAGGGCCTCGAGTGTTTTTTTATTTTATTTTTTCAGTTTTCTGTTTTAATATTTATATAAAATATATATATAAATTGAATAAAAACTATATTTTTACAAGCTAAAAATAGAAATATAAATATTTTATAATTTATATATTTTATCAAACTCTTAAAAATATAAATATATTGTTATTTTTTTATATTTTTTTATTTTTAAAACGTATTTTTACAAAAGCGTATTTTTATAAAAGTAAACTAAAAATTAATATTATTTTTTTTAAATATATATATAGCGTTTCGCTTCCGGCGTTTAAGAAAGATGTCCCCGGCAGCGGCGCCAAAAATACTTGATGTGTGCGAGGTGTACTAGGAAATAGTATTATTTTTACAACGAAATACTATTAAATACGATACAATTTTACACAAGATATTTATTTATTTATAGAATGGATATACCTAAACCTTGATACAACACTTATAGGCAGTGTACCTAATCGTATAGTAGTGTAGTTTTTAGTAAGTCCAGTTCGTTCCACATGGAGACTTTAAACAAGCTTAACGCTATATTTTTAAAAACTATATTTGTAAAAATACAAAAATATATAAGTAATATTATTATTATAAAAAGAGGGTTTTTACCGTTTAATGACCGGTTTGTCGATTTTAAAACTTTAGTCGCAGTTAAAACCTAATGTAAAATATTAAAAATAAATATAACTTAATTTAAAGCGTAAAGTAAATAACGATAATGAAATTGCGATAAATAAAAGTGCGATAAATTAAAATTGCGATAATTAAAGAGTACGATAATTAAAAGTGCAATTAAATACAAAGACAATAAATAAAAGTGCGATAATTAAAAGTGCAATTAAATATGAAATAAAGGAAATTAAATATGAAATAAAGGAATTATGCTTATTTAAACTTTCGTAATCATGATGTTTGACGTGTTGTTTTTAGTTTATTCCCATGGGTTAATTGTCCTTTGTCCTGAATTATTCGATATGTCCATACGGATTTGTCCATAATAGTCCATCAGGCATAAATATAAAGTGCGAAAGTCTTCGTCATATTATTCTTATTCCCGAAGTCAAATATTCCAACTAATTGGGGATTCGAATTGTAACAAGGTTTTAATACTTTGTTTAATGAATACACCAGGTTATCGACTGCATGTAAACCAAGGTTTTATTACTTTGTTAACAATTACACCAATTACCCTTGAATGTAATCCACCCCTGTTTCAACAAGTCTATTAACTATTAATCCAGTTCCGTGTCCGGTAAAATGAACAATTATTGGTATTTATAGATATCCCGCCCACCGTACCCAGTCAAGCGTATGTGGTTATATATAAATACGTCAAATTATAAGTTTATATATTAAATTAACGAGGTATCATTTAGTTAATATAAAGCCCATTAATAGTTCATAGTCTAATTTCCACAAGTGTCGTTCTTTTGTCCAAACCCCAATTATGGTACAAAACTCAATTACCCAATTTTAATATTTTAGCCCAACATCATGATTACTTCGGCATTAAATAAGCATAATAATAACTTAGCTACGAGACATTAATTTAAAAATAACATTAACCATAACTTACAGTGATTAAAAATAGCGTAGCGTTACACGGACAGAATTTCGACTTACACCCTTACAACATTCGCTAACATACCCTTATTATTAGAAATTAAAATTAAAATTAAAATTAAAATATAATATATATATATTTATGTATATAGATAGAGAGATGGATGGATATTGATTATAAACTGAGCCAAAACACGCGAATTTATAGCATGTGGCCAACTTTTCAGGGCCATGCGATCGCATGGCTTTTGTGCCTCCAAGCCATGCGATCGCATGGAGGTAGGTATCAGCTCACACTCCTTTGTTTTCTTGTTTGTCGACGGTTTAATAAATAAATATGATATATAAATAATTTTAAGAATTATTTAAATATTATATTATATTTATGTGCATAGTTGACTTGTAATTTTTAGTCCGTTGCGTCGAGCGTTGAGAGTTGACTTTGGTCCCGGTTCCGGATTTTCGAACGTCCTTGCGTATAATTTAATATCTTGTACTTTGCGTTTCGCGTTTGTACTCTTGTAATTTTGAGACGTTTCTTATCAATAATTGGAACCACTTTGATTGTACTTTGTACTTTTGAGCTTTTTGGTCGTTTGCGTCTTCAATTCGTCGAATCTGTCTTTTGTCTTCACCTTTTATTATTTAAACGAATATTACTTGTAAATAGAACAATTGTAACTAAAAGCTTGTCTTTCTTGAGGGATAATGCTATGAAATATATGTTCGTTTTTAGCATTATCACGTGCACCACATGAAGTCCTACCATTCTGCATGTAAGTATTCAACTTAGATAAGAACAAGGTTATAGTAACAAAAGACTACAATAAGAAGACGTAATTTGTTAAAAATGGAGAGAGAAAGGCACCACAGTAGGCAATGACCAGCCTTTTCTTTGGGACCACACTAAGTACGGCCGTAAATCCTTACATAATGCTTCATGTGTCTCTTCGTCTTTCCTTTCTCCGGCTGGAGGCATTGGCAATTTAGTCTACAAATGGTGGAAACGTGAATACAAATAAAAAAAAGGCACAACAATTGTTGCAAGAAACTACAATATCTGTTCCATATGAGTAGTGTTGCAGAACTCAAAATTCCTAATTACTCGACGAGTACTCGGTTTTTGCAACTCACGGATTACTCGGCTAAAACTCAGAATTACTCGAAAAATCGAACAAAACTCGGGATCTCTCGGGATTTTGGTCAAATTTTGGTCAAAACTCGGTCAAAATCGGTCGAAGTCAAAAATTTTCTACATCCGAGTACTCTTTGAGTTTTCGATGCCGAGTACTCCGTAAAAAGTCGCGACTGTGTACTCCCAGGTAGCGATTTTTGCAACCTTGTAAATGAGTGATAAACGAGCTTACTCTTCCTTCGTGGCCTACCGTATGTTGCATAAATCATAGTTATTTTTCTATGTATTCATATAATATTGATGGGACAAAGTACATGAGCGTACTAGGTGAGGTTCATTAATACTATTACAGTACTCACAAGGCTAAATAGATCCTTATATGTTCCCTTGTATTGTTTGGTGCGGCTTTATTTCTTTTCTTTGTCTTAGCGGTTTACGTTTGTCTTGTCGTAAGCTTTTTTGTTGCCTTGTATCGTTTAGTACTTTAGTTGTTTGTTTTGGGTTTCCTAGTTTTAGGTAAGTTTGCTTGTGGTTGTTTTGTTCAGATGTATGTGGCTTTCATCTTTGTGATGAATTCTTTGGTAATAAAAGTTGTTCGTTTTTTTGGCCAAAAAAAATTATTCCTTATTTAGGCAATCATAAAAGACAAAAAATATTTCAAACTCCAAGTTAAATAAATCTGAGTGACAATGAAATCTAACTATATTTATGCAGGTATCAGCAACTAAATCATTATGTAACCTTTAATCTGCCTACCAATGTTATCTATTTGGCAAGTTTACCCCTCCGGTAAGATCGCCTCAATTTAAGAGCATAGTTATTAAAACGTACTCAATAGACTTGCTGTCATATTATCTAGGTGATAAAAAATGGCCATGACAGTATCAGGAACAACCAAACAAAGGATGATAAATGGTGTGTGTATTTAAATATTTATGAAAAAACAATAATGGTTTTAGAAGTTAGAATGAAAACAATGAATGAGGCCCTAACTTGTAGTACAATAAAGAACATGGGATCACCACCACCGATGCTTGGCTTGAGTGGTATAGGAGTGAGATTCAACTTGGGGTACTGCCAACCTAGATTAGATTCTCACTCTAAGCGGGGAGTTTCCAAAATTTGATTGTCCAAAATTTGATGATACTGCCAACATTAATGCGTTTTGGGAAGGCCTATGGGGTTTTCCCAACATTCGATGGTACTGCCAACATCGTCAGGAATTGGGTTTCCTCCTAACGCGTGTGTGGGTGACAAATGAGAGCATTCGATGTCGATATCGTCGTTAAAAAAAAATGGGATCGTGAATTCATTTGTTTGAGATGACATTTTGAGAACACAGGAATTACATGACTCCCATTTAGTAAAAGAGTAGCAAGTAGAAAAGTATGTTGAAAAAAAAGTTATTAAATAACGTATGGGAGAGTTGGAAGTCGAGTACCATATGTCTCACATAAAACATAGATAAATTTATAGATAAACATGCCAACGAGGTTACACAAGTCAAAGTCTTTACCTTAACCTTGTCATC
Source organism: Rutidosis leptorrhynchoides (assembly GCF_046630445.1). Taxonomy (NCBI): domain Eukaryota; kingdom Viridiplantae; phylum Streptophyta; class Magnoliopsida; order Asterales; family Asteraceae; genus Rutidosis; species Rutidosis leptorrhynchoides. The sequence goes on from NC_092338.1 coordinate 418,312,683, forward strand.
GGTCAATACTTCGGTCACCCTTGCAGACCAATAAGCACCGTCAGAATTCCAATCTACCATATCACCAGCCTTCCATGTATCATCATCATCATCAATCACAACACAAACTTCAGAAATCGAGTTAGCATCTGCCATTTCATCTCTTTTATATATTAGCGGATTGTGAGGCCGCAACATCAGTTGATTTTTAATGTTCCTTGAGTTCTTGCCATAAGGAGGCTGATCAATCCTAAATCAAGTTATTACTTAATTAAGGATTGAGTGCAATAATAAGATGAAGCATGGGATGTTTGATGATTATCAATTAGCATAATTCACCTTAGCGCATGTAGAAATTCCTTGGGCTAGATCACAAGTGAAAATCACAAAGGCTTGGGCAAATAGCAGAGAATCAACAACCTATAAATGAGAGGCCATGCTCCCTATTTATAGTATTCGAAATATCCGGGGTCTGCGGACTGTTTAACTATCTGCGGAAACTTAGCGAAATGACCCGCAGTCTTTTATTAGCGAGAAAACTGATCCGCCATCCTTATTTTCAACGAATGTTCCAAACTTATTGATTATAATTCGCGTGACTTCTGCTTTTATCCTTCAACAAACAAAATATACATATACAATACTATGTATATGATCAAGTCCCCCAGTTTATTATGACACGTCTTGCGAAGTAAATGTGTCATGATAAACTCTAAAAATTCGCAGTTATCGTAACCATTACCCGCATTAAGATATTTTCGCTTTACCTTTGTTACCGTTACAGCAAACAAAGTTACCGTTTTTTATCCGTTGTCTAAAATACTACCGTTTGAATTATCACAACGGATAATTAACACAACCTAGTGCTACTCTTGCTTCCCCTATATATATCATGGTCTAAAATCACAAATTTCCCACTTTATTCTTCTACAATATTTCGCAATTAATCAAATTCTCGATTAACCTTTATAACTTTCTTCTTTACTCGCAACTTACCTTCAATCCAAAAATGAAAATCGACGCGGTTGATATCAAGGTTAACCCAAAGGCGCTTATTACTAAGCTATTAACAAGTCCGGACTCCAAATCAACGGCCTCCTCTAGACAACAAATCAAGCAGGAAAAGCAACCAATTCCTATCGTTGATTTGACATCCAAATCTCCACCATCGAATCCGAGTTCCACCAAACGACCATACCAGACGCCGCCACCATCACAGAGCAAAAAACTCAAGCAACACGAATCCGCCCTTCACGATAATCCAATTACATCGGATTATGAAGGGGAAAAGCAAACTGGTATGTCACAAACATTATGTTATGCTTATGATATTTACTATGCTTCTATTTCCAGCATTAATTAATTGCGTTGTTTTGCAGGGGGTTCGCCTTTTAACCCTATTTTTCCAGCCCGCATACTGCGGAGCAAATCACCGAGTTATTCCGTACCCCACCCGACTCTTACGGTGTAAGAATCGACGGTCTATCGGGATATACCTATGCTTCTTCTTCTGCAGCACTTGATCAGCGCCAACAAACGAAGTTGACAATCCCGGGCGAACTTCGCCGCGAATTTTCGAAGCTTTCTGCGCTTGGTGCGTACAACAGCTTTGTTCAGAATTTTTACATGTGCTTTAATTCGGCATATGATGTAATATGCCGGCAAGAACAATTCTTCAACGTTCTTGAGGCTGAACAGATAGTGTATAATACCGAGAAGGTTAAAGCTGAAGACAGCGAAAAGCGCTGTGTTAACCTCTCTTACGAACTCACCGCGGCAAAAACCACGGTGGATGACTTAAAACTGCAGGTTTCTGCTGCAGCTGAAAAAGAACACAGCCTGCAAGCCACTATTAATTCATTAAAAGAGGAGGCTTCTAGGCTTACTGCAGAGCGAGACAACGCTCTAACTGCCTCAGCTTCTGCGAAGCTTGAGTTTACCAAACTTCGCCAATATTTGCCGGAGTTTGCCAAAAAAGTCCCTAATTCTCATTCTGTTTCTGCTCAATTTTCAACTTACGCTGCCGCTCTACGATTGCGCGAAAGAGTGGAATTTTTTGATGAAATTGCTCCGTACTGCACCATACCAAACCCACTACCACCCGCGATTGAAGACCGCGTATGTTCGCTTACAGATGCTCAAGATGCATTTGCTACTGTGAAAGAAAACATATCGGACATTCCAATCCCTAAAGTTACTGCGATAAGTCAACAGGATGATGCTACTGTCAATGACATCATTGATCTTGATTTATCAAAACCATGATGATATTTGTAAAACTTAGCACGCAGCTATCTCTGCGAATTTATTAATAAAATTTTCATATTTCCATATATATTTTGTAAGTACTTTTCATTTATATAGCGCTTTCATTAATAATATTCATAACACGGACTTGTCCTTTGCAATTTCCAACTCTTATTATTGTGCACATAATAAGTATGTACTTTTGCGAAACAATTTGTATGCCTGTATATTTATACGTTATGAACCTTCTAAGTCCGCCAAAGTGATCCTTAGGCAATCAAATAGTATTGCGAAGCATCTAAGTATTGGCAAAATCAAACACTTAGGAGTTTAAGTTCCTTTCGCAATAGTTACTTTCTGCGAAAGTGGGCAATTTCATCACTTTGCGATTTAAACATTGCGAAACACCTCATCATTATGAAACAAAATACATTACATTTCATAAACTTTTGGTATTTCACAAATAACCTGTTGGCATATTCTTACAAGTGTCAACCTTTAAAATTCCTACAAGTGTGATCAAGACTTGCAAAAATTAAAAACAAGAACACATAGAAAGAATATCAACCATAGGCCTTACAACTAATTTCGCACTGTATACATATGCAACTTAGCCTTCATATGACTTTCGCAAAATTATGCATAATATCGCTTTAATAAAGCCGCATGCCATGCATTAGGTAAATTTCGTCGGTCTACATCCGCGAGCTTACATGAGCATGCTGCATTAATTGCTACAACTTGATAAGGACCTTCCCAATTAGGTCCTAATTTACTAAGCTTTTCTGCTCTACTTGCATCATTATTCCGCAGTACCCATTCACCTATATCAAAAGATAAAGCACGCACCCTTTTATTATAGTATTTGGCGATTTGTTGTTTATTATTTGCTTCCCTGATAGCAGCTATTAACCTTCGCTCCTCGATGAAATTCAAATTTTCGCGCAATGCATCATCGTTTGCTTCTTCCTCGAAGTTAGAAACTCTATGCGTTGGTACAAGAATTTCTGTGGGTATTACTGCCTCAGAGCCATATACCAAACTAAAAGGTGTTTTCCCTGTGCTTTTCTTGAAAGTATTGCGATGTGCCCATAACACATTGGGTAATTCATCCACCCAACCAGTTCACTTTTCGCATAACCTCTTTTTAATACCACTTACAATATCACGGTTGGTTACTTCGCATAAGCCATTAGCCTGTGGGTGAGCCACCGATGTAAACCTTTGGATTATATTTAAATCGGTGCACCACGTTTTAAAAGGATCTTTCACTACTTGAGCACCATTATCACTAACCAATTCACGCGGAATACCAAATCTACAAACAATATATTCCCATTCAAAATTTTGCACTTGCACACTAGTGATAGTGCGAACCGCCTTAGCTTCAACCCATTTTGTAAAATAGTCGATTGCCACAATCAGGAATTTGACATTGCCAGGTCCTGCGGGAAATGGCCCTACAATATCAATAGCCCACTTCTGAAATGGCCATGGCGAATTAACAGGAATCATATCATGCCTTGGCATCCGATTCTGCGGAGCATGCCTCTGGCAACTTTTACAACGCTTAACAATCTTTGCAACATCACGATATAGGGATGGCCAAAAGTAACCCATCCGCATAATTTTTGCCGCAATAGTTTTATAGCCTGAATGTAGTGCACAAGAACCGTTATGCACGTCATCAACTATCATTTCTGCTTCAATTGGGCCAACACATCGCATCATTGGACCGCAGTATGATTTGCGATATAAAATATCATTTTGAATGATATACATTGGTGCTCGCTCTCTTACTAAGCGAGCTTCGCGCTTATCACTCAGCAAAATATCACTGCGAATGTATTGCAGAATTGGTTCCATCCAATTTGGCTGTTCTTCTACAACAGATGCGACCATTAAGTCGTTATCTATTGACTTGCTTGGCAATTCCTCAACCCAAACTTATTTTTGAAAGTGCGAAAACGTTAGAGCGGTCAACTTACTCAAAGCATCCGCCTTCTTATTTTGACTTCTTGGCACTTGCGCGAGTTCAAAATGCTCAAACCGCTCTGCCAATTCATTCAATAACCGCAAATACTTCTGCATTGAAGAATCACGCACCTCAAAAGAGCCATTTAACTGATTTGCTACTAATTGCGAATCTGTGAATGCCCGTAACTTAGTGATATTCATTTTTCGCGCAATATTTAAACCAGCAAGTAACGCTTCATATTCCGCTTCATTATTTGTCACATCAAAATTAAAATGTAATGCGTACGTATGCTCTTCACCACTTGGGTTAGCCAAAACCAAACCCGCACCTGCGCCCTCTGTACATGAAGCTTCATCAGTAAACAAATCCCAAGTTTCGCCAACTTTCGATTTTAATGCTACTCGCTCATTAATCACCTCCAACTCCCCAGTCATTTCAGCTGGGTAATCCGCCAAAACTTGGCCCTTTACAGCGCTGCGCGAAAAGTAAGAAATTTGATAAGCACCTAACTCTACTGCTCACAACGTGAGTTTACCAGATATCTCTGGTTTTGTTAAGACTTGCTTGACCGGCATATTAGTTAAACGTGCACTGGATGCCCTTAAAAATATCTTCTTAATCTCCGCGATGTTAACAGGAGCGCATACACAAACTTCTCAATCGGCGCATAGTTTATTTCACTTCCTGCAAGAGCTTTACTGACAAAATACACAGGTTTTTGTATTTTATCCCTTTCCGCAATTAAAACTGAGCCAAAAGCTTCATTTTCTACTGATATATAAAGGTAAAGAATTTCACCATCAATTGGCGCTGTTAACGTAGGCAAAGTTTTCAATAACTTCTTCTTTTCTTGAAACGCGGTTTCTGCTTCACTTGTCCAAACAAAACTTTTTTGTTTCAAGCAGCCTTTTAAAGTTTTGAAGAACGGCAATTGTCGTTCAGCGGCTTTAGACAAGAAACGCGTTAATGCGGCTATCTTTCCCGTCAAACTTTGTACTTCCTTAACCGTCTTTGGTGCTGTCATATTTTCAATAGCCGCAATTTTTTTGGGATTAGCTTGAATACCTTGTTCTGTAACAAGGTATCCCAAAAACTTTCCTTCAGTTTCGCCAAAACTATACTTTAGCGGATTAAGCTTCATGTTTATCCTTCGCAATGTATCAAATGTTTCGCGCATATCTTCAATAATTCGCCCCTGCGTTGTGCTTTTGATTACTAAATCATCTACATAAGCCTCAAGATTACGCCCAATTTGCTTTTCGAACGCGGTGTCAATCAAACATTGATATGTCGGACCCGCATTGATTAAACCAAAAGGCATCATTATATAGGAAAATATGCCTTTGCCCGTATGAAAAGCGGCTGTATCTGCATCTTCTTGAGCCATTGGAATCTGATGATAACCCCTTGCCGCGTCCAAAAAACATTTATATGGAAAAGCGTGCAAAGATTCTACTTTTAAATCAATTTCTGGTAGTGGAGTTATCCTTAGGGCACTCTTTATTTAAATCCTTAAAATCAATATACATTCTCCAAGAACCGTCAGGCTTTTTTACCAAAACTGGATTCGCAATCCATGATTGGTATTGAACTTCGCGTAAAATTCCAGCTCTCACCAATTTTGTTACCTCTTCACATAGCCACTTTACGCGATCTGGGGCCATGCCTCTACGCTTCTGCACTACAGGTTTTAAAGCTGGATTTACATTAAGTCTGTGTTCCGCAATATGATGCGGAACACCAGTCATATCATTTTCACACCAAGCAAAAACATCCATGTACTGCACAAGTAACTGCACAATTTGTTTCCTTGTGTCCGCACTAACATTGCATCCCACTTTAATTTTTTGCTCAGGATATGCAGGATTAACCACTACCATGTTGTCTGCGGCATCAGCGGTTTCTTGCCTTGCACTTTTTACATTAACAGCCACGCAGATGGGCACGATGCTAGTTGAATTTATTGTCGCGACACCTTTACGTGTTGCGAATTTAATCATGTCATGAATTGTAGATGGGACAATTCCGAATTTACCTAAGGCAGTTCTGCCTAACAACATGTTATAGCGAGATGAGATTCGCATAACATAGAAATCTAGCCGCGCTCGGCGCACTAAACCATCATCATTGTCATCAACAAGCTCAACATCTAAGGGCAAAACACCCATAGGCAATGAGGATTCTCCCGCAAAATCGGTCAGCGAAGCTGCGGTTGGTTGTAAAGTTGCTCTGACACTCTTCGACAGTTGAACAAAACATTGTTCATAAACAATATCAACGCTACTGCCATTATCAACATGAACTTTCATGATTGTGATTCCAGTTTCCGCGATTTTGCACGATACTACTATCAGCATTTCAGAGAAATCATCGCTCTGCATTTTTGGAAAACTAATTGGCGCGAACTGCCAATTTTGATACATTCTTGCCGACTTTTGCTTTTTTTCTCTTTTTTGGGCATTTGCTTGCACAGCGACAGCAATACCACTATTAATTCCGATATTGCTCATTATTTCAATTAATCAAGCAATTTACCGCCAATTACAAACGTATTCGCCTGTGAATCATCAAAATAACACACGATTAGAACTAAACAAACCAATTAATCGCTTGATAGCACAAAACAAAAAATTTCAAGTTTAATTCGTAAAACGAGTCCCACGGATGGCGCCAATTGATCAATCCTAGATCAAGTTATTACTTAATTAATGATTGAGTACAATAATAAGATGGAGGATGGGATGTTTGATGATTATTTTGGTCCCTGATAATCGTCTTTCACTTTATCAATCAAGTGATCAACCACCCCGACCCGGTCTTGATTGTCAATTAGCATAATTCACCTTAGCGCAATGTAGAAATTCCTTGGGCTAGATCACAAGTGAAAATCGCAAAGGCTTGGGCAAATAGCAGAGAATCAACAACCTATAAATGAGAGGCCATGCTCCCTATTTATAGTATTCGAAATATCCGCGGTCTGCGGACTGTTTAACTATCCGCGGAAACTTAGCGAAATGACCCGCAGTCTTTTATTAGCGCGCAAACTGATCTTATAGCTATGATATTATAAAGCTTAAGAACGAGCAACCAGATGACAGAACACAATCAAAATAGAAGCATGTACTATAAAAAAAGTGGATAGGTTGATAATTAGACTTGCTACAAATATTATAGAAAACTTATAGTAATATGTTGTACTTATAAGCATCAGAAACATTATAATCTAAAGCTAATGAAAAAAGTGGCAATTAATCCAAAAGCAATAATCTCCAAACCCACACTGGTTCATACAGCAACTTATCCAACTCACCTTCTTCGAAATCGTAGTATTCCAGCTGTATCCTGTTCCTTTTCAGATTTATGTCTCTGATCTGAATGACATTTTAGACATGGATAAATAGAATTAGAGTTTTGGTAAGCTCCTCCTGTAAGTACTTTAAAATAGTGTGTTTAAAATTGCTCAAAGGAAGTCGAGCCTTCGGTAAAGTAAATAAGTTTGAAAACTGAAGGGTGGATATGAGAATTAATAAATTTATAAAGATTATTTACATAAAAGATAACCTATAATAACAAATTTTAGTTAAAAGACTGTTGCCTAATGTATCTTACTGTATATTTCAAAAGAAGCACCTTTCTTCCCTTAAACGCACTTTTTTAGTTCCAAACTAGTGGCGACCATAGTACCATCTTACTTGAATATATAACTACAAAATTAGTTTTACGTATGAACATAGATGGCGAACAGGTCAGGGCAAGCACAACCAAGTGTGCCACATCAGCCAAAGGTTGTGATTCAAACCTTATCAGAGGCATCGTATATTATTTCTATTTTATGAAAGAAAAGACCAACATACCAATGATCATGAAACAATCATCCCAAACGTATTCATACTCATATGTTGGTAATAGTCAATCAAATGGTTTTTTACAGCTAATTTAGGCTAACAACAAATCTATCTAAACTGTAAAACTAGAGATTAAAACTGCTGCTACTATTCTTGACCTAGCAATCACAAAATCAGGCAATCAAATTGTTACGTATATCTAAAAAATAAGGTTATGCATATGTGCACTATAATTAGGTATCATAATAAGTAGTAGTAGTAGTAGCAATTTAGGGTTTCGGTGAATTAGGGTTTTGCGTTACCATTGAAAATGAAAATAGTACCTAGAATATTATTTAAAAAGAAAAAAAAAAATTAGCCTCTAATCGCTCTATTGAAGAGCACGGAAGAAGTGATTAATCGCGAATAGTGTTTCTACTTACAAGACCATTTGTTAGGATGGTGGTGGTTTTTGTTACGGTGGTAGTGATGGTGTGAGTTGAAATTTAGGTGAGTTTGATCAAAAGATTCCGTTGAAATTTAAAGGTTCTTAAACAGTTTGATAACTATACTTTCTAAACGATTTTTATAATTATTTTTAACGTGAATGATAAAAAATTACTTGTTCAAGAGTTTGATAATCGTACCAAGTAATATTCATTTGAATCTATAAATTAAGTTGAGATTCAAGGGACCGATGAGAGCGTGACATATGACACGAAAATCACATGTGATTAAAAAAAATCTAAATTTTTTTTTCCCGAAACCTTTTTTTTTTTAAATTCGAAATTTTTTTTTACGAATTTTTCTTTACAATCGCACGTGATTTACCTGCACAATCACATGTGATTGAATTATACAATCACATGTAATTGGATTTGACATGCATAATCACATGTGATTGGGTTTACAATCACATGTGATTGACACGCAGAATCACATGTGATTGGCGAAAAAAAAAATTCGAAAAAAAAATTTTGAAAAAAAATTCGAAAAAAAATGTTCGAATTTTTTTTTTTTATTTTTTTTTTCAATCACATGTGATTTTCGCACCATATGTCGCGCTCTCATTGGTCCCTTGGTTTTCAAGCAAATTAATGGATGTAAGTGATTACAACTCAATCATACTTTCCAAACGATTTTTATAATTATTTTGGCTGAATAACCTAAGAGGTTACACACGACTTTTTGATCCATGTACACCTAATTATCTATTTTACCCTTGATTATACTTATAATAATACTATATGTTCAACTCCCTTGGAGCATAACTGTGATTATATGAGACAAAGTGTACATCGATCAAAAAGTGGTGTGTGAGAATCACCTCTCTAACTTAAATGAAAAAAAATTATTTTATTAAATGAATAAAAACATGTTAATTATTTTGATGATAATTATTTTGAATGAATAATGTGTGTTAAAAAAATTACCTTATTAAATTGAATAAAAACTACAATATAATTGTTTAGGTGTAATGATTAAGAGAAAATTTTAGCTTTAAATAGTTCGACTCTGAATGTTGACACCATCTCTTATTAAGATGTTAAAAACAAATACATTGAATGTTGAATAGTTCAATATATAGTGTTGAATCATTCAATTGAGAGGTAAATAAACGCAACCTTAGTGTGGGATGGGGTGACATGACGTTGATTGAAAATATGAAGTTATGGTGGTGTGAGTTGGAGTGCGTGTGGGAGGAGTGGTGCGAATGTGATAAAATGTGATTAGTATTTTGGATAAAGACAAAACAAAGAAAATATAATAAAAAAATATTAAAAAAAGATCAATCAATCAAAATAAACCACACATCTGTTACCTTTCATGTTAAAAACCCACTTACGCCCAACCCACGCCCCACCCACGCCCCTTAACACCAAAAGAGGGTGTTGCTTATGTGCTAGCTAGGATCCCATGGTGTCGGTTCAGATACGTAACTCTTGATGTGCATTGTCTATTGGGCTCACATTTGGGCTTGACCGATAAGAAACCCGTAGGCCTTCACCGAACCCTAATCCCCTCTCTATAAATAAAGGGGTACCTACAACATATAATACATTCTCTACGGACTATGAGATACGACCCTAGCCTCTCATCAGTCTAATCTAGGGTTTTACCTACACTCTGTGTAGGGTTTTCCCTCGCCGAAGATCCGACTCCAGCCATGAGCCATAATCACCCTCTCGAGATCATCATCTCGATTAGGGATCACCGCGGTAGCTCTCTAAAACCCCTCTTTAGCACTAAATCGTATATTTGCCCTACCTGCAGGAATATGTTTGATTAGTAACAAATAGCCTAAATCCACGACTTTGAACTTTGAATGCAAGGGGAAGAAATATAAAGTTGTACGATTTTCAAGAAAACCTACCCGGGTGAATTTCGTCGCATATTTGTACAAATAAATCATTCGGATTTTTTTCATATAGGGGGAAAAAGATTTTTGAATATTATTATTACATTTATTTTTCAAAAAAGAATTAATAAAACAAAACGGATCCGAAAATGATTGAATATGATAACTATGTATTATTAAAATTTAGTAATTATGTGTGGTAATAATCAAATTGAGACAAAGTAAGAACTGATTTTTTTTCCTAAGTGACAGAGAGTAAATGGTAAAAAGAGATGAAGTTTCTAGGGCAAATAATAACAATGTTAACCTGTTTAAGTAGATATCTACTTGATTCATATATATTAAACAGTGAATATGAACGATTTAAATGAATGTATAATAAATATGAACAATAAAAACAAATATCAATATGAATGTGGATGATTATTAATTTGGATTTGAATTATTAGTGAATTATATATGCATGGGATACAAATTTTATTATCAATGAATTCATCTATTAAGAACAAGAATACCATGTGTATATATATATATATATATATATATATATATATATATATATATATATATATTAGTTAAAGACCCAAGAATTTGCGGGATTTTTTTAAAAAATACATATAAAAAGAGGTTTACATTTTAATAAATAAATTTCGAGTATCTTTATTTAATTATATGACATATACGATATGACACGATACACAATGCAATTTTCACATATGAAAAAGAGAATCAGAATTGATGAGGAATTTTAAGAATTAAAAATCCGTAGAGCAATAACATATTTGGAAAGAAATCATACTACTCCGTATTAGCTTATTTACATTCCGTTGATAACTAAAAAAATTATTAAAAACCCACATTGTATCGTTAATCTACTAATGGGTCAAGTGCAATTGCAACTTCTAATCTAACAGAGAATGAAGTGAAACAAAAAAAAAAGACACCTCAACATCCTTCAGTTAACCAAAGAATGGGTGGACCTACATGAAAGCCAATTTAAACATGTATGTCCATTACGTTGAACTGTACTTAAAATTAATGATAATTAATATAAAATTCGAAATTAAGCAAAAAGTGATCAACATCTAACTTGAAAGTTAAGAGTACCATGAAATTAGGCTGCTTTTGGACATTTATCAAGCAGATCTTCGAATCTAAATAGAAAAATAACAACAATCAGTGGGTGCAATTATAAAGAAAGTAGGTGTCTTTAGAGTTCATGTAAACAACTATGAGTGTGCATCCCAAGTGTTTTTATGATTATTAATATATATTATCATGTTAATTAAGGACAACATTATACTATTGTTTGCATAATAGTGATCCAAACTATTGCAAGATTGCAAGGACATCAATTATCAGTGATACATATGCATTAATGTTGAATAACATTCATCATGAATTTAACATTCTAAAATTGAAGATCTAATATTAAAAATCAATTCTGGTAAACTTCATTTACATGATTGTAATAAGTAAATTATGGATATTGGTTTAAAATATATACATGTATGTATATTAGTATGCAGCAGTAAACTATAGGTGTTGGCATTCTTTTATGCATTAGCAACCCAGCGTCAATATACTTTGACTCCTACAGTTATGAATCTATCTCTAGGTCGTAGATCATGAAGATGTGTTGGTTGGTCCATGCTGAAAAAGTATGTAAGGGTAAATTTCGTAGAAAATTATATGCTATCTAATTATAGTAAATGCAGCATATGTGTGAACAAATATTATATGCATATATAATAAGAATTGAACATGTTAACAGGGTCTTTCATGCTACTTTAAAACATCGTAATTAAAAAAAAAAAATACACATATAGAATATAAAAACAGTAGGATGGGTCTAAGTAACTACTAAAACATATAAATATGTTAATCATAAACGTATTGCATACTGTTAGAAATATTAGAAATTAAGATTAATTAAATAATGTTGATTAATTTTAAATTATTAGATAGTGATAGTGATCGATATTGAGAGCGGAAGTTATCAAATAGAGTAGATGATGAAGACTTATTGTTTTAGTAAGAAAGGAGTTTTTTTTATATTGAACTTGTTTTTTTTGTTGTTCTACACTTTTGCAACAAGCTTTGCCTATTTATAGGCTTCACTAAGTCGGTTTAGACTTCTCTAGTAATTACATGATATATACACCTAGTCTAATCTAGTAGTTTCTTGATTAAATATCTACTTCTAGTATATTACATGCTAAATATCTTCTACTTAATTAATTCTAGAAATATCTAGAAAAACATTATTATTTTAACACTCCTCCTTAATGTTTTTAGAGGTTACTCCGAGCCTGTTGCGTAGATACTCGAACTTGGGTCTTGGTAGTGCTTTAGTGAAAATATCTGCAATCTGCTCCTCAGTTTTGCAGTATTTTAATTCGATGTCTTTTTTGGCACAGCTTTCTCGCAGAAAGTGATATTTGATGTCAATATGTTTTGTTCTGCCATGAAACACAGGATTCTTAGCGATTGCAATTGCAGACTTGTTGTCGCAGAATATTTGAGTGGCTTCATTTTGTTTTTCGCCCATGTCTTCTAGAATTCTTCTTAGCCATATAGCTTGATTAGCTGAGTTTGCAGCTGCGACGTACTCGGCTTCTGCTGGCGATTGTGCCACCGTTTCTTGTTTCTTTGATGTCCAAGAGAATACACCAGATCCAAGTGTGAATGTGTATCCTGAAGTACTTTTCATGTCATCCACCGATCTGGCCCAGTAACTGTCTGTGTATCCATGAAGCTTCGAGTCTGTAGTCGGCTTGTACCATATACCATAGTCCATGGTACCTTGCAAATATCTTAATATTCTTTTAGAAGCTCCATAATGTATTTGAGTAGGGTTTTGCATGTACCTGGATAGCAGTATCGTTGCGTACATGATGTCTGGTCTTGTTGCTGTTAGATATAGTAGACTTCCAATGAGACTTCTGAATCTTGAAGCGTCTGCTTTCTCCGATCCATCTTCTTGTCTCATCTTCTTATTGGCAACTAGTGGCGTGGCTACGATTTTGCAACCATATAGTTTAAACTTTTTCAGGAGATTTTCCGTGTATTTATTTTGGCATATAAAGATGCCTTCATTTTCTTGACTAATTTCGATGCCAAGAAAATAGCGCATCAAACCAAGGTCGCTCATCTCGAACGTTTTCATCATGTCTTCTTTAAACTCTTGTATCATTCTCTCATTGTTTCCCGTATATATAAGATCATCGACATAAAAGGAAAGAATGAGAGTGTCAGAGTTACCTTGAGTTTTGATGTAGAGTGTGGGCTCACTTTGACTCCTCCTGAATCCTAAACTTGTGAAGTAGCTGTCAATACGACTGTACCATGCGCGTGGCGCTTGTTTTAGTCCATATAAGGCTTTCTTTAGCTTTAGGATTTGATCTTCTTTTCCTTTCTGGACGAACCCTTGTGGTTGCTCTACATATATTTCTTCTTCGAGAAACCCATTTAGAAAGGCTGATTTCACATCTAGTTGGTGAATCTTCCACCTTCGTTGAGCTGCTAGTGCCACAAGTGCTCGTATAGTATCCAGTCGTGCTACAGGTGCGTAGGTTTCGGTGTAGTCGACTCCTGGTTGTTGCGAGTAGCCTTTAGCTACTAGCCTTGCTTTGTGTTTTTGTATAGATCCATCAGGGTTGAGCTTTGTTTTGTAAACCCACTTAACTCCGATGATTTCTTTGTCTTCTGGAGGATCAACTAACTCCTATGTGTTGTTTTTCTCAATCATTCTGATTTCTTCGTTCATAGCATCCACCCACTTTTCATCTTTTGATGCAACTTCATAGCTTTCGGGTTCAATAGTTTTGAAGTTGCAAGTCTCGTATATCTCTGCTAACGCTTTGACTCTTCCAGGTGTTGACTCTGGACTTGACTCGTCTTGCGCCAAAGGTAATCTTGTTGATGGAGAAGTTGGTGTAGCAGGGCTTGTTTCACCGGTACTTTCTTGTTGTTCAGAATGCTCAACTTGTAGTGGTTGTTGGGCTGGAGTTTCCATAGATATCCGAGACAGATATGTTTGTTTTTCAACTTTGTCCTTTTCCCAGTTCCAAGAAGCGTCTTCATCAAACTCCACATCTCGGCTGATCACGATGTTATTAGTCTTCAGGTTATAGACTCGGTAGCCTTTAGACTGTGTGCTGTAGCCCAAGAATATTCCTTTTTCTGATTTTTCTTGGAGCTTGTAACGTTTCTCCTTAGGAATGTGGATGTAGCAAATACTCCGAAATACTCGCAGATGTTTCGCTGATGGTTTCTTCCCACTCCATGACTCTATTGGAGTCTTGTTTTCTACGGCTTTCGCGGGACATCGATTTAGTATATAGACAGCCGTGTATACAGCTTCAGCCCAGAAACTATTTGGAAGGCCTTTTTCATGTATCATTGTTTTGGCCATTTTCATAACAGTTCTATTTTTGCGTTCAGAGACGCCATTCTGCTCTGGAGCGTAACCAACAGTGAGTTGACGTTTAACACCTTCATCTTCGCAAAATTTATTGAATTGTGTAGAGGTGTATTCTTTCCCTCTATCACTCCTTAGTGTTTTTATATAACGGCCACTACTTTTTTCTACGAAGTTCTTGAACTTCTTAAATATCGAAAATACTTCTGATTTTTCACGCATGAAATAAACCCACATCATTCTAGAATAGTCATCGATGAAGAGAATAAAGTACCTGTTTTGGTTAAGAGACGGGGTCCTCATTGGTCCACATACGTCGGTGTGTACTAGCTCTAGTATACCTTTCGTTCTCCAGGCTTTGTCACGAGGGAAAGGTTTTCGATGTTGCTTGCCCATCATACAGCTTTCACACGTGTCAGTGATCTCTTCTATGTTCGGCAAGTCTCTCATCATATTCTTCTGTTGGAGGATTTTTAGTGCCTGAAAGTTAAAGTGGCCAAATCTTCGATGTCATAGCCATGATTTTTCAACTTGTACTTTCATGGCTGTGTCTATGATATACTGCCAGCGAAGTGAAAAGTTGCGGTTCTCCATTGGCACTTCAGCTATTAATTTGTAGTTGTTTTTCTTGTCACGAATAACACATGAATTTTCTTCGAAGAGTAAAGAGTAGCCGTACTCCATCATTTGTCCAACACTTAGCAAGTTACTTGCTAAGCTTGGTACTAGAAGAACGTCATTAACAGATCGAGTGGCGTTATTAGTTTGAACAGTAATTGTACCTTTACCTTTAGTGTCAACAAGCGCTCCATTTCCTAGTTTGACGCGGGACTTTACGGACGTGTTGATACTATCAAATAACTTTTCATCTCCTGTCATGTGGTTGCTGCACCCACTGTCGATCAACCAAGTATCGTCCCTCTGTTTATTTGTGACATGGCAGGCATAGAATAGCTAATTTTTGTTCTCCGGTATATCTTCACTTTCTTCCGTGAAGTTAGCTCGATGATTTTGTTTTAAACGGCAATCTTTTTCAAGATGCCCAAATCTTTTGCAATTATTGCATTGTGGCTTCCCTTTGTGGAAATAATCTTTCTCCAAGTGGTTTGTCTTTTTGCAGATATCACATGAAGGGTAGCTTTTTCTTCTCTGATCGAACCCGGTTCTGGGTTTTTCTCCTCCTCTCGAATTTTCTTCAAGATTTCTTTTCCCCTCATTATTAGATTTTTGAGACCTTAATTTGAGTTTAGACTGAAAGGCACTTTTGAGTGAGTTTTCACTACGCCGACTCAGTCTAGCCTCATATGCTTCAAGAGAGCCAATTAATTCCGTTACTGACAGAGTCTCAATATCTTTTGACTCTTCAATAGCGGTAATTACATGATCGTATTTCTCGGTCATACTGATAAGTATCTTTTCTACGATCCTCTTATCAGTTATGTTATCTCCATAGGCTCTCATTTGATTTACTATTTCTTTAATTCTAGAATAGTAATCTTTTACGGTCTCAGTCTCTTTCATATTTAAATTTTTAAAATCTCTTCTGAGAGTTAGAAGTTTGTCGAATCTCACCTTGACATTTCCTTGAAATTCTTCCTGAAGGATCTTCCACGCCTCCTTGGCTGTCGTAGTTCCCATGATTCGTGGAAAGATAGACGGTGTCAAGGCTTGTTGAATGTAGCCTAAAGCAGCAGCATTTCTGACTACATTTTTGTTGTATTTTTCTTTATCTTTTGCGGACAGAGTTTCGTCGTCTTTTGGAGTTGTAAACCCGACTTCGACAATATCCCACAAGCTTTGTGCTTGGATATATGTCTTCATTCGGATACTCCAAAAATTATAGTTGTCGCCATCAAAGATGGGGACGGGAATATTGTACGCACCAACGGTAGTCATGGTGTATGCGAACGAACGCCCAAACAGCTCTGATACCACTTGTTAGAAATATTAGAAATTAAGATTAATTAAATAATGTTGATTAATTTTAAATTATTAGATAGTGATAGTGATCGATATTGAGAGCGGAAGTTATCAAATAGAGTAGATGATGAAGACTTATTGTTTTAGTAAGAAAGGAGTTTTTTTATATTGAACTTGTTTTTTTTTGTTGTTCTACACTTTTGCAACAAGCTTTGCCTATTTATAGGCTTCACTAAGTCGGTTTAGACTTCTCTAGTAATTACATGATATATACAGTTAGTCTAATCTAGTAGTTTCTTGATTAAATATCTACTTCTAGTATATTACATGCTAAATATCTTCTACTTAATTAATTCTAGAAATATCTAGAAAAACATTATTATTTTAACACATACATACAATAGGCAAAACACTAAAATTTTCCTGTATAATACGATAAAATATTTAACCTATGATTGTAGCGTGAACAAAAGATCTGTTTTAGAGTTTGTTTGAGACAGTTTCATTTTCAACTTCATCAATTGAAAGAAAAATATAAATAGTCAAATACACACTCAACAAAAATTCAAGCTACACTAAACCAACCCAAACAAAAATGAATGGCGCCAATATTCATCAACTTAAATGAAGCGTATATAACACGGGAATTTTACCCGAAGCTTCTGGAGATGTCAAGTTCCAATTCTACTTCCAACCCAATATTTGGCAGTAGTATCTTTTACACTTTACGCCTCGTAATAATAATATTAACAATAATCATCATATCATAATGAGTATAATAATAGCGTCAATATGTAGCCTCGATGCAGCTTCACAGTGTATTCAACGAACACAAGTAAGCTTACATTGAGATTGTCCTTGTTATTACACTCAGGGATTGATGTGTAGCCAAGTTAACAAAGCCCAGATTCCATCCTTCTCACGAAAATGGTCCGAATATCAAAGATATGTAATGAAGTTAAAGCAACCCGAAAATGTGAGCTTCACATATTAACTTACTTTTATACAATAATATGTTTCTTTGGTGACTCATTTACTTACCAGCAGGTCTATTTGGGTTGTTTTTCATCTCAAATAAGTCAAACGAAGAAATTTACCTTTATTGACACATTACTTATTTAAGAGAATGGGCAATGAAAGTGTTATCATGTAACCCCAAACCAGCCAATATTACATATAGTTGTATCTGACCCGTTTTATCCCATACTGTTTTATGATATAGCTTACCTGAACAACAACTTAACAGCATATTGTTTTTGGTACTCTGAATGCAATCCATCCCAGCTCCATCATCACAAAGTGCAACTTTTAAACACTATAAAAACAATAAATATTGCTTCGAAGTAATGAAATGAAGTGAAACACTAACTGATTAGTCAAACGTAGAGCCTTCAGTGCTACATTTTAAAACCTACACTTTTTTTATTAGTCAACCTTTTTTAAAATCTTCAGTGCTATAACTCCCCTGCCATCACTTCCAGCATCATTCCAAACCTTCCAAAATGGTTGCAAGAAAACTTTTTTTGATGCAAGTGTCAAAGTTACAAATTATGTTGTATACACAAATTTGTAGGCAATACGAAAAGTAATATCAGATAAAACATGAATCAAATCACCTGTCGCAACACTTAGCGTTCGAGGCAATAATATAAATGATGTTTCACAATCTTTGATGTGTTTTTCCATTCGTATTGCCAAATGTTCACTAACCCCGGCCATTATAAACAATAAACATATAATATTATCAAAAAGGATCCAAAACAGATACAACGAAGTAAATCCCACTCGTAGAAAATATCAAATCAAGTTGCTATGAATTTGAGCCCACGATAAGTGGGTCAACTTGGTAACAGGTAAACGGATGAACAAAGTTGTAGTAATGGGACAAATGTCGTTACCCCCACTTACCATATCTATGGTTGATACGCAGCACTCTTTTCAGTACGTGCAACAATTTAGCATTTAGAAAAGTTCTAAAATCTAAATCATAAACCCTAAACCCTAAACCATATACCTAAACCCTATACACTAAACCATAAACCTTAAACCCTAAATTATATACACTAAACCCTAAACCCTATATTTATAGTCTAAACCATAAATTGTAAAAACAAAACCCTAAACCCGAAACCCTATATCTTAAACCTTAAACCATACATTATAAAATCTAAACCTTAAACCTTAAAGTTCTAAACCATAAACCCTAAACACTAAATCCTAAACCTTATACACTAAACTCTAAACCCTAAACCCTATATCTACACCATAAACCCTTAACCCAAAACCCTAAATCAACCCTAAACCCTATATCTAAACAATAAACCCTTAACCCAAAACCATAAATCAACCCTAAACCCTAAACCATCAACCCTTAACCTTACAGACTAAATCGTAAACCTTAAACCCCAATCCCTTTTAGAAAAAGGTGGTTCAACTAATGAAAGAAAAATGGATCCAGATACATTCTTATCTAAACTCTAAACCCTAAACCATAAACCCAAAACCCTAAACCTAAATCCTAAATACTATACACTAAACCCTAAACCCTATATCTATACTATAAACCATAAATTGTATAAACAAAACCCTAAAATAAACCCTATACACTAAACCCTAAAGCATAAATTCTAAAATGTTAACCCCAAATCCTAAACTGTAAACCATAAACCGTAAACCCCAAATAGCAATCCATTAACCTTAAACCATTAACTCTCAACGTGAATCCTTTTAATCCAGTAAGCTTAAACCCTATATCTATACTCTAAACCATAAATTATATAAACAACCCTGTACACTAAACTCAAAAACCTAAACCCTAAATAAACCCTATACCACCAACCCTTAACCTTACACACTAAACCCTAAACTCTAAACCTTATATCCTATACCCTAAACCATAAATTCTAAAATCTAAACCCTAAACTTTAAAACCTTAACCCTATAAACTAAACCTTATACGCTAAACCCTAAACACTAAACCCTAAATATTAAACCCTAAACCATAAACCATAAAATCCTAAACTCTATACCATAAATTCTAAAAACTATACCCTAAACTCTAAACCCTTAACACTAAACTGTAAACCCTATACACTAAACCCTAAACTCTAAATCCTAAACCCTAAAGCATAAATTCTCGAATTTTAACCCTAAACCACAACAACAACAAAACTCAATTCCATATGTGCGGGGTATGAGGGAGGTGAGACGTAGACAATCCTTCCTCTATCCTTGAATAAGAGAAGACATTTTTTCACCCCGAGTGAAACACTCCCAAAAGTAGAGAGATTCATCCATCTCTCAATTCGACGGATAAAGAGATTGCTTCCAAGTGGACATCCGGCCAAAAAGTAGGAACATAAAAAAAAAATTTAAAAATAAAAGAATAAAATAAAAATAAATAAATAAATACATAAATAAAAATAAATAAATAATAATAATAATAAATAAATAAATAAAATATTAATAATAATAATAATTAATTAATTAATTAATTTCGCCATGAAAATGGTAGATTCAAATTTTCATGGGTTATAGAACATGTCTGGAGTTCAATTTAGGCTCTAAGCGACAGTCAATACGCCAATAAATTGACGCTTACTCTTGCCTCACTTAATAGAGCCGTAATTAAAAATAAAAAAATAGTATATGTGTGTGTGTGCTCACATATATATAGTAAGCCCTAAATCCTAAACCCTAAATTCTAAACTGTAAACCATAAATAGTAAGTCCTAAATATTAAATTCTTAACCTTAAACCATTAACTCTCAACGCGAATCCTTTTTATCCATTAAGCTTAAACCCTATATCTATACTCTAAACCATAAATTGTATAAACAACTATATACACTATACTCAAGACCCTAAACCTTATATCTAAACCTTAGACCCTAAAGCCTAAATCAACCCTAAACCCTATACCACCAACCCTTAACCTTACACACTAAACCCTAAACCTTAAACCCTAATGTCACCAACAATGAAAAGCACTAGTCAGAAGTACTACAAAGGGTTAGTCGATTTGACGAATAGATAATGGATATGAATGTTTAACTTGACGAATGGGGATGAGTGTTTTAACAATTGATTTATTATGTAACTTTTTTAGGGGATGATTAATGGTCGTTGGATTAAGGGGTATCCTAACGTAATCTTTCAATCTAACAGTGATTAAAGGGGTTTTGAAAATATTTATTACGTAATCAAGACTCTCTTTTAATGTATAAATAAAGAGATAATGAGTTTGTTGTGTTTATCATATTGTGCTATTTGTTGGAGTATATATTTAGTTAATTTTGGTTTGACATAGTTATGAATAAGAATCATTTGTGTAGTTTAATAGATAGATTTTGCTCATTTACTTGCTTGTGCATTGTATCATTTTGTTCTTTGCTTTGTATTACAGTTAATAACAGAAAATATAAGGTTGTCAAATTTGACATGTCGTTATTTAGAATCTATTAATTGTGAAATTAAATTATACATGGTTAAAATCAAGGAATGTTTGAAATTAAATAGCTGTAGTATATATTTATAGTTAATATATTGAGTTTATCTCGTGACTGATTGTTGATTGCTTAAGAATTTTAAAGGAAGTCTCACGTTCTTTTATCGACTTCATCAACTCGTAGGACATCCCTAATTGTATCATTTATATGATTGGAACGTAGGGAATGATTTTAATTAATTCAGGGTAATTTAGGGACATTATACACGTAATTTGATTTATTAGCTAATAAATGAATATGATTAATTTTGACCATTGGATTAAAGGGTAGGGTGAAGTCTTTTTTTAATCTAATGGTGATTAAGGGGGTTTTGAAAACATTTATTAGCTAATAAAGACTCTATTTTAATGTATAGTAGGATAGGATATGATATATATATATATATATATATATATATATATATATATATATATATATATATATATATATATATATATAAGGGATCAAGAGAGAACTAAGGGTGGGAGAGAATCCATAGAACCTGCAGGTTGAGCTCAATCTGCACATAGATTGGGTTCAATCTGCACACAGATGGAGCTCAATCTGCACAAGTTCTCTGAGTTCTCTTCTACCATTGGTTCTCTCTGAATCCTCACCCTATATATATATATAGATATATATATATATATATATATATATATATATATATATATATATATATATATATATATATATATATATATATATATATATATATATATATATATATATATATATATCCTTTTGTTCAGATATTTTCTATACACACATACATATACATTCTGCTATATACAAAACTTCATCAATAGCACCAATTTCGTTCAACGTTCATTTCGGAGGTAACCCAACGAGCGACTGGAAGTCATACGTTGGCGGAACGCAAATGGAATTTAACGACGTCTATATGAATGATTTTGATTTTTCAGAGTTGAAGTTACTCAAAAAGGAAATACCGGTCCCATTTTCGAGTATTTGGTATTTAGATGAAGAGAAGACAGAAGTGATGTTCCAATGTAACGACGTATAGAATAAGCTTAAAAAACGAGCCAGTGAAAATGGTAATCGAATTTAATTGTATGTTATGGAGTTGAGCACGTGAAAAACTAATCCGTTCCCTTCCGATTTTGGAACTAGCTTCAAATCAGGAGCATTGATGGAATGAGACTTTTAATAATTGTAGTTTTGTGTTTTTAGGATTTTTAATAAGTATTAATTGTTTTAGGACTTTAATATTTTCTACTTTTAGGAATTTTAATATTATTGTAATCGTTGTTAGTTTGTTTTCATAATTACAGAATAATATAACTAATTAAACAAAATTAAAACTAAAATAAATTCATACATTAAAAAATGAAAAAGAGATAAAAATAATAATCTTCTGTATCTATATCTATCTATCTATCTATCTATCTATCTATCTATATCTATATAAAAATTGAGTCCTGAAAAATTAATTAGGCCTTAATAAATATTGTTAACTCCATATGAATTACCCTTTATTTATACTATTTACCACATGTAAAAAAAAAATCATCATTCACTCCATTGCATTATTCAATATTAACCCCATTGCATTTACCCTTCCTTTTTAATGAAATGAAATGTGAATTTAAATAAATTAAAGATTGTAAGTACATAACTGATGTAATTATGGTGAGAATCTAAAATGAAATCCATAACCCATAGTATAAGTAGCTCATCATTTTATTTCATATGCAAAATTGAAAAATCTACACGGTAATGTATCAAATTTTGTAGAATGTGAAATCATGTAGATTTTAAGTAGATATTATTTACATCCCTTTATTAAGCTTCATTTTTATTCTACTAACCAGTTTTAAAAAAATAACTTTGCATGTTACTAATTCCATGTAGCCTATTTTTTATGTTGTTTAGGTTAAGATACGTAGATAGCCGATGATTTATAATTAACGGATTACTTTTTATGCTGTTATAGGTGAAATGGCCAAGAGATATGTTAATGAATCATAACATCAATGAGGCTTTTTCTGGAAATGGAGCAATGATGCTTTTTTTGGGGAAATGCATCAATAAGGTACGACAGATTATATGTTTAAATAACTACTCCGTATTACTTATATGCAATATTGAGTAAACGAGTTATATATGCTATCTCTATTAACTCTATAAACAACACATCTCTTTTGTGCCTTCCTGTACAAATTCCCTAAAAATTTCTACCACTCTATAAACAACCTATCTCTGTTATTCACAAAATAATGTAAAGGTGATCATAACTTACATGAACTCACCAATCATAAATTTTTTTAATGTTTATTGTGAATTTGTGATTTGGCCATACTTTGACTACCCAAACGCCATTTATATCGTTAAAAGATACTATTAATAGTAGTTAAAGATAACGAAATTTATTTATTTGAGTGCGTATCAAATATCATTTTAGCTCATCCATATAAGAATTTGAAAAATTTTAAAACAACTCTTGCATTTATTTATTATCATAGTAAAAAAAAAAGTGAGAATTATCTTTTGCATTTATTATCATAGTAAAAAAATAATAATCTACCCGTTATAATAAATTTATTTAAATATGTAGACTTATAGATAGATTGTAATTATCATAGTAAAAAATATTTAAAAATAATCTAGCTATTGTGATAAATTTATTTAAATATATATATCTTGCATCTATTATCATATTAAAAAATTAAAAAAAATAATCTACTCATTGTAATAAATTTATTTATATATATAGACTTATAAATAGATTTTAATTATCACAGAAAAAAAGTTTTAAAAATAATCTATCTATTGTGATAAGTTCATTTAAATATAATAATATATAGACAAGTTTAAAAAATAATCTATTCATTGTGATGAATTCATTTAAATATATATCATATTAGCGTTTATAATCATGTAATGAAGTAGATATCTAATATAATCCTAAAACTAAAAACATTATAGTTGATCGTCTTTTATTATTGAGCCAATTAGCATAACGAAAATGTAAAGAATGAAATGATAGTATTTATTTATGACATAAGTTAAATTTGTTAAATTTTTATTGAGCGAATTAGTTTATTTCTTATATTTTTATTTTATCAAATACCTAACATTTAACCCTTTCATTTTTCCTTATAATAAATAGATAAGTTTCAATCCTTTCATAATTCTTATAATAAATATACATGTTTTAATCTTTTCATTTTCTTATATTAAATAGCTAACTCATATGATACATTGTTGTCTATAAATACCCATTTTCATTTATACAATACTCATTTTCATATAAAAGTTAGTCATACTTTGCAACTAAAATAATTGATAGAGATTTATATATATTAGTTATTCATCATCATCGGCATCATAATTTATTTGCTCTTTCATTGTCAAACATCCGTCCATCACAAGAACATTATATATATGTATGTTACGATATGATTTCATTAAAATGTAATTGGTGTGGAAATAATTTTTATCTTATTTTATGTAATTTTGATCTTCTTTAATAATTGTTTAGAAATTATTAAAAGATACATTTGATTTGTGTGTAGTTTTATTAAGTTAAGTATATATGAGTTCACTTTCCTTAGCGATACTTTTATGGTGGTGATGGACATTTTTAATGCATTTGTACAGTATATATGTATCAAATTATATTAAGTGTGCATGTATAGTTTTTCATGCTTACATAGATGACAACAAACACATACCTAATTTTCGGATATACGTATGCATACCCACAAATATATGACATTTAATAAAATATTGTTTTCCTTTACTTCTTAGGTTACAAAACATTTATATCATCTCACAATAATATATATTTCTTCTATTAGAAAAATAAATATTGGATCACTTCAACCTTATCGAGAAATAGGTGATATAAAACTATTAAATGATGATGAAATGTAAGCAAATGAAAGGATGGTTAAATTTAATAGTTACTTTCGTAATTTTTGATTTAAAGTATGTAATATAAAATGAATAGGGAATTCTTAAAATTATAATTGTCTAAAACTCTTATAATATATTAAATGAAATATGGTGATTAGCTGTTTGTTTCGAAATCAA
Source organism: Rutidosis leptorrhynchoides (assembly GCF_046630445.1). Classification (NCBI taxonomy): domain Eukaryota; kingdom Viridiplantae; phylum Streptophyta; class Magnoliopsida; order Asterales; family Asteraceae; genus Rutidosis; species Rutidosis leptorrhynchoides. The sequence continues at coordinate 418,337,959 of NC_092338.1, forward strand.
TATAGAAAATGAAATAAGATGTTGAAATTAACGGATTTAATAGAACAATATGTGAATCGTTATTTTAATGAGTCTCATAATTGTATTATGATAATGTTACAAACATCTAAATAGTATATATTATTATTATTATTATTATTATTATTATTATTATTATTATTATTATTATTATTTTCTATGTTTAAGTCTAAGTGTATTACAAATATATGAATATATATGCATATATATTATTCAGAGCCATTGTTATTACACAAAACTAAAATATCGATGTGGTTAATCAACATTATGATATTGAATTTTGAATTAGATTAATTTATAGAGTGTAAATCAACTATATTGTATCTTAATAATTTTTAAATTTCATTTCAAAATACATTTTACACCATTACTTTGTATTATTGATTTAAGATATGTTAACAATGAGATATCTAGAGTAATACATGAGTTCTTATACGTAATCACAAATTAAGTTGTTTTATATAACTTATTTGAATATAGTGTATGTTTTCTTAACAATTACTAGCTGAATTTTTGTTCATATATATATATATATATATATATATATATATATATATATATATATATATATATATATATATATATATATATATATATATATATATAATTTTATCATTTAATATCTTGAAACATAAACGATGAATAACATGTAAAAAGTCGGATGAGATTTATGCAGGGTTTAACAGAGAGAATATTTTAGAAATAACTATATTGTCGAATTCTAAAATACTTTAAATTATCAAGGGATGCCGCTTCATGAGCTAAACCTCAAAAACTTTATATGACTACCGATAATGCTCTTAAACGTTGAACCGTAACACAATCCGTGCAACGCACGGGCTTTACCACTAGTAATAATAATAATAATAATAACAATAACCCACCTCTATCCATCAACACGACACTCAGCACGCCACCCATTATTTACCAGTTACCAGCACATCTGTCAAACACCCCACCCCACCCCTACCAGTCAACACGCTAACACGCCCATCATTGTTAAAGATGGTCTTATTGTAACAACTAGTAAAATGACCCGTGAAATCACGGGTTGATTTAAACAAAACAGTTTAATAATATGTTTTAGGTATTAAGAGAATGTAAATGATAAAGTCATTTAGTTTAATGACCCGTGGAACAACGAATTCCGACTAAGAAACTTGTCGTTTTTACAAACATATTGATGTACTTAACTTGGTCAGAATAAATGAACTACCTTGATGTACTTAACTTTGTCAAAAGTCGACATTACAACCTTTTATTGAGACTTGTATTTCACATACATACGTAACGTAATTAATCTCGTAAAAAGCAACCATATTTGAATAATAATCAATAATAATAATATAATAACTATAATTATAATTATAATAATTAATGATAAAATTTGTTTAAAAATTGAGTATTTATATTTTTAATAATTATTATTATTAGTAATAACAAATGCCACTTGATAAATTTTCAAAAATTAAAATACAATTATTATATGAAGGTTGTACAATATGTTTCAAAGTTTGTACACGTGTTTATGTGGTGATTTGTAAAAGTTGTACAATTTGTTTTAAAGTTTATACATATGGTCACATAATACTTCAAATATTGTACATACGGTGTTGAGGGTGTTTTACCATAAGATTGTACATATATTTCAAATATTGTACATTTGGTCATGAGGGTGTTTTATCAGCCAATATCACATCTTCAGCCTGCACTTTTTCCTCACAATTAACAGGAACTGAACTCTGTGTCTGCATTTTCATGCACAAAATCATCAACCATTTTCACATCTTCGCTCGCCACTTTTTCATCAAGAACAACAGCATTCACAGGATCTGAACTTTGCCTTTCTGCATGTCCTTCAGCTAAATCGTCAACCATTTTATCGTCACAAATAACGGTATCCACATGACCTGAATTTTGTATCTCTGTGTCTCCCTCTGCTGATAAACGAGTGCTAGAAGATGCATTAAGAGGTGAAGCAACAGAAATCGACTCCTGATTAATGCCTAAAACAAGTACAGTTACAAACAAATCTAAGATTAGCATGCAAATACAAGAATTGCTTTTCAAGTTAAATGGTGATTCTAATCAACCATCGTAATATCTTAGATAATTTACTACCAGTTAGCAGCAGACGGGTCTTAAAAATGTAGATTAAAACAGCCAACAAAAAATAGAAAGACAAATTATATAAGAATGGCAAGCATTGGTCTACAAAATTAGTTCACCTTGCTTTGATGGAAAGATAAGCTGTGCACCACATGAAGTCCTACCACCCTACATGAAAAAAATTGAACTTAGATAAGAACAAGGTTATATTAACACCACTTAAAGCTGTTACAATTATAAAAGAATCAAATAGGCAAAAAAAAAAAAAAAAAAGGAAGTAATTTACATAAATAAATAAAATAAGTGGAGAGAGAGGCACCACAGTAGGCAATGTCCAGCCTTTTCTTTGGGACCACTCTAAGTTCGGCCGTAAATCCTTAACGAGTGCTTCATGTGTCTCGTCGTCTTTCCTTTCTCCGGCTGGGGGCATTGGCAACTCAATCTACAGATGGTGGAAACATGAATACAAATAAAAAAAAAAAGGAAGGAACAAGAAACTATGAATCATAAATTGTATGTGTATTTAACTATTTATTTTGTAATAATTTATCAGATACATCCTTCCTAACGAAACATTTAAGAAGTAAAAATAACATCACAAGAGTGTTTCAGATGTTTATAAAACCTGATATTAAGATAGCTAAAAAAATTATACCTTAAAAGTTAACTCTCCAAGTTAATGTAATTAATTAATTTTTGCCAACAAACACAATAGTATACTAATTAATTTTAACAGGTTGCACAAGTCAAATTCTTTACCTTAACCTTGTCATCGCTCAACACTTCAACCACCCTTGCAGACCAATAAGAACTGTCAGAATACCAATCTACCTTATCACCAACCTTAAATGTACCATCAAATACAACACAAACTTCGGAAATTGAGTTAGCATCTGGCATTTCATCTTTTTTATATGTTAGCGGATAGCGAGGCCGAACCATTAGTTGTTTTTTAATGTGCCTTGTCTTTCTTCCATAAGGAGGCTGTTCATACATCTTTTCCCAACTTATCTCTGCAAACACATCAACAATTAACTTTATCTGAAATCTATGATTTTAAAAAGCTTAAGATCAAGGAACCCGATGAGAGAACACAATCAAAATAGAAGAATGTACTATAAGAAAAGTGACAACGGGCAACCAAGTATATGCCTAATGATGACTAATAAGTCGCAATCAGAAACATAATAATCTAAAGTTAATGAAAAAAGTGGCAATCAATCATACCCACACTGGTTCATACAGCAAGTTAGCCAACTCACCTTCGTCTTCGAAATCATAGTATTCCAGCTGTATCTTGTTCCTTTTCAAATTGATATCTCTGATCTGAATGACATTTTAGACATGGATTAATAGAATTAGACTTTTGGTAAGCTCCTTCTGTAAGTACTTTAAAAATAGCCTGTTTAAAATTGCTCAATGGCAGTCGAGCCTTCGGTTAAATACTTATGATGAACACTTAGATGTGTGGTTAGAAAATTATATGCTTTGGAAATTGGAAATAAGTTTGAAAGCAGGAGGAGGGATAAGAGAATTCATAAATTTATATAGATTATTTACATAAAATATAACCTATTATAACAAATTTGAGTAAAAAGACTATTAAGTAATGTATCATACAATATATTTCAAAAGAAGTACCCTTCTTCCCTTAAACACACTTTTTTGTTCCAAACAATGTTGCAACCAGAGTACCATCTTACTTGAATATATAACTCCAAAATAAGTCTTGCGTATAAACTATACCTGGCAATTGAGAGCCATACTCTCAAAATCGGGTCATTTGGGTCATCGGGTCAATTGGGTCAAGCTATCGGGTCAATTGGTTCTTGAGAAAAACTAGGTCTAGCAATGTAAATCAAAACTTAAAAAAAGTCCAATAGGTTCCCCTCTAACCTATTGGGTCCTATACAAAATAAAAATATCAAAGAACATGTCTAATGGGTAACAATTCCCAAAGCTCAATAAAGAGAGATAGGTCTAATGAGTCAAATGGGTCAAGCATAACAAGTTTCATCCACCAAACATTTATGAAAGCATTCATGGTTATATAATTTACTATGTATATTAATATTTTCATATATATAATAAATAAATAAATAAATAATAATAACTAAAATAATATAATCAATGTAAAAGTATATGACCTATTTGGACCACTTGACCCGTGTGACTTGTTTCGACCTGTTACCCAACCCAGCCTGACCCATTTGGACCCGTTTAAAAATTTGACTCGTTTGACCCATGACCCATTTCAACCCAAAACCATTTTAACCCGTTACGGAAACCGACCTAACCTGACCCGTTTTCTAGGTATAGTATGAACATCCATGACGAACCGATCATATCCCACGCACAACTAAGTGTGCAACATCAGCCAAAGGTTGTAATTCAAACCTTAAGTTATTTCTATATGAAAGAAAAGAACAGCATACTAATGATCGTGACACACTAAAGATCGTGAAACAATCATCCTAAACGTGTTCATACTCTTATGTTGGACATCTAAACATCATATCAAACACCAGATATGCTCGTAATTAATATTACGACGCCTAAAGTTGCAATCTAGCCCACCATTAGTATTTTTATTGCAATTGCATATGGGAACAAAACAGAGCTACCAAATCAATTGAATGAAAAAGCTACCTTGCATCTGAACCAGGCACCACGATATCCATCCGCAAAGGATTTCGATTCCCCAAGCTGGCCCACTTCAAACTTAAAACCACTCGAATTCTCCATTTTGCATCACCAGAATTTTCCTGATCTAGAAAAATAAATTTATCTCAGCAAATTTTCCATGCAAATCAAGTCTATGATTCATGAATTCATAAAAAAACTCATAGAACTTAACAATGAAAAATGAAAAAAAAAGTCCAAAATTAGACGTTTTTTCACCTACATCCGCCTTTCATAAAATAAATACCATTCTTGACCTTGCAATCACAGAATCGGGCAATCAAATTGCTACATATATTCACAAAACTACAAAATAAGGTTATTCATTAATGCACTATAATTAGGTATCATAATAAGTAGTAGTAGCAATTTAGGGTTTCGGTGAATTAGGGTTTTGCGTTACCATTAAACAAGAAATACAGTAGTACCTCGATGATTTAAAAATAAAAAAGTGAACCTTTGATAAGCACGGAAGATGTGATTAATCGCGAATAGTGTGTCTACTTAAAAGTGATCACCCTCACACTCACATGCTTCGAACTAAACCAAAGGGCTTTGTTTGTCTTGCATTAGTAAGTTACGGATTATGTATTCATTTATTTATATTTTATATTTATAATAAATTATTAATATTAATAAATTATTATTACAGTAATTAATTTGCATTCGTAATTCGTACGGTGTGTGTAATGTATGCAGTGGAGGATCTCGGATTGGTAGTCACTAGTTCAAACCCTCAAAAAAATTCTACTATTTCAATGGTGTCACTCAAAAAAATGTACATTATCAAATTGTATCACTAGTTAAAAACCCCATTTTTTTTTCACGACATCGCGTATTTCAGTGGTGTCCCGTGCCACCACTAGGTACAATATAGAACCGCCCCCATATCAGTGTATGTCACCTTTAAAAAATGGATTTTCAGGAAAACCTACCCGGGTAAATTTCATGGTTTATTTTATTTTTGACTATTAATCAAAAAGACACATTTTTCAAACAAACTATAGCGTACGCCCCAAAAAACAAATATCTTAAAATCCCTCGCAAGGTTGGCTTGTGATCTTGTGACTCGTGAATTCGCGATCATGACCTACAAATTCCATGTCGCGACCTGGAATTTACGGTCATTGCTGATAAATTATATCTTGCAATTTGCGACTGTCTGGAAGTTAGGAGTCGCAAGGTTCGCAAGATCCTATCCTACCATGTGACGTGCGACTAGATCTTATCTGCTCTAAGATTTTCGGATAAGATTTCCTGACATGTTATTTGAATAACATTTTCACTTTCTTAATATATAGTTGTGAAGCTTCATTTCTAAACAAACAAAAACCCGTACTAAAAAGGGATGATGGTTGAACATTTCTTGCTGGAGTAGATGACTCCGATCTATTTCCAGCAACAATTCATCTCAAACCATAACAACACCTCCACCACCGGCCCACCTCTCCCGCCACGTCAATTTATGCAAAGTTTTGAGTCGCAAGAATCGAATGCAATAATATACAATATTCCAGGGGATGTTCTGTTATGCGTCGTAAAAGAAGCAATAATCAAGGTGAACATTCAAAGTCTATCCAGAAATTTTTAAAGGGAAGTACTTGAAGAGTCAGAAGCAGATGATAGCTTTGAACAAATTCCTGTGGATTTTGCAATGTAGTTTGTGTATCTTGATGGTGAACATTCAGTGTCTATCCAGAACAGTAACCCTGACGACGTCATGCTAACGTGATCATCCACTTTAACTAATAAAAATAGGTATATTCTCTATTTGATATGCTTGCTCTCAGCATGGCCTTTAATTTTTAAACAGTCATATTTATAGTCTCACTATGCAAATGATAAACCGGAAAGAAAAAGAAAAATGAGGAATCAAAAGCGCCACAGAAATTTGCATACGGAGTGTCAGAAACAACCTTCTAGATTGAGCAACTACAACACATGTCGATTACCACGTTTCAAGTACCAGAAAGAAAACTTACCAAACTATACAGAACGCGTCAAATAATACTTGATGTGAAGAGAATAGTTTAAACAAACTTCCACAATGTTGAATCAGTACTTGACTGACTGCCATTGTTATTTAGAAGGTTCTGCATCCATTTAATTTTGTTAACAAGTTCCTCCAGATCGATTACGGCTGCTTCCAGTGTATCTTCATGCTTTATGTTCAAGTCTTTACTAAAATGAATACCACCCTCATCTGCAACTGCCGGTGCCGCTTCTGCTGCTGATTTCTTCTCTTCCACACGCAAACTCGTAATACTATAGAAGGATTCCACACATTCATCATCCATTTTCACATCTTCAGTCTGCTTTTTTTCTTCACAAACAACGGTATCCATCAGATTTGAATTATGTGTTTCAGTATCACCCAATATCACATCTTCAGCCTGCACTTTTTCCTCACAATTAACAGGAACTGAACTCTGTGTCTCTGTATTTGCATGCACATCATCATCATCATCAACCATTTTCACATCTTCACTCGCCACTTTTTCATCAAGAACAACAGCATTTACAGGATTTGAACTTTGCCTTTCTGCATGTCCTTCCGCTAAATCATCAACCATTTTATCGTCACAAATAACGGTATCCACATGACCTGAATTGTGTCTCTCTGTGTCTCCCTCAGCTGATAAACGAGTGCTAGAAGATGCATTGAGAGGTGAACCAAGAGAAATTGACTCCTGATTCATGCCTAAAACAAGTACAGTTACAAACAAATCTAAGATTAGCATGCAATATTAAGAGATAGAACTGTTTACTCGCATGGGCTTATTACATCTAAGTTACTTTACGTACATGTAATAAGCAATTCCTCCTGTCAAAGGGCGTACAAACAACAATTGATCACATGCTTCAAAACAAAACAAAACACTATAACTAAAAGTACGAAGTATAATAGAACTTTTTTTAGAAAAGAGAATAAGAGAAAACTAGTTGAAAAGAAGTGTACTAACTATGATAGTAAGATGTTCAAGCATTGCATTTTAAGGTAAATGGTGATACTAATCAACCGTCGTAATATTTTAGATAATTTACTACCAGTTAGCAGACGGGTCTTAAAAATGTAGATTAAAATGGCCAACAAAAATAGAAAGACAAATTATATAAGAATTGCAAGCATTGGCCTACAAAATTAACTCACCTTGCTTTGATGGAAAGATAAGCTGTGCACCACATGAAGTCCTACCACCCTGCATGAAAAAAATTAAACTTAAATAAGAACAAGGTTATATTAACACCACTTAAATCTGTTACAATTATGAAAGAATCAAATAGGCAGGAAAAAAAAAAGTAATTCAAATAAAATAAAATAAAAAAGTGGAGAGAGAGAGAGAGAGAGGCACCAGAGTAGGCAAAGTCCAGCCATTTCTTTCGGACCAATCTAAGTAGGGTCGTAAATCTTTACATAATGCTTCGTATGTCTCACCTTCTACCCCTTCTCCAGCTGGGGGCATTGGCAACTCAATCTACAGATGGTGGAAACATGAATACAAATCAAAAAAAGGGAAGGAAAAAGAAACTAAGAATCATAAATGGTATGTGTATTTAACTATTTATTTGTAATAATATATCAGATACATTCTTCCTAACGAAACGTTTTAAGAAGTAAAAATAACATCACAAGAGTGTTTCAGATGTTTATAAAACCTGATATAAAGATAGCTAAAAAATTTATACCTTGAAAGTTAACTCTCCAAGTTAATGTAATTAAATAATTTTTGACAACAAACACAATAGTATACTAATAAATTCTAACAGGTTGCACAAGTCAAATTCTTTACCTTAACCTTGTCATCGCTCAACACTTCGACAACCCTTGCAGACCAATAAACACCCTCATAATTCCAATCTACCTTATCATCAACCTTAAATGTACCATCAAATACAACACAAACTTCGGAAATTGAGTTAGCATCTGGCATTTCATCTTTTTTATATGTTAGCGGATAGCGAGGCCGCACCATTAGTTGTCTTTTAATGTGCCTTGTCTTTCTTCCATAAGGAGGCTGTTCGAATATCTGTTCCCAACTTATCTCTGCAAACACATTAACAATTAACTTTATCTGAAATCTATTATTTTATAAAACTTTAAGAACAAGAAACCAGATGAGAGAACACAATCAACATAGAAGAAACTAAAACACACACTAAAAATGAATGATGTTTGGGCATTTCTTGTTGAAGTAGATGATCCTGATCTGTTTCCAACCCCTAGCAATGCATCTCAAACCATAACATCTCCCCACCACCGGACCACCTCCCCCGCCATGTCAATTTCTGCAAGGTTTTGTGTCGGAAGAACCGAATGCAATAATATACAACATTTCAGGGGGTGTTCTCATCGCTGTTATGCATTGTAAAAGATGCAATAACCAGAGTGTAAGTAACTAGAGGGGAGTGAATAGTTACTTAGTGGTTTCTTAAAACTTTTTCGAAATCTTTAACGATCAAAACATAAGTTTTAAGTGTGGAAGCTTTTGTGTTTGTTAATGCAAGTATGTAAAGAATGTAAGTGCACAAACACAAGGATTTATAGTGGTTCGGGTGGATGTTAACTAATCCACCTTAATCCACTCCCCAATTCTACGAATTGAGACTTTTCTTCACTATGATACCCCAAACCCGGTGGAGTGTCCGGATACAACAATAGCTCCTCGATAAGCCGCTACTTATGAACCCTTGCGTCCCTTTGAAGAATTCACAAACACCAAATGCTCTTACCACAAGATCCTAATGCTCTAGCCTAAAGTGTGTAGTATAACAACTAACAAGGTGATTTTAACCAACATTGGTTCAAAAGAGATAACTCAAGTTATCAAGCATGAAGATCATATGAGCATGCGAGTATGACACGTAGATTTGCACATATACGAACACATAAGCATACAAATATGGCATGTAGATGTTGCACACATACTTATACAAGCAATGAACACATATATGGCACATATAAGAGATAAAGATTATGCAGTTTACACCTAGTGTATAATGATCGGAAGCCTAGAGTTAAGCCTAGAGTGTAAAGCATACCATAAAGCATTCAAGTTTCTCTATCAAGTATATTTCAAACTTATCATCCACGAGTTCAAAGAACTTGTCACAAGGAAAATGGTTAATTGGATCAATAACCAAGTCATTAACATATTATTCTCATGCTTTTTAGCAAATAATGTATTGCTAACTTTTACCATTTCACACACATGATCAAGCAAGTATGCCCTAAGTCTATCAAGATTTTCAATATGCAAAGATATAACCTTTTCATGTATGTTTGATTCATCCTTAAAGCTACTCGGATGTCTATCTAGAACTAGTTATGTTTTGATTTTTAAAGAGTATCCTAGAGACGTACCTACCTTTGTAGTCACACTTACATCTTTGAGTGAAAATCTAGCATTAATTTCCATAGGTGTGTCTAATACTTTAGCACTTATCATACCAAAACTTTAAGTGTATTCATTAGGTTGATTTATAAGAGTGTTATCTTAGAGTTACTTTGATTCATGAGTTGAGTAAGGCTTTTAGAACACTCATCATTCTTTCATTAATCTCATTGGGTGTAAGTTTAAGACTCAAGATAAATAGTTTAAATAAACATTTGTGTGGGGTAAGATTATCTAAATCTTTGACGTATAAAAGGTTGGAGAAACTTTTCATTTAACTCGTTTGTTCTAGGTGTTCGTTTGACACAAACCTAATCCTATTTTAGAATTTAAGAGCACGAATCATTCTTAAAGTTTTCTAACCTTATTCATTCTAATATGTCTAAGTGTGTTTTAAATACTTCAACAACTCAACAAACGTTTATGCGTTTAGCTAACAATTTTTATCAATGACTACTACTCTAGTAATTTATACACGAATAATATTTTTTAAGTGTTAGCCTAGTATGAGTTCTATCATCAAAAATGTACCTCATTAAGCATAGATGATAGAAATCATATACAACCCATTTAGTAAGACTACAAAGCTGAACTTTGGAAATCTATACTATACCTAGAAAACGGAGAATTTATACTACACACTTAAGATCTAATTTGTCTCCTATCTATGTCTCCTAAGATTTGTTTGTTATGATTCATTTTATGATCTTGTCATTTATCCTTTCTTAGTTATCATCGTTTCTCAAATATTTACTTTGTTAAGGACGATCTTTTTAATACGTTAGCTCACTTAGTGATCATCATATATTACTTTTAGGTAGATCTCTAATAATTAGTTTCATGGTCGTGTGATCTAATCTTTTATGCCATCAAATTGAAAATCATATGTTGACATATTTTTATCTTTTCACCAATTTCACTTGTAAGCATATAAGACGTTCTACCTAATTGTAACATGTTTTCTTAAATGGAATATGACTTTAACTAGCATGTTAAGATATTTTCATATTAAACACTTATAGAGATCAAATAGCACACTTTTAAGAATATCTCATTTGTAAGTAAAGTTACCTCCACCGATGATTATTCCTCAAATATGTCCATCCAATATTACGTCACCATCATCATGTTCTTTGTGCTTGGTGTGACATATTTATCATGGACATGTGTTTTGAGTGCTTGTGATAACCTCATCTTTCACAAAACCTACAACTTGTTAGAGACACAAAACATGGTACCCAATGTTTGTTGGGTCTGATATTGTTAGCATCAAATATTCTCACGATAACTCATCTTTGTACCTTTCTCAAAGAGTAGACTATTGTTCTTTTAAACATGTTTATATTTTAAATTTCGACAATCCAATTTCATGTCTTGATTAAGAATAATTGATCTTGTACGCTTATAATTGTTTAAAATGGGTTGAAAACTTAACCTTTTAAATGAGTGTCGTTTAATGACGATAATTAGCTTCACATTAGCAAATGTTTTAATCTTACCAACAAACAATGTAAAACCAATATTGTAATCATTTTAAAATGATTCAACATCTAAAAGTGTCAAACCACGACCGATCATAAAATTGCGAAAGCACATTTTGATCAGAGCCTATGCAGTCGATCCACGGTCGACCGTAGGTTCGACCGCCTACAGGTTTGACATTATGTTGAGTTTTATCAAGTGTGTTTTCGAAAAGCTTGTGATAGGTTCACTCAAGGTGTCTTTCATTTGGTATCTTTAAAAATCACTTTTACTATATCACCACTTTTTTTGTCACTTTTGAAGAAAGGTAATTCTTTTTCTTGTTCAAAATAGTCATAAGCTAGCGATTCTAGTTTCAAATTATTATTACCCCTAAGTAACCTTTTGTTTGATTATATGGGTTTCGAGAATGCTTATTAAGATACTTAGAGTCTAATCTTAGATATTATGTCTATCACTTAAGGCTCTAAGATGTGTGACAAACTACATATTCTAGCATGTAAGATTAATTAATCAAGCATACATCAAGTAATCACCCATGTCATTTTCATGCAAGGATTCAAGGCACAAGTAATTTCAGTTATCATATACATTGCATTGACTTAAGTTTCATGGCAAGTTTCAATCCTATTGTGTACATTATAGTTGTGATTTTGACCCAACCCCACATTTTTCTTTACATACTTTATTTTTCAAAAATTAACTTTGTTTTAAAAAAAAATGTTTCTTTGTTCAAGCTTTTCTTTTCAATCATAGTTTTGTTAATTATCACAACATTTAGAGTACACAAATATTAAATATACTAAAAATAAGCAAACTTACCTCGCCATGTGAATGGTGGTAGTTCTTCTCAAAGTAATGGATGTAAGTTTGAGCATTCGGGTTCGATCCTTGACTCCACATCACGCAAGTGTCTTGAAGTTGCTTCTCATATGTAAATTTTCATCGTGATTCAAGACTAACTCATCCAAGATCTCTTTTGCGTTCTCCAAACAAGTAGAGTTTAGTTCCAAGATCTTTGACTCGGGTTTTTGCACAAAATGAATTTTTGACTCAAGCAAAAACATTTTTAGAGCAAAGATTCGAGCAACCGCTATGATACCAATTGTAAGTAACTAGAGGGGGGGTGAATAGTTACTCAGTGGTTTCTTAAAACTTTTTCGAAATCTTTAACGATCAAAACATAAGTTTTAAGTGTGAAAGCGTTTGTGTTTGTTAATGCAAGTATGTAAAGAATGTAAGTGCACAAACACAAGGATTTATAGTGGTTCGAGTGGATGTTAACTAATCCACCTTAATCTACTCCCCAATTCTACGAATTGAGACTTTTCTTCACTATGATACCCCAAACCCGGTGGAGTGTCCGGATACAACACTAGCTCCTCGATAAGATGCTACTTACGAACCCTTGCGTCCCTTTGAAGAATTCACAAACACCAAATGCTCTTACCACAAGATCCTAATGCTCTAGCCTAGTGAAATCACAACTACCTTCTAGATACCTTTAAGAAGATAGCTTACAAGTAAACTTATAGCTAAGCTTACAATCACTCATAGTTCTTCAATAGGTCACACCAACTTAATTCTCAATGGAATTGATCAACTTCCTAGATCCCTTTAAGGAAGTTGAAACATTAAGCAAGATGGTGTTTCCTATCATAAGAACTATCTAACTTCCTTTGTCTTACAAAGTAAACTTAAAGATACAAATGACAAGTGCAAAGTTTACATTTCAATTCTACTTAGTGTAAGTAGAATCTCTCTTTCTCTCTTATAATCTCTCCGTAGATATGTGCTTGAGGCTTAGGAGATCAGTAGATATGACTTTGAAAGAATGTTGAAAAAAGATGGTCTTCTAGTTTGGCAAAGTGGTGTATTTATATTCCAAGAAAATATTGACAGACAAAACTGCGGTCGAACCACGGTCGACCTTGCAGGCAGCCGTACAACTTCTGTCAGCATTTCAACATATCCGTTGGAGCTCCTTTTTCTTTGAATTTTTAGCTTCTTTACCTAATATAGAGCCTTCAAAATATGCTTAATACACCTAGAAGTTAACTTCATTACCCCTTTGATCTTGGACATATGCATGGAGGTTGACATGTGAAATGTCCCGTTCTTATTGATTAAAAACATTCCATATTAATTGATTTCGTTGCGAGGTTTTGACCTCTATATGAGACGTTTTTCAAAGACTGCATTCATTTTAAAACAAACCATAACCTTTATTTCATAAATAAAGGTTTAAAAAGCTTTACGTAGATTATCAAATAATGATAATCTAAAATATCCTGTTTACACACGACTATTACATAATGGTTTACAATACAAATATGTTACATCGAAATCAGTTTCTTGAATGCAGTTTTTACACAATATCATACAAACATGGACTCCAAATCTTGTCCTTATTTTAGTATGCAACAGCGGAAGCTCTTAGTATTCATCTGAGAATAAACATGCTTTAAACGTCAACAAAAATGTTGGTGAGTTATAGGTTTAACCTATATATATCAAATCGTAACAATAGACCACAAGATTTCATATTTCAATACACATCCCATACATAGAGATAAAAATCATTCATATGGTGAACACCTGGTAACCGACATTAACAAGATGCATATATAAGAATATCCCCATCTTTCCGGGACACCCTTCAGATATGATATAAATTTTGAAGTACTAAAGCATCCGGTACTTTGGATGGGGTTTGTTAGGCCCAATAGATCTATCTTTAGGATTCGCGTCAATTAGGGTGTCTGTTCCCTAATTCTTAGATTACCAGACTTAATAAAAAGGGGCATATTCGATTTCGATAATTCAACCATAGAATGTAGTTTCACGTACTTGTGTCTATTTTGTAAATCATTTATAAAACCTGCATGTATTCTCATCCCAAAAATATTAGATTTTAAAAGTGGGACTATAACTCACTTTCACAGATTTTTACTTCGTCGGAAAGTAAGACTTGGCCACTGGTTGATTTACGAACCTATAACAATATATACATATATATCAAAGTATGTTCAAAATATATTTACAATACTTTTAATACATTTTGATGTTTTAAGTTTATTAAGTCAGCTGTCCTCGTTAGTAACCTACAACTAGTTGTCAACAGTTAGATGTACAGAAATAAATCGATAAATATTATCTTGAATCAATCCACGACCCAGTGTATACGTATCTCAGTATTGATCAAAACTCAAACTATATATATATTTTGGAATCAACCTCAACCCTGTATAGCTAACTCCAACATTCACATATAGAGTGTCTATGGTTGTTCCGCAATATATATATAGATGGGTCGACATGATAGGTCGAAACATTGTATACGTGTCTATGGTATCTCAAGATTACATAATATACAATATAAGTTGATTAGGTTATGGTTGGAATAGATTTATTACTAACTTTCACGTAGGTAAAATGAGTAGTTTTTATCAATCTTGTTTTACTCGCCATTTCTTCGTTTCTAATCCGTTTTGAGTGATTCCAGTGGCCACGGTTTCGTATTGAACTTAAATTTATGAATATAAGTAGAAAAAGTATAAGTTTATAGTCAGAAATACAAGTTACAAGTAGTTTTTGAAAGAGGTAGTCATTTCCGTCTAAAGAACGACATCTTGATGACCATTTTGAAAAACATACTTTCACTTTGAGTTTAACCATGATTTTTGGATATAGTTTCATGTTCATAAGAAAAATCATTTTTCCAGAAGTATAGCTTTTAAATCAAATTTCTTCTTAGCTTTTAATTATCCCAACCAAAACAGCCCCCGGTTTTACTACGACGGCGTATATCCAGTTTTATGGTGTTTATCGTGTTTCCGGGTTTTAAATCATTAAGTTAGCATATCATATAGATATAGAACATGTGTTTAGTTGATTTTAAAAGTCTATTTAGAAGGATTAACTTTATTTGCGGACAAGTTTAGAATTAACTAAACTATGTTCTAGTGATTACAAGTTTATAACGTTGAATAAGACAGCTTTTTATATATGAATCGAATGATGTTATGAACATCATTACTACCTCAAGTTCCTTGGATAAACCTACTGGAAATGAGAAAAATGGATCTAGCTTCAAAGGATCCTTGGATAGCTTGAAAGTTCTTGAAGCAGAATCATGACACGAAAACAATTTCAAGTAAGATTTCCACTCGAAATAAGATTGTTATAGTTATAGAAATTGAATTAAAGTTTGAATATGATTATTACCTTGTATTAGAAAGATAACCTACTGTAAGTAATAAAGGTTTCTTGATCTTGGATGATTACTTGGAATGGATTTAGAAAACTTGGAAGTAAACTTGCAATCTTGGAAGTATTCTTGATTTTATGAAACTAGAACTTTTGGAATTTATGAAGAACACTTAGAACTTGAAGATAGAACTTGAGAGAGATCAATTAGATGAAGAAAATTGTAGAATGAAAGTGTTTGTAGGTGTTTTTGGTCGTTGGTGTATGGATTAGATATAAAGGATATGTAATTTTGTTTTCATGTAAATAAGTCATGAATGATTACTCATATTTTTGTAATTTTATGAGATATTTCATGCTAGTTGCCAAATGATGGTTCCCACATATGTTAGGTGACTCACATGGGCTGCTAAGAGTTGATCATTGGAGTGTATATACCAATAGTACATACATCTAAAAGCTGTGTATTGTACGAGTACGAATACGGGTGCATACGAGTAGAATTGTTGACGAAACTGAACGAGGATGTAATTGTAAGCATTTTTGTTAAGTAGAAGTATTTTGATAAGTGTCTTGAAGTCTTTCAAAAGTGTATGAATACATATTAAAACACTACATATGTAATGACCCGAAAATTTGCGACTAAATTTAAACTTAATCTTTAAAGGATTAATGATTTCGACACGATAAACAAAGTCTGTAAAACTGAATCTCAAAATTTTTGAACTATTCAAGTACCCTTCGATTTTCTCAAAGATTCGCGAACAATTATATGTAAATAGATACATATATATACTATAACTTGAAAACGTAACAAAGTTTTCATTGCATAATACCGTACATTAAACTTATTGGTTTATATATCTAATTGAATATATATGATTTCAAGTTATTTAGTAAACGATAGTAACATTCGATTATTGATTTGATTGATATTTAGATAAGTTAACTAAAACGTTTAAGATGAACCAGTAAAACACTAATTTGATAAAGTATTTTCAAATTGCTACAGTACCCAAAATGCTACAGTATTTTCGAAAATCACTATTTGCTACAGTAAAATTGACTTTGCTACAGTGAATTGCTACAGTAAACCACTATTTTAAAGATGTATTTTAACAAATAGTGAGACGATGATTTATAGAAGTAAATGACCAAAATACTCGAAAGTTTAAGATATACTTTGAGTGGTATAGTTTAGGAATAATTTAAGGCTATATTTTAACAAAGGTACGAGTCACGAAATGTAAAATGCAAGTTTTCTCAGCGTACGAAAGGACATTCGAGAAACCGGAACCGGGACATAAGTCAAGTAACAACGTACGACTTATCGGAACAAAAGTTACAAGTTAACTATGCACGTAAATATAATATAATATATAAATAATTATATAAATTAAATATAATATATATTATATTTAAATATGTCGACAAACTAAAATACAAAACAATGTGAGCTGTCCCTGGTCCTCATGCGAGTCGCATGGCCAGAAGGCCATTTCCATGCGAGTCGCATGACTCCAGATTTCAGGCCAGGTTCTATAAATTGCAGTTTTTGGCTCGAGATAATCACACACATACACAAATATAGATATACTCCGTAATATTATTTATTATTATTATTATTATTATTATTATTATTATTATTATTATTATTATTATTATTAATAAGATTATTATTAATCTTATTATTTTTATTATTAATGTTATTATTTTTGCGATACAAAAATAATAATGTACATAAAATATTACGACGGAGTGCTGTCCAAGTAATTTTCAAAACGTGTTTCCAAGCGAGCTAGAGCTAAGGAAAATATGGGTTATTGCCAAGGAAATTATGGGTAATGTTCGAGGGTATTTTTGTGAATCAAACCTCGTGTTTATCATCTCCGATGCGTCTACGTGCTTTTCTACAATATTGTATATCAATATTAAATAGTGAGTTTCATATGATCCCTTTTACCCTTTACATTTTTGGGCTGAGAATACATGCAAATGCTTTATTAACTGATTTACAATATTTATATGCGTGAGTTTCATTTGCTCCCTTTTTAATTGCTTTTGCAATCTATATTTTTGGGCTGAGAATACATGCACTTTATTTTTAAACGCAATGGATACAAGTACATACTAAATTCTACACCGAGTTTGAACCGAAAATCCCTTAGCTTTGGTAACTAGTAACTGCCAGTTATAAGAACTGGTGGGCGCGAGTAGTAGTATATGGATCCATAGGGCTTGACATCCCCGTCCGAGCTAGAGCGCTAGCCTTTTAACGGACGTATGCTATTTGAGAAGCGTACACGTTGGTTTGCGTGTATTATTAAGATGATTATACAAAGGGTACAAATTATATAAGCGTTAAAGTTTAGTTACCAGGGTGCTCTGTTATGTAGAATCTATTGATAAACGTTTCTGGATTAAATAACTGAAATCTTGTGATCCACCTTTATATACAGATTATGAGCAACATTAAAACTATGAACTCACCAACCTTTGTGTTGACACTTGTTAGCATGTTTATTCTCAGGTTTCCTAGAAGTCTTCCGCTGTTTGCTTAGATGTTAAACAAGCTATGTGCATGGAGTCTTGCATGACATATTTTTCAAGGAGACGTTGCATTTACCAAATCATCACCATGTATCTTATTTTGACTGCATTGTCAACAGAAATGATGTTGTAAACTATTATTTATGGTGATTGTCTATATGTAGAAATCATCAGATGTCGAAAACCTTTGATTTAAATATTCATTTATGGTGTGCCTTTTCAAAAGAATGCAATGTTTACAAAACGTATCATATAGAGGTCAAATACCTCGCAATGAAATCAATGAATGACGTGTTCGTCCATATGGATTTGGAGCGATCGTCACAACATACATTTTAACTGAGTCGTTAAGTCATCGTTAGTCGTTACATGTAAGTGTTGTTTTGAAACCTTTAGGTTAACGATCTTGTTAAGTGTTGTTAACCCAATGTTTATAATATCAAATGAGATTTTAAATTATTATATTATCATGATATTATGATGTATAAATATATCTTAATATGATATATATACATTAAATGTCGTTACAACGATAATCGTTACATATATGTCTCGTTTCAAAATCATTAAGTTAGTAGTCTTGTTTTTACATATGTAGTTCATTGTTAATATACTTAATGATATGTTTACTTATCATAATATCATGTTAACTATATATATGTCCATATATATGTCATCATATAGTTTTTACAAGTTTTAACGTTCGTGAATCACCGGTCAACTTGGGTGGTCAATGAAATGTCCCGTTCTTATTGATTAAAAACGTCCCATATTAATTGATTTCGTTGCGAGGTTTTGACCTCTATATGAGACGTTTTTCAAAGACTGCATTCATTTTAAAACAAACCATAACCTTTATTTCATCAATAAAGGTATAAAAAGCTTTACGTAGATTATCAAATAATGATAATCTAAAATATCCTGTTTATACACGACCATTACATAATGGTTTACAATATAAATATGTTACAACAAAATAAGTTTCTTGAATGTAGTTTTTACACAATATCATACAAGCATGGACTCCAAATCTCGTCCTTATTTAAGTATGCGACAGCGGAAGCTCTTAATAATCACCTGAGAATAAACATGCTTAAAACGTCAACAAAAATGTTGGTGAGTTATAGGTTTAACCTATATATATCAAATCATAATAATAGACCACAAGATTTCATATTTCAATACACATCCCATACATAGAGATAAAAATCATTCATATGGTGAACACCTGGTAACCGACATTAACAAGATGCATATATAAGAATATCCCCATCATTCCGGGACACCCTTCAGATATGATATAAATTTTGAAGTACTAAAGCATCCGGTACTTTGGATGGGGTTTGTTAGGCCCAATAGATCTATCTTTAGGATTCGCGTCAATTAGGGTGTCTGTTCCCTAATTCTTAGATTACCAGACTTAATAAAAAGGGGCATATTCGATTTCGATAATTCAACCATAGAATGTAGTTTCACGTACTTGTGTCTATTTTGTAAATCATTTATAAAACCTGCATGTATTCTCATCCCAAAAATATTAGATTTTAAAAGTGGGACTATAACTCACTTTCACAGATTTTTACTTCGTCGGGAAGTAAGACTTGGCCACTGGTTGATTCACGAACCTATAACAATATATACATATATATCAAAGTATGTTCAAAATATATTTACAACACTTTTAATATATTTTGATGTTTTAAGTTTATTAAGTCAGCTGTCCTCGTTAGTAACCTACAACTAGTTGTCCACAGTTAGATGTACAGAAATAAATCGATAAATATTATCTTGAATCAATCCACGACCCAGTGTATACGTATCTCAGTATTGATCACAACTCAAACTATATATATTTTGGAATCAACCTCAACCCTGTATAGCTAACTCCAACATTCACATATAGAGTGTCTATGGTTGTTCCGAAATATATATAGATGTGTCGACATGATAGGTAGAAACATTGTATACGTGTCTATGGTATCTCAAGATTACATAATATACAATACAAGTTGATTAAGTTATGGTTGGAATAGATTTGTTACCAATTTTCACGTAGCTAAAATGAGAAAAATTATCCAATCTTGTTTTACCCATAACTTCTTCATTTTAAATCCGTTTTGAGTGAATCAAATTGCTATGGTTTCATATTGAACTCTATTTTATGAATCTAAACAGAAAAGTATATGATATATATACATTAAATGTCTTTACAACGATAATCGTTACATATATGTCTCGTTTAAAAATCATTAAGTTAGTAGTCTTGTTTTTACATATGTAGTTCATTGTTAATATACTTAATGATATGTTTACTTATCATAGTATCATGTTAAGTATATATATATATCCATATATATGTCATCATATAGTTTTTACAAGTTTTAACGTTCGTGAATCACCGGTCAACTTGGGTGGTCAATTGTCTATATGAAACATATTTCAATTAATCAAGTCTTAACAAGTTTGATTGCTTAACATGTTGGAAACATTTAATCATGTAAATATCAATCTCAATTAATATATATAAACATGGAAAAGTTCGGGTCACTATAGTACCTACCCGTTAAATAAATTTCGTCCCGAAATTTTAAGCTGTTGAAGGTGTTGACGAATCTTCTGGAAATAGATGCGGGTATTTCTTCTTCATCTGATCTTCACGCTCCCATGTGAACTCGGGTCCTCTACGAGCATTCCATCGAACCTTAACAATTGGTATCTTGTTTTGCTTAAGTCTTTTAACCTCACGATCCATTATTTCGACGGGTTCTTCGATGAATTGAAGTTTTTCGTTGATTTGGATTTCATCTAACGGAATAGTGAGATCTTCTTTAGCAAAACATTTCTTCAAATTCGAGACGTGGAAAGTGTTATGTACAGCCGTGAGTGGTTGAGGTAACTCAAGTCGGTAAGCTACTGGTCCGACACGATCAATAATCTTGAATGGTCCAATATACCTTGGATTTAATTTCCCTCGTTTACCAAATCGAACAACGCCTTTCCAAGGTGCAACTTTAAGCATGACCATCTCTCCAATTTCAAATTCTATATCTTTTCTTTTAATGTCAGCGTAGCTCTTTTGTCGACTTTGGGCGGTTTTCAACCGTTGTTGAATTTGGATGATCTTCTCGGTAGTTTCTTGTATAATCTCCGGACCCGTAATCTGTCTATCCCCCACTTCACTCTAACAAATCGGAGACCTGTACTTTCTACCATAAAGTGCTTCAAACGTCGCCATCTCAATGCTTGAATGGTAGCTGTTGTTGTAGGAAAATTCTGCTAACGATAGATGTCGATCCCAACTGTTTCCGAAATCAATAACACATGCTCGTAGCATGTCTTCAAGCGTTTGTATCGTCCTTTCACTCTGCCCATCAGTTTGTGGATGATAGGCAGTACTCATGTCTAGACGAGTTCCTAATGCTTGCTGTAATGTCTGCCAGAATCTTGAAATAAATCTGCCATCTCTATCAGAGATAATAGAGATTGGTATTCCATGTCTGGAGACGACTTCCTTCAAATACAGTCGTGCTAACTTCTCCATCTTGTCATCTTCTCTTATTGGCAGGAAGTGTGCTGATTTGGTGAGACGAT
The DNA here is from genome assembly GCF_046630445.1 of Rutidosis leptorrhynchoides. Lineage (NCBI taxonomy): Eukaryota > Viridiplantae > Streptophyta > Magnoliopsida > Asterales > Asteraceae > Rutidosis > Rutidosis leptorrhynchoides. Next base: position 418,359,993 of record NC_092338.1, read on the forward strand.
CAACTATTACCCATATAGTATCAAAACCACTTGCAGTCCTTGGCAATTTAGTGATGAAATCCATGGTAATGTTTTCCCATTTCCATTTCGGGATTTCGGGTTGTTGAAGTAGACCTGATGGTTTCTGATGCGCAGCTTTGACCTTAGAACACGTCAAACATTCTCCTACGTATTTAGCAACATCGGCTTTCATACCCGGCCACCAAAAATGTTTCTTGAGATCCTTGTACATCTTCCCCGTTCCAGGATGTATTGAGTATCTGGTTTTATGAGCTTCTCTAAGTACCATTTCTCTCATATCTCCAAATTTTGGTACCCAAATCCTTTCAGCCCTATACCGGGTTCCGTCTTCCCGAATATTAAGATGCTTCTCCGATCCTTTGGGTATTTCATCCTTTAAATTTTCCTCTTTTAAAACTCCTTGTTGCGCCTCCTTTATTTGAGTAGTAAGGTTATTATGAATCATTATATTCATAGATTTTACTCGAATGGGTTCTCTGTCCTTCCTGCTCAAGGCATCGGCTACCACATTTGCCTTCCCCGGGTAGTAACGAATCTCAAAGTCGTAATCATTCAATAATTCAATCCACCTACGCTGCCTCATATTCAGTTGTTTCTGATTAAATATGTGTTGAAGACTTTTGTGGTCGGTATATATAATACTTTTGACCCCATATAAGTAGTGCATCCAAGTCTTTAATGCAAAAACAACCGCGCCTAATTCCAAATCATGTGTCGTATAATTTTGTTCGTGAATCTTCAATTGTCTAGACGCATAAGCAATCACCTTCGTTCGTTGCATTAATACACAATCGAGACCTTGCTTTGATGCGTCACAATAAATCACAAAATCATCATTCCCTTCAGGAAATGACAATATAGGTGCCGTAGTTAGCTTTTTCTTCAATAACTGAAACGCTTTCTCTTGTTCATCATTCCATTCAAATTTCTTCCCTTTATGTGTTAATGCAGTCAAGGGTTTTGCTATTCTGGAAAAGTCTTGGATGAACCTTCTGTAGTAACCAGCTAGTCCTAAAAACTGGCGTATGTGTTTCGGAGTTTTCGGGGTTTCCCACTTTTCAACAGTTTCTATCTTTGCCGGATCCACCTTAATACCTTCTTTGTTCACTATGTGACCGAGGAATTGAACTTCTTCCAACCAAAATGCACACTTTGAAAACTTAGCGTACAATTCTTCCTTCCTCAATACTTCTAACACCTTTCTCAAATGTTCACCGTGTTCTTGGTCATTCTTTGAGTAAATAAGTATGTCATCAATGAAAACAATGACAAACTTGTCAAGGTATGGTCCACACACTCGGTTCATAAGGTCCATGAACACAGCTGGTGCATTAGTTAAACCAAACGGCATGACCATAAACTCGTAATGACCGTAACGTATTCTGAAAGCAGTCTTTGGAATATCATCTTCTTTCACCCGCATTTGATGATACCCGGAACGTAAGTCAATCTTTGAATAAACAGACGAGCCTTGTAGTTGATCAAATAAGTCGTCAATTCTCGGTAGTGGGTAACGGTTCTTGATGATAAGTTTGTTCAACTCTCGGTAGTCGATACACAACCTGAATGTACCATCTTTCTTCTTGACAAACAAAACAGGAGCTCCCCACGGTGATGTGCTTGGTCGAATGAAACCACGCTCTAAAAGTTCTTGTAATTGGCTTTGCAGTTCTTTCATCTCGCTGGGTGCGAGTCTGTAAGGAGCACGAGCTATTGGTGCAGCTCCTGGTACAAGATCTATTTGAAATTCAACAGATCGATGCGGGGGTAATCCCGGTAATTCTTTCGGAAATACATCGGGAAATTCTTTTGCAATGGGAACATTATTGATGCCCTTTTCTTCCGTTTGTACTTTCTCGACGTGTGCTAGAACAGCATAGCAACCTTTTCTTATTAGTTTTTGTGCCTTCAAATTACTAATAAGATGTAGCTTCGTGTTGCCCTTTTCTCCGTACACCATTAAGGGTTTTCCTTTTTCTCGTATAATGCGAATTGCATTTTTGTAACAAACGATCTCTGCTTTCACTTCTTAAATATTTCGCTAACCAGTTTAATTTCTCGATTCCGACATATATTATCTGCTGAAATTAATTTACCATTTGCTAATTCGAGTAAAAATTTACTATCCAAAGGCATCAATGGACAACTTAATTTAGCACAAAAATCTCTACTCATATAGCTTCTATCCGCACCCGAATCAAATAAAACGTAAGCAGATTTATTGTCAATAAGAAACGTACCCGTAACAAGCTCCGGGTCTTCCTGTGCCTCTGCCGCATTAATATTGAAAACCCTTCTGCGGCCTTGTCCATTCGTGTTCTCCTGGTTCGGGCAATTTCTAATAATGTGGCCCGGTTTTCCACATTTATAACAAACTTCATTGGCATAACTTGCTCCGACACTACTTGCTCCGCCATTACTCGTTCCGACACCATTTGTTCCTTTCGTTCTATTAACCCCTGGTCCATAGACCTCACACTTCACCACGCTATGACCATTTCTTTTACACTTGTTGCAAAATTTGGTGCAGAACCCCGAGTGATACTGTTCACACCTTTGGCATAGCTGCTTCTGATTGTTGTTGTTGTTGCGGTTATTATTGTTGTTGGGATGATTGTTGTAGTTGCTGTTGTTTTTGTTGTTGTTGTTGTTGTTGGGCCGTTTGTTGTAGTTGCGATTGATGTTGCGATTGTTGGGATAATTGTTGCGAATATTGTTGTAATTGCTGTTGTTGTTGTATTGGTGATTCTTATCACCGTTTTCCTCCCACTTTCTTTTGACTTGCTTCACATTGGCCTCTTCAGCAGTCTGTTCTTTAATTCTTTCTTCAATCTGGTTCACTAGTTTGTGAGCCATTCTACATGCCTGTTGTATGGAGGCGGGCTCGTGTGAACTTATATCTTCTTGGATTCTTTCCGGTAATCCTTTCACAAACGCATCGATCTTCTCTTCCTTATCTTCGAATGCTCCCGGACACAATAGGCACAATTCTGTGAATCGTCTTTCATACGTGGTGTGACAACCCGGAAATTTCCAACCAAATTTAAACTTTAATCTTTATATGATTCCGACACGATAAGCAATATTTGTTAAGTTAAATTGCAAGAATTTTAAACTATGTTCATACATTCATTCAACCTCGACCATGTTCCAACGATTCACGAACCATTAAACGAATATGATTATATATGTATATGTGTATATATATTATAACTTGAAACGTAAACAAAATATTAGATTAAATACTTTATATGATTGTATCTGTTTCAAAATATTTATCAATGGAATTAGAAGATAAGATCAAATGATTGAATTATCAGATATATTGAATTATGATTACAAGTCTCTATTGAAAGGCCCACGTTGATTTGAGAAATCTTTCCGTTTTAACAATATTCGGAAAATGGTAAAGTGATTTATAAATAAGAACAAATTGTCAATCATTGAGAACTAGACAAAGGATAGTGGAAGATTGAATCTCATAAAGACTCGATTGATCTATTTAGTTTCAAACGTACAAAAACGTTTTCAGTTTAAAAAGAACTTTATTATTAAAACGTATATAACTTTTATAAATATCTACAACCACTTTTGACAACTCATTACTTAACTAGTATGATAAAGATAACGATATTTATATTTTATTTTATTAAACATATATAACGATTTAAATTAATATTATATATATTTATACGCGTATTATACGTACATAGTTTTATACTTTTACTATACTTAAACTTTACCTTTACTTTATTTTTACTTTACTTTAACTTTAATAATTCACTTTAATAATTCATACTTTAATAATTCACTTTAATAATTCATACTTTAATAATTCACTTTAATAATTTATACTTTAATAATTCACTTTAATAATTCATACTTTAATAATTCACTTTAATAATTCAAAAATCTATTATAAATAGAATTCAATAGGTTTCCTTATTTCATAGAAACTTGAAAATATTTTTCTCTAAACTCTCTCAATCGATTTACATATATATATTTACTCCGTACTATTTCAAGATATTATTAGTATACATAAAATATTACGACGGAGTGCTGTCCGAGTGATTTCGAAATTGTTTTTCGAGTAGGATAGGATTAAGGAAATTATGAGTTATAGCTATGGAGGTGATTGAGTATGGTTCATGGGTATGCTCGTGATGTCAATATAGTGTTTATCATTTCCGTTACGTCTACGTACCTTTCCTGCAATATTGAATCTCAATATTGATACGTGAGTACTCATAATTTAACTTTTACATACTAATAGTGTATCCCTGACTAGTGCTCGAGTATTTAGGATTATGCATGCTTGTACTTTTGATATTGCCCTTAGACAGGTTAGGTTGAATATTGAATTAGTTACACTTGCGGTTGAGATAAGGTATAAGATATGCATGTCCTTGGAAAGCTAGCGAAAAATTAAGGACTTTTCATTTAGATATCGAATGGTTTCGATGAACGGATTAGAAGTTATAATCAATTGAATTTTCTATATTTTTATTAAAAATGATTATTATTATCGTCGTTTTTATCGTCGTTCTAATTTTATCTTATTATTATCATTATTATTATCTTTATCAATAAAAGGGATTTATCATTAAAAATTGTTATTTTTTTTATTATTACTATCGTTATTATCGTTAAAGTTATAATTAGTATTATTATTATTATTATCCAATTATTATTATTATTATTATTATTATTATTATTATTATTATTATTATTATTATTATTATTATTATTATTATTATTATTATTATTATTATTAGTATTATTATTATTATTATCATTATTAATATATATATCATTATTTAAAAATGGATATTGTCATTGTTATTATTATTATTACTATATTATCATTAAGATAATTATTAGTATTATCGTTAAAAATGTTATAGTAACTATCATTATTAATATTAGTGTAATTAAAACAAATATTTGTAACACCTAATTATTTTGATTACTATTATTATCATTATTATAAACACGATATAAAAGACGATTAAAAGCTATTAAACGAAACGATTAGGAAATAATGAGTAAGAGTATCATGATGAAATTAAAATATTATAAGATATTGATTTAGATAAAATTATCGTTCTTATTATTTTTATCATTACTATTATTATTAAAAATATCGTTAGTATTAAAACTATCATTTTAACAAAAATTATCATTTTAATAGAAATGTCATTGTTACTATAAAATATCATTATTATTATTATTTTAAATAGAATTATTATTTTAAAGATAATATTAAAAATTATCGTAAATATTAAAGTTATCATAATTAGAATTATCGTTTTATCATAATGTCATTTTAGTAATTATAAATATTGATATTTTTATAATAATTATTATTATTATAAAATAATACAACTTTTACTTACTATCATTATAGATATTATTTTATCCAATAAATATGTGATACAAACATATTTTACTACGTGTAATAACTTACTTTAATAATACCTATCATATTATCTTTATGATATTAAATGAATCCTATAAATTTTATTACTTAATATATATAAAAGTATATTATATTATATAAATTTAATATAAAATTTTATTTATTAATAAATAAATTATATTATTTACTCTAATAAATCTTTTAAAAATATTTAAAAATATAAAACGACGATATTTAAACTATATATTAATCATGTATAGATTTTTGGAAATTATTTTGAGTCAAATTTACTTTTGTTGACTTTTGCATATTAGTCTCGAGCATTAGGATTGTGGTACACTATGACTTGGCCTAATTTGTTAGACAAATATTGACCAACACATAATTATATATAATTAATTTAGGTTCGTGAATCCGAGGCCAACCTTGCACTTGTTCAATGACGTTATATGTATTTTTACTACAAAATACAGTATGGTGAGTTTCATTTGCTCCCTTTTTAAATGCTTTTGCAATATATATTTTTGGGACTGAGAATACATGCGCTGCTTTATAAATGTTTGACGATATAGACACAAGTAATTGAAACTACATTCTATGGTTGAATTATCGAAATCGAATATGCCCCTTTTTATTAAAGTCTGGTAATCTAAGAATTAGGGAACAGACACCTTAATTGACGCGAATCCTAAAGATAGATCTATTGGGCCTAACAAACCCCATCCAAAGTACGGATGCTTTAGTACTTCGAAATTTATATCATGTCCGAAGGAGGATCCCGGAATGATAGGGGATATTCTTATATGTATCTAGTTAATGTCGGTTACCAGGTGTTCACCATATGAATGATTATTTTTGTCTCTATGCATGGGACGTATATTTATGAGAACTGGAAATGAAATTCTTGTGGTCTATTAAAATGATGGAAATAAATGATTATGATAAACTAATGAACTCACCAACCTTTTGGTTGACACTTTAAAGCATATTTATTCTCAGGTGTTAAAGAAATCTTCCGCTGTGCATTTGCTCATTTTAAAGATATTACTTGGAGTCTTTCCTAGCATATTTCGAAGAACGTTGCATTCGAGTCATTGAGTTCATCAAAAATTATTATTAAATCAATTTATAGTTGGATAGTGGATATTATGAAATGGTATGCATGCCTGTCAATTTTCGATGTAAAAAAATTTTGTCTTTTAAAAACGAATGCAATGTTTGTAAAATGTATCATATAGAGGTCAAATACCTCGCAATGTAATCAATTATTGTGAATCGTTTATAATGTATATGAACGGGTCATTTCAGTTGGTATCAGAGCGGTGGTCTTAGCGAACCAGGTCTGCATTAATGTGTCTAACTGATAAGTCGATAGGATGCATTAGTGAGTCTGGACTTCGACCGTGTCTGCATGTCAAAAGTTTTGCTTATCATTTTGTCAAAAATTAACTACTTATCATCCTCAAAAAATTACCTGCTTATCATTTTTAGTCTAAGACACGTCTTGCTGCATTGATTGCATGAATAGTGTATAGACAAAAATTCATATCTTAGCATATCTGCTAAATCATATCTTATCGTATCTGTTACTTTAAACTTTGCCTGACATATCCCTGCAAAGTCCTCCGTAATCTACGAAATCTTTTGATCTATATATATATATATATATATATATATATATATATATATATATATATATATATTCTATGTAATTAGAATACCATCCGTTAGCCAAAATCATTTCATATCGAAAAAAAAAAATCCTTTATCCAATCGTACGAAATGGAATTCGTCATCAGTTCAAGTCACTCAGATTCCGAAATGGAATCTCATTCAAGCTCCGAAAGCAGTGTGACCGGAATAGATCAACCAATCAGTCATCACCTATTCTGGATGAATTGGGGATGGGTTCGTAGCCTCCTCAATCATTGGAGACAAGAAGAAGGTGATCCCTTCCATCCACCACATTGCCCTCTTGACGAAGAACCTGAAGCACTTACCGGCGAACCTGTCCGAAACACCATTTTCTCGCTCATTTCCAGAGTATCTCGTCACGATTATATATTACATCAAATTTTAGATTTTATTTATCCGCTCGTCCGAACCGACAATCACCCCGGTGTAATAGAAGAAGTCAACGAGCTTCGCGCTCGGGTAGTTGCTTTGGAGAATATGGTGCAGAGATTACAAACACCAGCAGCAGCATCAACAGCATAACCAGTACCACCATCATCAACGCCAACAGTACCATTACCACCTCCAACCACAACCGCGTCGTAAACCTCAACTTCACAATCTGTCCCACGAGCATCAACGTCATACGCACCATAGATACCAAGGAGTACCAACAACAATAACTGACGAAGTATTAATTCATAACTTCATTGGAGAAACATTCCGCGGCGATTATGTAATCTCTAAAGTCTTAGAGATTATCTAATCTTGCCCTAACCATAAATCAGTTAAGCGAACCAAAATGATAGAAGGAAGAGTAGAAACCCTGACAAAAATGGTGTGTGATTAACAAGCTAAACTTGCTTTACCAACAGCATCAACAGTACCGTCCGCGTTACCAGCATCGTCAGTACAGTCAACATCCGAATCAACAACACCGATAACATCACAAACTCCGTCAGTTCAAGAATCACTGTGGACATCATTACGAATCAATAACGTGTATATTGTATCAACGAGTTATGAAGAATTAACTCATTCCCTCTGAAGAAATTATATGTATATTATATATATATGTATTTTGAAATAAATCTTTCCATGCTAAGCTATTGTGTGTGAATCTTAACTACTCGGTTAATTCATATTAAAAATATGCAATAATGTATGTCCTTTGGCCGCAACTTAACCAGCGTTAACTACAATCTCTGTCGCAATTCAACAAATTCCAATTCATAATAAATCAAGTATATATTTGATTTTACACTTTCATCATCGATGTACCGGAAACTTTTCAGATAACATCATTCGTACTTTGCGAAATTCACAAGAATTCCACGAACCGAACATTATACATCAACAAATAACGAAGTATTGATTCATAATTTCAATGTCATTAAAGAAATACTGCGTAAAAGTTATGTACTTTTTAAAGCCTTTAGGGATTATTCAATTCTAGTTTCAACCGTAAATCAAATGAGTTTAATTTAACATTAACTCATTAAATCTATGTTACATCTGAAGAAAATATACATATATATATTTTCATAAAGACTGTAATAAAATTCTTTTGTACAAAATATTAATTGTGAAATTTTTTTTAACGGGTAGGTAATACCCGAGAGATATATAAATTCACAATTAATATGTTACATTCTTCGAATCTGATTCAGCAAATCATCCATTATACTCCATACTTTCACAACAATATACATTCTTTTATAGAAATCAAAACAACCATACTCATTCAAAATTTAATTACATATTCTGATTTTGAAATCTCAAAATTCAACTTGAGATATGACCAAAATCATCACTCTTAGATCCTTACATCTTTCACAAGCTATATTTTGACTTCAAAACTGTGTTAGAACATCAAATATATGTTAACGATTACAATCTGTGTTCAAACCCTTCGAAAATTTCTGAAGACACTTCGAATGATGAGCAATCGAGATGATGATCCAACCACATGTTACCCACAGTTATGTACCCGAAAAACTCTTGAAACCAAAGTAAAAGTTTAAACAACGTATCCGCGTCAGATTCTTTGGCATTTATTAGCAAAAATAACTTTGCGACTCCTATTCAAAGTAGCCAGTTTTGTCACAGCTCCAGCAAGTCAACTTCAACTTTTCAGTCAGACTAACCTTATTATAACCTTGAGATATACACCTTCGTTACCAGGGAACCTTTTGTAGTGACCCGAACTTTTCCATGTTTATATATATTAATTGAGATTGATATTTACATGATTAAATGTTTCCAACATGTTAAGCAATCAAACTTGTTAAGACTTGATTAATTGAAATAAGTTTCATATAGACAATTGACCATCCAAGTTGACCGGCGATTCACGAACGTTAAAACTTGTAAAAACGACATGACGATATATATATATGGATATACATATGGTTAACATGAAATTATGATAAGTAAGTATCTCCATAAGTATATTAACAATGAGTTATATACATATAAACAAGACTACTAACTTAAGGATTTCGAAACGAGACATATATGTAACGATTATCGTTGTAACGACATGTAAATGTATATATATCATATTAAGATATATTAATATATCATAATATCATGATAATATAATAATTTAACATCTCATTAGATATAATAAACAATGGGTTAACAACATTAATTGAGATCGTTAACTTAAAGGTTTCAAAACAACAGTTACATGTAACGATTAACGATGACTTAACGACTCAGTTAAAATGTATATACATGTAGTGTATTTAGATGTATTAAAATACTTTTGGAAGACTTCAAGACATATATCAAAACACTCATACTTAACGAAAATGGTTACAGTTACTTTCCCATTCTTTTCTTTCATCAAGAATTCTAGTCGTATTCTTACCCGTATTATACACAGCTTCAAAACGTACTTACTATAGGTATATACCAATAGGAACTAGCATGGGATTCCACTCTTGATTATGTCATGTATGACTAATCAATTTTAACCTCTACCATGAGCTAGTCAACTAACTAGAACTCCTTTTAACCCCACTCACCACTCACCAATTACCACTCATCATTCACTCCATTTCACTTCCAATTCTCTTTCTAATTCTCTCTCAACACACACACACTATTATGAACGTATTTTTCCAGTAGTTAATCATCATATTCATCAAAAATCACTTCAAGAACCAAGCTATAATCATCATAGGAAGAACACTTAAAGAACACTTCAAAAATCCCTTCAAGTTTACTAATTTACTTCCAAGCTTTCTAATCCATTCCAAGTAATCATCTAAGATCAAGAAACCTTTGTTATATATAGTAGGTTATCTTTCTTATTCAAGGTAATATTCATATTCAAACTTTGATTCAATTTCTATAACTATAAACTATCTTAATTCGAGTAAAAATCTTACTTGAACTTATTTTTGTGTCATGATCCTACTTCAAGAACTTTCAAGCCATCCAAGATCCTTTGAAGCTAGATCATTTCTTGTCACTTCCAGTAGGTTTACCTACTAAACTTGAGGTAGTAATGATGTTCAAAACATCATTCGATTCATATATATAAAACTATCTTATTCGAAGGTTTAAACTCGTAATCACTAGAACATAGTTTAGTTAATTCTAAACTTGTTCGCAAACAAAAGTTAATCCTTCTAACTTGACTTTTAAAATTAACTAAACACATGTTCTATATCTATATGATATGCTAACTTAATGATTTAAAACCTGGAAACACGAAAAACACCGTAAAACCGGATTTACGCCGTCGTAGTAACACCGCGGGCTGTTTTGAGTTAGTTAATTAAAAACTATGATAAACTTTGATTTAAAAGTTGTTATTCTAAGAAAATGATTTTTATTATGAACATGAAACTATATCCAAAAATTATGGTTAAACTCAAAGTGGAAGTATGTTTTCTAAAATGGTCATCTAGACGTCGTTCTTTCGACTGAAATGACTACCTTTACAAAAACGACTTGTAACTTATTTTTCCAACTATAAACCTATACTTTTTCTGTTTAGATTCATAAAATAGAGTTCAATATGAAACCATAACAATTTGATTCACTCAAAACGGATTTAAAATGAAGAAGTTATGGGTAAAACAAGATTGGATAATTTTTCTCATTTTAGCTACGTGAAAATTGGAAACAAATCTATTCCAACCATAACTTAATCAACTTGTATTGTATATTATGTAATCTTGAGATACCATAGATACGTATACAATATTTCGACCTATCATGTCGACACATCTATATATATTTCGGAACAACCATAGACACTCTATATGTGAATGTTGGAGTTAGCTATACAGGGTTGAGGTTGATTCCAAAATATATATAGTTTGAGATGTGATCAATACTGAGATACGTATACACTGGGTCGTGGATTGATTCAAGATAATATTTATCGATTTATTTCTGTACATCTAACTGTGGACAACTAGTTGTAGGTTACTAACGAGGACAGCTGACTTAATAAACATAAAACATCAAAATATATTAAAAGTGTTGTAAATATATTTTGAACATACTTTGATATATATGTATATATTGTTTTAGGTTCGTGAATCAACCAGTGGCCAAGTCTTACTTCCCGACGAAGTAAAAATTTGTGAAAGTGAGTTATAGTCCCACTTTTAAAATCTAATATTTTTGGGATGAGAATACATGAAGGTTTTATAAATGATTTACAAAATAGACACAAGTACGTGAAACTACATTCTATGGTTGAATTATCTAAATCGAATATGCCCCTTTTTATTAAGTATGGTAATCTAAGAATTAGGGAACAGACACCCTAATTGACGCGAATCCTAAAGATAGATCTATTGGACCTAACAAACCCCATCCAAAGTACCGGATGCTTTAGTACTTCGAAATTTATATCATATCCGAAGGGTGTCCCGGAATGATGGGGATATTCTTATATATGCATCTTGTTAATGTCGGTTACCAGGTGTTCACCATATGAATGATTTTTATCTCTATGTATGGGATGTGTATTGAAATATGAAATCTTGTGGTCTATTGTTACGATTTGATATATATAGGTTAAACCTATAACTCACCAACATTTTTGTTGACGTTTTAAGCATGTTTATTCTCAGGTGATTATTAAGAGCTTCCGCTGTCGCATACTTAAATAAGAACGAGATTTGGAGTCCATGCTTGTATGATATTGTGTAAAAACTGCATTCAAGAAACTTATTTTGTTGTAACATATTTGTATTGTAAACCATTATGTAATGGTCGTGTGTAAACAGGATATTTTAGATTATCATTATTTGATCATCTACGTAAAGCTTTTTAAACCTTTATTGATGAAATAAAGGTTATGGTTTGTTTTAAAATGAATGCTGTCTTTGAAAAATGTCTCATATAGAGGTCAAAACCTCGCAACGAAATCAATTAATATGGAACGTTTTTAATCAATAAGAACGGGACATTTCAGTTGGTATCAGAGCGTTGGTCTTAGAGAACCAGAATTTTGCATTAGTGTGTCTTATCTAGTCTGTTAGGATGCATTAGTGAGTCTGGACTTCGACCGTGTTTACTTGAAAAATGATTGCTTAACAAATTTTGTTGGAAACTATATATTTTTAACATGTGAATATTATGTGATATATTAATCTCTTAACGCGTTTGATATTATGTGATAGATGTCTACCTCTAGAACAAGTCCCATTGACTCACCTAATAATAATGAAGAGTCAAATGTAAATTGGAATGATTCGTGGACTGATTCACAAGTTCCCGAAGAGGAACCGGAAGAAGAATCGGAACCGGATGAAGAAATAGAACCGGTGGGGGAAATAATAAAACGGTTAAGTAAAAGATAATCCTCAACCAACCGACCAAGGTTAATTATGGTCAATGGTGTTTCCGCCAAGGAAGCAAAATATTGGGAGGATTACCAATTCTCCGATGAATCGGATTCCGACGAGAATTCCGATGATGTTATAGAAATTACCCCAACTGAATTTAAAAAGGCAAAAGAAAATAATAAGGGAAAGGGCATAAAAATAGAGAAATCTAATTCCAACCCCGATGAACTTTATATGTATTGTCAACCCTCGAAGTCCTTAAGTTGTAACAATGACCCGGGAACCTCTAAACCACCAGGTTTTTCTAAATCAATGTGGATAACGACGGCTCGTATTAGGGGAACATCAAATATCCCTAGAAACTTGGCAAAACGAACCAAAACTGAAGAAGAAGAAATAAGCGAGTCAGAATAAGATAGTTGTATTCGTGTGGTGTAATATAAGTAATATAGTGTGCTTATGCTTTATGATATATGTAAAAATTGCTTGTATTAATAAGTATTTTTTTTTATGAATATAACTCTTGTCTATTTTACAGTATAAAAACACAAAATGGATAGACAACCCAATATTTTAAGAGACCTACCCGGAGACATGATTGATGAAATCTTGTCTAGAGTCGGTCAGAATTCTTCGGCACAACTATTTAAGGCGAGATCGGTTTGTAAGACATTCGAAGAACGTTCCAAGAATGCCTTGGTTTATAAAAGGCTTTCGTTCGAAAGATGGGGGATATCACATTGGGAAATCCATAAGTTACGATGTGTTTACTTTGACGCATATATTGCGGGGAACCCAAATGCTATTTTACGCAATGGGTTAAGAAATTATTTTGACTCAATATATCCGAATATTGGACTTCGTGATTTAGAAAAAGCGGCTAACATGCAACATAAAGAAGCATGTTATGCTTACGGATTAGTAATGTTCGCTTCTCACCAAAGTGAGAACAAGAACATCGGGCTACAACTATTAAACAAAACGTTCCCACAAGTGACGGAGTCGGTAATTGGGGTAAGAAATGAGGTTTTTAGATTGTTACGGGACTGTTGGACATTACGTAACCCTCGTCCCTTTGACGACGTTACAACACGCTGTATTATCAACGGCCATAACGGTTATGTTCCACACGACAAAGGATGGGAAGTAGTCCTAGTAAAACCAGAATGCATGACTTGTTTCTGGACGTATGAATTACGTGTCTTTATTGCCTTTGCTGAACGACTTGTGTACTAGCTAGAATTATCTTCACAACTATCTTGTATCAAAGTTATTGTGTGCTATATTTCATGCTATATGTAAAATAACCGGTATTGTAAGTTTGTAAAATATTGTATAAAAGTTTGAACGCGAAATATTATTATAATCAGTTTTTCATATAGAATTGTAGTAGTTGAATTGTATATTAGCTACTAAGTATGAACTTAACGGGTAGGTACTACCCGAATTTAAACTTATAAAACGCTAATATGAAGAGAAAGCTTTTATAAATGAGTTCATATTATGCTACGAAATACTATTAACTACTCTTAATATTCTGTATGATTAACTTGTTCCATTTGACTGTTTTGAAGGAAATGGCACCGACTACTCGACACACCGTGAATATGAATGAAGAGGAATTCCGTACTTTTCTAGCTTCAAACATGGCCGCAGTACAAGCTGCGCTACATACCAACAATAACCTTGGATCTAGCAGTACAGGAAATCGTGTAGGATGCACCTACAAAGAATTCACTGCCTGCAAACCTTTGGAATTTGATGGAACCGAAGGACCGATCGGATTGAAACGGTGGACCGAGAAGGTCGAATCAGTGTTTGCCATAAGTAAGTGTACTGAAGAGGACAAAGTGAAGTACACTACGCATACCTTCACAGGTTGTGCATTAACATGGTGGAATACCTATCTAGAGCAAGTGGGACAAGACGATGCGTACGCACTACCGTGGTCAGCATTCAAGCACTTGATGAACGAGAAGTACCGTCCCAGAACCGAGGTCAATAAGCTCAAGACAGAACTTAGAGGGTTATGAACCCAAGGATCTGATATTACCACGTACGAAAGACGATTCACAGAATTGTGCCTATTGTGTCCGGGAGCATTCGAAGATGTGGAAGAGAAGATCGACGCGTTTGTGAAAGGATTACCGGAAAGAATCCAAGAAGATATAAGTTCACACGAGCCCGCCTCCATACAACAGGCATGTAGAATGGCTCACAAACTAGTGAACCAGATTGAAGAAAGAATTAAAGAATAGACTGCTGAAGAGGCCAATGTGAAGCAAGTCAAAAGAAAGTGGGAGGAAAACGGTGATAAAAATCACCAATACAACAACAACAGCAATTACAACAATAATCGCAACAATTATCCCAACAATCGCAACATCAATCGCAACTACAACAAACGGCCCATCAACAACAACAACAACAGCAACTACAACAATCATCCCAGCAACAATAATAACTGCAACAACAACAACAATCAGAAGCAGCTATGCCAAAGGTGTGAAAAGTATCACTCGGGGTTCTGCACCAAATTTTGCAACAAGTGTAAAAGAAATGGTCATAGCGCGGCGAAGTGTGAGGTCTACGGACCAGGGGTTAATAGAACGAAAGGAACAAATGGTGTCGGAATGAGTAATGGCGGAGCAAGTAGTGTCGGAGCAAGTTATGCCAATGTAGTTTGTTATAAATGTGGAAAACCAGGCCACATTATTAGAAATTGCCCGAACCAGGAGAACACGAATGGACAAGGCCGCGGAAGAGTTTTCAATATTAATGCGGCAGAGGCACAGGAAGACCCGGAGCTTGTTACGGGTACGTTTCTTATTGACAATAAATCTGCTTACATTTTATTTGATTCGGGTGCGGATAGAAGCTATATGAGTAGAGATTTTTGTGCTAAATTAAGTTGTCCATTGACGCCTTTGGATAGTAAATTTTTACTCGAATTAGCAAATGGTAAATTAATTTCAGCAGATAATATATGTCGGAATCGAGAAATTAAACTGGTTAGCGAAACATTTAAGATTGATTTGATACTAGTAGAGTTAGGGAGTTTTGATGTGATAATCGGTATGGACTGGTTGAAAGAAGTGAAAGCAGAGATCGTTTGTTATGAAAATGCAATTCGCATTATACGAGAAAAAGGAAAACCCTTAATGGTGTACGGAGAAAAGGGCAACACGAAGCTACATCTTATTAGTAATTTGAAGGCACAAAAACTAATAAGAAAAGGTTGCTATGCTGTTCTAGCACACGTCGAGAAAGTACAAACTGAAGAAAAGAGCATCAATGATGTTCCCATTGCAAAAGAATTTCCCGATGTATTTCCGAAAGAATTACCGGGATTACCCCCACATCGATCCGTTGAATTTCAAATAGATCTTGTACCAGGAGCTGCACCAATAGCTCGTGCTCCTTACAGACTCGCACCCAGCGAGATGAAAGAACTGTAAAGCCAATTACAAGAACTTTTAGAGCGTGGTTTCATTCGACCAAGCACATCACCGTGGGGAGCTCCTGTTTTGTTTGTCAAGAAGAAAGATGGTACATTCAGGTTGTGTATTGACTACCGAGAGTTGAACAAACTTACCATCAAGAACCGCTACCCACTACCGAGAATCGACGACTTATTTGATCAACTACAAGGCTCGTCTGTTTATTCAAAGATTGACTTACGTTCCGGGTATCATCAAATGCGGGTGAAAGAAGATGATATTCCAAAGACTGCTTTCAGAACACGTTACGGTCATTACGAGTTTATGGTCATGCCGTTTGGTTTAACTAATGCACCAGCTGTGTTCATGGACCTTATGAACCGAGTGTGTGGACCATACCTTGACAAGTTTGTCATTGTTTTCATTGATGACATACTTATTTACTCAAAGAATGACCAAGAACACGGTGAACATTTGAGAAAGGTATTAGAAGTATTGAGGAAGGAAGAATTGTACGCTAAGTTTTCAAAGTGTGCATTTTGGTTGGAAGAAGTTCAATTCCTCGGTCACATAGTGAACAAAGAAGGTATTAAGGTGGATCCGGCAAAGATAGAAACTGTTGAAAAGTGGGAAACCCCGAAAACTCCGAAACACATACGCCAGTTTTTAGGACTAGCTGGTTACTACAGAAGGTTCATCCAAGACTTTTCCAGAATAGTAAAACCCTTGACTGCATTAACGCATAAAGGGAAGAAATTTGAATGGAAGGATGAACAAGAGAAAGCGTTTCAGTTATTGAAGAAAAAGCTAACTACGACACCTATATTGTCATTGCCTGAAGGGAATGATGATTTTGTGATTTATTGTGACGCATCAAAGCAAGGTCTCGGTTGTGTATTAATGCAACGAACGAAGGTGATTGCTTATGCGTCTAGACAATTGAAGATTCACGAGCAAAATTATACGACGCATGATTTGGAATTAGGCGCGGTTGTTTTTGCATTAAAGACTTGGAGGCACTACTTATATGGGGTCAAAAGTATTATATATACCGACCACAACAGTCTTTAACACATATTTAATCAGAAACAACTGAATATGAGGCAGCGTAGGTGGATTGAATTGTTGAATGATTACGACTTTGAGATTCGTTACCACCCGTGGAAGGCAAATGTGGTAGCCGATGCCTTGAGCAGGAAGGACAGAGAACCCATTCGAGTAAAATCTATGAATATAATGATTCATAATAACCTTACTACTCAAATAAAGGAGGCGCAACAAGGAGTTTTAAAAGAAGGAAATTTAAAGGATGAAATACCCAAAGGATCGGAGCAGCATCTTAATATTCGGGAAGACGGAACCCGGTATAGGGCTGAAAGGATTTGGGTACCAAAATTTGGAGATATGAGAGAAATGGTACTTAGAGAAGCTCATAAAACCAGATACTCAATACATCCTGGAACGGGGAAGATGTACAAGGATCTCAAGAAACATTTTTGGTGGCCGGGTATGAAAGCCGATGTTGCTAAATACGTAGGAGAATGTTTGACGTGTTCTAAGGTCAAAGCTGCGCATCAGAAACCATCAGGTCTACTTCAACAACCCGAAATCCCGAAATGGAAATGGGAAAATATTACCATGGATTTCATCACTAAATTGCCAAGGACTGCAAGTGGTTTTGATACTATTTGGGTAATAGTTGATCGTCTCACCAAATCAGCACACTTCCTGCCAATAAGAGAAGATGACAAGATGGAGAAGTTAGCACGACTGTATTTGAAGGAAGTCGTCTCCAGACATGGAATACCAATCTCTATTATCTCTGATAGGGATGGCAGATTTATTTCAAGATTCTGGCAGACATTACAGCAAGCATTAGGAACTCGTCTAGATATGAGTACTGCCTATCATCCACAAACTGATGGGCAGAGCGAAAGGACGATACAAATGCTTGAAGACATGCTACGAGCATGTGTTATTGATTTCGGAAACAGTTGGGATCGACATCTACCATTAGCAGAATTTTCCTACAACAACAGCTACCATTCAAGCATTGAGATGGCGCCGTTTGAAGCACTTTATGGTAGAAAGTGCAGGTCTCCGATTTGTTGAAGTGAAGTGGGGGATAGACAGATTACGGGTCCGGAGATTATACAAGAAACTACCGAGAAGATCATCCAAATTCAACAACGGTTGAAAACTGCCCAAAGTCGACAAAAGAGCTACGCTGACATTAAAAGAAAAGATATAGAATTTGAAATTGGAGAGATGGTCATGCTTAAAGTTGCACCTTGGAATGGCGTTGTTCGATTTGGTAAACGAGGGAAATTAAATCCAAGGTATATTGGACCATTCAAGATTATTGATCGTGTCGGACCAGTAGCTTACCGACTTGAGTTACCTCAACAACTCGCGGCTGTACATAACACTTTCCACGTCTCGAATTTGAAGAAATGTTTTGCTAAAGAAGATCTCACTATTCCGTTAGATGAAATCCAAATCAACGAAAAACTCCAATTCATCGAAGAACCCGTCGAAATAATGGATCGTGAGGTTAAAAGACTTAAGCAAAACAAGATACCAATTGTTAAGGTTCGATGGAATGCTCGTAGAGGACCCGAGTTCACCTGGGAGCGTGAAGATCAGATGAAGAAGAAATACCCGCATCTATTTCCAGAAGATTCGTCAACACCTTCAACAGCTTAAAATTTCGGGACGAAATTTATTTAACGGGTAGGTACTGTAGTGACCCGAACTTTTCCATGTTTATATATATTAATTGAGATTGATATTTACATGATTAAATGTTTCCAACATGTTAAGCAATCAAACTTTTTAAGACTTGATTAATTGAAATAAGTTTCATATAGACAATTGACCACCCAAGTTGACCGGCGATTCACGAACGTTAAAACTTGTAAAAACGACATGACGATATATATATGGATATATATATGGTTAACATGAAATTATGATAAGTAAGTATCTCCATAAGTATATTAACAATGAGTTATATACATATAAACAAGACTACTAACTTAAGGATTTCGAAACGAGACATATATGTAACGATTATCGTTGTAACGACATGTAAATGTATATATATCATATTAAGATATATTAATATATCATAATATCATGATAATATAATAATTTAACATCTCATTAGATATAATAAACAATGGGTTAACAACATTAATTGAGATCGTTAACTTAAAGGTTTCAAAACAACACTTACATGTAACGATTAACGATGACTTAACGACTCAGTTAAAATGTATATACATGTAGTGTATTTAGATGTATTAAAATACTTTTGGAAGACTTCAAGACATATATCAAAACACTAATACTTAACGAAAATGGTTACAGTTACTTTCCCATTCTTTTCTTTCATCAAGAATTCTAGTCGTATTCTTACCCGTATTATACACAGCTTCAAAACGTACTTACTATAGGTATATACCAATAGGAACTAGCATGGGATTCCACTCTTGATTATGTCATGTATGACTAATCAATTTTAACTTCTACCATGAGCTAGTCAACTAACTAGAACTCCTTTTAACCCCACTCACCACTCACCAATTACCACTCATCATTCACTCCATTTCACTTCCAATTCTCTTTCTAATTCTCTCTCAACACACACACACACTATTATGAACGTATTTTTCCAGTAGTTAATCATCATATTCATCAAAAATTACTTCAAGAACCAAGCTATAATCATCATAGGAAGAACACTTCAAGAACACTTCAAAAATCCCTTCAAGTTTACTAATTTACTTCCAAGCTTTCTAATCCATTCCAAGTAATCATCTAAGATCAGTAGGTTATCTTTCTTATTCAAGGTAATATTCATATTCAAACTTTGATTCAATTTCTATAACTATAAACTATCTTAATTCGAGTAAAAATCTTACTTGAACTTGTTTTTGTGTCATGATCCTACTTTAAGAACTTTCAAGCCATCCAAGATCCTTTGAAGCTAGATCATTTATTGTAACTTCCAGTAGGTTTACCTACTAAACTTGAGGTAGTAATGATGTTCATAACATCATTCGATTCATATATATAAAACTATCTTATTCGAAGGTTTAAACTCGTAATCACTAGAACATAGTTTAGTTAATTCTAAACTTGTTCGCAAACAAAAGTTAATCCTTCTAACTTGACTTTTAAAATTAACTAAACACATGTTCTATATCTATATGATATGCTAACTTAATGATTTAAAACCTGGAAACACGAAAAACACCGTAAAACCGGATTTACGCCGTCGTAGTAACACCACGGGCTGTTTTGGGTTAGTTAATTAAAAACTATGATAAACTTTGATTTAAAAGTTGTTATTCTGAGAAAATGATTTTTATTATGAACATGAAACTATATCCAAAAATTATGGTTAAACTCAAAGTGGAAGTATGTTTTCTAAAATGGTCATCTAGACGTCGTTCTTTCGACTGAAATGACTACCTTTACAAAAACGACTTGTAACTTATTTTTCCGACTATAAACCTATACTTTTTCTGTTTAGATTCATAAAATAGAGTTCAATATGAAACCATAGCAATTTTATTCACTCAAAACGGATTTAAAATGAAGAAGTTATGGGTAAAACAAGATTGGATAATTTTTCTCATTTTAGCTACGTGAAAATTGGTAACAAATCTATTCCAACCATAACTTAATCAACTTGTATTGTATATTATGTAATCTTGAGATACCATAGACATGTATACAATGTTTCAACCTATCATGTCGACACATCTATATATATTTCGGAACAACCATAGACACTCTATATGTGAATGTTGGAGTTAGCTATACAGGGTTGAGGTTGATTCCAAAATATATATAGTTTGAGATGTGATCAATACTGAGATACGTATACACTGGGTCGTGGATTGATTCAAGATAATATTTATCGATTTATTTCTGTACATCTAACTGTGGACAACTAGTTGTAGGTTACTAACGAGGACAGCTGACTTAATAAACTTAAAACATCAAAATATATTAAAAGTGTTGTAAATATATTTTGAACATACTTTGATATATATGTATATATTGTTATAGGTTCGTGAATCAACCAGTGGCCAAGTCTTACTTCCCGACGAAGTAAAAATCTGTGAAAGTGAGTTATAGTCCCACTTTTAAAATCTAATATTTTTGGGATGAGAATACATGCAGGTTTTATAAATGATTTACAAAATAGACACAAGTACGTGAAACTACATTCTATGGTTGAATTATCGAAATCGAATATGCCCCTTTTTATTAAGTCTGGTAATCTAAGAATTAGGGAACAGACACCCTAATTGACGCGAATCCTAAAGATAGATCTATTGGGCCTAACAAACCCCATCCAAAGTACCGGATGCTTTAGTACTTCGAAATTTATATCATATCCGAAGGGTGTCCTGGAATGATGGGGATATTCTTATATATGCATCTTGTTAATGTCGGTTACCAGGTGTTCACCATATGAATGATTTTTATCTCTATGTATGGGATGTGTATTGAAATATGAAATCTTGTGGTCTATTGTTACGATTTAATATATATAGGTTAAACCTATAACTCACCAACATTTTTGTTGACGTTTTAAGCATGTTTATTCTCAGGTGATTATTAAGAGCTTCCGCTGTCGCATACTTAAATAAGGACGAGATTTGGAGTCCATGCTTGTATGATATTGTGTAAAAACTGCATTCAAGAAACTTATTTTGTTGTAACATATTTGTATTGTAAACCATTATGTAATGGTCGTGTGTAAACAGGATATTTTAGATTATCATTATTTGATAATCTACGTAAAGCTTTTTAAACCTTTATTGATGAAATAAAGGTTATGGTTTGTTTTAAAATGAATGCAGTCTTTGAAAAACGTCTCATATAGAGGTCAAAACCTCGCAACGAAATCAATTAATATGGAACGTTTTTAATCAATAAGAACGGGACATTTCACCTTTTACATTCCACCACATTATTAGCAGATGTACCAACCACTTCATTACCCTTTGACTTTAGCCTCTCCAAAAAGTCATTATAATTATTCATTGAAACCCCATCATTTATTCATTCGCATCTTGTAATGAGAATTTCCATACGAATCATTGGGAATTAGCAATCAGTATTTTGAAATCTCGCAGGATGTCTACGCCAACAGTTATATGTGTATATATAACGTCTATCTTCTGGACTTAATTTGAATGTGAAGTTTCTGAAAAACACTCCGAACTACGAATTGGTTCTCCGAAAATGGAAAAAAAAATGCTGATGAAGCAGCAAAAACTATAAACGAATTTAAACGGTAAAAGCTGGATGATAATGATGAAGTGTGTTAGTAAAGCGCAGAAAAAGAGAAGTTTTGAAACTGGAAAATGGATTGAGCAAAGTAGGAAGGAGGCTGTGGACAAATTACAAAGACTGAACCTGACTTCAAATGATCCAAATGATTTAGTACCTGCTGAAGTCATTAACGAATACCTTGCTCCTGACTCTAAACCCCTGCGGACAATATTCTTCATCATCCTCTGATATTAGAAATTCTAAAATATCACCATATCTTTCATTATAAATATCCTCCATATTTCTGAAGATATTTTCTTAATTTTTCTTATTTGAAATCATTTACCTCTTCGCGCTATTTGTATTACATCATAAAAGAAACTATTTTAGTTTTAAAATTCTAAAATATTCAAGTTTAAAATAGGAATATTTTGAAGTAATGTTGGGAACTGAAGCATGAATTAGTATAATATAATGACACTTGATCAATGTGATTATATTACAGTAAGTCATGCTGAGTTTCTAAATGGAACGTGATGATTCACAGATCATAACATCATCATGTGCCATGTTATACGACTCTTGTATTCCATTTAACCTCTAAAATATCAAGAAAATATTTCTTGATGATTCGGCTTTTTCCAAGGTATTCTAGTAATTTGACAAGTCAAGATCATGCCATCACAATTTCCTTCCTAGAACATTAACAATGTTCATTCCGAAATTCATATCTGTGAATTCTGGACCATTACAAGCGGTGCTTAATCGCAAGAAGAAGAAACGAAAGGACAAAACTCCGAAATAGAAATTGGGGTATAAATTGCAGCAAATAAAAGAGAGCATTAACTGTGAATGATAATGATTATAGAAGACAGAAGCAGATACTTTGAAATATAAGGGAACATATAAATCCCAACGACAAACCAGAAATTATAAACCATATATATCGATGCATATAGCAATATAAAGACACGGGAGAACTAGAAACACTATAAACCCAAGAGTATAGTAGAAGTAAATAGATTCTTCCGGCGGTAGATGAAAAAGAAGAATGACCGATATGAAAGTTAGAAGTATATCGAGAATCAGAACTGGATGGAGCATATTGATGAATACTTTAAAATATGAGTTGAGGGGGAAAGAATAGAATGTGATGAAACATGACTAGGAACTTAGAAATCAACAGATTTAACTTACACAATGGCGGAATAAGTGAATCAAACCCTCTAGTGAATAGGTTAAGTTTTTTTTGATTAATTTAGTCAAACCATAACTAAATCAAGTGTGATTAGATCAACACCTAGAGCTATTATTCACCACCTTGGTGATTTGGACTGAGAGAGAATCGGAGGAGCTCACTAGATCTGAGTATGTGTAAAAAATGAGAGGCTTAACCTAAAATGAAGAACATAAGACTTTATATACCCCTGCTGTTGACTCACCTATACGATTCATTCATCACACGTACGAGTTGGCTTCATCAGTCGTACGGGTGATCACTCACTCGTGTCTTCTCATTTAGGTTGTAATTGTGACTTAGCTCAGCATCAACCGTGCGTATGAGCCTGTCAGCTGTACTAGTGAGGCTTCACTCGTACGTCTGACTAAGTCTAACATAGTTAAACATCTAAATCTCATTCCTGCAGTTCCTGTAATCACATACAAACACGGATAGGATAATAACGAGCAATCATGGTGGCCTGTAAACTGTTGTACCTGTAATGGACGCGGGTAGATGTCTAGGAACTTGCATAAAATGCATCAACAGAAGGTGTGAGTTGTAAGGAAACGAAGGAGGTGAATTTATAAGAAAATCTCCTACAGAACAATTAAAATTGACGATCGCATTTAAAGCGGATCCTAATTCCCTTGATTACCGGAGAGTCAAATCTTATTAAGAAGATTTTCTTCAAATCCCTTGAAATCTGGGAATCAATCATATCTACGTCAAATGATAAGATGAATCTACACTTACTCATTTCACTCTTCTATGTTAGCTTCATTCGTACTCTTCATATAAATGGATTGTTTATCCAAATTATTCGCTGATGATAAAACTCTAATTTTCAGCCCGTATGCATAATGAAAACATACTTATTATCATTCACGACCTTTCCACTCAAATTTCGAGACGAAATTTCTTTAACGGGTAGGTACTGTGACAACCCGGAAATTTCCAACCAAATTTAAACTTTAATCTTTATATGTTTCCGACACGATAAACAATATTTGTTAAGTTAAATTGCAAGAATTTTAAACTATGTTCATACATTCATTCAACCTCGACCATGTTCCAACGATTCACGAACCATTAAACGAATATGATTATATATGTATATGTGTATATATATTATAACTTGAAACGTAAACAAAATATTAGATTAAATACTTTATATGATTGTATCTGTTTCAAAATATTTATCAATGGAATTAGAAGATAAGATCAAATGATTGAATTATCAGATATATTGAATTATGATTACAAGTCTCTGTTGAAAGGCCCACGTTGATTTGAGAAATCTTTCCGTTTTAACAATATTCGGAAAATGGTAAAGTGATTTATAAATAAGAACAAATTGTCAATCATTGAGAACTAGACAAAGGATAGTGGAAGATTGAATCTCATAAAGACTCGATTGATCTATTTAGTTTCAAACGTACAAAAATGTTTTCAGTTTAAAAAGAACTTTATTATTAAAACGTATATAACTTTTATAAATATCTCGAACCACTTTTGACAACTCATTACTTAACTAGTATGATAAAGATAACGATATTTATATTTTATTTTATTAAACATATATAACGATTTAAATTAATATTATATATATTTATACGCGTATTATACGTACATAGTTTTATACTTTTACTATACTTAAACTTTACCTTTACTTTATTTTTACTTTACTTTAACTTTAATAATTCACTTTAATAATTCATACTTTAATAATTCACTTTAATAATTCATACTTTAATAATTTACTTTAATAATTTATACTTTAATAATTCACTTTAATAATTCATACTTTAATAATTCACTTTAATAATTCAAAAATCTATTATAAATAGAATTCAATAGGTTTCCTTATTTCATAGAAACTTGAAAATATTTTTCTCTAAACTCTCTCAATCGATTTACATATATATATTTACTTCGTATTATTTCAAGATATTATTAGTATACATAAAATATTACGACGGAGTGCTGTCCGAGTGATTTCGAAATTGTTTTTCGAGTAGGATAGGATTAAGGAAATTATGAGTTATAGCTATGGAGGTGATTGAGTATGGTTCATGGGTATGCTCGTGATGTCAATATAGTGTTTATCATTTCCGTTGCATCTACGTACCTTTCCTGCAATATTGAATCTCAATATTGATACGTGAGTACTCATAATTTAACTTTTATATACTAATAGTGTATCCCTGACTAGTGCTCGAGTATTTAAGATTATGCATGCTTGTACTTTTGATATTGCCCTTAGACAGGTTAGGTTGAATATTGAATTAGTTACACTTGCGGTTGAGATAAGGTATAAGATATGCATGTCCTTGGAAAGCTAGCGAAAAATTAAGGACTTTTCATTTAGATATCGAATGGTTTCGATGAACGGATTAGAAGTTATAATCAATTGAATTTTCTATATTTTTATTAAAAATGATTATTATTATCGTCGTTTTTATCGTCATTCTAGTTTTATCTTATTATTATCATTATTATTATCTTTATCAATAAAAGGGATTTATCATTAAAAATTGTTATTTTTTTATTATTACTATCGTTATTATCGTTAAAGTTATAATTATTATTATTATTATTATTATTATTATTATCCAATTATTATTATTATTATTATTATTATTAGTATTATTATTATTATCATCATTATTAATATATATATCATTATTTAAAAATGGATATTGTCATTGTTATTATTATTATTACTATATTATCATTAAGATAATTATTAGTATTATCGTTAAAAATGTTATAGTAACTATCATTATTAATATTAGTGTAATTAAAACAAATATTTGTAACACCTAATTATTTTGATTACTATTATTATCATTATTATGAACACGATATAAAAGACGATTAAAATCTATTAAACGAAACGATTAGGAAATAATGAGTAAGAGTATCATGATGAAATTAAAATATTATAAGATATTGATTTAGATAAAATTATCGTTCTTATTATTTTTATCATTACTATTATTATTAAAAATATCGTTAGTATTAAAACTATCATTTTAATAAAAATTATCATTTTAATAGAAATGTCATTGTTACTATAAAATATCATTATTATTATTATTTTAAATAGAATTATTATTTTAAAGATAATATTAAAAATTATCGTAAATATTAAAGTTATCATAATTAGAATTATCGTTTTATCATAATGTCATCTTAGTAATTATAAATATTGATATTTTTATAATAATTATTATTATTACAAAATAATACAACTTTTACTTACTATCATTATAGATATTATTTTATCAAATAAATATGTGATACAAACATATTTTACTACGTGTAATAACTTACTTTAATAATACCTATCATATTATCTTTATGATATTAAATGAATCCTATAAATTTTATTACTTAATATATATAAAAGTATATTATATTATATAAATTTAATATAAAATTTTATTTATTAATAAATAAATTATATTATTTACTCTAATAAATCTTTTAAAAATATTTAAAAATATAAAATGACGATATTTAAACTATATATTAATCATGTATAGATTTTTAGAAATTATTTTGAGTCAAATTTACTTTTGTTGACTTTTGCATATTAGTCTCGTGCATTAAGATTGTTGTACACAATGACTTGGCCTAATTTGTTAGACAAATATTGACCAACACATAATTATATATAATTAATTTAGGTTCGTGAATCCGAGGCCAACCTTGCACTTGTTCAATGACGTTATATGTATTTTTACTACAAAATACAGTATGGTGAGTTTCATTTGCTCCCTTTTTAAATGCTTGTGCAATATATATTTTTGGGACTGAGAATACATGCGCTGCTTTATAAATGTTTGACGATATAGACACAAGTAATTGAAACTACATTCTATGGTTGAATTATCGAAATCGAATATGCCCCTTTTTATTAAAGTCTGGTAATCTAAGAATTAGGGAACATACACCCTAATTGACGCGAATCCTAAAGATAGATCTATTGGGCCTAACAAACCCCATCCAAAGTATGGATGCTTTAGTACTTCGAAATTTATATCATGTCCAAAGGAGGATCCCGGAATGATAGGGGATATTCTTATATGTATCCAGTTAATGTCGGTTACCAGGTGTTCACCATATGAATAATTATTTTTGTCTCTATGCATGGGACGTATATTTATGAGAACTGGAAATGAAACTCTTGTGGTCTATTAAAATGATGGAAATAAATGATTATGATAAACTAATGAACTCACCAACCTTTTGGTTGACACTTTAAAGCATGTTTATTCTCAGGTGTTAAAGAAACCTTCCGCTGTGCATTTGCTCATTTTAAAGATATTACTTGGAGTCTTTCCTAGCATATTTCGAAGAACGTTGCATTCGAGTCATTGAGTTCATCAAAGATTATTATTAAATCAATTTATAGTTGGATAGTGGATATTATGAAATGGTATGCATGCCTGTCAATTTTCGATGTAAAGAAATTTTGTCTTTTAAAAATGAATGCAATGTTTGTAAAATGTATCATATAGAGGTCAAATACCTCGCAATGTAATCAACTATTGTGAATCGTTTATAATGTATATGAACGGGTCATTTTACGTGGTAATATCAAATCCTTGGGTTCGTAACCCTCTAAGTTCTGTCTTGAGCTAATTGACCTCGGTTCTGGGACGGTACTTCTAGTTCATCAAGTGCTTGAATGCTGACCACGGTAGTGTGTACGCATCGTCTTGTCCCACTTGCTCTAGATAGGTATTCCACCATGTTAACGCAGAACCTGTGAAGGTATGCGTAGCGTACTTCACTTTGTTCTCTTCAGTACACTTACTTATGGCAATCACCGATTCGACCTTCTCGGTCCACCGTTTCAATCCGATTGGTCCTTCGGTTCCATCAAATTCCAAAGGTTTGCAGGCAGTGAATTCTTTGTAGGTGCATCCTACACGATTTCCTGTACTGCTAGATCCAAGGTTATTGTTGGTATGTAGCGCAGCCTGTACTGCGGCTATGTTTGAAGCTAGAAAAGTACGGAATTCCTCTTCATTCATATTCACGGTGTGTCGAGTAGTCGGTGCCATTTCCTTCAAAATAGTCAAATGGAACAAGTTAATCATACAGAATATTAAGAGTAGTTAATAGTATTTCGTAGCATAATATGAACTCATTTATAAAAGCTTTTTCTTCATATTAGCGTTTTATAAGTTTAAATTCGGGTAGTACCTACCCGTTAAGTTCATACTTAGTAGCTAATATACAATTCAACTACTACAATTCTATATGAAAAACTGATTATAATAATATTTCGCGTTCAAACTTTTACACAATATTTTACAAACTTACAATACCGCTTATTTTACATATAGCATGAAATATAGCACACAATAAATTTGATACAAGATGGTTGTGAAGATTATTCTAGCTAGTACACAAGTCGTTCAGCAAAGGCAATAAAGACACGTAATTCATACGTCCAGAAACAAGTCATGCATTCTGGTTTTACTAGGATTACTTCCCATCCTTGGTCTTGTGGAACATAACCGTTATGGCCGTTGATAAGACAGCGTGTTTTAACGTCGTCAAAGGGACGAGGGTTACGTAATGTCCAACAGTCCCGTAACAATCTAAAAACCTCATTTCTTACCCCAATTACTGACTCCATCACTTGTGGGAACGTTTTGTTTAATAGTTGTAGCCCGATGTTCTTGTTCTCACTTTGGTGAGAAGCGAACATTACTAATCCGTAAGCATAACATGCTTCTTTATGTTGCATGTTAGCCGCTTTTTCTAAATCACGAAGTCCAATATTCGGATATATTGAGTCAAAATAATTTCTTAACCCATTGCGTAAAATAGCATTTGGGTTCCCCGCAATATATGCGTCAAAGTAAACACATCGTAACTTATGGATTTCCCAATGTGATATCCCCCATCTTTCGAACGAAAGCCTTTTATAAACCAAGGCATTCTTGGAACGTTCTTCGAATGTCTTACAAACTGATCTCGCCTTAAATAGTTGTGTCGAAGAATTCTGACCGACTCTAGACAAGATTTCATCAATCATGTCTCCGGGTAGGTCTCTTAAAATATTGGGTTGTCTATCCATTTTGTGTTTTTATACTGTAAAATAGACAAGAGTTAGATTCATAAAAAAAAATACTTATTAATACAAGCAATTTTTACATATATCATAAAGCATAAGCACACTATATTACATATATTACACCACACGAATACAACTATCTTATTTCGAATCGCTTGTTTCTTCTTCTTCGGTTTTGGTTCATTTTGCCAAGTTTCTAGGGATATATGATGTTCCCCTAATACGAGCCGTCGTTTTCCACATTGGTTTAGAAAAACCTTGTGGTTTAGAGGTTCCCGGGTCATTGTTACAACTTAAGGACTTCGGGAGTTGACGATACATATAAAGTTCATCGGGGTTGGAATTAGATTTCTCTATTTTTATGCCCTTTCCCTTATTATTTTCTTTTGCCTTTTTAAATTCAGTTGGGGTAATTTCTATAACATCATCGGAATTCTCATCGGAATCCGATTCATCGGAGAATTGGTAATCCTCCCAATATTTTGCTTCCTTGGCGGAAACACCATTGACCATAATTAACCTTGGTCAGTTGGTTGAGGATTTTCTTTTACTTAACCGTTTTTTTATTCCCCCACCGGTTCTATTTCTTCATCCGGTTCCGATTCTTCTTCCGGTTCCGATTCTTCTTCTGGTTCCGACTCTTCTTCCGGTTCCTCTTCGGGAACTTGTGAATCAGTCCACGAATCATTCCAATTTACATTTGACTCTTCATTATTATTAGGTGAGTCAATGGGACTTGTTCTAGAGGTAGACATCTATCACATAATATCAAACGCGTTAAGAGATTAATATATCACATAATATTCACATGTTAAAAATATATAGTTTCCAACAAAATTTGTTAAGCAATCATTTTTCAAGTAAACACGGTCGAAGTCCAGACTCACTAATGCATCCTAACAAACTCGATAAGACACACTAATGCAAAATTCTGGTTCTCTAAGACCAACGCTCGGATACCAACTGAAATGTCCCGTTCTTATTGATTAAAAACGTTCCATATTAATTGATTTCGTTGCGAGGTTTTGACCTCTATATGAGACGTTTTTTGAAAGACTGCATTCATTTTAAAACAAACCATAACCTTTATTTCATCAATAAAGGTTTAAAAAGCTTTACGTAGATTATCAAATAATGATAATCTAAAATATCCTGTTTATACACGACCATTACATAATGGTTTACAATACAAATATGTTACAACAAAATAAGTTTCTTGAATGCAGTTTTAACACAATATCATACAAGCATGGACTCCAAATCTTGTCCTTATTTAAGTATGCGACAGCGGAAGCTCTTAATAATCACCTGAGAATAAACATGCTTAAAACGTCAACAAAAATGTTGGTGAGTTATAAGTTTAACCTATATATATCAAATCATAATAATAGACCACAAGATTTCATATTTCAATACACATCCCATACATAGAGATAAAAATCATTCATATGGTGAACACCTGGTAACCGACATTAACAAGATGCATATATAAGAATATCCCCATCATTCCGGGACACCCTTCGGATATGATATAAATTTCAAAGTACTAAAGCATCCGGTACTTTGGATGGGGTTTGTTAGGCCCAATAGATCTATCTTTAGGATTCGCGTCAATTAGGGTGTCTGTTCCCTAATTCTTAGATTAAGGGTACTTAATAAAAAGTGGCATATTCGATTTTGATAATTCAACCATAGAATGTAGTTTCACGTACTTGTGTCTATTTTGTAAATCATTTATAAAACCTGCATGTATTCTCATCCCAAAAATATTAGATTTTAAAAGTGGGACTATAACTCACTTTCACAGATTTTTACTTCGTCGGGAAGTAAGACTTGGCCACTGGTTGATTCACGAACCTATAACAATATATACATATATATCAAAGTATGTTCAAAATATATTTACAATACTTTTAATACATTTTGATGTTTTAAGTTTATTAAGTCAGCTGTCCTCGTTAGTAACCTACAACTAGTTGTCCACAGTTAGATGTACCGAAATAAATCGATAAATATTATCTTGAATCAATCCACGACCCAGTGTATACGTATCTTAGTATTGATCACAACTCAAACTATATATATATTTTGGAATCAACCTCAACCCTGTATAGCTAACTCCAACATTCACATATAGAGTGTCTATGGTTGTTCCGAAATATATATAGATGTGTCGACATGATAGGTCGCAACATTTTATACGTGTCTATGGTATCCCAAGATTACATAATATACAATACAAGTTGATTAAGTTATGGTTGGAATAGATTTGTTACCAATTTTCACGTAGCTAAAATGAGAAAAATTATCCAATCTTGTTTTACCCATAACTTCTTCATTTTAAATCCGTTTTGAGTGAATCAAATTGCTATGGTTTCATATTGAACTCTATTTTATGAATCTAAACAGAAAAAGTATAGGTTTATAGTCGGAAAAATAAGTTACAAGTCGTTTTTGTAAAGGTAGTCATTTCAGTCGAAAGAACGACGTCTAGATGACCATTTTAGAAAACATACTTCCACTTTGAGTTTAACCATAATTTTTGGATATAGTTTCATGTTCATAATAAAAATCATTTTCTCAGAATAACAACTTTTAAATCAAAGTTTATCATAGTTTTTAATTAACTAACCCAAAACAGCCCGCGGTGTTACTACGACGGCGTAAATCCGGTTTTACGGTATTTTTCGTGTTTCCAGGTTTTAAATCATTAAGTTAGCATATCATATAAATATAGAACATGTGTTTAGTTAATTTTAAAAGTCAAGTTAGAAGGATTAACTTTTGTTTGCGAACAAGTTTAGAATTAACTAAACTATGTTCTAGTGATTACAAGTTTAAACCTTCGAATAAGATAGCTTTATATGTATGAATCGAATGATGTTATGAACATCATTACTACCTTAAGTTCCTTGGATAAACCTACTGGAAAAGAGAAAAATGGATCTAGCTTCAACGGATTCTTGGATGGCTCGAAGTTCTTGAAGCAGAATCATGACACGAAAACAAGTTCAAGTAAGATCATCACTTGAAATAAGATTGTTATAGTTATAGAAATTGAACCAAAGTTTGAATATGATTATTACCTTGTATTAGAATGATAACCTACTGTAAGAAACAAAGATTTCTTGAGGTTGGATGATCACCTTACAAGATTGGAAGTGAGCTAGCAAACTTGAAAGTATTCTTGATTTTATGTAACTAGAACTTGTAGAATTTATGAAGAACACTTAGAACTTGAAGATAGAACTTGAGAGAGATCAATTAGATGAAGAAAATTGAAGAATGAAAGTGTTTGTAGGTGTTTTTGGTCGTTGGTGTATGGATTAGATATAAAGGATATGTAATTTTGTTTTCATGTAAATAAGTCATGAATGATTACTCATATTTTTGTAATTTTGTGAGATATTTCATGCTAGTTGCCAAATGATGGTTCTCACATGTGTTAGGTAACTTTCATGGGCTGCTAAGAGCTGATCATTGGAGTGTATATACCAATAGTACATACATCTAAAAGCTGTGTATTGTACGAGTACGAATACGGGTGCATACGAGTAGAATTGTTGATGAAACTGAATGAGGATGTAATTGTAAGCATTTTTGTTAAGTAGAAGTATTTTGATAAATGTATTGAAGTCTTTCAAAAGTGTATAAATACATATTAAAACACTACATGTATATACATTTTAACTTAGTCGTTAAGTCATCGTTAGTCGTTACATGTAAGTGTTGTTTTGAAACCTTTAGGTTAACGATCTTGTTAAATGTTGTTAACCCAATGTTTATAATATCAAATGAGATTTTAAATTATTATATTATCATGATATTATCATGTATGAATAACTCTTAATATGATATATATACATTAAATGTCTTTACAACGATAATCGTTACATATATGTCTCGTTTAAAAATCATTAAGTAGTAGTCTTGTTTTTACATATGTAGTTAATTGTTAATATACTTAATGATATGTTTACTTATCATAGTATCATGTTAAGTATATATATATCCATATATATGTCATCATATAGTTTTTACAAGTTTTAACGTTCGTGAATCACCGGTCAACTTGGGTGGTCAATTGTCTATATGAAACATATTTCAATTAATCAAGTCTTAACAAGTTTGATTGCTTAACATGTTGGAAACATTTAATCATGTAAATATCAATCTCAATTAATATATATAAACATGAAAAAGTTCGGGTCACTACAGTCAATTGTCTATATGAAACCTATTTCAATTAATCAAGTCTTAACAAGTTTGATTGATTAACATGTTGGAAACACTTAATCATGTAAATAACAATTTCATTTAATATATATATAAACATGGAAAAGTTCGGGTCACTACAGTACCTACTCGTTAAATAAATTTCGTCCCGAAATTTTAAGCAGTTGGAGGTGTTGACGTATCTTCTGGAAATAAATGCGGGTATGTCTTCTTCATCTGATCTTCTCATTTGTAGAAACCGGTCCTAATCCATCTGGACGAAGTCCATATCGATTATAAACGATTCACAATAGTTGATTTCATTACGAGGTATTTGACCTCTATATGATACATTTTACAAACATTGCATTCGTTTTTAAAAGACAAACTTGCTTTACATCGAAAGTTGACGGTATGCATACCATTTCATAATATATCCAACTATAATTAACTTAATAATAATCTTGATGAACTCAACGACTCGAATACAACGTCTTTTGAAATATACCATAAATGACTCCAAATAATGTCTCTAGTATGAGCTAATGCACAGCGGAAGATTTCTTTCATACCTGAGAATAAACATGCTTTAAAGTGTCAACCAAAAGGTTGGTGAATTCATTAGTTTAACATAAATAATCATTTCATAATTTTAATAGACCACAAGATTTCATATTTCCATTTCTCATAAACATACGTCCCATGCATAGAGGCAAAAATATCATTCATATGGATTGAACACCTGGTAACCGACATTCACAATATGCATATAAGAATATCCCCATCATTCCGGGATCCTCCTTCGGACATGATATAAATTTCGAACTACTAAAGCATCCGGTACTTTAGATGGGGCTTGTTGGGCCCGATAGATCTATCTTTAGAGTTCGCGTCAATTAGGGTGTCTGTTCCCTAATTCTTAGATTACCAGACTTAATAAAAAGGGGCATATTCGATTTCGATCATTTAACCATATAATGTAGTTTCAATTACTTGTGTCTATTTCGTAAAACAGTTATAAAAACAGCGCATGTATTCTCAGTCCCAAAAATATATATTGCAAAAGCATTTAAAAAGGGATTAATGAAACTCACCATAATGTATTTTATAGTAAAAATACATATAACGACATTGAACAAGTATAGGGTTGGCCTCGGATTCACGAACCTATATCAAGTATATATATTAAAACATATAACCGTAATCGAGCAAATTTATATATTATTCGTGATTTAACTGTTATTTTATTTATGTGTTTCATTAATAACTTAATTAGATATATTTATCTTTATATAGATAATCAACATTTATTACAAAAGTATTAATATGGTTAGGTTTTAGGTCATAAATATATTTTTATATAGAAAATATTCATTTGATATATTAATAGTAATAATTATAATAATGATAATTTTAATATTAATGATAAAGATAGTACTAATAATAATAATGTTTGTAATGATAATATTAATAATTATGATATAATAATAATAATACTTACTAATATTCAATAATAATAATAATAATGACAATAATAATAACAATAATACTAATAATAGAAATAAAAATAAAAGAGTATACCCTCTAAAAGCTTCTCTAAAAAGAATTGTCCCAGACTGGGCTCAAACTCACGACCTCTCAAAATTCGACACCCCATTTAATTCTCTAATCTTCTTCTTCTTCAATTTAAGATCATAACTTCACTTTTGTCATTATTTCAATTCACGATCAATATCAACATTTTCATTGCTCATCATAACTCGTAATCACAATCATAAATCATAACCATAATTCATATCATAATCATAAACACTAACCATAACCACTTAACATACGGCATCATCTTCGTTCTTACTTAACACCATCGTCATTTTATTTTCACTCAACACTAACCATAACATCACCATTACCCTAGCATTATCAATATCAACTGTGTATGATAAAATAACGGCAATCATGAAGTTCATACGGCCCATTAGAGAAGAAGATATCGACCCAAGTAAAACTAACTAATAGTAATTGGCCCAATAGGTTCTCGGCACCCTATTTAATTTACGGCCCAAGTGAAATCCAATTACCAACTAAGTTGTTTCGCATGTAGAGAGAAAAAAAAAACATATCAGACATTTTTGCAAGGAAAGTGGTTTATGCCTTCTCCCTACCCACATAAAAAAAAATCGACCACACACCAAGTGTTAATAAGATACTGAGCAAAATGGACAAAGTAATACCATGCAGTACTTATTATTTATATATCATCTACTAACTCCAATATGTCCTACATCCTCATCTTATCCCCTTGTATCATCTACCATGTCATATCCCATTATCAATAGCATAACCAAAAGATACTATTTAGAAAGAAACAAAAGTAAGTGGTTGAGTGATTATTTCGGTCCAATCGGTTTTTGTCTAACCTTGTAAAAAATTATGTCGACTAAAAAAAAAACAATTACCTGGGGTCTTCATTCGAACACCTAATATTAAATATATGTGTGGCTGTTTGGATTTTAAAATAAAGTTCGACAAAAGCAAATGTAACACTAACGTGCCCCTTCCATCATGTCCCTACAACTAGTTCATTTTGTCTGCCATGTAGTAATATAATAAGTAATCAAGTGAGGTTCTTTGTTATATTTGTTGATGTCATATCTTTATAGTCCACAAAATTTACACCACTAACCTTAAAACTTACAGGTACATACCAAAGGTTGATCGAATTGTGTAACAGAAATGAACAATGGTAGTATCGAGTTGCAGTCACTTTATTGGTGTTCTTTTGTAGCTGAAACAGGAAGAGAAAAGCAGCATCAAGTAATATAGTTGAAGTGGGTTTTGGTGGTCACGTAAAAAAAAATAACAATAAGTTTGGTGGTGGTTTAAGGTGTTTTGTAATGGTGATCGTGGTGATGATGAAGTGGCAAGGGTAATCCGGTGGTGGCGGTTCAAGATGGAGTATGATCATAATCGGATTTCATGATGAAAGAGGTAGTGATGTTGATGAATGAAGACGAGCATGAGTAGCAAATAAATTTGGGTTCGATGGTGAAGATGATTACCGAAGATGTGTGAATGTGAGTTATGAGTGATCATTGGTGGTGGCGATTATGGTAAGGGTGGTCGTTTATTTCTGAGGATGTTAAGGTGGTTGTGGATGGTTATTCATGGTCCGTTAAATCGAAATAGAGAACAATAGTAGAGCTCGAAGATGATGATTATTTGGTTGTGTTGTATCAAGAAGATGATGGTTCGGTTTATACAAGAGAGAGTGAGAGAGCTTGATGAAGATGTATGATATATATCTCATTTGCTTATATGTCAGATATGTATAGATAGAAAAGAAAACATAATCCAACTTAGTATCACATGTACACAGTAAAATAGGTTGATATCATGGGTGATATTATCAGAATAATAATTTATTAATATAATAATAAATGTGTGAAATGAAGTTAGCCGCCTATTACTATTGGTTTACTATTTCAATCACGGACTGAATACTTCGTGCTCCGTTGTTAAACAGTGGCGGATAAGAGATTTCAGAAAAACCCCATAACTTTATTTATTCTAATCATTTGTATAGTTTTGGTCATTAAACTATTAAATAAAATTTAAGTCACTATCCGCGCTCTATCTTGGGTAAAATATAAAAAGTGCCGAAATTTATTATTTAGTTTCTAAATATATTTTTAATAGGCCTATGGTTCATATAACTCCTTTTCGGATCACCATTTATTTTAAAATTCATTAAGTTTGAATTTAACCTGGTTAATATCAATCTGGACATCAACGAGTATTACAATCATATAATATCTATTTTTAATATACATAATATATGTTTATGTATGTATTTATTTTAATAATAATTTTATATTTTATTTTTATTTTACATAGTTAATTAAAGCATATAATAATTTAAATTATACTTCAAATTATTATTATATATGTATCTATTTACAAATAGTGGTTCGTGAATCATCGAGAACAGTCGAAGGTCAATTGAATATATGAAACAGTTCAAAATTATTGAGACTCAATATTACAGACTTTGCTTATCGTATCGAAATCAAATAAGATTCAAGTTTAAATTTGGTCGGAAATTCCCGGGTCATTACAGTACCTACCCGTTAAAGAAATTTCGTCCCGAAATTTGAGTGAAGTCGTCATGACTAACAATAAATATGTTTTTCTGACGAATATGAGCTGATAAATAGAGTTTTATCATTATTGAATAATACAGATAAAATAATTCGATTATTCGAAGAGCACGAATGAAGCTATCACTAAAGGGTGAAATGAGAATGACAAGTTTCATCATAACTTTTGACTAGTCATGGTTGAATTCCGGAATTCAAGGGATTTAAAGAAAATCTTCAAAATCTAAAAGATTATATTCTTCGGCGAATAAGGAAATTAAAATCTCTATAATTAAATACGGTGATCTACCTCGATATCTCTGTCTGATATTTCCATTATAAATTAAACTCTTCCGTTCCATTATTCTCACCATTCCTATACTTTCTTTCTTAGTTCATACATCCAAAAGATTGTGAAAATGCTTAATCCAGTTCTAATCCTTGGTATTTTCTAATTATCATTTCTGTCATCCTTCTTTTCAATCTTCCACCAGAAGAATCTGTTTACTTTTACTATTACCTTGGGGTGATACTATTCTTAATTCTACCCGTGTCTCTATATTGCTACTTGTATTAATATCCACGGTTTGTAATCTCTGTGTTGTTATTGGGCTTTATATTTTCTCTTATATTTTGGGGCTCTTTGCCTTTTTATTATCTTCTCGATCTCTAGTAAAATAAGTAATGGTCCAGAATTCGTAAGTATGGAGTTTCGAATGAACTTAATGTTCTAAACGAGAAAGAACGTAATAGCACGATTTGATTTTTGTCAAATTACCAGAATCACTGAGAATAGAACTATCAAGAATATACTTTCTTGATATGTTCAGAAGTTAAGCAGAATGAAAGAGTTACGTAACATGGCACATGATGACGTTATGATCTGTGAATCATCATGTTTCATTAGAAACTCAGCATGACTTACTGTAATATAATCACGTTGATCAAATGTCATTATACTATACTAATTCATGCATCAGTTCCCAACATTACTTCAATAACATTCATATTTTAAGCTCAAAAGTTTACAGAATATAGAAACTAACAGTTTCTATATGATGTAACACTGATAGCACGAAGAGATTAATGATTTCAGATAAGAATAGTTATGAAAATATCTTCAGAAATATGGAAGATATTTATAATGAAAGATATGATGATATCTTGGAATTTCTAATATCGAAGGATGGTGAAGAAAATTTGTCTGCAAGAGTTTGGAGTCAGAAGCAAGGTATTCGCTAAAGATTTCATCAGAAACAGAATCATCAGGATTCTTAATGTACATGTTTAGTCCTTGTGATTTGTTCAGAGACTCCTTCGTAGTTTGCTCAACCATTTTTTTTTTCAGTTTCAAACTTTTTCTGAGCTTTGCCAACATACAATTCTTTATCATCAACTTTTGGCTGTTGAGGTCGTTTACAGTTTTCGTTGCTTCATTCAACTTTTCAAAATTCAGAGCATTAATTCGTATACTAGGTGCTTTTCAGAATTTCAGAATAAAAGATCATAGTTCTAAGAGATAAATATTATATGGATACATATGACTGTTGATGTGGAAACGTTGTGAGGTTCACAATACATATTTGCTGATTTCTGGTAATTGGTATGGCAATTCTTGTTACAAGATGCAGATGAGTACATGATGAGACTTCAATAGATAA
Source organism: Rutidosis leptorrhynchoides (assembly GCF_046630445.1). NCBI lineage: Eukaryota > Viridiplantae > Streptophyta > Magnoliopsida > Asterales > Asteraceae > Rutidosis > Rutidosis leptorrhynchoides. The sequence goes on from NC_092338.1 coordinate 418,399,997, forward strand.
TTATAGTGATTTGTCGGAGAGAATTAAACCAAGGAGCGACGAGGTTGCTGGTACATCTGCTGGTAATATGGTGGAATATAAAAGGTTCTCCGGTAACAATAAAAGTGCACGCATATATATCAAGGTTATAATAAGGTTGTTTCGAATGAAAAATAGAAGTTGACTTGCTGGAGTTGTGACAAAATTGGCTAATTCTGGAAAGGGATTGCAAAGTTATTTTTGGTAATAACAACTCCCAAAGAGTTAGCACATATACGTTTTAAATATTTACTCAGGTTCCGAGTGTTTTCAGGTGCATAACTATATGCATTAATCTTTTCTTCCGTAGTTGAAGTGCGGTTGATTCATTCTCTGGATTGAGGTGTTTTCAAGAATCATGAAAGATTTGAACGCAGATTGTAATTGTCAAGATACAAACGAGATTTAAGATGAAATCAAGTGGAAAGCTTGAAGAATTGTTTAGTTTCATATGTTATAATCAATATTTTAATTCATTTTAATTGTCCAATGTCGGCAGTCCACAGTAACAGTCCAATAATTCATATATAGTTTAATATATAATATTCGAATTAATTAATATGTATCGTGACCCGTATACGTCTCAGACTCGATCACAACTCAAAGTATATATATTATTTGAGAATCAACCTCAACCCTGTATAGAGAACTCGACCATTACTGCATATAGAGTGTCTATGGTGATTCCAAATAATATATATAGATGTGTCGATATGATATGTCAAAACCTTGTATACATGTCCCGATATTTAAAGTGCGTAAAAATAAATAACAGAAATTTAAATGACGATAAATAAAGTGCGTAAAGTAAATAACAGAAATTAAATGACGATAAATAAAATTGCGAGAATGTAAATTGCGATAATTAAATTGCGATAAATAAAATATAATCAGTTAGCTAGGAACAATTAGCTAGGAACAGTTAGTGTGGATTCTTAACAAAATTCCTCATAGTTAATTTGTTTGTTTCTAACAAATTTTATTTTGTCAAATGTTTTCTTCCTTATGCCACTTGTTGGATTCTGATAAATCAAAATCCAAATATGAAATTGGATGAATATGGTTATTTTGTGGTGAACGGGTTTGTATATCGGTGGATGTAAGTAGAATAGTAAATGACTTTTGAAACAGATTCGAAGAACGTACAATGTAACTTATTAATGTAAAATTTAAATAGTCCTCGGGTATTACCTACCCGTTAAAATATTTTCACCATTGACAGTTTGTACAAGAGAATTTTTAATTACAATCTTTATGAAAACATATGTACATATATATTTTCTTCAGATGTATTCATGGATTTAATGAGTTAATATGATATTAAACTTATTTACTTTTCGGTTGGAACTAGAATAAATAATCTCTAAAACTTTAGAGATTACATATTCGCCATGTCGAACGAAGATAAATGAGGTAGAACGATATGTAGAATGAAGATCATACTCAAAGTACATATGATGATATTGAAGCATGGATTGTTGATGGTACTGGTCCTGTTATTGATTGTACTGTTGGTGCCAGTGATGTTGCTGAAGCTGGTACATTTTGCACCATATTCTCCGAATTGATTATTCGAGCGCAAAGTTCGTTGACTCATTACTCCAGGACGATTGTTGGTCGAAACGAGCGGATGAATAAGGTTCAGAATTGTGGATTGAATATAATCTTGTCGAGTTACCCTGGAAATGAGACTGAAAATGGTGTCTCAAACAGGTTCGCCGGTAAACGCTTCAAGTTCATTGTCAAGAGATGAATTTGGTTGGTGGAAGGGATTGCCTTCTGCGCGTTTCCATTAATTAAGTCGACTACGAACCCGTCAGATGAATTGATAATGGCCGATTGGTTGATTCATGCCGATGACGCTGTTTTCGGAGCTTAGGTGAACATCTATGTCGGAATAGCTGTCGGAATAACTATCGGAATAGCTATCGGAATCTGAGGGACTCGAACTGGTTGCAGGATTCATCTCGTACGATCAGATGAAGGATCTTCGATAAGAAATAGATTATAGGATGTAGATTAGTACCCTGCAATATATAATTTACATATGCATATATAATACTAAAATCCCATAAGTTACGGAGGAATCTACGGAAGTTGTCAGGCAAAGTTACAGTAACAGATAAGCTAAGATATGAAGTAGCAGATACGCTAAGATATGAATTTTTGTCTATACACTAATCATGCAGTCAATGCAGTAAAATGTGTCTAGACTAAGAATGATAAGCAAGTAATTCTCAAAAAATGATAAGCAGGTAATTTTTTTTTTTTTTTTTGACACAAAATGATAAGCAAAACTTTTTGACATGCAGACACGGTCAAAGTCCAGACTTACTAATGTATCCTAACGACTTATCAGTTAGACACACTAATGCAAACCTGGTTCGCTAAGACCATCGCTCTGATACCAACTGTAGAAACCGGTCCTAATCCATCTGGACGAAGTCCATATCGATTATAAACGATTCACAATAGTTGATTTCATTACGAGGTATTTGACCTCTATATGATACATTTTACAAACATTGCATTCGTTTTTAAAAGACAAACTTGCTTTACATCGAAAGTTGACGGTATGCATACCATTTCATAATATATCCAACTATAATTAACTTAATAATAATCTTGATGAACTCAACGACTCGAATGCAACGTCTTTTGAAATATGCCATAAATGACTCCAAATAATGTCTCTAGTATGAGCTAATGCACAGCGGAAGATTTCTTTCATACCTAAGAATAAACATGCTTTAAAGTGTCAACCAAAAGGTTGGTGAATTCATTAGTTTAACATAAATAATCATTTCATAATTTTAATAGACCACAAGATTTCATATTTCCATTCCTCATAAACATACGTCCCATGCATAGAGACAAAAATATCATTCATATGGATTGAACACCTGGTAACCGACATTCACAATATGCATATAAGAATATCCCCATCATTCCGGGATCCTCCTTCGGACATGATATAAATTTCGAAGTACTAAAGCATCCGGTACTTTGGATGGGGCTTGTTGGGCCCGATAGATCTATCTTTAGAGTTCGCGTCAATTAGGGTGTCTGTTCCCTAATTCTTAGATTACCAGACTTAATAAAAAGGGGCATATTCGATTTCGATCATTCAACCATATAATGTAGTTTCAATTACTTGTGTCTATTTCGTAAAACAGTTATAAAAACAGCGCATGTATTCTCAGTCCCAAAAATATATATTGCAAAAGCATTTAAAAAGGGATTAATGAAACTCACCATAATGTATTTTGTAGTAAAAATACATATAACGACATTGAACAAGTATAGGGTTGACCTCGGATTCACGAACCTATATCAAGTATATATATTAAAACATATAACCGTAATCGAGCAAATTTATATATTATTCGTGATTTAACTGTTATTTTAATTATGTGTTTCATTAATAATTTAATTAGATATATTTATCTTTATATAGATAATCAACATTTATTACAAAAGTATTAATATGGTTAGGTTTTAGGTCATAAATATATTTTTATATAGAAAATATTCATTTGATATATTAATAGTAATAATTATAATAATGATAATTTTAATATTAATGATAAAGATAGTACTAATAATAATAGTGTGAGAACTCATCCCACATCGGTGGGGGAGGAGAACGAAACACCCCTTATAAAGGGTGTGGATACCTCCTCTAGTGGACGCGTTTTGAGGGTGAGTCCCGAGAAACAAAACCGTGAGCCACCGTGTGTCGGGGCAAAGCGGACAATATCCACTACGGGTTGTACTCGGGCTGTTACAGTTTGTAATGATAATACTAATAATTATGATATAATAATAATAATACTTACTAATATTCAATAATAATAATAATAATAATGACAATAATAATAACAATAATACTAATAATAGAAATAAAAATAAAAGAGTATACCCTCTAAAAGCTTCTCTAAAAAGAATTGTCCCAGACTGGGCTCAAACTCACGACCTCTCGAAATTCGACACCCCATTTAATTCTCTAATCTTCTTCTTCTTCAATTTAAGATCATAACTTCACTTTTGTCATTATTTCAATTCACGATCAATATCAACATTTTCATTGCTCATCATAACTCGTAATCACAATCATAAATCATAACCATAATTCATATCATAATCATAAACACTAACCATAACCACTTAACATACGGCATCATCTTCATTCTTACTTAACACCATCGTCATTTTATTTTCACTCAACACTAACCATAACATCACCATTACCCTATCATTATCAATATCAACTGCGTATGATAAAATAATGGCAGTCATGAAGTTCATACGGCCCATTAGAGAAGAAGATATCGACCCAAGTAAAACTAACTAATAGTAATTGGCCTAATAGGTTCTCGGCACCCTATTTAATTTACGGCCCAAGTGAAATCCAATTACCAACTAAGTTGTTTCGCATGTAGAGAGAAAAAAAAAAACATATCAGACATTTTTGCAAGGAAAGTGGTTTATGCCTTCTCCCTACCCACATAAAAAAAAATCGACCACACACCAAGTGTTAATAAGATACTGAGCAAAATGGACAAAGTAATACCATGCAGTACTTATTATTTATATATCATCTACTAACTCCAATATGTCCTACATCCTCATCTTATCCCCTTGTATCATCTACCATGTCATATCCCATTATCAATAGCATAACCAAAAGATACTATTTGGAAAGAAACAAAAGTAAGTGGTTGAGTGATTATTTCGGTCCAATCGGTTTTTGTCTAACCTTGTAAAAAATTATGTCGACTAAAAAAAAAACAATTACTTGGGGTCTTCATTCGAACACCTAATATTAAATATATGTGTGGGTGTTTGGATTTTAAAATAATGTTCGACAAAAGCAAATGTAACACTAACGTGCCCCTTCCATCATGTCCCTACAACTAGTTCATTTTGTCTGCCATGTAGTAATATAATAAGTAATCAAGTGAGGTTCTTTGTTATATTTGTTGATGTCATATCTTTATAGTCCACAAAATTTACACCACTAACCTTAAAACTTACAGGTACATACCAAAGGTTGATCGAATTGTGTAACAGAAACGAACAATGGTAGTATCGAGTTACAGTCACTTTATTGGTGTTCTTTTGTAGCTGAAACAGGAAGAGAAAAGCAGCATCAAGTAATATAGTTGAAGTGCGTTTTGGTGGTCACGTAAAAAAAAAATAACAATAAGTTTGGTGGTGGTTTAAGGTATTTTGTAATGGTGATCGTGGTGATGATGAAGTGGCAAGGGTAATCCGGTGGTGGCGGTTCAAGATGGAGTATGATCATAATCGGATTTCATGATGAAAGAGGTAGTGATGTTGATGTATGAAGACGAGCATGAGTAGCAAATAAATTTGGGTTCGATGGTGAAGATGATTACCGAAGATGTGTGAATGTGAGTTATGAGTGATCATTGGTGGTGGCGATTATGGTAAGGGTGGTCGTTTATTTCTGAGGATGTTAAGGTGGTTGTGGATGGTTATTCATGGTCCATTAAATCGAAATAGAGAACAATAGTAGAGCTCGAAGATGATGATTATTTGGTTGTGTTGTATCAAGAAGATGATGGTTCGGTTTATACAAGAGAGAGTGAGAGAGCTTGATGAAGATGTATGATATATATCTCATTTGTTTATATGTCAGATATGTATAGATAGAAAAGAAAACATAATCCAACTTAGTATCACATGTACACAGTAAAATAGGTTGATATCATGGGTGATATTATCAGAATAATAATTTATTAATATAATAATAAATGTGTGAAATGAAGTTAGCCGCCTATTACTATTGGTTTACTATTTCAATCACGGACTGAATACTTCGTGCTCCGTTGTTAAACAGTGGCGGATAAGAGATTTCAGAAAAACCCCATAACTTTATTTATTCTAATCATTTGTATAGTTTTGGTCATTAAACTATTAAATAAAATTTAAGTCACTATCCGCGCTCTATCTTGGGTAAAATATAAAAAGTGCCGAAATTTATTATTTAGTTTCTAAATATATTTTTAATAGGCCTATGGTTCATATAACTCCTTTTCGGATCACCATTTATTTTAAAATTCATTAAGTTTGAATTTAACCTGGTTAATATCAATCTGAACATCAACGAGTATTACAATCATATAATATCTATTTTTAATATACATAATATATGTTTATGTATGTATTTATTTTAATAATAATTTTATATTTTATTTTTATTTTACATAGTTAATTAAAGCATATAATAATTTAAATTATACTTCAAATTATTATTATATATGTATCTATTTACAAATAGTGGTTCGTGAATCATCGAGAACAGTCGAAGGTCAATTGAATATATGAAACAGTTCAAAATTATTGAGACTCAACATTACAGACTTTGCTTATCGTATCGAAATCAAATAAGATTCAAGTTTAAATTTGGTCGGAAATTCCCGGGTCATTACATCATTCCCAGGTGAACTCGGGTCCTCTACGAGCATTCTATCGAATCTTAACAATTGGTATCTTGTTTTTCTTAAGTCTTTTAACATCACGATCCATTATTTTGACGGGTTCTTCGATGAATTGAAGTTTTTCGTTGATTTGGATTTCATCTAATGGAATAGTGAGATCTTCTTTAGCAAAATATTTCTTCAAATTCGAGACATGGAAAGTGTTATGTACAGTCGCGAGTTGTTGAGGTAATTCAAGTCAGTAAGCTACTGGTCCGACACGATCAATAATCTTGAATGGTCCAATATACCTTGGATTTAATTTCCCTCGTTTACCAAATCGAACAATTTCCAAGGTGCAACTTTAAGCATGACCATCTCTCCAATTTCAAATTCTATATCTTTTCTTTTAATGTCAGCGTAGCTCTTTTGTCGACTTTGGGCGGTTTTCAACCGTTGTTGAATTTGGATGATCTTCTCGGTAGTTTCTTGTATTATCTCCGGACCCGTAATCTGTCTATCCCCCACTTCACTCCAACAAATCAGAGACCTGCACTTTCTACCATAAAGTACTTCAAATGGCGCCATCTCAATGCTTGAATGGTAGCTGTTGTTGTAGGAAAATTCTGCTAACGGTAGATGTCGATCCCAACTGTTTCCAAAATCAATAACACATGCTCGTAGCATGTCTTCAAGCGTTTGTATCGTCCTTTCGCTCTGCCCATCAGTTTGTGGATGATAGGCAGTACTCATGTCTAGACGAGTTCCTAATGCTTGCTGTAATGTCTGCCAGAATCTTGAAATAAATCTGACATCCCTATCAGAGATAATAGAGATTGGTATTCCATGTCTGGAGACGACTTCCTTCAAATACAGTCGTGCTAACTTCTCCATCTTGTCATATTCTCTTATTGGCAGGAAGTGTGCTGATTTGGTGAGATGATCAACTATTACCCAAATAGTATCAAAACCACTTGCAGTCCTTGGCAATTTAGTGATGAAATCCATGGTAATGTTTTCCCATTTCCATTCCGAGATTTTGGGTTGTTGAAGTAGACCTGATGGTTTCTGATGCTCAGCTTTGACCTTAGAACACGTCAAACATTCTCCTACGTATTTAGCAACATCGGCTTTCATACCCGGCCACCAAAAATGTTTCTTGAGATCCTTGTACATCTTCCCCATTCCAGGATGTATTGAGTATCTGGTTTTATGAGCTTCTCTAAGTACCATTTCTCTCATATCTCTAAATTTTGGTACCCAAATCCTTTCAGCCCTATACCGGGTTCCGTCTTCCCGAATATTAAGATGCTTCTCCGATCCTTTGGGTATTTCATCCTTTAAATTTCCCTCTTTTAAAACTCCTTGTTGCACCTCCTTTATTTGAGTAGTAGGGTTATTGTGAATCATTATATTCATAGATTTTATTCGAATGGGTTCTCTGTCCTTCCTGCTCAAGACATCGGCTACCACATTTGCCTTCCCCTGGTGGTAACGAATCTCAAAGTCGTAATCATTCAACAATTCAATCCACCTACGCTGCCTCATATTCAGTTGTTTCTGATTAAATATGTGCTGAAGACTTTTGTGATCGGTATATATAATACTTTTGACCCCATATAAGTAGTGCCTCCAAGTCTTTAATGCAAAAACAACCGCGCCTAATTCCAAATCATGCGTCGTATAATTTTGTTCGTGAATCTTCAATTGTCTAGACGCATAAGCAATCACCTTCGTTCGTTGCATTAATACACAACCGAGACCTTGCTTTGATGCGTCACAATAAATCACAAAATCATCATTCCCTTCAGGCAATGACAATATAGGTGCCGTAGTTAGCTTTTTCTTCAACAACTGAAATGCTTTCTCTTGTTCATCCTTCCATTCAAATTTCTTCCCTTTATGCGTTAACGAAGTCAAGGGTTTTGCTATTCTGGAAAAGTCTTGGATGAACCTTCTGTAGTAACCAGCTAGTCCTAAAAACTGTCGTATGTGTTTCGGAGTTTTCGGGGTTTCCCACTGTTCAACAGTTTCTATCTTTGCCGGATCCACCTTAATACCTTCTTTGTTCACTATGTGACCGAGGAATTGAACTTCTTCCAACCAAAATGCACACTTTGAAAATTTAGCGTATAATTCTTCCTTCCTTAATACTTCTAACACCTTTCTCAAATGTTCACCGTGTTCTTGGTCATTCTTTGAGTAAATAAGTATGTCATCAATGAAAACAATGACAAACTTGTCAAGGTATGGTCCACACACTCGGTTCAAAAGGTCCATGAACACAGCTGGTGCATTAGTTAAACCAAACGGCATGACCATAAACTCGTAATGACCGTAACGTGTTCTGAAAGCAGTCTTTGGAATATCATCTTCTTTCACCCGCATTTGATGATACCCGGAACGTAAGTCAATCTTTGAATAAACAGACGAGCCTTGTAGTTGATCAAATAAGTCGTTGATTCTCGGTAGTGGGTACCGGTTCTTGATGGTAAGTTTGTTCAACTCTCGGTAGTCGATACACAACCTGAATGTACCATCTTTCTTCTTGACAAACAAAACAGGAGTGAAATGTCCCGTTCTTATTGATTAAAAACGTTCCATATTAATTGATTTCGTTGCGAGGTTTTGACCTCTATATGAGATGTTTTTCAAAGACTGCATTCATTTTAAAACAAACCATAACCTTTATTTCATCAATAAAGGTTTAAAAAGCTTTACGTAGATTATCAAATAATGATAATCTAAAATATCCTGTTTACACACAACCATTACATAATGGTTTACAATACAAATATGTTACAACAAAATAAGTTTCTTGAATGCAGTTTTTACACAATATCATACAAGCATGGACTCCAAATCTCGTCCTTATTTAAGTATGTGACAGCGGAAGCTCTTAATAATCACCTGAGAATAAACATGCTTAAAACGTCAACAAAAATGTTGGTGAGTTATAGGTTTAACCTATATATATCAAATCATAATAATAGACCACAAGATTTCATATTTCAATACACATCCCATACATAGAGATAAAAGTCATTCATATGGTGAACACCTGGTAACCGACATTAACAAGATGCATATATAAGAATATCCCCATCATTCCGGGACACCCTTCGGATATGATATAAATTTCGAAGTACTAAAGCATCCGGTACTTTGGATGGGGTTTGTTAGGCCCAATAGATCTATCTTTAGGATTCGCGTCAATTAGGGTGTCTGTTCCCTAATTCTTAGATTACCAGACTTAATAAAAAGGGGCATATTCGATTTCGATAATTCAACCATAGAATGTAGTTTCATGTACTTGTGTCTATTTTGTAAATCATTTATAAAACCTGCATGTATTCTCATCCCAAAAATATTAGATTTTAAAAGTGGGACTATAATTCACTTTCACAGATTTTTACTTCGTCGGGAAGTAAGACTTGGCCACTGGTTGATTCACGAACCTATAACAATATATACATATATATCAAAGTATGTTCAAAATATATTTACAACACTTTTAATATATTTTGATGTTTTAAGTTTATTAAGTCAGCTGTCCTCGTTAGTAACCTACAACTAGTTGTCCACAGTTAGATGTACAGAAATAAATTGATAAATATTATCTTGAATCAATCCACGACCCAGTGTATACGTATCTCAGTATTGATCACAACTCAAACTATATATATTTTGGAATCAACCTCAACCCTGTATAGCTAACTCCAACATTCACATATAGAGTGTCTATGGTTGTTCCGAAATATATATAGATGTGTCGACATGATAGGTCGAAACATTGTATACGTGCCTATGGTATCTCAAGATTACATAATATACAATACAAGTTGATTAAGTTATGGTTGGAATAGATTTGTTACCAATTTTCACGTAGCTAAAATGAGAAAAATTATCCAATCTTGTTTTACCCATAACTTCTTCATTTTAAATCCGTTTTGAGTGAATCAAATTGCTATGGTTTCATATTGAACTCTATTTTATGAATCTAAAAAGAAAAGTATAGGTTTATAGTCAGAAAAATAAGTTACAAGTCGTTTTTGTAAAGGTAGTCATTTCAGTCGAAAGAACGACGTCTAGATGACCATTTTAGAAAACATACTTCCACTTTGAGTTTAACCATAATTTTTGGATATAGTTTCATGTTCATAATAAAAATCATTTTCTCAGAATAACAACTTTTAAATCAAAGTTTATCATAGTTTTTAATTAACTAACCCAAAACAGCCCGCGGTGTTACTACGACAGCGTAAATCCGGTTTTACGGTGTTTTTCGTGTTTCCAGGTTTTAAATCATTAAGTTAGCATATCATATAGATATAGAACATATGTTTAGTTGATTTTAAAAGTCAAGTTAGAAGGATTAACTTTTGTTTGCGAACAAGTTTAGAATTAACTAAACTATGTTCTAGTGATTACAAGTTTAAACCTTCGGATAAGATAGCTTTATATGTATGAATCGAATGATGTTATGAACATCATTACTACCTTAAGTTCCTTGGATAAACCTACTGGAAAATAGAAAAATGGATCTAGCTTCAACGGATCCTTGGATGGCTCGAATTTCTTGAAGCAGAATCATGACACGAAAATAAGTTCAAGTAAGATGATCACTTGAAATAAGATTGTTATAGTTATAGAAATTGAACCAAAGTTTGAATATGATTATTACCTTGTATTAGAATGATAACCTACTGTAAGAAACAAAGATTTCTTGAGGTTGGATGATCACCTTACAAGATTGGAAGTGAGCTAGCAAACTTGAAAGTATTCTTGATTTTATGTAACTAGAACTTGTAGAATTTATGAAGAACACTTAGAACTTGAAGATAGAACTTGAGAGAGATCAATTAGATGAAGAAAATTGAAGAATGAAAGTGTTTGTAGGTGTTTTTGGTCATTGGTGTATGGATTAGATATAAAGGATATGTAATTTTGTTTTCATGTAAATAAGTCATGAATGATTACTCATATTTTTGTAATTTTATGAGATATTTCATGCTAGTTGCCAAATGATGGTTCCCAAATGTGTTAGGTGACTCACATAGGCTGCTAAGAGCTGATCATTGGAGTGTATATACCAATAGTACATACATCGAAAAGCTGTGTATTGTACGAGTACGAATACGGATGCATACGAGTAGAATTGTTGATGAAACTGAACGAGGATGTAATTGTAAGCATTTTTGTTAAGTAGAAGTATTTTGATAAGTGTATTGAAGTCTTTCAAAAGTGTATAAATACATATTAAAACACTACATGTATATACATTTTAACTGAGTCGTTAAGTCATCGTTAGTCGTTACATGTAAGTGTTGTTTTGAAACCTTTAGGTTAACGATCTTGTTAAATGTTGTTAACCCAATGTTTATAATATCAAATGAGATTTTAAATTATTATATTATCATGATATTATCATGTATGAATATCTCTTAATATGATATATATACATTAAATGTCTTTACAATGATAATCGTTACATATATGTCTCGTTTAAAAATCATTAAGTTAGTAGTCTTGTTTTTACATATGTAGTTCATTGTTAATATACTTAATGATATGTTTACTTATCATAGTATCATGTTAACTATATATATATCCATATACATGTCATCATATAGTTTTTACAAGTTTTAACGTTCGTGAATCACCGGTCAACTTGGGTGGTCAATTGTCTATATGAAACATATTTCAATTAATCAATTCTTAACAAGTTTGATTGCTTAACATGTTGGAAACATTTAATCATGTAAATATCAATCTCAATTAATATATATATACATGGAAAAGTTCGGGTCACTACAGTACCTACCCGTTAAATAAATTTCATCCCGAAATTTTAAGCTGTTGAAGGTGTTGACGAATCTTCTGGAAATAGATGCGGGTATTTCTTCTTCATCTGATCTTCATGCTCCCAGGTGAACTCGGGTCCTCTACGAGCATTCCATCGAACCTTAACAATTGGTATCTTGTTTTGCTTAAGTCTTTTAACCTCACGATCCATTATTTCGACGGGTTCTTCGATGAATTGAAGTTTTTCGTTGATTTGGATTTCATCTAACGGAATAGTGAGATCTTCTTTAGCAAAACATTTCTTCAAATTCGAGATGTGGAAAGTGTTATGTACAGCCGCGAGTTGTTGAGGTAACTCAAGTCGGTAAGCTACTGGTCCGACACGATCAATAATCTTGAATGGTCCAATATACCTTGGATTTAATTTCCCTCGTTTACCAAATCGAACAACGCCTTTCCAAGGTGCAACTTTAAGCATGACCATCTCTCCAATTTCAAATTCTATATCTTTTCTTTTAATGTCAGCGTAGCTCTTTTGTCGACTTTGGGCGGTTTTCAACCGTTGTTGAATTTGGATGATCTTCTCGGTAGTTTCTTGTATAATCTCCGGACCCGTAATCTGTCTATCCCCCACTTCACTCCAACAAATCGGAGACCTGCACTTTCTACCATAAAGTGCTTCAAACGGCGCCATCTCAATGCTTGAATGGTAGCTGTTGTTGTAAGAAAATTCTGCTAACGGTAGATGTCGATCCCAACTGTTTCCGAAATCAATAACACATGCTCATAGCATGTCTTCAAGCATTTGTATCATCCTTTCGCTCTGCCCATCAGTTTGTGGATGATATGCAGTACTCATGTCTAGACGAGTTCCTAATGCTTGCTGTAATGTCTGCCAGAATCTTGAAATAAATCTGCCATCCCTATCAGAGATAATAGAGATTGGTATTCCATGTCTGGAGACGACTTCCTTCAAATACAGTCGTGCTAACTTCTCCATCTTGTCATCTTCTCTTATTGGCAGGAAGTGTGCTGATTTAGTGAGACGATCAACTATTACCCAAATAGTATCAAAACCAATTGCAGTCCTTGGCAATTTAGTGATGAAATCCATGGTAATGTTTTCCCATTTCCATTCCGGGATTTCGGGTTGTTGAAGTAGACTTGATGGTTTCTGATGCTCAGCTTTTACCTTAGAACACGTCAAACATTCTCCTACATATTTAGCAACATCGGCTTTCATACCCGGCCACCAAAAATATTTCTTGAGATCCTTGTACATCTTCCCCGTTCCAGGATGTATTGAGTATCTGGTTTTATGAGCTTCTCTAAGTACCATTTCTCTCATATCTCCAAATTTTGGTACCCAAATCCTTTCAGCCCTATACCGGGTTCCGTCTTCCCGAATATTAAGATGCTTCTCCGATCCTTTGGGTATTTCATCCTTTAAATTTCCCTCTTTTAAAACTCCTTGTTGCGCCTCCTTTATTTGAGTATAAGGTTATTATGAATCATTATATTCATAGATTTTACTCGAATGGGTTCTCTGTCCTTCCTGCTCAAGGCATCGGCTACCACATTTGCCTTCCCCGGGTGGTAACGAATCTCAAAGTCGTAATCATTCAATAATTCAATCCACCTACGCTGCCTCATATTCAGTTGTTTCTGATTAAATATGTGTTGAAGACTTTTGTGGTCGGTATATATAATACTTTTGACCCCATATAAGTAGTGCCTCCAAGTCTTTAATGCAAAAACAACCGCTCCTAATTCCAAATCATGCGTCGTATAATTTTGTTCGTGAATCTTCAATTGTCTAGACGCATAAGCAATCACCTTCGTTCGTTGCATTAATACACAACCGAGACCTTGCTTTGATGCGTCACAATAAATCACAAAATCATCATTCCCTTCAGGCAATGACAATATAGGTGCCGTAGTTAGCTTTTTCTTCAATAACTGAAACGCTTTCTCTTGTTCATCATTCCATTCAAATTTCTTCCCTTTATGCGTTAATGCAGTCAAGGGTTTTGCTATTCTGGAAAAGTCTTGGATGAACCTTATGTAGTAACCAGCTAGTCCTAAAAACTGGCGTATGTGTTTCGGAGTTTTCGGGGTTTCTCACTTTTCAACAGTTTCTATCTTTGCCGGATCCACCTTAATACCTTCTTTGTTCACTATGTGACCGAGGAATTGAACTTCTTCCAACCAAAATGCACACTTTGAAAACTTAGCGTACAATTCTTCCTTCCTCAATACTTCTAACACCTTTCTCAAATGTTCACCGTGTTCTTGGTCATTCTTTGAGTAAATAAGTATGTCATCAATGAAAACAATGACAAACTTGTCAAGGTATGGTCCACACACTCGGTTCATAAGGTCCATGAACACAGCTGGTGCATTAGTTAAACCAAACGGCATGACCATAAACTCGTAATGACCGTAACGTGTTCTGAAAGCAGTCTTTGGAATATCATCTTCTTTCACCCGCATTTGATGATACCCGGAATGTAAGTCAATCTTTGAATAAACAGACGAGCCTTGTAGTTGATCAAATAAGTCGTCGATTCTCGGTAGTGGGTAGCGGTTCTTGATGGTAAGTTTATTCAACTCTCGGTAGTCGATACACAACCTGAATGTACCATCTTTCTTCTTGACAAACAAAACAGGAGCTCCCCACGGTGATGTGCTTGGTCGAATGAAACCACGCTCTAAAAGTTCTTGTAATTGGCTTTGCAGTTCTTTCATCTCGCTGGGTGCGAGTCTGTAAGGAGCACGAGCTATTGGTGCAGCTCCTGGTACAAGATCTATTTGAAATTCAACGGATCGATGTGGGGGTAATCTCGGTAATTCTTTTGGAAATACATCGGGAAATTCTTTTGCAATGGGAACATCATTGATGCTCTTTTCTTCAGTTTGTACTTTCTCGACGTGTGCTAGAACAGCATAGCAACCTTTTCTTATTAGTTTTTGTGCCTTCAAATTACTAATAAGATGTAGCTTCGTATTGCCCTTTTCTCCGTACACCATTAAGGGTTTTCCTTTTTCTCGTATAATGTGAATTGCATTTTTGTAACAAACGATCTCTGCTTTCACTTCTTTCAACCAGTCCATACCGATTATCACATTAAAACTCCCTAACTCTACTGGTATCAAATCAATCTTAAATGTTTCGCTAACCAGTTTAATTTCTCGATTCCGACATATATTATCTGCTGAAATTAATTTACCATTTGCTAATTCGAGTAAAAATTTACTATCCAAAGGTGTCAATGGACAACTTAATTTAGCACAAAAATCTCTACTCATATAGCTTCTATCCGCACCCGAATCAAATAAAACGTAAGCAGGTTTATTGTCAATAAGAAACGTACCCGTAACAAGCTCCGGGTCTTCCTGTGCCTCTGCCGCATTAATATTGAAAACTCTTCCGCGGCCTTGTCCATTCGTGTTCTCCTGGTTCGGGCAATTTCTAATAATGTGGCCCGGTTTTCCACATTTATAACAAACTACATTGGCATAACTTGCTCCGACACTACTTGCTCCACCATTACTCGTTCTGACACCATTTGTTCCTTTCGTTCTATTAACCCCTGGTCCATAGACCTCACACTTCGCCGCGCTATGACCATTTCTTTTACACTTGTTGCAAAATTTGGTGCAGAACCCCGAGTGATACTTTTCACACCTTTGGCATAGCTGCTTCTGATTGTTGTTGTTGTTGCGGTTATTATTGTTATTGGGATGATTGTTGTAGTTGCTGTTGTTGTTGTTGTTGTTGTTGGGCCGTTTGTTATAGTTGCGATTGATGTTGCGATTGTTGGGATAATTGTTGCGATTATTGTTGTAATTGTTGTTGTTGTTGTATTGGTGATTCTTATCACCGTTTTCCTCCCACTTTCTTTTGACTTGCTTCACATTGGCCTCTTCAGCAGTCTGTTCTTTAATCCTTTCTTCAATCTGGTTCACTAGTTTGTGAGCCATTCTACATGCCTGTTGTATGGAGGCGGGCTCGTGTGAACTTATATCTTCTTGGATTCTTTCCGGTAATCCTTTCACAAACGCGTCGATCTTCTCTTCCTCATCTTCGAATGCTCCCGGACACAATAGGCACAATTCTGTGAATCGTCTTTCGTACGTGGTAATATCAAATCCTTGGGTTCGTAACCCTCTAAGTTCTGTCTTGAGCTTATTGACCTCGGTTCTGGGACGGTACTTCTCGTTCATCAAGTGCTTGAATGCTGACCACGGTAGTGCGTACGCATCGTCTTGTCCCACTTGCTCTAGATAGGTATTCCACCATGTTAACGCAGAACCTGTGAAGGTATGCGTAGCGTACTTTACTTTGTCCTCTTCAGTACACTTACTTATGGCAAACACCGATTCGACCTTCTCGGTCCACCGTTTCAATTCGATCGGTCCTTCGGTTCCATCAAATTCCAAAGGTTTGCAGGCAGTGAATTCTTTGTAGGTGCATCCTACACGATTTCCTGTACTGCTAGATCCAAGGTTATTGTTGGTATGTAGCGCAGCCTGTACTGCGGCTATGTTTGAAGCTAGAAAAGTACGGAATTCCTCTTCATTCATATTCACGGTGTGTCGAGTAGTCGGTGCCATTTCCTTCAAAATTATCAAATGGAACAAGTTAATCATACAGAATATTAAGAGTAGTTAATAGTATTTCGTAGCATAATATGAACTCATTTATAAAAGCTTTTTCTTCATATTAGCATTTTATAAGTTTAAATTCGGGTAGTACCTACCCGTTAAGTTCATACTTAGTAGCTAATATACAATTCAACTACTACAATTCTATATGAAAAACTGATTATAATAATATTTCGCGTTCAAACTTTTACACAATATTTTACAAACTTACAATACCGCTTATTTTACATATAGCATGAAATATAGCACACAATAAATTTGATACAAGATGGTTGTGAAGATAATTCTAGCTAGTACACAAGTCGTTCAGCAAAGGCAATAAAGACACGTAATTCATACGTCCAGAAACAAGTCATGCATTCTGGTTTTACTAGGATTACTTCCCATCCTTGGTCTTGTGGAACATAACCGTTATGGCCGTTGATAAGACAGCGTGTTGCAAAGTCGTCAAAGGGACGAGGGTTACGTAATGTCCAACAGTCCCGTAACAATCTAAAAACCTCATTTCTTACCCCAATTACCGACTCCGTCACTTGTGGGAACGTTTTGTTTAATAGTTGTAGCCCAATGTTCTTGTTCTCACTTTGGTGAGAAGCGAACATTACTAATCCGTAAGCATAACATGCTTCTTTATGTTGCATGTTAGCCGCTTTTTCTAAATCACGAAGTCCAATATTCGGATATATTGAGTCAAAATAATTTCTTAACCCATTGCGTAAAATAGCATTTGGGTTCCCCGCAATATATGCGTCAAAGTAAACACATCGTAACTTATGGATTTCCCAATGTGATATCCCCCATCTTTTGAACGAAAGCCTTTTATAAACCAAGGCATTCTTGGAACGTTCTTCGAATGTCTTACAAACTGATCTCGCCTTAAATAGTTGTGCCGAAGAATTCTGACCGACTCTAGACAAGATTTCATCAATCATGTCTCCGGGTAGGTCTCTTAAAATATTGGGTTGTCTATCCATTTTGTGTTTTTATACTGTAAAATAGACAAGAGTTAGATTCATAAAAAAAATACTTATTAATACAAGCAATTTTTACATATATCATAAAGCATAAGCACACTATATTACATATATTACACCACACGAATACAACTATCTTATTCCGACTCGCTTGTTTCTTCTTCTTCGGTTTTGGTTCGTTTTGCCAAGTTTCTTGGGATATATGATGTTCCCCTAATACTAGCTGTTATTTTCCACAACGGTTTAGAAAAACCTGGTGGTTTAGAGGTTCCTGGGTCATTGTTACAACTTAAGGACTTCGGGGGTTGACGATACATATAAAGTTCATCGGGGTTGGAATTAGATTTCTCTATTTTTATGCCCTTTCCCTTATTATTTTCTTTTGCCTTTTTAAATTCAGTTCGGGTAATTTCTATAACATCATCGGAATTCTCGTCGGAATCCGATTCATCGGAGAATTGGTAATCCTCCCAATATTTTGCTTCCTTGGCGGAAACACCATTGACCATAATTAACCTTGGTCGGTTGGTTGAGGATTTTCTTTTACTTAACCGTTTTATTATTTCCCCCACCGGTTCTATTTCCTCCTCCGGTTCCTCTTCTTCCGGTTCTGATTCTTCTTTCGATTTCGACTCTTCTTCCGGTTCCTCTTCGGGAACTTGTGAATCAGTCCACGAATCATTCCAATTTACATTTGACTCTTCATTATTATTAGGTGAGTCAATGGGACTTGTTCTAGAGGTAGACATCTATCACATAATATCAAACACGTTAAGAGATTAATATATCACATAATATTCACATGTTAAAAATATATAGTTTCCAACAAAATTTGTTAAGCAATCATTTTTCAAGTAAACACGGTCGAAGTCCAGACTCACTAATGCATCCTAAAAAACTCGATAAGATACACTAATGCAAAATTCTGGTTCTCTAAGACCAACGCTCGGATACCAACTGAAATGTCCCGTTCTTATTGATTAAAAACGTTCCATATTAATTGATTTCGTTGCGAGGTTTTGACCTCTATATGAGACGTTTTTCAAAGACTGCATTCATTTTAAAACAAACCATAACCTTTATTTCATCAATAAAGGTTTAAAAAGCTTTACGTAGATTATCAAATAATGATAATCTAAAATATCCTGTTTACACACAACCATTACATAATGGTTTACAATACAAATATGTTACAACAAAATAAGTTTCTTGAATGCAGTTTTTACACAATATCATACAAGCATGGACTCCAAATCTCGTCCTTATTTAAGTATGTGACAGCGGAAGCTCTTAATAATCACCTGAGAATAAACATGCTTAAAACGTCAACAAAAATGTTGGTGAGTTATAGGTTTAACCTATATATATCAAATCATAATAATAGACCACAAGATTTCATATTTCAATACACATCCCATACATAGAGATAAAAGTCATTCATATGGTGAACACCTGGTAACCGACATTAACAAGATGCATATATAAGAATATCCCCATCATTCCGGGACACCCTTCGGATATGATATAAATTTCGAAGTACTAAAGCATCCGGTACTTTGGATGGGGTTTGTTAGGCCCAATAGATCTATCTTTAGAATTCGCGTCAATTAGGGTGTCTGTTCCCTAATTCTTAGATTACCAGACTTAATAAAAAGGGGCATATTCGATTTCGATAATTCAACCATAGAATGTAGTTTCACGTACTTGTGTCTATTTTGTAAATCATTTATAAAACCTGCATATATTCTCATCCCAAAAATATTAGATTTTAAAAGTGGGACTATAACTCACTTTCACAGATTTTTACTTCGTCGGGAAGTAAGACTTGGCCACTGGTTGATTCACGAACCTATAACAATATATACATATATATCAAAGTATGTTCAAAATATATTTACAACACTTTTAATATATTTTGATGTTTTAAGTTTATTAAGTCAGCTATCCTCGTTAGTAACCTACAACTAGTTGTCCACAGTTAGATGTACAGAAATAAATCGATAAATATTATCTTGAATCAATCCACGACCCAGTGTATACGTATCTCAGTATTGATCACAACTCAAACTATATATATTTTGGAATCAACCTCAACCCTGTATAGCTAACTCTAACATTCACATATATAGTGTCTATGGTTGTTCCGAAATATATATAGATGTGTCGACATGATAGGTCGAAACATTGTATACGTGTCTATGGTATCTCAAGATTACATAATATACAATACAAGTTGATTAAGTTATGGTTGGAATAGATTTGTTACCAATTTTCACGTAGCTAAAATGAGAAAAATTATCCAATCTTGTTTTACCCATAACTTCTTCATTTTAAATCCGTTTTGAGTGAATCAAATTGCTATGGTTTCATATTGAACTCTATTTTATGAATCTAAACAGAAAAGTATAGGTTTATAGTCGGAAAAATAAGTTACAAGTCATTTTTGTAAAGGTAGTCATTTCAGTCAAAAGAACGACGTCTAGATGACCATTTTAGAAAACATACTTCCACTTTGAGTTTAACCATAATTTTTGGATATAGTTTCATGTTCATAATAAAAATCATTTTCTCAGAATAACAACTTTTAAATCAAAGTTTATCATAGTTTTTAATTAACTAACCCAAAACAGCCCGCGGTGTTACTACGACGGCGTAAATCCAGTTTTACGGTGTTTTTCGTGTTTCCAGGTTTTAAATCATTAAGTTAGCATATCATATAGATATAGAACATGTGTTTAGTTGATTTTAAAAGTCAAGTTAGAAGGATTAACTTTTGTTTGCGAACAAGTTTAGAATTAACTAAACTATGTTCTAGTGATTACAAGTTTAAACCTTCGAATAAGATAGCTTTATATGTATGAATCGAATGATGTTATGAACATCATTACTACCTTAAGTTCCTTGGATAAACCTACTGGAAAATAGAAAAATGGATCTAGCTTCAACGAATCCTTGGATGGCTCGAAGTTCTTGAAGCAGAATCATGACACGAAAATAAGTTCAAGTAAGATGATCACTTGAAATAAGATTGTTATAGTTATAGAAATTGAACCAAAGTTTGAATATGATTATTACCTTGTATTAGAATGATAACCTACTGTAATAAACAAAGATTTCTTGAGGTTGGATGATCACCTTACAAGATTGGAAGTGAGCTAGCAAACTTGAAAGTATTCTTGATTTTATGTAACTAGAACTTGTAGAATTTATGAAGAACACTTAGAACTTGAAGATAGAACTTGAGAGAGATCAATTAGATGAAGAAAATTGAAGAATGAAAGTGTTTGTAGGTGTTTTTGGTCATTGGTGTATGGATTAGATATAAAGGATATGTAATTTTGTTTTCATGTAAATAAGTCATGAATGATTACTCATATTTTTGTAATTTTATGAGATATTTCATGCTAGTTGCCAAATGATGGTTCCCACATGTGTTAGGTGACTCACATGGGCTACTAAGAGCTGATCATTGGAGTATATATACCAATAGTACATACATCTAAAAGCTGTGTATTGTACGAGTACGAATACGAATGCATACGAGTAGAATTGTTGATGAAACTGAACGAGGATGTAATTGTAAGCATTTTTGTTAAGTAGAAGTATTTTGATAAGTGTATTGAAGTCTTTCAAAAGTGTATAAATACATATTAAAACACTACATGTATATACATTTTAACTGAGTCGTTAAGTCATCGTTAGTCGTTACATGTAAGTGTTGTTTTGAAACCTTTAGGTTAACGATCTTGTTAAATGTTGTTAACCCAATGTTTATAATATCAAATTAGATTTTAAATTATTATATTATCATGATATTATCATGTATGAATATCTCTTAATATGATATATATACATTAAATGTCTTTACAATGATAATCGTTACATATATGTCTCGTTTAAAAATCATTAAGTTAGTAGTCTTGTTTTTACATATGTAGTTCATTGTTAATATACTTAATGATATGTTTACTTATCATAGTATCATGTTAACTATATATATATCCATATACATTTCATCATATAGTTTTTACAAGTTTTAACGTTCGTGAATCACCGGTCAACTTGGGTGGTCAATTGTCTATATGAAACATATTTCAATTAATCAATTCTTAACAAGTTTGATTGCTTAACATGTTGGAAACATTTAATCATGTAAATATCAATCTCAATTAATATATATATACATGGAAAAGTTCAGGTCACTACAGTGAGCTCCCCACGGTGATGTGCTTGGTCGAATGAAACCACGCTCTAAAAGTTCTTGTAATTTGCTTTGCAGTTCTTTCATCTCGCTGGGTGCGAGTCTGTAAGGAGCACGAGCTATTGGTGTAGCTCCTGGTACAAGATCTATTTGAAATTCAACGGATCGATGTGGGGGTAATCCCGGTAATTCTTTCGGAAATACATCGAGAAATTCTTTTGCGACGGGAACATCATTGATGCTCTTTTCTTCAGTTTGTACTTTCTCGACGTGTGCTAGAACAGCATAGCAACCTTTTCTTATTAGTTTTTGTGCCTTCAAATTACTAATAAGATGTAGCTTCGTGTTGCCCTTTTCTCCGTACACCATTAAGGGTTTTCCTTTTTCTCGTATAATGCGAATTGCATTTTTGTAACAAACGATCTCTGCTTTCACTTCTTTCAACCAGTCTATACCGATTATCACATCAAAACTCCCTAACTCTACTGGTATCAAGTCAATCTTAAATATTTTGCTACCAGTTTAATTTCTCGATTCCGGCATATATTATCTGCTGAAATTAATTTACCGTTTGCTAATTCGAGTAAAAATTTACTATCCAACGGCGTCAATGGACAACTTAATTTAGCACAAAAATCTCTACTCATATAGCTTCTATCCGCACCCGAATCAAATAAAACGTAAGCAGATTTATTGTCAATAAGAAACGTACCCGTAACAAGCTCCGGGTCTTCCTGTGCCTCTGCCGCATTAATATTGAAAACTCTTCCGTGGCCTTGTCCATTCGTGTTCTCCTGGTTCGGAAAATTTCTAATAATGTGGCCCAGTTTTCCACATTTATAACAAACTACATTGGCATAACTTGCTCCGACACTACTTGCTCCGCCATTACTCATTCCGACACCATTTGTTCCTTTCGTTCTGTTAACCCCTGGTCCGTAGACCTCACACTTCGCCGCGCTATGACCATTTCTTTTACACTTGTTTCAAAATTTGGTGCAGAACCCCGAGTGATACTTTTCACACCTTTGGCATAGCTGCTTCTGATTGTTGTTGTTGTTGTTGTTGCGGTTGTTATTGTTGTTGGGATGATTGTTGTAGTTGCTGTTATTGTTGTTGTTGTTGTTGTTGGGCCGTTTGTTGTAGTTGCGATTGATGTTGCGATTGTTGGGATAATTGTTGCGATTATTGTTGTAATTACAGTTGTTGTTGTATTGGTGATTCTTATCACCGTTTTTCTCCCACTTTCTTTTGACTTGCTTCACATTGGCCTCTTCAGCAGTCTGTTCTTTAATTCTTTCTTCAATCTGGTTCACTAGTTTGTGAGCCATTCTACATGCCTGTTGTATGGAGGCGGGCTCGTGTGAACTTATATCTTCTTGGATTCTTTTGGGTAATCCTTTCACAAACGCGTCGATCTTCTCTTCCTCATCTTCGAACGCTCCCGGACACAATAGGCATAATTCTGTGAATCGTCTTTCGTACGTGGTAATATCAAATCCTTGGGTTCGGAACCCTCTAAGTTCTGTCTTGAGCTTATTGACCTCGGTTCTGGGACGGTACTTCTCGTTCATCAAGTGCTTGAATGCTGACCAAGGTAGTGCGTAAGCATCATCTTGTCCCACTTGCTCTAGATAGGTATTCCACCATGTTAACGCAGAACCTGTGAAGGTATGCGTAGCGTACTTCACTTTGTCCTCTTCAGTACACTTACTTATGGCAAACACCGATTTGACCTTCTCGGCCCACCATTTCAATCCGATCGGTCCTTCGGTTCCATCAAATTCCAAAGGTTTGCAGGCAGTGAATTCTTTGTAGGTGCATCCTACACGATTTCCTGTACTGCTAGATCCAAGGTTATTGTTGGTATGCAGCGCAGCCTGTACTGCGGCTATGTTTGAAGCTAGAAAAGTACGGAATTCCTCTTCATTCATATTCACGGTGTGTCGAGTAGTCGGTGCCATTTCCTTCAAAATAGTCAAATGGAACAAGTTAATCATACAGAATATTAAGAGTAGTTAATAGTATTTCGTAGCATAATATGAACTTATTTATAAAAGCTTTTTCTTCATATTAGCGTTTTATAAGTTTAAATTCGGGTAGTACCTACCCGTTAAGTTCATACTTAGTAGCTAATAAACAATTCAACTACTACAATTCTATATGAAAAACTGATTATAATAATATTTCGCGTTCAAACTTTTATACAATATTTTACAAACTTACAATACCGCTTATTTTACATAAATCATGAAATATAGCACACAATAACTTTGATACAAGATAGTTGTGAAGATAATTATAGCTAGTACACAAGTCGTTCAGCAAAGGCAATAAAGACACGTAATTCATACGTCCAGAAACAAGTCATGCATTCTGGTTTTACTAGGACTACTTTCCATCCTTGGTCTTGTGGAACATAACCGTTATGGCCGTTGATAAGACAGCATGTTGTAACATCGTCAAAGGGACGAGGGTTACGTAATGTCCAACAGTCCCGTAATAATCTAAAAACCTTGTTTCTCACCCCAACTACTGAGTCCGTCACTTGTGGAAATGTTTTGTTTAATAGTTGTAGCCCGATGTTCTTGTTCTCACTTTGGTGAGAAGCGAACATTACTAACCCGTAAGCATAACATGCTTCTTTATGTTGCATGTTAGCCGCTTTTTCTAAATCATGAAGTCCTATGTTCGGATACATTGAGTCAAAATAATTTCTTAACCCGTTGCGTAAAATAGCACTTGGGTTCCCCGCAATATATGCGTCAAAGTAAACACATCGTAACTTATGGGTTTCCCAATGTGATATCCCCCATCTTTCAAATGAAAGTCTCTTATAAACCAAGGCATTCTTGGAACGTTCTTCGAATGTCTTACAAACTGATTTCGCCGTAAATAGTTGTGCCGAAGAATTCTGACCGACTCTAGACAAGATTTCATCAATCATGTCTCCGGGTAGGTCTCTTAAAATATTGGGTTGTCTACCCATTTTGTGTTATTATACTGTAAAATAGACAAGAGTTAGATTCATAAAAAAAAAATACTTATTAATACAAGCAATTTTTACATATATCATAAAGCATAAGCACACTATATTACATATATTACACCATACGAATACAACTATCTTATTCCGACTCGCTCGTTTCTTCTTCTTCGGTTTTGGTTCGTTTTTCCAAGTTTCTAGGGATATATAATGTTCCCCTAATACCAGCTGTCGTTTTCCACAACGGTTTAGAAAAACCTGGTGGTTTAGAGGTTCCCGGGTCATTGTTACAACTTAAGGACTTCGGGGGTTGACGATACATATAAAGTTCATCGGGGTTGGAATTAGATTTCTCTATTTTTATGCCCTTTCCCTTATTATTTTCTTTTGCCTTTTTAAATTCAGTTGGGGTAATTTCTATAACATCATCGGAATTCTCGTCGGAATCCGATTCATCGGAGAATTGGAAATCCTCCCAATATTTTACTTCCGTGGCGGAAACACCATTGACCATAATTAACCTTGGTCGGTTGGTTGAGGATTTTCTTTTACTTAATCGTCTTATTATTTCCCCCACCGGTTCTATTTCCTCATCCGGTTCCTCCTCTTCCGATTCTGATTCTTCTTCCGGTTCTGATTCTTCTTCCGGTTCCTCTTCGTGAACTTGTGAATCAGTCCAATATATATTCGACTCTTCGTTATTATTAGGTGAGTCAATGGGATTTGTGCTAGAGGTAGACATCTATCACACAATATCAAACATGTTAAGAGATTAATATATCACATAATATATACATGTTAATAATATATAGTTTCCAACAAAAATGTTAAGCAATCATTTTTAAAGAAAACACGGTCGAAGTCCAGACTCACTAATGCATCCTAACAAACTCGATAAGACACACTAATGCAAATTTTCTGGTTCTCTAAGACCAACGCTTGGATACCAACTGAAATGTCCCGTTCTTATTGATTAAAAATGTTCCATATTAATTGATTTCGTTGCGAGGTTTTGACCTCTATATGAGACGTTTTTCAAAGACTGCATTCATTTTAAAACAAACCATAACCTTTATTTCATAAATAAAGGTTTAAAAAGCTTTACGTAGATTATCAAATAATGATAATCTAAAATATCCTGTTTACACACGACCATTACATAATGGTTTACAATACAAATATGTTACATCGAAATCAGTTTCTTGAATGCAGTTTTTACACAATATCATACAAACATGGACTCCAAATCTTGTCCTTATTTTAGTATGCAACAGCGGAAGCTCTTAGTATTCACTTGAGAATAAACATGCTTTAATCGTCAACAAAAATGTTGGTGAGTTATAGGTTTAACCTATATATATCAAATCGTAACAATAGACCACAAGATTTCATATTTCAATACACATCCCATACATAGAGAAAAAAATCATTCATATGGTGAACACCTGGTAACCGACATTAACAAGATGCATATATAAGAATATCCCCATCATTCCGGGACACCCTTCGGATATGATATAAATTTCGAAGTACTAAAGCATCCGGTACTTTGGATGGGGTTTGTTAGGCCCAATAGATCTATCTTTAGGATTCGCGTCAATTAGGGCGTCTGTTCCCTAATTCTTAGATTACCAGACTTAATAAAAAGGGGCATATTCGATTTCGATAATTCAACCATAGAATGTAGTTTCACGTACTTGTGTCTATTTTGTAAATCATTTATAAAACCTGCATGTATTCTCATCCTAAAAATATTAGATTTTAAAAGTGGGACTATAACTCACTTTCACAGATTTTTACTTCGTCGGGAAGTAAGACTTGGCCACTGGTTGATTCATGAACCTATAACAATATATACATATATATCAAAGTATGTTCAAAATATATTTACAATACTTTTAATACATTTTGATGTTTTAAGTTTATTAAGTCAGCTGTCCTCGTTAGTAACCTACAACTAGTTGTCCACAGTTAGATGTACAGAAATAAATCGATAAATATTATCTTGAATCAATCCACGACCCAGTGTATACGTATCTTAGTATTGATCACAACTCAAACTATATATATATTTTGGAATCAACCTCAACCCTGTATAGCTAACTCCAACATTCACATATAGAGTGTCTATGGTTGTTCCGCAATATATATATAGATGGGTCGACATGATAGGTCGAAACATTGTATACGTGTCTATGGTATCTCAAGATTACATAATATACAATATAAGTTGATTAGGTTATGGTTGGAATAGATTTATTACTAACTTTCACGTAGGTAAAATGAGTAGTTTTTATCAATCTTGTTTTACTCGCCATTTCTTCGTTTCTAATCCGTTTTGAGTGATTCCAGTGGCCAAGATTTCGTATTGAACTTAACTTTATGAATCTAAATATAAAAAGTATAAGTTTATAGTTGGAAATACAAGTTACAAGTCGTTTTTGAAAGAGGTAGTCATTTCCGTCGAAAGAACGACATCTTGATGACCATTTTGAAAAACATACTTTCACTTTGAGTTTAACCATGATTTTTGGATATAGTTTCATGTTCATAAGAAAAATCATTTTTCCAGAAGTATAGCTTTTAAATCAAAGTTCTTCTTAGCTTTTAATTATCCCAACCAAAACAGCCCCCGGTTTTACTACGACGGCGTATATCCAGTTTTATGGTGTTTATCGTGTTTCCGAGTTTTAAATCATTAAGTTAGCATATCATATAGATATATAACATGTGTTTAGTTGATTTTAAAAGTCTAGTTAGAAGGATTAACTTTATTTGCAGACAAGTTTAGAATTAACTAAACTATGTTCTAGTGATTACAAGTTTATAACGTTGAATAAGACAGCTTTTTATGTATGAATCGAATGATGTTATGAACATCATTACTACCTAAAGTTCCTTGGATAAACCTACTAGAAATGAGAAAAATGGATCTAGCTTCAAATGATCCTTGGATGGCTTGAAAGTTCTTGAAGCAGAATCATGACACGAAAACAATTTCAAGTAAGATTTCCACTCGAAATAAGATTGTTATAGTTATAGAAATTGAATTAAAGTTTGAATATGATTATTACCTTGTATTAGAAAGATAAACTACTGTAAGTAACAAAGGTTTCTTGATCTTGGATGATTACTTGGAATGGATTTAGAAAACTTGGAAGTAAACTTGCAATCTTAGAAGTATTCTTGATTTTATGAAACTAGAACTTTTGGAATTTATGAAGAACACTTAGAACTTGAAGATAGAACTTGAGAGAGATCAATTAGATGAAGAAAATTGAAGAATGAAAGTGTTTGTAGGTGTTTTTGGTCGTTGGTGTATGGATTAGATATAAAGGATATGTAATTTTGTTTTCATGTAAATAAGTCATGAATGATTACTCATATTTTTGTAATTTTATGAGATATTTCATGCTAGTTGCCAAATGATGGTTCCCACATGTGTTAGGTGACTCACATGTGCTGCTAAGAGCTGATCATTGGAGTGTATATACCAATAGTACATACATCTAAAAGCTGTGTATTGTACGAGTACGAATACGGGTGCATACGAGTAGAATTGTTGATGAAACTGAACGAGGATGTAATTGTAAGCATTTATGTTAAGTAGAAGTATTTTGATAAGTGTCTTGAAGTCTTTCAAAAGTTTATGAATACATATTAAAACACTACATACATTTTAACTGAGTCGTTAAGTCATCGTTAGTCGTTACATGTAAATGTTGTTTTGAAACCTTTAGGTTAACGATCTTGTTAAGTGTTGTTAACCCAATGTTTATAATATCAAATGAGATTTTAAATTATTATATTATCATGATATTATGATGTATAAATATCTCTTAATATGATATATATACATTAAATGTCGTTACAACGATAATCGTTACATATATGTCTCGTTTCAAAATCATTAAGTTAGTAGTCTTGTTTTTACATATGTAGTTCATTGTTAATATACTTAATGATATGTTTACTTATCATAATATCATGTTAACTATATATATGTCCATATATATGTCATCATATAGTTTTTACAAGTTTTAACGTTCGTGAATCACCGGTCAACTTGGGTGGTCAATTGTCTATATGAAACCTATTTCAATTAATCAAGTCTTAACAAGTTTGATTGATTAACATGTTGGAAACACTTAATCATGTAAATAACAATTTCATTTAATATATATATATATATATATATATATATATATATATATATATATATATATATATATATATATATATATATATATATATATATATATAAACATGGAAAAGTTCGGGTCACTACAACATGTGCTAGCTAAAGAGGAAAGTCCAATGCCCTTGACCATTGTCATTGATTTTCTAAAAAGGTTGAAATGTCCCGTTCATATTGATTATAAACGTTCCATATTAATTGATTTCGTTGCGAGATTTTGACCTCTATATGAGACGTTTTTCAAATACTGCATTCGATTTTAGAACAAACCATAACCTTTAAAATATTACGACGATTATCAAATAATGATAATCTAAAATATAGCGTTGATGTCGAACGAGGTGTATATAAAATAGCTTATATTTTACTAGGAAAAACTATTAAATACGATACAATTTTACACAAGATATTTATTTATTTATAGAATGGATATACTTAAACCTTGCTACAACACTTATAGGCAGTGTACCTAATCGTACAGTAGTGTAGTTTTTAGTAAGTCCGGTTCGTTCCACAGGGAAATCTTTAAACAAAGCTCAACGCTATATTAGTTTACTTTTATAAGAATACAAATATATATATAGGTAATATTATTATTATAAAGGGGGGTTTTTACCGTTTAATGACCGGTTTGTCGATTTTAAAACTTTAGTCGCAGTTAAAACCTAATGTAAAATATTAAATAAATACAAGACTTAAATTAAAGCGTAAAGTAAATAACGATAATGAAATTGCGAATAAAAATGCGATAAAATTAAATTGCGATAATTAAAAGTACGATAATTAAAAGTGTGATTAAATAAAATAACAATAAATAAAAGTGCGATAATTAGAAGTGCAATTAAATATAAAATAAAGGAAATTAAATATGAAATAAAAGAATTATGCTTATTTAAACTTCCGTAATCATGATGTTTGACGTGTTGATTTTAGTTTTATGCCCATGGGTTAATTGTCCTTTGTCCTGGATTATTTAATATGTCCGTCTGGTTTTTGTCCATAACAGTCCATCAGTCATAAATATAAATTGCAAGTGTCCTTGTCAAATTATTATTATACCCGAAGTTAAATATTCCAACTAATTGGGGATTCGAATTGTAACAAGGTTTTAATACTTTGTTTAATGAATACACCAGGTTATCGACTGCGTGTAAACCAAGGTTTTACTACTTTGTTAACAATTACACCAATTACCCTTGAATGTAATTTCACCCCTGTTTTGATTATTCTAGTGGCTATTAATCCATTCCCGTGTCCGGTTAAATGAACGATTATTCGTACATATAAATACCCCGCCCATCGTGTCCGATCGAGTGTATATGGTAATTTATAGGGACGCCCAATTGTAAATCTTTATATTAACATTAACAAACTTTCATTTAGTTAAACAAATATAAAGCCCATTATTATCCCATAGTCTAATTTCCACAAGTGTCGTTCTTTTGTCCAAACCCCAATTATGGTACAAAGCCCAATTACCCAATTTTAGTAATTAGCCCAACATCATGATTACTTCGTTTTAAATAAGCATAATAATAACTTAGCTACGAGACATTAATGTAAAAAGGTTGAACATAACTTACAATGATTAAAAATATCGTAGCGTTACACGGACAGAATTTCGACTTACACCCTTACAACATTCGCTAACATACCCTTATTATTAGAATTATAATTAAAATTAAAATATAAATTATAAATATAAATATATTTACGTATGAAGAGGAAGAGAAAAAGATGAAATTAAGATATGAAATTTGATCAGAATTCGGTTTGCTTTATAGCCAGACTTGATTTTTGGGGCTCCGCGACTCGCGGCAAAATGCCCTTAAAACTCCGCGAGTCGCGGAGAGGAATTTACAGCTCACACCCTTGGAGTTTCTTGCTGCCGACGGTTTTTATTATATATATATATAATATATATATAATTAATATAATTAATTATATATTATATTATATTTATATACATAGTTAACTTGTAATTTTTAGTCCGTTGCGTCGAGCGTTAAGAGTTGACTCTAGTCCCGGTTCCGGATTTTCGAACGTCCTCGCGTACAATTTAATATCTTGTACTTTGCGTTTTGAATCTTGTACTCTTGTGATTTCGAGACGTTTCTTATCAATAATTGGAACCTTTTTGATTGTCTTTTGTACTTTTGAGCTTTTTGGTTGTTTGCGTCTTCAATTCGTCGAATCTGTCTTTTGTCTTCACCTTTTATTATTTAAACGAATATCTCTTGTAAATAGAACAATTGCAACTAAAAGCTTGTCTTTCTTGAGGAATAATGCTATGAAATATATGTTCGTTTTTAGCATTATCAAATATTCCCACACTTGAGCGTTGCTTGTCCTCAAGCAATATCGTCTTGAAATACTAGAATCACTTCTTTATTCTTCACACTTTGTACATCAGTGATTTCTATACGGCGATATAAACAATGGTAGTAACGATATGGTTTACAGTCCCACATGACTATAAAAATTTAGATCCATTAAGGAAATTGGATCTTTATGAAAACATTTGATCTTTTGAAAATTAAATCTAGTTTTTACCCTAGATAAGTTTTCCGGGATAACCCTTTACCGGTGTTTGCAAAATATTTTTGTGGGTTTGGTGGGTTACAGATTTGAAAATTTTAGCTCAAAACTTGCGGTTTTGTGTCACCCACTTGCTAACCTTGTATTTGGAAAGCAACACGTCCAGTTTACTTGTCCCGTATATTACCTTTCGGCAAACTACCGTCCGGTTGTAAAGGAAAGCGTTGAACAAGCAACTGTTTAAGGCAATGTCCCGTGACATGCTTTTGATTATGGTCTATAACGTGTCGGACGCAATTACTATCCTTGGTAGGAGCAATAGTAAAGCTCACCCTTATAATTTGTCGGTCTGGCACAAGGTCCTGTCTTTGACCATGCTATGCAACCACCGTTCTTACGGTTGACACCCGATTTAGTTCAGGTGACCTAATGAATTCCAGGTGAATTCCTAGGATTTTACGTTCAATGGTAATGAACGCATTGAAAATAGGGTTTTCAGAAAACAAATCGGTTTATAATTTTGATCAAAATATTTTCTCGTTCAAGCTCGAGTTTAGATATCATTGAATTCCATGAGTTTGAATTCTCAATCTTTAAGGTCAATCTCTAGGATTGAGTAATATCAGTCTTAAAAGCTGATTTTTAATCTTTAAGGAGATTATCCTTTCTGGGGATCTGATTCATTAGTCTTATCCAGCTAATTTGCATGGTGCCTCCCCATTGTACGAGATAAATCCTTCTCATGGTTAGGATAAATCTGACCACTTGGCGACCCTGTTTAATGCTGAGGTCCGTGGATTTCCTGCTGATTTTAGTGATGACTTTTCTAGATTTTTCGTCAACCTACAGCTGGTCTGGACGACAACTTCATGACCTAAATCAAGAAGCGCGTGTCTTTTTCGGAAGACTTTACTTCCTTTTAATGATGGAATTGATTCATCGTGTAGATCCATCTCTTCTTTTCTTTCATCGGGTAAAACAGTTTAGTTTAGTCCAAAGCAAAAGTATTTTCAGTTATTTGTTACAAATATATGTGACATATGTTTAAAATAACTTGGTAAATTTTCCCACACTTGGCTTTTTATTTTTCTTTTTATCGTCCTCTATTCCATTTTAAATGAATTTTAACATTTTAGTTTGTTTCTCAATTTATGTCCTTTCCGAGGTAACAATAATTTCGGTGTTAAAACCTAGTTTTATCGTTCATAAATATGTATAAACATGATTTTGAATTCATTTATTTGAAAAATTTTACTAGAATTGGGTAGTCAGTATATAAGACTAGGGCTGTTCTTTTTTATCAGAGAGCACTAGATTCTAATACAACTACTGCTTTACTAGTATTTTTAATGGTAACCAAGTGTATAAAGTAAAAAATTTTTTAAAATCTGAAAGAATTTAACCCCTTCCCACACTTAAGATCTTGCAATGCCCTCATTTGCAAGAAATCAGTAACAATTTAAATTATTGAGGGTGATTTGTGTGAAAATAATTAAATTTTTACCAAAGTTTCCAAATATATTGGCGTTTGTTTGCTGAATGATAAATGGTGCACATCATTTGTTCATTCCGTCTTGTTGTTATTTCACATATATTTTGCATCTTGTCGTCAAAATTAGTTGCTTTTGCTGAACTTAATGCCAGTCTTTGAAAATGCGTTGTTTTACCCTGTTGTGTACATAAGATAAACTGCAAACATATATACATATTTTTGAAGTTTGGTTTATTACCCCACATTCAAAAATTATTAAAATCTAAGAATAAAAGTTAGATAATTATAAAAATGATTACAATATTAATAAAAATATTAAATGTATCAATAATTACAAATTACAGAATAATAAAAAATAATAAGTAAACTAAGGATGATATTGGTACCAATAGGGGTTCCACGCATAACCATAAGTGCTATAGAATGCTTCGGCAGGGTCATACGTAGGATATGGTGGCTGCATCTCTATCGACCAAGGAGGGAAGACGGGTTTTGGTGTAGGAATATAGTTTCTACCTATATGTTGGCAATGCGCTATGATCTGGTTCTGATGAACTTGCCAATCTTCAAATGCTCTCTGTCTAGCATTTTCGTATTCCTGAGAAGCTATAAACCTATGCATTTCTTGCATCTCATTCCCCCCTCCTACATTACCTTGTTCCTGGTTTCTCTCTACCTGTGGATGTCTACCATTGTATCGTACTGCGGCGTTATTTCGCCGCTTCAAAACTTTCGCACCATGGTATACATTTAAACCTATAGTGTCGCGGGGTTCCGGCTCTTCTACTAATAATCCCCCCCGACTTATGTCCACACCGAGATATTCACCAATCAAAGTAATAAAAATACCACCTCCTATTATGCTATGTGGAAGCATCCCCCGAACCATAGCTGATAAATAATAACCCACACAATATGGTATACTTACAGCGCTCTGTGGGTCTCGAATACACATATGGTAAAACAAATCTTGTTCATTTACCTTTTCTTTGTTTTTACCCCTTTGTGTAATCGAATTAGCTAAAAACCTATGTATTACTCTTAATTCGGCTCTATCTATATCCAAATAAGAGTAGTTTCCCCCTTTGAAACGGTGATGGCTTGTCATTTGACTCCACACACCGTGTGTATCAAAATTCTCATCTATCTTTCTACCGTTTAGTATCAATCCTCTACAATCGGCAGACGCTAATTCCTCAGGCGTATATATACGTAAAGCCTGAGCCATGTCCAGTAAAGACATGTGGCGCATCGAACCGCCTAACAAAAATCTAATAAAAGAACGATCGGTTAAACTAGCTACCCAATCATTCAACTCTATACTACATAACAACTCTTCACACCATACTTTATATACAGGTCTGCGTATGGTGAATAAACATATCCAGTCATTAAAAGAAGAATTACCATACCTCTGTACCAGTAATTCCCTAATTGGCCCGGCCAATTCTACAGCTTCTAAGGGTCCCCATTCTATGACCCTCGGTACCTCAACAACCTTGGAATGAAGAGTATGCAAACCCCGTTGATATTTTGGATAATCTATCCAAAGTCTGTCAAATCGCAGGTTCGGGTGCAACTGTTCCAAGTGCATATCTGAAAAGGTCATGACTGGATGAGGTACATCCTGCTTGTAGTAGTTATCTACCTCCTGTTGTTCCAAGTTCTCAGCAGGAGCATGGCGGGCTTGGGATGAAGATTCACCCCTTTCATTCTGCAAAACACATCAAACACAAATTTTGTGCATCCAAATATGCATTAGTGTCAGCAAAATCATCAATCAAAATAATTACAATGACATTATCAATTTATATCAAACTTAAACTTATTTTCACATTTTTATCAAATCTACACTTTTTCAAATAAGCATATACGAAAATTTTCGCCAAGTTCATAAGCATTCAACTCAAATAACATGTCAAAATAATCATTACTAGCAAATAAACAAGTCTCAAATGGCATTATCTTTCAAAAATCAAGTTCATGAATTTTGGACTTGAAAAAGTCCACTTTAATTCTCAAAATCATGTTTAGGCTCAAAGTTTGGATCATTTAACTACCTAGACATGTTATACTACTCAATTTAGCAACAATTCATGACAAAAATCGGCCATAACCTGTTTATATCAAAAAGCCCCAAATTGCTCAAGAACACAAACCCTAGATTATTCAAAATTTGAAGTTTAAGGCTTCTAATCATGTTAAACAGCATCAATCTAGGTTATACAAGCATAATACATAAACAATTTAAGTCTAATTACACTAAAAAGCATCAAAATCAAATTGGGGAAAAATAGCTCAAGAACACTAAAATTCGAATTAAATGGTGTTTAGGTGTAGAAATTTACCGTTTTTCTTGAGTAGTTCTTAGATATCATCCTTCTCAACATGATTTTAGCAAAAAATTTGGTGATTAACGGTTAAAAATTGAGATTTTTGGGGGTGATTTTCGGGTTTTTCGGGGTCTTTTTTCGCAGTATTTGGGTGTTTATGTGTGTGGGTGAGTAAACTGATCGTTCAGCTATTTTTATTTTTTTTCTGGGTTTTGATCCCTCCGCGAGTCGCGGAGTTTACACTGCAAACTCCGCGAGTCGCGGAGTTTACCCTTTTTTTTTTTTTTTTTTTTTTTTTATAAAATCTTTAACTTATAAACAATTAAGAAATTAATTTTTAAAATTTTGTTTCCCTTGTTATTTAGGACGAGGTCGTTTCGGATCGATGTCCTAGTCCGTCCTTCGACAAAATTTTAAAATTTGTCTTTTTGTAGCGATTGTTTTAAAAGCTAAGATTTTTGGGTTTTTTTAATGTTTTTGGCATACTTTAAATCAACAAGATTAAAAATATTGATAATAAAAGTTCTCGTCCCTCCCTCGGGTAAAGCAATTTCGGTTCAAAGACCTAGTCTTCAACTTACGACGAATTTTTAAAAATCATATTTTTAACTTAATGAGATAAAGTAAATTTTTGTTTTTAAATTCATACAACATAAATATAAAATTCAAAATTAATATTAAAAATTCACACCAAGCTCAAAATTTAAAATGCATAAAATTAAAAATTAATATTTTAAAAATTCACACCAAACTTAATTTAAAAATTTATAAATTCATACCAAACTTATATTAATTTTTTCAAATATTTACAATTTTAAATATATTGTTTTTACAAAGTTTACAATATTAATTTAAGATTTAAATATTAAGATTAAAAACATAATAAAATTAAAAATCTTTTTGTCTTTTTATCCCACTTTAATCAATCAAATATTATCAAAAATATGCGCCCCTCTTTTCGGTAAAGTAATTTCGGTTCCAAGACCTAATTTAACTCATGACGAATTTTTGAAATATTTTGGGTTGATTGATTAAAGATATTTATACCTTAGGAATAAACGTTAAATTTCGCAGTGATGTAATAAATTTTTGAATGATATCAATAATTTCGGTCGCCAAACCTAATTTTATTCAATACCAATTTAATACTTTTTAGCGAACGAATTAGCGTTTATTATCAAAAGGTTAAAAATAAAAATAAAAACTGTACAGACATACCTGTGAAATAGATTTCTTAGTTATATGATCTATTATATTCATAAGATAGTCGGTTTAATTGATTTTCCATGGCTGCATAGGCGTAACCTCGAGCATTCATTGTCTTTTCTTCTAAACATATGAACGGTCCGTCTCTGCATAAAGTAACAAATTCGGTATTTGAATAGGTTTGATTATTTGAACATTTACCTCCATGTGACCATTTTCCGCATTTGTGACATCGTTCTAGGTGTCGTGCTCTTCTTTTCGCTGCGGATTTTGATTTTCCTTTACCAAATTGTAACTTATTATCTTCGCATCTGGATCCTTTTCTAACTCCGTCCATTCTTTCTCTGATTACTGATACTAATTCGCTCGGTAGTATGTCATTATTTCTTTTAGTGATCAAAGCGTGTAGCATTAGACCATGGTTTAGTTCACAGGCAGTCTTCATTTCGTAAAAACCTAAAAAAAATAAAAATTCAGAATGGGGGGAGAAGACTAGTTCTTTAGGGTCTGCTAGGGAAAGACCATACGTGTTCCATTTTCGAGAACTACACGAAAACAGACAATCTAACTCTAACAGAAATACATATTATCCTTTAAAGACTTGATTCTCCCCACACTTAGTTAGCTGTGGTGTCGAAATTGTGATTAACTTCGTTGTCGACTTCCATCGGACCATGTATGTAATGTTTAACTCTGTGACCATTAACTTTAAATTCAATCCCATTTGAATTCATCAATTCTATCGTTCCGTATGGGAAAACTCTTTTGACTATGAATGGTCCAGACCATCTTGATTTCAATTTTCCAGGAAGTAGCTTGAATCGTGAATTGAAAAGAAGAACTCTGTCTCCTTCTTTAAATTCTTTTGAACTTCTGATTCTTTTATCATGCCATTTCTTCGTTCTTTCTTTATAGATTAACGAATTTTCGTATGCTTCATGTCTTAATTCTTCTAATTCGTTTAGTTGACTTAATCGTAGACGTCCGGCTTCATGTAAATCAAGATTACATGTCTTCAAAGCCCAAAATGCTTTGTGTTCAATTTCTACTGGAAGATGACATGCTTTTCCATAAACAAGTCTAAAAGGTGTGGTTCCAATTGGGGTTTTGTAGGCTGTTCTAAAAGCCCAGAGTGCATCCTCCAATTTAATGGACCATTCCTTCGGATTTGATCCTACGGTTTTCTCTAGAATACGTTTTAAAGCTCGGTTGGTATTTTCAACTTGTCCACTTGTTTGTGGATGATATGCGGTGGAGATTTTATGAGTTACTCCATATCTTTTAAGAACTTTCTCAAGTTGATTATTACAGAAATGAGTACCCCGATCACTTATTAAAGCTTTCGGTGTTCCAAACCTTGCAAAAAGACGTTTTAAAAAGTTGACTACAACTCGTGCATCGTTAGTTGGGAGAGCTTGTGCTTCTGCCCATTTAGATACATAGTCAATGGCTACGAGTATATATAGATTATTATGAGATTTTGGAAATGGACCCATAAAGTCAATACCCCAAATGTCAAATACTTCACATACTTGGATGACATTTTGTGGCATTTCATCACGTTGACTTATTTTTCCGGTCCTTTGACATGCATCACAGGATTTGCAAAGAAGGTGTGCGTCTTTGTAAATTGTAGGCCAATAGAATCCAGCTTCATAAACTTTTCTTGCTGTTAGTTGAGGCCCATAATGCCCTCCTGTTGGTCCTGTGTGACAATGGTTTAAAATTTTACTAGCTTCATCTCCAAATACACATCGGCGTATTATTCCATCGGGACAACTTTTAAACAGATGTGGATCTTCCCAGAAATAGTGTTTTATATCACTGAAGAATTTCTTTCGTCTTTGGTACGATAATCCTTTTTCAAGGAATCCACAAACTAAGTAGTTTGCATAGTCTGCAAACCATGGGATTTCTTTATAATCTATCTTCAATAGATATTCATCAGGAAAGTTGTCTTGTATGGCCGATTCATTCAGAACTTCTAATTCGGGATTTTCAAGACGAGAAAGATGATCAGCGGCGAGATTTTCTGCTCCTTTTTTATCTCGGATTTCAATATCAAACTCTTGTAAGAGTAAGATCCAACGGATTAATCTTGGTTTAGCATCTTGTTTTGAAAATAGGTATCTAAGAGCAGAATGGTCGGTATAGACCACCGTTTTTGCTAGAACTAGATATGATCGAAATTTGTCAAAAGCAAAGACAATAGCAAGGAGTTCTTTTTCAGTAGTTGTATAGTTCGTTTGTGCTCCTTGTAATGTCTTACTAGCATAATATATAGGTTGAAATCGTTTTTCAATCCTTTGTCCTAAAACGGCTCCCATTGCAAAATCACTTGCATCGCACATTAGTTCAAATGGTAGATTCCAATTTGGTGTTATCATGATCGGCGCATTAGTGAGTTTTTCTTTAAGAATATTAAAAGATTTGATACATTCATCTGAAAAGATGAATGGAGCATCCTTTTCTAGGAGTTTATTCATAGGAGTGGCAATTTTAGAAAAATCTTTTATGAAACGTCGGTAAAAACCGGCATGCCCTAGAAAACTCCTAACTCCTCTAACATTGGTGGGATGTGGAAGTTTAGCAATTACATCTACTTTAGCTCTATCCACTTCAATTCCTTCTTTTGAAATTTTATGTCCAAGAACGATGCCTTCTTTAACCATGAAATGGCATTTCTCCCAATTAAGTACTAGATTTGATTTTTCGCATCTAATTAGCATTCGTTCCAGATTAATTAGACATGATTTAAATGTATCACCGAAGACTGAAAAGTCATCCATGAATACTTCCATGCATTCTTCTATCATGTCGTGAAAAATCGCCATCATACACCTTTGAAAGGTTGCAGGGGCGTTGCAAAGTCCAAATGGCATTCTTTTGTAAGCAAAAGTACCATAAGGGCACGTGAATGTGGTTTTCTCTTGGTCTTCGGGTGCTATTGGAATTTGAAAATATCCGGAAAATCCATCTAGGAAACAATAGTAACTATTTCCGGCTAATCTTTCCAACATTTGATCTATGAAAGGTAAGGGAAAGTGATCTTTTCTGGTGGCGTCATTTAATTTTCTATAATCAATACATACACGCCATCCTGTTACAGTCCTAGTAGGAATAAGCTCATTTTTCTCATTTGTGATGACAGTCATGCCACCCTTCTTAGGTACGCATTGAACTGGGCTTACCCATGGACTATCAGAAATTGGATAAATTAAACCTGCATCTAGCAGTTTAATAATCTCTTTCTTAACTACATCTTGCATATTAGGATTTAGTCTTCGTTGACGTTGCACATACGTTTTATGACCTTCTTCCATAAGGATTTTATGTGTGCAATACGAAGGACTTATTCCTTTAATATCATGAATCTTCCATGCAATGGCTGGTTTATGAGCTTTCAACACAGAAATGAGTTGTGATTTCTCATTTTCAGTAAGAGAAGATGATATTATTACAGGTAATTCAGATTCACCATGTAAATAAGCGTATTCCAAATGGTTTGGAAGTGGCTTTAACTCTAATTTCGGAGGTTCTTCTATCGATGATTTATATCGATATCTGTCTTCTTCTTTTAGCATTTGAATTTCTTCTGTTGTTGGTTCATATCCATTAGCTATAAGTGTAGCTAACATTTCAGCTTCATCAATTGGTTCATTACCTTCTCCTAAAGAACATTCTCCTGTTCCTTGTAATTCTGGAAATTCTTCTAATAATTCCGCATGTGCATCTATAGTTTGAATATAATAACATGTATCATCTGCAGATTGTGGTTGTTGCATTGCTCTATCAACTGAAAAGGTAACACTCTCATCCTCTATACTTAGGGTCAGTTTCTTACCGAACACGTCTATCATTGCTTTAGCCGTGTTTAAGAATGGTCTTCCTAATATGAGAGGAACTTGAGAATCTTCTTCCATGTCCAAAACAACAAAATCTACTGGAAATACTAAAGTACCAACTTTAACTAGCATGTTCTCCATTATCCCTCTAGGATATTTTATTGATCTATCGGCTAGTTGTATGCTTATTCTGGTTGGTTTTAATTCTCCGAGGTCTAGTTTAGCGTATAGTGAATACGACATTAAATTTATACTAGCACCTAAATCTGCTAATGCTTCTATTGAACTAAGACTACCCAGAAAACATGGAATTGTGAAACTTCCTGGATCAGATAGTTTTTCTGGTATCTTATTCAACAGCACTGCTGAACAATTAGCATTCATAGTAACAGCCGAGAGTTCTTCCATTTTCTTTCTATTCGTGATTAGATCTTTCAAGAATTTAGCATATCTAGGCATTCCTGAAATTACATCAATGAAAGGAAGATTTACATTTATCTGTTTAAACATATCCAAGAATTTGGATTGCTCGGCTTCAAGTTTCTCTTTCTTCATTTTACTCGGATAAGGAAGTGGTGGTTGGTATGGTTTAACATAAGGTTTATCCTTAACTGTGTTATCTTCATTAACCTTTTCAACTACCGGTTCTTGTTCCTTATCTTGATCAGGTTGTGGTTCTTGTGGAGTAGGAATAGTTTCATCAGAAGTTACAGGTATTTCAGGTGGTTTAAGTGTTGTACCACTTCTTGTGGTAATAGCTTTAGCTGTTTCATTCCGGGGGTTAGCATTTGTATCACTAGGTAAACTTCCCGGTTTTCTTTCACCTATTAACCTTGCTAGGTTACTTACTTCTTGTTCCAGATTTTGAATAGAAGCTTGTTGATTTCTAAATGCTTGAGCATTTTGTTCATTGGTTTGTTTTTGAGATGTGAAAAACTGCGTTTGAGTTTCAACTAGCTTCGTCATCATATCTTCTAAATTCGGCTTTTTATCATCGGTTTGTTGTGGTGGTTTGTTTTGAAAATTCGGTCTTTGCTGATTGTAAGTATTATTGGATACTTGTTGATTGCTAGGACCTTGTTGGTTATTGTATGGAATATTTCGGTTATAATTCTGGTTTTGATTGTAAATCGGTCTTGGCGGTTGATAATTATTCTGATAATTATTTCCAGGCCTTTGGTTTATGTATGAAATATTCTCTCTTTGTTCCATTGTTAATTCAATACTGAGACAATCTTTTGTCAAATGTGGTCCTCCACACTGCTCACAACTAATTCGTATAGCATGAATATCTTTAGTCATCTTTTCCATTCGTCTCTCGAAAGCATCTATCTTTGCGGAAATGGAATCTAAGTCATGGCTAGAATCGGCTCTAGCTGCTTTAGATGATCTAATGATATCTTTTTCTTGATGCCACTCATGTGAGTGGGAAGCAGTGTTATCAATAATTTTGTAAGCATCAGTTTCGGTTTTCTTCATAATAGAGCCACCAGCTGCTATATCTATGTCTTTTCTTGTAGTGATGTCGCATCCTCGGTAGAATATTTGTACTATTTGACAGGTGTCTAAACCATGTTGCGGACATCCTCTTAACAATTTTCCATATCTTGTCCACGCCTCATATAGAGTTTCATTTGGCTTCTGTGTGAACGTAACAATTTCTGCTTGAAGTCTTACGGCTTTAGATGCAGGAAAGAATTGTTTAAGAAATTTGTCAATTAAAACATCCCATGTATCAATCGCCCCTTCAGGTAACGATTCCAACCAATCTTTGGCTTCTCCCTTCAAAGTCCATGGAAATAACATGAGATATATCTGTTCATCCTCCACTTCTCGTATTTTAAATAGTGTGCAGATCCTATTAAAGGTACGTAGATGTTCATTTGGATCTTCCTTCGGCGCACCACTAAATTGGCATTGATTAGTCACCATGTGTAAAATTTGTCCTTTGATTTCATAATCTGGCGCATTAATGTCTGGATGAGTAATTGCGTGACCTTGGCCAGTGCGTTTAGCTCTCATTCGGTCTTCCATACTTAAAGGTTCCAGATTCTCCATAATTGAATTTGTTGAATCGGAATCACTAGATGCTTCAGATTTAATGGTTCGTTCCTCAACAATCTCTGTTTGAATGATTGGTGGTTCCGGAGGAAAGTTTAATGGTTCAGGATCTATGAACCGTTCCTGAATATTTTCTGGATTCTCAATTGTGAGGTTGGGTTCAAAAAATGGATTATCGGAAATTTGAACTGAAGTACTTGGTCTACTGGATGACGATTCTAAAGAAAAATCAACGGCGGTTATATTTGTTAAACGATGTCTTGATCTAGTTACAGGTGGTGAACGTACAAAAGGTGATGAACGTCTTGCTCGGTGCATTCACTGAATATCCTATTAGTTTTTAAAAGGAAAGAAAAATTATAATAAGTTATCCAATCAATAGACTTTTCTGATTTTGCCCACGTTTCGAATAGCCAAAAGATGCAGCAGAGGGGCAGGATTCGTTTGGTCTCAATATAATTGAGGACTGTTTGGCTCCAATAACCCGGTCCACGTACAAATCCAACTATTACTACGAACCAGAAAATTTTGATGTCTATCAATTTAATCACTCAAAATAAATTTTCGTAATTTTAAGAAATTTAGATAAGAAGTAGAATAAAATTCTAAGTCCTAAAAACT
The DNA here is from genome assembly GCF_046630445.1 of Rutidosis leptorrhynchoides. Classification (NCBI taxonomy): domain Eukaryota; kingdom Viridiplantae; phylum Streptophyta; class Magnoliopsida; order Asterales; family Asteraceae; genus Rutidosis; species Rutidosis leptorrhynchoides. The sequence goes on from NC_092338.1 coordinate 418,443,389, forward strand.
AGAATGGCGAGAAATAAGAGAGAAAAAGAGTTCGTCGAAAAAGGTCGAAAAAGAAAAATGGTTGAAAAATAAAAGGTGACGGAAAAATAAAAGAAACTTATCAAAACTTAAAAATACTTAACTAACCTAACCTTATTACTACAACTAACTTAAAATTATAATCGCAAATTGAAATTACTAATTGGAATGATAATTGATACATAGTAAAAGGTCTCTAAAAATATTAAAGCTTACAGGAAAAACTAAATTCCAAATGGAAATAACTTAAAAAAAAGAAACTAAAATTTAAAAAGGCGTCGCAAAATTCTAAAGCACCTAAATCTTAGTCTAAAGAAAAAGCACTTAAGGAATTCTACGGCAAAGCCTAAAAATCTAGGAGTAAAAATAACTATAGCAAAAACTTAAGTTTAAAATTAAATATGAGCTAAAAAATACAAATATTATGCTACAACGATTAAAAAGGTACAAAATATAAAAATATACAAAAAGTTGTAAAAAGTACAATTTTTATAAAAATATTATTTTTATATTTTTATTTTATTAAACTACTAATTTTATAATTTTATTCAACTTATTTATACTAAATACATTAAATTAAATAAAAAGTAAAAATAAAACAAAAACTAAAACTAATAATAATAATAATAATAATTAGGTTTTAATAATAATAATAATTAAAAATAACCCGTAATCAATGCTTGATTAGGGTTTTGTCCGTGTGTCAGAAGCCCTCCGCGAGTCGCGGCAAAGAGAGAAGAAAACCCCGCGAGTCGCGGGGATCCAGAATTCAGTTGACAGGTTTTACTTTTTACGCGTTTTTCTTTATTTTTTATTTTTTTTTTATTTTATGTTTTCTGTTTTTTAATTTAAATAAACGATTTTAAAATAAAACTTATATTTTTATAAACTAAAATAGAAATAAAGAAACTTATAAAACTTAAATATTTACAAAATCTTAAAAATACATATATTTTTGTTTTTCTTTTTATATTTTTGAATAATTAAAACGTATTTTTACAAAAGCGACTTTTAATAAAAGTAACTAAAAATCTTTTTTTTTTTTTTATTAGCGTTGCGCTTCCGGCTGTTAAGATAGTTCCCCGGCAGCGGCGCCAAAAATACTTGATGTCGAACGAGGTGTATATAAAATAGCTTATATTTTACTAGGAAAAACTATTAAATACGATACAATTTTACACAAGATATTTATTTATTTATAGAATGGATATACTTAAACCTTGCTACAACACTTATAGGCAGTGGACCTAATCGTACAGTAGTGTAGTTTTTAGTAAGTCCGGTTCGTTCCACAGGGAAATCTTTAAACAAAGCTCAACGCTATATTAGTTTACTTTTATAAGAATACAAATATATATATAGGTAATATTATTATTATAAAGGGGGGTTTTTACCGTTTAATGACCGGTTTGTCGATTTTAAAACTTTAGTCGCAGTTAAAACCTAATGTAAAATATTAAATAAATACAAGACTTAAATTAAAGCGTAAAGTAAATAACGATAATGAAATTGCGAATAAAAATGCGATAAAATTAAATTGCGATAATTAAAAGTACGATAATTAAAAGTGTGATTAAATAAAATAACAATAAATAAAAGTGCGATAATTAGAAGTGCAATTAAATATAAAATAAAGGAAATTAAATATGAAATAAAAGAATTATGCTTATTTAAACTTCCGTAATCATGATGTTTGACGTGTTGATTTTAGTTTTATGCCCATGGGTTAATTGTCCTTTGTCCTGGATTATTTAATATGTCCGTCTGGTTTTTGTCCATAACAGTCCATCAGTCATAAATATAAATTGCAAGTGTCCTTGTCAAATTATTATTATACCCGAAGTTAAATATTCCAACTAATTGGGGATTCGAATTGTAACAAGGTTTTAATACTTTGTTTAATGAATACACCAGGTTATCGACTGCGTGTAAACCAAGGTTTTACTACTTTGTTAACAATTACACCAATTACCCTTGAATGTAATTTCACCCCTGTTTTGATTATTCTAGTGGCTATTAATCCATTCCCGTGTCCGGTTAAATGAACGATTATTCGTACATATAAATACCCCGCCCATCGTGTCCGATCGAGTGTATATGGTAATTTATAGGGACGCCCAATTGTAAATCTTTATATTAACATTAACAAACTTTCATTTAGTTAAACAAATATAAAGCCCATTATTAGCCCATAGTCTAATTTCCACAAGTGTCGTTCTTTTGTCCAAACCCCAATTATGGTACAAAGCCCAATTACCCAATTTTAGTAATTAGCCCAACATCATGATTACTTCGTTTTAAATAAGCATAATAATAACTTAGCTACGAGACATTAATGTAAAAAGGTTGAACATAACTTACAATGATTAAAAATAGCGTAGCGTTACACGGACAGAATTTTGACTTACACCCTTACAACATTCGCTAACATACCCTTATTATTAGAATTATAATTAAAATTAAAATATAAATTATAAATATAAATATATTTACGTATGAAGAGGAAGAGAAAAAGATGAAATTAAGATATGAAATTTGATCAGAATTCGGTTTGCTTTATAGCCAGACTTGATTTTTGGGGCTCCGCGACTCGCGGCAAAATGCCCTTAAAACTCCGCGAGTCGCGGAGAGGAATTTACAGCTCACACCCTTGGAGTTTCTTGCTGCCGACGGTTTTTATTATATATATATATAATATATATATAATTAATATAATTAATTATATATTATATTATATTTATATACATAGTTAACTTGTAATTTTTAGTCCGTTGCGTCGAGCGTTAAGAGTTGACTCTAGTCCCGGTTCCGGATTTTCGAACGTCCTCGCGTACAATTTAATATCTTGTACTTTGCGTTTTGAATCTTGTACTCTTGTGATTTCGAGACGTTTCTTATCAATAATTGGAACCTTTTTGATTGTCTTTTGTACTTTTGAGCTTTTTGGTTGTTTGCGTCTTCAATTCGTCGAATCTGTCTTTTGTCTTCACCTTTTATTATTTAAACGAATATCTCTTGTAAATAGAACAATTGCAACTAAAAGCTTGTCTTTCTTGAGGAATAATGCTATGAAATATATGTTCGTTTTTAGCATTATCAAGCGTTTTTCACACGACCATTACATAATGGTTTACAATAATATTACACATCAACATAAGTCTTCGAGTGTAGTTTTTAAACAATATTATACAAGCATGGACTCCAAATCTTGTCCTTAATTTAGTATGCAACAGCTGAAGCTCTTAATAATTACCTGAGAATAAACATGCTTAAAACGTCAACAAAATTGTTGGTGAGTTATAGGTTTAACCTACATATTATCAAATCATAATAATAGACCACAAGATTTCATTTTTATAACACATCTCATATCAGGCATTTCGCAAACTGCATAGAGATAAAAATCATTCATACGTTGAACACCTGGAAACCGACCTTAACAAGATGCATATAGAATATCCCCATCATTTCGGAACTCTCATCGGATATGATAAATCGAAGTACTAAAGCATCCGTAACTCGGATGAGGCTTGTTGGGCCAAATAGATCTATCTTTAGGATTCGCGTCAATTAGGGGCCATTTCCCTAATTCTTAGGCTACCAAGCTAAAAAGGGGCATATTCGGTTCGATAATCCAACATAGAAAGTATTTTCGATTACTTGTGTCTATTTTGTAAAACATTTATAAAATCGCATGTATTCTCATCCCAAAAAAAATAATAGATTTTAAAAGTGGGACTATAACTCACTTTCACAGATTTTTACTTCGTCGGGAAGTAAGACTTGGCCACTGGTCGATTCACAAACCTATAACAAATATGTACATATATATCAAAATATTTTCAAAATATATTTACAATATTTTTAATACGTTTTAATGTTTTAAGTTTATTAAGTCAGTTGTCCTCGTTAGTAACCAACAACTAGTTGTCCACAGTTAGATGTAGAGAAATAAATCGATATATATTATCTTGAATCAATCCACGACCCAGTGTATACATGTCTCAGGCTAGATCACAACTCAAAGTATCTATATTTTTGGAATCAACCTCAACCCTGTATAGCTAACTCCAACATTACTGCATATAGAGTGTCTATGGTTGTTCCAAATAATATATATAGATGGGTCAATATGATATGTCAAAACATTTGCATACGTGTCTATGGTATCCCAAGATTACATAATATATTAGAATACATGTAATACAATATAAGTTAGCTAGGATATGATTAATATAGATTTGTTACCAATTTTCACGTAGCTACAACAAGAAAAATTATCCAATCTTGTTTTACCCATAACTTCTTCGTTTTAAATCCGTTTTGAGTGTTTCAAGTTGCTATGGTTTCATATTGAACTTAAGTTTATGAATCTAAACAGAAAAAGTATAAGTTTATAGTCGGAAATACAGGTTACAAGTTATTTTTGTAAAGGTAGTCATTTCAGTCGAAAGAACGACGTCTAGATGACCATTTTGGAAAACATACTTCCACTTTGAGTTTAACCATGATTTTTGGATATAGTTTCATGTTCATAAGAAAAATCATTTTCCCAGAAGAACAACTTTTAAATCAAAGTTTATCATAGTTTTTAATTGACTAACCCAAAACAGCCCGCGGTGTTACTACGACGGCGTATATCCGGTTTTACGGTGTTTTTATTGTTTTTCGGTTTTAAATCATTAAGTTAGCATATCATATAGATATAGAGCATGTGTTTAGTTAATTTTAAAAGTCAAGTTAGAAGGATTAACTTTTGTTTGCGAACAAGTTTAGAATTAACTAAACTATGTTCTAGTAATTTCAAGTTTAAACCTTCGAATAAGGTAGTTTTATGTATATGAATCGAATGATATTATAAACATCATTACTACCTCAAGTTTAGTAGGTAAACGTACTGGAAGTGACAAGAAATGATCTAGCTTCAAAGGATCTTGGATGGCTTGAAAGTTCTTGAAGTAGAATCATGACACAAAAACAAGTTCAAGTAAGATTATCACTCGAATTAAGATAGTTATAGTTATAGGAATTGAATTAAAGTTTGTATATGAGTATTACCTTGATTTAGAATGATATCTTACTATAAATAATAAGGATTTCTTGAGGTTGGATGAGCACTTTACAAGATTGGAAGTAAGCTAGCAAACTTGGAAGTATTCTTGATTTTATGAAACTAGAACTTATAGAATTTATGAAGAACACTTAGAACTTGAAGATAGAACTTGAGAGAGATAAATTAAATGAAGAAAAAGGAAGAATGAAAGTTTTTGTAGGTGTTTTTGGTCGTTGGTATATGGATTAGATATAAAGGATGTGTAATTTTGTTTACATGTAAATAAGTCATGAATGATTACTAATATTTTTGTAATTTTATGAGATATTTCATGCTAGTTGCCAAATTATGGTTCCTACATGTGTTAGGTGACTCACATGGGCTGCTAAGAGCTGATCATTGGAGTGTATATACCAATAGTACATACATCTAAAAGCTGTGTATTGTACGAGTACGAATACGGGTGCATACGAGTAGAATTGTTGATGAAACTGAACGAGGATGTAATTGTAAGCATTTTTGTTAAGTAGAAGTATTTTGATAAGTGTCTTAAAGTCTCTCAAAAGTGTATGAATACATATTAAAACACTACATGTATATACATTTTAACTGAGTCGTTAAGTCATCGTTAGTCGTTACATGTAAATGTTGTTTTGAAACCTTTAGGTTAACGATCTTGTTAAATGTTGTTAACCCATTGTTTATTATATCTAAAGAGATGTTAAATTATTACATTATCATGATATTATGATATATTAATATATCTTAGTATGATATATATACAGTTAAATGTTGTTACAATGATAATCGTTACATATATGTCTCCTTTCGAAATCATTAAGTTAGTAGCCTTGTTTTCACATATGTAGTTCATCGTTAATACACTTAATGACATGTTTACTTATCATTTATCATGATTAAACATAGTGTATCAATATCTTAATATGATTCATATGTATTTAGTAAGACATTGTTATAACGATAATCGTTATATATATCGTTTCGAGTTTCTTAATTCAATAAACTCATTTTTATGTATATCACTCATTGTTAATATACTTAGTGAGATACTTACTTATCATAATCTCATGTTAACCATATATATATCCATATTCGTGAACTTGGGTGGTCCAAACACAATAACCCATTAATCTTACACTTTGTCAATACTTGGATGGAAGTATCATACTTCATTGGTTGCTTGCAACAAGTTAATTTTGACTAGTTTGATTATAATGAAGAATCCTTTAACTAGTTGCTTTAATCATCCTTTGACAAACCACATGCCTCCAAAACTTCACTGGCCCATTTTAATAGCTTGTCATCTTCTTAATGGAAGTGTCTTGCTCTTTAGAACATACTTGCATCTTGATTGAACTAGTTTGATTCTAGTTGGGGCTTAAATGAACCTTGTTACAACCTTGACTAGCTTGAATTTAATTAAAACTTACATACATACAAATGGTACTTAAAAGTAATGGGAGAGCACCTCTTTAATTGTGACTTTGATGACCATTATTAGTATGTATTTAAATGACATTTTGTAACACTTGAAAAGTAAAACATTTTTGTGTTGAATCTTATTTGAGCTTAAAATGTTATTAAGATGTCGTTAGGTGTGATTAGTAAAAATTAACATCTTTTGGTTCAAAACTCTTTTGAAATCAAAGAAGGCAAATATTATAAGTATGTTTAAAAAGGTTTTGTAAATTATAGATGTCTCAAAGTGGTCTATCTTAAAGTGGATGAATTTGGTTACAGAGAAAACTGTGGTCGAACCGCGGTCGGCCGTGAGGTTAGCCGTAGATTGACAGTTTTAGAAAAAGGTGCAATCGTTGGTACAGGGCATCCACGGTCAGACTCACGGTCGACCGTGGTGCAGCCGCATAGCAATTTTACCAAGTTAATTATTTATGTATTGGTCTTTTGCTAAAGATAGTGTAGGCTTATGAACTCATGTCGTCTTATATATGATTAAGCACTTATCTCTTTTGTGTCATCATCAAAACAAAGTGATTAACTTTTGAATATTATAATTGGTTGAGAGATTCTCAACCAACACAGGGTGAACATTCGAAGTCTACCCAGATATTTATAAGGGAGGTACTTGAAGAGGCACAAGCAGATGATAGCTGATGTGCGAGCGGAGGGGTACGAAATACTATTATATTTTACTACGAAATACGACGAAATATTACACAAGTTTTATATAATTTATTTAAAGATGAGATATACCTAAACTCTGCTACAACACTATAGGCAGTGTACCTAATCGTAGAGTAGTATAGTTTTTAGTAAGTCCAGTTCGTTCCACAGGGAGACGACTTATTTTACACTATATTTGTACAAATATATATAAGTAGTAATATTATTATAAAAGAGGGGTTTACCGTTTAATGACCGGTTTGTCGATTTTAAAACTTAAGTCACAATTAAAACCTAATGCAAAATATAAATAACGATAATTAAAGTTGCGAAAATTAAAATGCGATAAGAAATAAAATAAAAGTATTATGCTTATTTAAACTTCCGTAATCATGATGTTTGACGTTTTGATAATTTAGTACCATGGGTTAATTGTCCTTTGTCCTGGATTATTTGATATGTCCATCTAGTTTTACCCATAATAGTCCATCGGTCATAATTATAAAGTGCGAGGGTCTTCGCCAAATTAACCTTATACCCGAAGTCAAATATTCCAACTAATTGGGGACTTAAACTGTAACAAGGTCTTAATACTTTGTTAATGATTACACCAGGTTATCGACTGCGTGTAATCCAAGGTTTTAATACTTTGTTAATAATTACACCAATTACCCTTGAATGTAATCCACCCCTGTTTTAATGAGTCCATTGACTATTAATCCATCCCCGTGTCCGGTCAAATGAACAATTATTAGTATTTATAGATCTCCCGCTCATCGTATCCGATCGAGCTTATGTGGATATTTATAGATACGTCAAATTGTAAATCTCTATATTAATCAAATATAGAGTCGATTAATAACCCATAGTCCAATTTCCACAAGTCTCGGTCTTTTGTCCAAACCCCAATTATGGTCCAAAGCCCAATAACCCCGTCTTAATATTTAGTCCAGCATCACGATTACTTCGGCTCAAATAAGCATAATAATAACTTAGTTACGAGACATTAATTTAAAAAGGAGAATTTAACTTACAATGATTATTTATCGCGTAGCTTTACACGGACATAATTTCGACTTTAAAACTCGTAAATTAACCGTTACATTACCCAAACTAACTAATATAAAACTAAACTATATATATATATATATATATATATATATATATATATATATATATATATATATATATATATATATATATATATATATATATATATATATATATATATATATTATATATATATATATATATATATATATATATATATGTATATATATATATATATATATGTATATATATATATACAGAGGGAGAGAGTGAATTATTGTGCACCAAATTTGAGCAGAATACGTTGGCTTTTATAGGAAGATTTGTGAAAATGATCCCCATGCAAGTGCATGAGGTTTTAGTGTATTTGCCATGCACTTGCATGGGCTTGGTTTCCAGCACATGTTCTTTTAGCATATTGCTTGTCGACATAAATATTATATATATATATATATATATATATATATATATATATATATATATATATATATATATATATATATTATATTATATTATATTATATTCTTGTGCATAGTTGACTTGTAATTTTAGCTCCGTTGTTTCGTACATTTACGCCCGGTTTATGTCTCGGTTCCGGATTTTCGAACGTCTTTTCTTATGCTTTAATATCTTATACTTTGCGTTTCGCGGCTTGTACTCTTGTCAATATTTAGACGTTTCTCATCAATAAATTGAACCACTTGGATTGTATCTTGTACATTTGAGCTTTTTTGTCATTTGCGTATTCAAATCGTCATTTTCTTCTTTTGTCTTCGCACTTATTTATTTAAACGAATATTACTTAAAAATAGAACAATAGTAACTAAAATCTTTACATACTGGAAGGATATTGATACTAAATATATGTTCATTTGGAGCACTATCAATAGCTTTAAACAAATCATGAGGCTTTTTGCCATGTAGTTTGTGTATCCTGATAGTGGTAGTATACAATTATGTTTAGTTTTCTTTATTATACATTTTACTATTAAATTTTATATATATATATATATATATATATATATATATATATATATATATATATATATATATATTTTGTGACATTTGTTTGCATTTTAGTGAAGGAAACTCAAATTTGAAACAAATACAGGCTTGTCTGAAACATCTAAAATATAACAAACAAATAGGAGTATTATTTATTTTAATTCAACCAAGAACCAAAATATACCATACAAAAGTTAAAACATTTTTCTTTTTAAAACTTAAGTATGGGATATCAAGTTGTTTGTTACGAGCCACTTATTTAAGATAAAACTATCGAGATAATCATTGTAGTTTGTACAATTTTGCAAGTTTGGACACTATTTTTTTCTCCAAAAATAGTCGTTGTGATTTATAAACGTTGCACGTTTAGTCACTCTATCTAACAACTGTAAACAAATGTCCATGAAGTTCAATCTTGTTAGCCATCGAGATTCAAGAATTAGATTAAACACTCAAACTGGAAAGTGAATATAGAAGCGGTGGTCCGTCAGTGACCTGTAAGCGGTTTTGATTACCTTAAAGTCATGTAAGTTTCTTGCAGATTTAAAGAGCTGGGAAGATGTTGTTACCTTGAAGTCATGTAAGTTTCTTGCATATTCTTTTTGGGTTGGGAATGGAACACGCAAAAAATAGTTTCTCCGACAGAAGTCTAGCAACCTGATGAAACACGCAAAAATTAGTTTATCCTCATCTAGATCTCGTTGGAAACAAATCTCCAGTCAACTTCTCGTCACTTCATATGCTTAACCGTACGTTACTTTCCAGCAACCAAATCTCTGATCAGTTTCTCGTCGCTCCAGATCTAGATTGTAAGATCCTGGATTTTATGCATCAGAAAGTGTCTCGAAAGTGTCAGTAAATGTGTGCATCAGGACCTGCACTAAAAGTCAACCTAACACTTATGCATTTTCATAATTTACATCAGAATTGAAGTCAGACAACTTCAGTCCATGAACTTCAGAATCAGAATCAGATACAGTACTGAGCCGCGTCGCGAGCTAAAATGTGAGCTGATGGTGAAGTTTACTGAAAAGTGTCGGGGGTGTTTTTCAGCATTAAGTCGCGCCGCGGGTCTTGGAGCTGCTCCGCGGGCTATAACTGGAGCTGGTGATGTTTCAGCTTTTTTAAAATGGGTTAAATGAGGGGCAAATTGGTAATTTCACTTATGGACGGTTTTGAGGCCACAAATCTGGCCAAATCTCATCCACATCTTCATTTCATCTAATCTTTTCACTCGCTTTTCTCTCAACCTTTTTAGAAAGAGAAAACCCATTTTAGAAAGAGAGAGCTCAATCGAGGAAGAAGAAGCTCGAATCGGGTGAAAGCGCAAGAATTAAAGTTGTTCCACTTGCTCTTATCTACGTTTTGGTTGTAGTGGTATGTCTCGAATCCGAATTTCAATTGTTTGATTCTTGTTCATGTTTAGGGTTTGTGCTAGTTAGAGTTATAACCCCACTTATTGTGAAATTTGGGGGTTTTGGGTATGATTCATGTGTGTAAACACTAATTGGAGACCTAGGGTTTTGGGTGACAAATTTGTAGGTCTTGTAGCTTGCATGTGTTGATTAAACACTAGGTTACTTGTGATTTAGTGTTTTTGAGGGTGTATGTAAGTTGATTTTTGTTGAAAACCCCATTTTGGGTCAAAATGGGTCAAGTGGGTATTTTGGGTCAAGTAAGCTTGATTTGGTGTCAAAATAAGTTTTGAGTCAAGTTTTGGTGAATCAAGTATGTGAATACTTGATTTAGGTGTTAATTGGTGTTTTGGAAATATAATCATTAGTCGTTAGTGATTTTGGGCGTTTTTTGAACTTATGTCAAAATGGGTAAGTTGAATGGGTCAAATTCGATGATGACACTAGTTTTGGTCGAATGGATGTTTAAACACTTGTGTTAAGTGTTAAATGGCGTTTTTGGAAGTAATCACACATGAGAAGTGATTTTGAGTCAAAGCGATGTTTTAACAAGTCAAACGTGGTCAAACGCAATATGGGTCAATATTGCACGTGTTGTAGTTTTGTTGTTAATGGCGGTTTGAAATTATCACTACCTAAGTAGTAATCTAGTGTCGGGACCCAGGTTGGTCAATTTGGTGACAAGTATGATTTGGGGTTAAATTGTACTTTGTTGTGTGGGTTTGAATTACCACCCGAAGTGGTAATTGGATTGTGTCCATTAGGTGTTAAGTGGGCGGATTATGGCGAGCAAGGTGTGATCCCTCGACTAAGGGATGTTTGTGTAGGGTTCTCTTCTAGAGAATGTTTATTTATGTGCATTTTGGGCCTATGTGCGATATAGGTAACTATTTGCTCGGATATGAGGACGGATATCATAATACACGACTTGTGCGAGCATTCCAAGGTGAGTGGAATAATTATACGTGTATGTATATAGTGTATTTATTTGTATGCTATGGCATGATCCACGGAGCCGGTGGTGCCATAGTATGTGTGGGAGTGCTATGATGCGAACCACGGAGCCGGAAGCATCATGGTAGGTGTGTTGTAGTGTGAGCCACGGAGCCGGTAGCATTATAGTACGAGTTGTTAAGGTATGAACCACGGAGCCGGTAATGCCTTAGTGTGAGTATGACTCAAGTTGTGATGCGAACCACGGAGCCAGTAGCATCATGAGGAATGCGTATGGTGTGAACCATAGAGCTGGTATCACCATGACGCGAGTATGGTTAACCATATGGTGTATGTGTCATTTATTTAGCATTTAATATATTGATGAATATATGCTATTGGTTATGCTAGCTTGCGGTATTGGAGGTTATTAGCTTTATACTTTGCGATGGTATGCTAATTAGATTGCTAGCATGTATGCGGTATTTGTGTAAGTGTTTGCAAGTATGTAGATTATATATGTATATGTATAACTATTGCATTCACTATACTTTATGCTTACCCCTCTCGTTGTTTATCTTTTTACAGGTATTGTGATTGTGAAGCTAGCTAGTTGTTAGACTAGATGCGTAGGAGCGCTTGAGCTCGATGTGGTAGCTTTTGATTATTTGGACGCGGATTGAAGATTTGGTAGTCCCCTGGATTATGCTCTTGGTATCGGGTTGGGTTATTGGGTATTAACCCGTATTTTGTGTGATTCGGTTGCTATTACAAATGCTTTTGTAATGTGTCATTTGTGTACCAAGGGTCATTATATATTGTTAAACATATCGTTATGATATTATGTTTTTGGTTAATACAGAGTTGGAAATATTATGTATTATGAACATTTTAATGGGACCTAACTTATATAAAAAAAAAAAAAAACAGTGCTTCGTTTTTGGTAAACGAATTTGGGGTCGTTACATAGATCCGTTGCTGAACATCATTTCCAGTCCAATTCATTTCTCGTTTCCTTCTTCTTCTCCGACGAGACAATCGGTTAGGTATAACACGTTGCTCTTTTATTATTAGGCGAGGGCTGGTCGGTGTCAAAGGCCATGTTCGTTATTCTGGCGGGTTAAGGGTTTGCATCCGTTAATTTTGTTGATGGGTGTGATTCATTTTTCCAGATAGAATCGTGATCTTGTGCGCAAATATGGTTTTTGGTTCCGAGTTTTTTGTTCAAAAAGAAATAGATATTTACAAACAAGATTTTAAAGGATTTAGAAGATTTATGAGAATTAATTACAGTATAATTTTCAGATTTAGATTGTGAAGAAATTAAGTTATTAAGAATTTTGGTAAATACGGAGATGGAAGTGATGAAGAGGCGAGGTAAAAGAAGCAAAATACTCTCACATACAGGTGAACAAAAAAACCGGATCCGAAAAAAATCCGAAAAAAAATCCGAAACCGGATCTTGTCAGATCCGGATCCTGTCAGAACCGGATCCGGTTCCTGGATCCGATCCGGATCCGACCGGATCTAGCCGTTGCCCCAGAACCGGATAAATACCGGATAAAAACCGGATTTTATCCGGATTTTTGAAAACCGGATAAAAACCGGATTTTTTTTTTTTTTTTTTTTTTTTTTTTTTTTGCTGTTCGAAAATCAAAAAAAAACTAGCCGTTTGGAGCGTTTTTTTTGCAGTTTTTTGAACTTTTTTTGACCATTTTACCCCTTCAAGTGTAGTATAAATAGATGGTATTGGGTTTTGGTTGAAAACACACCATCTAATTCTCTCTATTCTCTCTAAATCTCAAAAAACTCTATAATTACACTATAATTACTCACTAAACTCTACTTACTAATCCTATAATGGATAACTCACAAGCATCCGCTTCCGATGCCGCTTCCGTTGCCCAATCTTCACAATGTTATACCAACAACGATGTTCGTACGATCAAAAATACGAGTCGTAAAGGCGACGTTTGGGCTAATTTCGACTTGTGCGTGATGACCGATAATCAAGAAAAAGCTCGTTGCAAGAGATGTGGTAAGTTCCTAGGTGTTTCGGGTAACTCTACTTTAAGAAAACATCTTGCAAAAAGTTGTTCGGGGGCCGCTCAAGACCCGACACAACCTACACTTGGTCGGGATGGTTCGATTTTTGTATACGATCAAGAAGCTCTTCGTCAAGATTTGGCAAGGTTTGTCATTCAACAAGGGCTTCCTTTCAACCACTTCGACAATCCAAAGCTTACGGAGCTAATTCGCAACCGACTACAACCGCGATATGACAATGTAAGTCGTACTACTCTTAGACGTGACGCTTTTAAATTATGGAAAAAAGCTAAAAATGATATAATTGAAGGTTTTCGAACATATAAACATAAAGTTTCTATAACTTGTGATGTTTGGACCGCACCACACGGAACGGCAAATTCTTATTTAGCCGTTACCGCTCATTGGTTCCATCCCGATTCGTGGTTATTAATGAAACGGACTATCGCTTTTAAATTATTTGCGTATCCGCATAATGGTAATAATTTAAGAAAAATTATACAAGACACTTTGACTGAATATAATTTAATCGATAAAGTTTTTACTATTTCGCTAGATAATGCTTCTAATAATACTAGTGCCATGGATATGTTAAAAATACGAATGCAACCGGTTTTAAATGGTGCGTTTATACATACACGTTGTGTTGCTCATATTATAAACTTGGCCGTTCAAGATTGTTTAACTTATTGTAGTTCGTTAAAAGATAAATTTAGAAAATTATTAGTAACGATATATCGTACGAGCAACGAACGACATAAAAACTATAAAAATTTTGTTAAAAATTGTAATGGCACTTGGTTAGGTCCTTATTTTGATAATAATACTAGGTGGAATTCTACTTGTCTTATGTTTGAAAATATATTACGACAAAAAGAAACTTTAATCGGTTTTAATAATAGACTAATTAGAAAGGGATATTCCGAACCGATTGATAACGACGAATGGGATGACTTGGAAGCATTAACAAATTTTTTACAAGTTTTTAAAGAGGCAACGACAAAAGTTTCGGGTGTTTATTACCCAACTAGCTCACTAGTTTTACAACAACTTTATATAATGACGGAAAAAATTAACGAATTTGCGAACTCAAATAATCGTATTTTTAGACAAACCGTTTTTCACATAAGAAAAAAACTAAAAAAATATTTTGGAACAATACCCAAAGTTTTTTTATTTGCGGCCGCTGTTGACCCGAAAATCAATTTTAGTGGGGTGGAACTTTTGATGACAACAATATATCAAAATTTGGATTGTATTCATGGTCCCGAAGACGCCGAACCCAACTATATAAACAACCAAATATTCGCATTTAATGACACCTTTGAGCAATTATTTTCAATTTATGCAACAACTTATGGTCGACAATCAAACCCAATTGTTGACCAATTTGAGAGCGGATCATCTTCTCGAAGGGCCCGAGACCTTAATATTACTCTTTTTAACCAATTACGTGAAGACGCTTCAAAACGTGCCCGAACATCGGCACCCACAAGCGAGTTGGGAAATTACAAAATTGGAAACTTTGCACTAAACATGAATCCCGAACAATTTCACAACTTTGATGTTTTGGCTTGGTGGAAAACAAAAGAAGACACCTATCCAATATTATCCGCTATGGTTCGTGACTTATTAGCCGTTCAAGCCTCAACCGTAGCTTCCGAATCGGCTTTTTCTCTTAGCGGTCGAATTATTTCGGAAAGAAGGTCAAGACTTACCCCCCAAGCCGTGGAAGTATGCGTATGTTTGAAGGATTATTTGGACGGGGTAGATAGGATACAAGATCAAACGTCATTAGAATGTCCGTTAGATAATGACGTTGAAGATTTTATAGAGATGGAAGAAATAGAAGCGGGATTATCACCTTCATCAACCGAAGGAAATACCGAGACCGAAGTGGAGGAAGGTGAATATGATCCCATTAACATGGAAGAATATATTGCAAATTACCAACGAACATTTGCGGTTGATGACCCCGAATTTGAAGCAAGTGAAGACTATTTCGAACGACGAAGGCAAGACGAGTAGTCGAGTAATGTATAATGGGTGATGGCAATGCCGAAGCTCAATATACTTTGCTCGTAATACATTATCGGGTGATGGCCATGCCGAAGCTCGAATAATGTATTAACTTTTGTATACTTATAGTTGTAACTTGTATCGTTCAAATAAATGTATTGTTATTGTTATTTATATTATCTTTAGTGGTTAATCATTTGAATAAAAATGTTGTTGTATTATTTATAATTGTTGTAGCGTTATATATTTTGTTTATATTGATTATATTATTGTTGTTCAAAAGTTATAAAAATCGAACCGGTAAAAATATAACCAGTAAAAAACAAAATCCGACAAAGATCTTAGTCCGAAAAAAATCCGGTCGAGATCCGAAAAAAATCCGATTCCGAAAAAAAATCCGAAAAAAAACCGACCCCGAGAACCGGATCCGGAACCGGAACTGGATCCGGAAAAATCCGGATTTTTTTTGTCCGGTTTTTTTAAATCCGGATCCGGTCCGGATCCGGTTTTTGTGCACCTATACTCTCACATGCTTGGCACATGCCACATGGTGACACTTGATGGAGAAAATTAACATATGTTGCATGGAGAATATTGCAAGATTTTCAAACCACGATGACTATTCTTGCAAGGAAAAAACTTTAGTGGCTAAACTTGCAAGATTGTACAAACCAACCGTCCATGTAGTTTTGTCTTTTTTTAACTTACATCTATTGCATATTTTTGTTTTTTATAGTACCCATCATAACAGTCTGAAGTATAATAGCAGTATGTACTTTTTTTACGAAAAACGAAACCACGAACTTTCATCAGTCGAGCGATGAAAAACCGATAAAATGACACAAAAAACAATGCCGAAACGCTTCACAACTAGACAACGAAACAAAACAAGAACCTAACCAAAAGCGGGCCAAACCGAGCAAGCAAAACAAACAAGAAATTACAATGAAAACTACACATCTAGAAGCCAACAAAACACAAACGGGCAATCGAAGCTTAATAACAGCAAAGATATAATCAAAAGCGGACACAACAAAACACCCAGATATAACCAACTTAATTTCGACCATTCTTCTTAGCGGCATCCGAAGCTTTCTTTCCTCTGGCCACCTGCCTAGAAACCATACCATCCACCTTTTTTATAGGAAACGGCTTTTCTCGAGCGAGACTAAAAAGAGTACTCCTTGGAGGAACCAAAAGAAGTGACACCCGAAGAACATGTGAGTTTTCCTTCAACCGGAGAATTATCCCAGAAAACCTCGCCCAACACCCAAAATACCCCATTCAGCTTCTCACCATTCTGAATTATTTTAATCATTTACATTGGTTCTGAATTATATTTCTCATTTCCCTGTAGCTTTACTAAAATTACATTCGTTGCCCAATAAATATAGATTTATTATTATTATATATATTTTGCTCCCAGAATGGGCTTTAATAAACTTATTAACAGAACTCTCTATGCAAGTGATCAACCAAAAAAATTAAGCATAAAGCGCTGCTGCAATTTGCATAGAAGTTGTCATAAACAACCTTCTCGGTTGAATAACTAAAACTCATCATCTAGATTAACACGTTTCTACTTGACTGCATCATTCAAGTACCGGATAGAAAACATACCAAATTATACAGACAGCGTCAAGTGAAACTTGACTGACTACCATTGTTATTCAGAAGGTTCTGCATCCATCTAATTTTGTTGGCAAGTTCCTCCAGGTCAATTATGGTCCAGTGTATTTTCATGCTTTATGTTTAAGAAGCGTTGAGAGGCGAACCAAGAGAAATCGAATCCTGATCCGTGGCTAAAACAGGTGCAGTAACAAACTTACAATCAAACATATCTAAAATTGGCATGCAATATTTAGACATAACACTGTTTATTAGCATGGGCTCGTTAGACCCAAGTAACTTTACGTACATGTAATAAACAAATTCTCCATTCTAAGGGAGTACAAACAACAGTTAATCATATGCTTCAAAATATTCAGAAAAATTTTAAAAGTGCGAATGAATAAGAGAACTTTTTTTAGAGAAGAGAATAAGATAAAACTTGTTGAAAAGAAGCGTACTAGCTATAATACTAACAACTACAAGCATTGCATTTCAAGTTACATGATGATACTAATCAACCGTCGTAATATTTTAAATAATTTGCAAGAGGTCTCAAGTTCGAATCTTGTGGTGGCCAGGGTAAGGTTAGAAACAGCCAGGGAGTAAGGGAGTAATCTTGTGGGTCGAGTAGAGTATGAGGTTGGATTACTCGCCTTCAGGTAACCTAAACAGGGAAGTACCTTATAAACATTTTACTACCAGTTCGCAGCCAGTTCTTTAAATATAGATTAAAACAACCAACGAAATGGAAAGACAAATTATATAAGAATTGCAAGCATTGGTCTACAAAGTTAGTTCACCTTGCTTTGATGGAAAAATAAGCCGAGCACCACATGAAGTCCTACCATTCTGCATGTAAAATTTAACTTAACTAAGAACAAGGTTATATTAACAAAAGACCATAATAAGAAGACGTAATTTGTTAAAAATTGAGAGAGAAAGGCACCACAGTAGCAATAACCAGCTTTTTCTTTGGGACCACTCTAAGTACGGTCGTAACTCCTTACATAATGCTTCATGTGTCTCACCTTCTACCCTTTCTCTGGCTGGAGGCATTAGCAACTCGATCTACAAATGGTGGAAACATGAATTACTAATTACTCAACAAGTACCGTACCCGGTTTTGCAACTCATGGATTACACGGTGAGTACTCGGTCAAACTCGACCAAAACTCAAAAAATCAGACAAAACTTGGGATTACTTGGAAAAGCAGTGAAAATTTGGTCAAAAGTCAATCAAAATCAGTCAAAGTCAAACTTTTTAATCCTTACTTAGGCATCATAAAAGAGAACAAATGTTTAAACTCCAAGTTAAATAAATCCGAGTGTCAGTGAAATCTAACTATATTTATGCAGGTATCAGCATAACAGAACTAAATCATTATGTCACCTTCAATCTGCCTACCAATGTTATCTATTTGGCAAGTTTACCCCTCCAGTAATTACCTCAATTTAAGAGCATAGTTGGTTTAATAGACTCAAGAGAGCAAATACCATTACACGTAATTAATTATTACAGTACTTTTTTCAACATTGATGATTATAGCATGCTTCAAATTCCATATTAATTGAGATACCAATCTTTTATGGAAAAACTTATTCAATGGGCTTGCTGTCATATTCTCTAGGTGATAAAAAAAGGCCATGATCATCAGGAACAATAAAAACTAAGGATGATAAACGGTATGTGTATTTAAATAATTATGGAAAAACAATAATGGTTTTAGAAGTTAGAATGAAAATAATGAATGAGGCCTCAACTTTTAGTACAATAAAAAACATGGGATCGTGAATTCATTTGTTTGAGATGACATTTTGAGAACAAAGGAATAACATGACTCGCATTTAGTAAAAGAGTAGCAAGTAGAAAAGTACGTTAAAAAAAGTTATTAGGAAACGTATGGGAGAGTTAGAAGTCGTGTACCAGATAAGTAATATGAATCATATGCCACACATTAAACATAGATAAAATTTATCGATAAACATGCCAACGAGGTTACACAAGAAAAAGTCTTTACCTTAACCTTGTCATCACTCAACACTTCGGTCACCCTTGCAGACCGATAAACAGAGTCAAAATTCCAATCAACCTTATCACCAGCCTTAAATGTACCATCAATCACAACACAAACTTCAGAAATCGAGTTAGCATCTGGCATTTCATCTTTTTTATATATATGCAGATAGTGAGGCCGCAACATCAGTTGATTTTTAATGTTCCTTGACTTCCTGCCATAAGGAGGCACTTCATATATCTTTACCCAACTTATATCTGCAAATAAATAACAATTAACTTTATCTGATAGCTATGATTTTTATAAAGCTTTAGAACGAGGAACCAGATGAAAGAACACAATCAAAATAGAAGCATGTACTCATAAAAAAAGTGGATAGGTTGATAATTAAACTTGCTACAAATGTTATAGAAAACTTATACTTCGATGTACCCTTTTTACTGAACCTAGTGATGACTAATAAGTTGCACTAATAAGCATCAGAAACATTATAATCTAAAGTTAATGAAAAAAGTTGCAATTATACCTGAGACTCATACTCTCAAATTTGGGTCAAATGGATCAAGCTTTTGGGTCAATTGGGTCTTGAAAAAAATTAGGCCTGACAATGTAAATCACAACTAAGAAAAAGGTCCAATGAGTTTTTCTTCAACCTATTGGGCTTTATACAAAATATAAAACAACGGGTCAAATGGGTAACGAATCCTAAAGTTCAATATATAGAGACAGGTCTAATGGGTCTTGTGAATGGGTCAAATGGGTAGAGCATAACAAGTTTCATCCGTCAATCATTTATGAAAGCATTAATGGTTATATCAATTATTATGTATATTAATATTTTCTTGTATACATAAGGGTCATAATCAAGAGGGAAGCACTTTTTTGGGGGCAAGGGGGCAGTACAATTTATTTTTTCATTTTTTTCGAAATTTTTATATCCAACATTAAGAGCACACGAAAATATGAACATTTAAAAAAGACACTTTGTGATAAATGTTATTATTGGCGGAAAACGCTCGAAGAAAAAACTGATAACATGCAGCATGTGTAATGTTATTCATGAATGTTCCATCATATGTGAAGTTTTTTTCACGATCTAGCCCGATTTAGAGTTTAGAGTTTCTTAGGGCTTAGAGTTAAAAATTCAATCTAAACCCTAATTTCTAAACCCTAAACCCTAATTTCTAAACACAAAACCCTAATTTCTAAACCCTAATAGCTAAACCCTAATTTTTAACCCATAATTTCTAATCCCTAATTTTTAAACGCTAAAAAACAAACTCAGAATCAAAACATTCATTGCAGTGAATGTTATCATTTATTTCTCCGAGCGTTTTCCCGCCAAAATAATAATACTCATCACGAAGTGTCTTTTTTAAATCTTCATATTTTCATGTGATCATGATGCCTGAAAAAAAAACGAAAAAAATTTACTTCCCCCCAAAAAAGTGTTTCCCTCTTGATTAAATCACATATACATAATAAATAATAACAACTAAACGATATAATAAATGTAAAAGTATATGACCCATTCAGACCTATTTGACCCGTTACCCATTTTGACTGGTTACCCAAACTGACCCATTTGGACCCGTATAAATTTTGTACCCGTTTGACCCATGACCCATTTGAACTCGAAACCGTTTTGACCCATTACCCAAACCGACCCAACTTGACCCGTTTGATAATGTATAGTTGCACTTAATTCACAAGCAATAATCTCCAAACCCACACTAGTTCATACAGCAAGTTACCCAACTCACCTTCTTCAAAATCATAGTATTCCAGTTGTATCCTGTTCCTTTTCAAATTGATATCTCTGATCTGAATGACATTTTTAGACATGGATAAATAGAATTAGTGTTTTGGTAAGCTCCCTTAGTAAGTACTTTAGAATAGCATGTTTAAAATTGCTCGAATGAAGTCGAGCCTTCGGTTAAGCACTTTCCATGAACACTTACATGTGTGGTTACAAAATATCATGCTTTGGAAATTGTAAATAAGTTTGAAAACTGAAGGGTGGATACGAGAATTAATAAATTTATATAGATTATTTACATAAAAGATAACCTATAATAACAAATTTTAGTGAAAAGACTGTTACCCAATGTATCTTACAGTATATTTCAAAAGAAGTACTTTTCTTCCCTTAAACACACTTTTTTAGTTCCAAACTAGTTGCGACCATAGTACCATCTTACTTGAATATATAACTCCAAACTTAAACCGCTCGGCATCTCCATTTTGCATCACCAGAATTTCCTTAATCTAGAAAAATAAAATTATCTCAGCTTCTTTGAAATGCAAATCAAGTCTCTGATCCATGTATTCATGTAAAGATTATAGAACTTAACAAAAAAAAAAGTGAAAATAGTCCAAATTATGCGCTTTTTCACCTACATCCGCATCCCATTAAATAAATACTCAAAAAAAAAAAAAAAAAAAATTACAATTCTAGGATATTCACATTGGATTGGGTATTTGGGTCACCTCTATCTTCAGCTCCTAAAGAAATTCAACGTCAAATCAACCTGATCCATAGCTTACAGTTCTAGTCTTGCCAACATAGCAAATACACTCATACAGTCATGCGTCTTATAAAAAAAACATTATTGAAGTCAGAACCTACATTCTCGTAATATACATGATAGCTCTTTTTTAAAAGTTCCTAGCAAACCGAACATTTACGGTGAACACACAATTAATTAAACAAATAAAATAAATCAAGATGACTATTACATACAAAATGGTCTATTACAGATAATTTAGGCTAGCAACAAATCTAAATTGTAAAACTAGAGATTAAAAGCACATACATGTCTTTAAAACTACTGCTACTATTCTTGACCTAGCAATCACAAAATCAGGCAATCAAATTGCTACATATATCTTTAAAAAATAAGGTTATGCATATGTGCACTATAATTAGGTATCATAATAAGTAGTAGCAATTTAGGGTTTCGGTGAATTAGGGTTTTGCGTTACCATTGAAAATGAAAATAGTACCTAGAATATTAAAAAAGAAAAAAAAAATAGCCTCTAATCGCTCTATTGAAGAGCACGGAAGAAGTGATTAATTGCGAATAGTGTTCTACTTACAAGACCATTTGTTAGGATGGTGGTGGTTTTTGTTACGGTGGTAGTGATGGTGTGGGTTGAAATTTAGGTGAGTTTGATCAAAAGATTCCGTTGATAAAAAAATTATTTTATTAAATGAATAAAAACATGTTAATTATTTTGATGATAATTATTTTGAATGAATAATGTGTGTTAAAAAAATCACCTAGGGATTATAGCTAAAATGTCCATTTCCAAACAAATTCTTGCGCTGGAGCTCAAAAAAAAATTGACAGGTTGTCCTCGCAAGACGCAAGAAGACTTGCGTCTTGCCCTCGCAAGGCGCAAGCTTGCGTCCTTGCGCCTTGCGAGTTTGCGACCTTATCTGATCAGAAATACGATTTTGTGAATAAGATTTCGTCAGATATCCTAGATTTTTACGGATAAAATTTTGTCCCTATATTTAGATTGACCCTGAGACTTTGAAATCACTGTCTCATAACAATTTCAAAAGTTTTCAATGCAGAGCTTATACCCACGTTAAGGTACTATTTTAACCATTTTTTCACTAATTTTTGTCATTATGAATTGTGTTAATGATGATAAATTTGTTGTTAATATATGTTGTGGGGGTTATTTTGAGTACATTAACAATATACACATATATATGCGACGAGATTGTTTTAGAATTCGGTTAAGACTCCCAATTGCGCCCTTAAAACCAATGAATCGGCGAATATTTTTAAAAAATGTTCTTAAAAAGATTGAATTCCCACCCAATGAAGCTGTTTCAATGAGATACGTTTTTAATAATCATGTTTTTGATATTACTGGTGATGATGAAGACTTTCAAGAGTTTTTACAATATGCAATTGTAAATGCTCCTATTGATATTTATATTGTCAATAGAGTAATAATGCATCAGCCACAACGAAATCCAGAACCAAAATACTCGACAAACCAGCCACTACTACAACAAAACCAAGAAACTACCAAAACACCAAAAAAACCAAAACCACCAAAACCACCAAAACACCAACCACAACAATTGTTACTACAACATGATACCGAAGAAAACCTCGCAAGTAACAATTTCGAAGTGGAAGAACCTGAATTGCCACTTCCAAACACAGAAGAGTTTGATTTGCATAACTATGGTCTTGAAAACGTATGTAAAATTAAAGAATTAAACCACCCATTTGAGGTACCTCTGGTCGAAGATAGTGATTCAGATGGAGGAAAAGACGGAGACGCAGAATTCCAATATGAAGAAGAAAAGCAAGATCCGTTCTGGAATATGCCAACTCTTTTGAGTCAGCATGAGGAAGAGCGCGAACATACGAATGAAATACCAACCACGTATAGGGTGTCAGATTTAATAAAAGTTCGTCAAACTTTCCTAAACAAAGAAGAGTTTATAAACACCCTTTTTACAAAATGTCTTGAAGAAAACATCCAAATAAAGCCTGTAAAGTCAAACAAATCTCGGTACACCGCTAAATGTGTGTTGCCAAACTGTGAGTGGAAATGTAGTGCTTACAGAATACGATTCACTGAAAACTTTATGGTAAAGAAACTGCATGACGTACACACATGCTCACGCACACTAATTATGGGAAACAATAAACATGCAACCAAAAAGGTGTTGGATAGTATGCTTGTGGATTCATTCAAATCTGCACACCGGGAATATAAAGCAAACGATATACGTGCGGAGAATCACCTCTCTGACTTAAATGATAAAAAAAATTATTTTATTAAATGAATAAAAACATGTTAATTATTTTGATGATAATTATTTTGAATGAATAATGTGTGTTAAAAAAATCACCTTATTAAATTGAATAAAAACTACAATATAATTGTTTAGGTGTAATGATTAAGAGAAAATTTTAGCTTTAAATAGTTCGACACTGAATGTTGACACCATCTCTTATTAAGATGTTAAAAACAAATACATTGAATGTTGAATAGTTCAATATATAGTGTTGAATCATTCAATTGAGAGGTAAATAAACGCAACCTTAGTGTGGGATGGGGTGGCATGACGTTGATAGAAAATATGAAGTTATGGTGGTGTGAGTTGGAGTGCTTGTGGGAGGTGTGGTGCGAATGTGATAAAATGTGATTAGTATTTTGGATAAAGACAAAACAAAGAAAATATAATAAAAAAAAATATTAAAAAAAGATCAATCAATCAAAATAAACCACACCTCCGTTACCTTTCATGTTAAAAACCCACTTACGCCCAACCCACGCCCCACCCACGCCCCTTAACACCAAAAGAGGGTGTTGCTTATGTGCTAGCTAGGATCCCACGGTGTCGGTTCAGATACGTAACTCTTGATGTGCATTGTCTATTGGGCTCACATTTGGGCTTGACCGATAAGAAACCCGTAGGCCTTCACCGAACCCTGATCCCCTCTCTATAAATAAAGGGGTACCTACAACATATAATACATTCTCTACGGACTATGAGATACGACCCTAGCCTCTCATCAATCTAATCTAAGGTTTTACCTACACTCTGTGTAGGGTTTTCCCTCGCCGAAGATCCGACTCCAGCCATGAGCCATAATCACCCTCTCGAGATCATCATCTCGATTAGGGATCACCGCGGTAGCTCTCTAAAACCCCTGTTTAGCACTAAATCGTATATTTGCCCTACCTGCAGGAATATGTTTGATCAGTAACAAATAGCCTAAATCCGCGACTTTGAACTTTGAATGCAAGTGGAAGAAATATAAAGTTGTACAATTTTCAAGAAAACCTACCCGGGTGAATTTCGTCGCATATTTGTACAAATAAATCATTCGGATTTTTTTCATATAGGGGAAAAAAGATTATTGAATATTATTATTACATTTATTTTTCAAAAAAAGAATTAATAAAACTAAACGGATCCGAAAATGATTGAATATGATAACTATGTATTATTAAAATTTAGTAATTTTGTGTGGTAATAATCAAATTGAGACAAAGTAAGAACTGATTTTTTCCTAAGTGACATAGAGTAAATGGTAAAAAGAGATAAAGTTTCTAGGGCCAAATAATAACAATGTTAACCTGTTTAAGTAGATATCTACTTGATTCATATATATTAAACAGTGAATATGAACGATTTAAATGAATGTATAATAAATATGAACAATAAAAACAAATATCAATATGAATGTGGATGATTATTAATTTGGATTTGAATTATTAGTTAATTATATATGCATGGGATACAAATTTTATTATCAATGAATTCATCTATTAAGAACAAGAATACCATGTATATATATATATATATATATATATATATATATATATATATATATATATATATATATATATATATATATATATATATATGTATATGTATATATATATATACCCGCGAATTTGCGGGATTTTTAAAAAAAAATACATATAAAAAGAGGTTTACATTTTAATAAATAAATTTCGAGTATCTTTATTTAATTATATGAAATATACGATATGACACGATACACAATGCAATTTTCACATATGAAAAAGAGAATCAGAATTGATGAGGAATTTTAAGAATTAAAAATCCGTAGAGCAATAACATATTTGGAAAGAAATCATACTACTCCGTATTAGCTTATTTACATTCCGTTGATAACTAAAAAAATTATTAAAAACCCACATTGTATCGTTAATCTACTAATGGGTCAAGTGCAATTGCAACTTCTAATCTAACAGAGAATGAAGTGAAACAAAAAAAAAAGACACCTCAACATCCTTCAGTTAACCAAAGAATGGGTGGACCTACATAGCCAATTTAAACATGTATGTCCATTACGTTGAACTGTACTTAAAATTAATGATAATTAATATAAAATTCGAAATTAAGCAAAAAGTGATCAACATCTAACTTGAAAGTTAAGAGTACCATGAAATTAGGCTGCTTTTGGACATTTATCAAGCAGATCTTCGAATCTAAATAGAAAAATAACAACAATCAGTGGGTGCAATTATAAAGAAAGTAGGTGTCTTTAGAGTTCATGTAAACAACTATGAGTGTGCATCCCAAGTGTTTTTATGATTATTAATATATATTATCATGTTAATTAAGGACAACATTATACTATTGTTTGCATAATAGTGATCCAAACTATTGCAAGATTGCAAGGACATCAATTATCAGTGATACATATGCATTAATGTTGAATAACATTCATCATGAATTTAACATTCTAAAATTGAAGATCTAATATTAAAAATCAATTCTGGTAAACTTCATTTACATGATTGTAATAAGTAAATTATGGATATTGGTTTAAAATATATACATGTATGTATATTAGTATGCAGCATTAAACTATAGGGTTGGCATTCTTTTATGCATTAGCAACCCAGCGTCAATATACTTTGACTCCTACAGTTATGAATCTATCTCTAGGTCGTAGATCATGAAGATGTGTTGGTTGGTCCATGCTGAAAAAGTATGTAAGGGTAAATTTCGTAGAAAATTATATGCTATCTAATTATAGTAAATGCAGCATATGTGTGAACAAATATTATATGCATATATAATAAGAATTGAACATGTTAACAGGGTCTTTCATGCTACTTTAAAACATCGTAATTAAAAAAAAATACACATATAGAATATAAAACAGTAGGATGGGTCTAAGTAACTACTAAAACATATAAATATGTTAATCATAAACGTATTGCATACTGTTAGAAATATTAGAAATTAAGATTAATTAAATAATGTTGATTAATTTTAAATTATTAGATAGTGATAGTGATCGATATTGAGAGCGGAAGTTATCAAATAGAGTAGATGATGAAGACTTATTGTTTTAGTAAGAAAGGAGTTTTTTTTTATATTGAACTTGTTTTTTTTGTTGTTCTACACTTTTGCAACAAGCTTTGCCTATTTATAGGCTTCACTAAGTCGGTTTAGACTTCTCTAGTAATTACATGATATATACACCTAGTCTAATCTAGTAGTTTCTTGATTAAATATCTACTTCTAGTATATTACATGCTAAATATCTTCTACTTAATTAATTCTAGAAATATCTAGAAAAACATTATTATTTTAACACTCCTCCTTAATATTTTTAGAGGTTACTCCGAGCCTGTTGCGTAGATACTCGAACTTGGGTCTTGGTAGTGCTTTAGTGAAAATATCTGCAATCTGCTCCTCAGTTTTGCAGTATTTTAATTCGATGTCTTTTTTGGCATAGCTTTCTCGCAGAAAGTGATATTTGATGTCAATATGTTTTGTTCTGCCATGAAACACAGGATTCTTAGCGATTGCAATTGCAGACTTGTTGTCGCAGAATATTTGAGTGGCTTCATTTTGTTTTTCGCCCATGTCTTCTAGAATTCTTCTTAGCCATATAGCTTGATTAGCTGAGTTTGCAGCTGCGACGTACTCGGCTTCTGCTGGCGATTGTGCCACCGTTTCTTGTTTCTTTGATGTCCAAGAGAATACACCAGATCTAAGTGTGAATGTGTATCCTGAAGTACTTTTCATGTCATCCACCGATCTGGCCCAGTCATTGTCTGTGTATCCATGAAGCTTCGAGTCTGTAGTCGGCTTGTACCATATACCATAGTCCATGGTACCTTGCAAATATCTTAATATTCTTTTAGAAGCTCCATAATGTATTTGAGTAGGGTTTTGCATGTACCTGGATAGCAGTCTCGTTGCGTACATGATGTCTGGTCTTGTTGCTGTTAGATATAGTAGACTTCCAATGAGACTTCTGAATCTTGAAGCGTCTGCTTTCTCTGATCCATCTTCTTGTCTCATCTTCTTATTGGCAACTAGTGGCGTGGCTACGATTTTGCAACCATATAGTTTAAACTTTTTCAGGAGATTTTCCGTGTATTTCTTTTGGCATATAAAGATGCCTTCATTTTCTTGACTAATTTCGATGCCAAGAAAATAGCGCATCAAACCAAGGTCGCTCATCTCGAACGTTTTCATCATGTCTTCTTTAAACTCTTGTATCATTCTCTCATTGTTTCCCGTATATATAAGATCATCGACATACAAGGAAAGAATGAGAGTGTCAGAGTTACCTTGGGTTTTGATGTAGAGTGTGGGCTCACTTTGACTCCTCCTGAATCCTAAACTTGTGAAGTAGCTGTCAATACGACTGTACCATGCGCGTGGCGCTTGTTTTAGTCCATATAAGGCTTTCTTTAGCTTTAGGATTTGATCTTCTTTTCCTTTCTGGACGAACCCTTGTGGTTGCTCTACATATATTTCTTCTTCGAGAAACCCATTTAGAAAGGCTGATTTCACATCTAGTTGGTGAATCTTCCACCTTCGTTGAGCTGCTAGTGCCACAAGTGCTCGTATAGTATCCAGTCATGCTACAGGTGCGTAGGTTTCGGTGTAGTCGACTCCTGGTTGTTGCGAGTAGCCTTTAGCTACTAGCCTTGCTTTGTGTTTTTGTATAGATCCATCAGGGTTGAGCTTTGTTTTGTAAACCCACTTAACTCCGATGATTTCTTTGTCTTCTGGAGGATCAACTAACTCCTATGTGTTGTTTTTCTCAATCATTCTGATTTCTTCGTTCATAGCATCCACCCACTTTTCATCTTTTGATGCAACTTCATAGCTTTCGGGTTCAATAGTTGTGAAGTTGCAAGTCTCGTATATCTCTGCTAACGCTTTGAATCTTCCAGGTGTTGACTCTGGACTTGACTCGTCTTGCGCCAAAGGTAATCTTGTTGATGGAGAAGTTGGTGTAGCAGGGCTTGTTTCACCGGTACTTTCTTGTTGTTCAGAATGCTCAACTTGTAGTGGTTGTTGGGCTGGAGTTTCCATAGATATCCGAGACAGATATGTTTGTTTTTCAACTTTGTCCTTTTCCCAGTTCCAAGAAGCGTCTTTATCAAACTCCACGTCTCGGCTGATCACGATGTTATTAGTCTTCAGGTTATAGACTCGGTAGCCTTTAGACTGTATGCTGTAGCCCAAGAATATTCCTTTTTCTGATTTTTCTTGGAGCTTGTAACGTTTCTCCTTAAGAATGTGGATGTAGAAAATACTCCCAAATACTCGCAGATGTTTCGCTGATGGTTTCTTCCCACTCCATGACTCTATTGGAGTCTTGTTTTCTACGGCTTTCGCGGGACATCGATTTAGTATATAGACAGCCGTGTATATAGCTTCAGCCCAGAAACTATTTGGAAGGCCTTTTTCATGTATCATTGTTTTGGCCATTTTCATAACAGTTCTATTTTTGCGTTCAGAGACGCCATTCTGCTCTGGAGCGTAACCAACAGTGAGTTGACGTTTAACACCTTCATCTTCGCAAAATTTATTGAATTGTGTAGAGGTGTATTCTTTCCCTCTATCACTCCTTAGTGTTTTTATATAACGGCCACTACTTTTTTCTACGAAGTTCTTGAACTTCTTAAATATCGAAAATACTTCTGATTTTTCACGCATGAAATAAACCCACGTCATTCTAGAATAGTCATCGATGAAGAGAATAAAGTACCTGTTTTGGTTAAGAGACGGGGTCCTCATTGGTCCACATACGTCGGTGAGCACCAGCTCTGGTATACCTTTCGTTCTCCAGGCTTTGTCACGAGGGAAAGGTTTTCGATGTTGCTTGCCCATCATACAGCTTTCACACGTGTCAGTGATCTCTTCTATGTTCAGCAAGTCTCTCATCATATTCTTCTGTTGGAGGATTTTTAGTGCGTGAAAGTTAAAGTGGCCAAATCTTCGATGCCATAGCCATGATTTTTCAACTTGTACTTTCATGGCTGTGTCTATGATATACTGCCAGCGAAGTGGAAAGTTGCGGTTCTCCATTGGCACTTCAGCTATTAATTTGTAGTTGTTTTTCTTGTCACGAATAACACATGAATTTTCTTCGAAGAGTAAAGAGTAGCCGTGCTCCATCATTTGTCCAACACTTAGCAAGTTACTTGCTAAGCTTGGTACTAGAAGAACATCATTAACAGATCGAGTGGCGTTATTAGTTTGAACAGTAATTGTACCTTTGCCTTTAGTGTCAACAAGCGCTCCATTTCCTAGTTTGACGCGGGACTTTACGGACGTGTTGATACTATCAAATAACTTTTCATCACCTGTCATGTGGTTGCTGCACCCACTGTCGATCAACCAAGTATCATCCCTCTGTTTATTTGCGACATGGCAGGCATAGAATAGCTAATTTTTGTTCTCCGGTATATCTTCACTTTCTTCCGTGAAGTTAGCTCGATGATTTTGTTTTAAACGGCAATCTTTTTCAAGATGCCCAAATCTTTTGCAATTATTGCATTGTGGCTTCCCTTTGTGGAAATAATCTTTCTCCAAGTGGTTTGTCTTTTTGCAGATATCACATGAAGGGTAGCTTTTTCTTCTCTGATCGAACCCGGTTCTGGGTTTTTCTCCTCCTCTCGAATTTTCTTCAAGATTTCTTTTCCCCCCATTATTAGATTTTTGAGACCTTAATTTGAGTTTAGACTGAAAGGCACTTTCGAGTGAGTTTTCACTATGCCGACTCAGTCTAGCCTCATATGCTTCAAGAGAGCCAATTAATTCCGTTACTGACAGAGTCTCAATGTCTTTTGACTCTTCAATAGCGGTAATTACATGATCGTATTTCTCGGTCATACTGATAAGTATCTTTTCTACGATCCTCTTATCAGTTATGTTATCTCCATAGGCTCTCATTTGATTTACTATTTCTTTAATTCTAGAATAGTAATCTTTTACGGTCTCAGTCTCTTTCATATTTAAATTTTCAAAATCTCTTCTGAGAGTTAGAAGTTTGTCGAATCTCACCTTGACATTTCCTTGAAATTCTTCCTGAAGGATCTTCCACGCCTCCTTGGCTGTCGTAGTTCCCATGATTCGTGGAAAGATAGACGGTGTCAAGGCTTGTTGAATGTAGCCTAAAGCAGCAGCATTTCTGACTACATTTTTGTTGTATTTTTCTTTATCTTTTACGGACAGAGTTTCGTCGTCTTTTGGAGTTATAAACCCGACTTCGACAATATCCCACAAGCTTTGTGCTTGGAAATATGTCTTCATTCGGATACTCCAAAAATCATAGTTGTCGCCATCAAAGATGGGGACGGGAATATTGTACGCACCAACGGTAGTCATGGTGTATGCGAACGAACGCCCAAACAGCTCTGATACCACTTGTTAGAAATATTAGAAATTAAGATTAATTAAATAATGTTGATTAATTTTAAATTATTAGATAGTGATAGTGATCGATATTGAGAGCGGAAGTTATCAAATAGAGTAGATGATGAAGACTTATTGTTTTAGTAAGAAAGGAGTTTTTTTATATTGAACTTGTTTTTTTTTTTTGTTCTACACTTTTGCAACAAGCTTTGCCTATTTATAGGCTTCACTAAGTCGGTTTAGACTTCTCTAGTAATTACATGATATATACAGTTAGTCTAATCTAGTAGTTTCTTGATTAAATATCTACTTCTAGTATATTACATGCTAAATATCTTCTACTTAATTAATTCTAGAAATATCTAGAAAAACATTATTATTTTAACACATACATACAATAGGCAAAACACTAAAATTTTCCTGTATAATACGATAAAATATTTAACCTATGATTGTAGCGTGAACAAAAGATCTGTTTTAGAGTTTGTTTGAGACAGTTTCATTTTCAACTTCATCAATTGAAAGAAAAATATAAATAGTCAAATACACACTCAACAAAAATTCAAGCTACACTAAACCAACCCAAACAAAAATGAATGGCGCCAATATTCATCAACTTAAATGAAGCATATATAACACGGGAATTTTACCCGAAGCTTCTGGAGATGTCAAGTTCCAATTCTACTTCCAACCCAATATTTGGCAGTAGTATCTTTTACACTTTACGCCTCGTAATAATAACATTAACAATAATCATCATATCATAATGAGTATAATAATAGCGTCAATATGTAGCCTCGATGCAGCTTCACAGTGTATTCAACGAACACAAGTAAGCTTACATTGAGATTGTCCCTGTTATTACACTCAGGGATTGATGTGTAGCCAAGTTAACAAAGCCCAGATTCCATCCTTCTCACGAAAATGGTCCGAATATCAAAGATATGTAATGAAGTTAAAGCAACCCGAAAATGTGAGCTTCACATATTAACTTACTTTTATACAATAATATGTTTCTTTGGTGACTCATTTACTTACCAGCAGGTCTATTTGGGTTGTTTTTCATCTCAAATAAGTCAAACGAAGAAATTTACCTTTATTGACACATTACTTATTTAAGAGAATGGGCAATGAAAGTGTTATCATGTAACCCCAAACCAGCCAATATTACATATAGTTGCATCTGACCCATTTTATCCCATACTGTTTTATGATATAGCTTACCTGAACAACAACTTAACAGCATATTGTTTTTGGTACTCTGAATGCAATCCATCCCAGCTCCATCATCACAAAGTGCAACTTTTAAACACTATAAAAACAATAAATATTGCTTCGAAGTAATGAAATGAAGTGAAACACTAACTGATTAGTCAAACGTAGAGCCTTCAGTGCTACATTTTAAAACCTACACTTTTTTTATTAGTCAACCTTTTTTAAAATCTTCAGTGCTATAACTCCCCTGCCATCACTTCCAGCATCATTCCAAACCTTCCAAAATGGTTGCAAGAAAACTTTTTTTGATGCAAGTGTCAAAGTTACAAATTATGTTGTATACACAAATTTGTAGGCAATACGAAAAGTAATATCAGATAAAACATGAATCAAATCACCTGTCGCAACACTTAGCGTTCGAGGCAATAATATAAATGATGTTTCACAATCTTTGATGTGTTTGTCCATTCGTATTGCCAAATGTTCACTAACCTCGGCCATTATAAACAATAAACATATAATATTATCAAAAAGGATCCAAAACAGATACAACGAAGTAAATCCCACTCGTAGAAAATATCAAATCAAGTTGCCATGAATTTGAGCCCACGATAAGTGGGTCAACTTGGTAACAGGTAAACGGATGAACAAAGTTGTAGTAATGGGACAAATGTCGTTACCCCCACTTACCATATCTATGGTTGATACGCAGCACTCTTTTCAGTACGTGCAACAATTTAGCATTTAGAAAAGTTCTAAAATCTAAATCATAAACCCTAAACCCTAAACCATATACCTAAACCCTATATACTAAACCATAAACCTTAAACCATAAATTATATACACTAAACCCTAAACCCTATATTTATAGTCTAAACCATAAATTGTAAAAACAAAACCCTAAGCCCGAAACCCTATATCTTAAACCTTAAACCATACATTATAAAATCTAAACCTTAAACCTTAAAGTTCTAAACCATAAACCCTAAACACTAAATCCTAAACCTTATACACTAAACTCTAAACCCTAAACCCTATATCTACACCATAAACCCTTAACCCAAAACCCTAAATCAACCCTAAACCCTATATCTAAACAATAAACCCTTAACCCAAAACCCTAAATCAACCCTAAACCCTAAACCATCAACCCTTAACCTTACAGACTAAATCGTAAACCTTAAACCCCAATCCCTTTTAGAAAAAGGTGGTTCAACTAATGAAAGAAAAATGGATCCAGATACATTCTTATCTAAACTATAAACCTTAAGCCATAAACCCAAAACCCTAAACCTAAATCCTAAATACTATACACTAAACCCTAAACCCTATATCTATACTATAAACCATAAATTGTATAAACAAAACCCTAAAATAAACCCTATACACTAAACCCTAAAGCATAAATTCTAAAATGTTAACCCCAAATCCTAAACTGTAAACCATAAACCGTAAACCGCAAATAACAATCCATTAACCTTAAACCATTAACTCTCAACGTGAATCCTTTTAATCCAGTAAGCTTAAACCCTATATCTATACTCTAAACCATAAATTATATAAACAACCCTGTACACTAAACTCAAAAACCTAAACCCTAAATCAACCCTAAACCCTATACCACCAACCCTTAACCTTACACACTAAACCCTAAACCCTAAACCTTAAATCCTATACCCTAAACCATAAATTCTAAAATCTAAACCCTAAACTTTTAAACCTTAACCCTATAAACTAAACCTTATACGCTAAACCCTAAACACTAAACCCTAAACATTAAACCCTAAACCATAAACCATAAAATCCTAAACTCTATACCATAAATTCTAAAAACTATACCCTAAACTCTAAACCCTTAACACTAAACCGTAAACCCTATACACTAAACCCTAAACTCTAAATCCTAAACCCTAAAGCATAAATTCTCGAATTTTAACCCTAAACCACAACAACAACAACAAAACTCAATTCCATATGTGCGGGGTATGAGGGAGGTGAGACGTAGACAATCCTTCCTCTATCCTTGAATAAAGAGAAGACATTTTTTCACCCCGAGTGAAACACTCCCAAAAGTAGAGAGATTCATCCATCTCTCAATTCGACGGATAAAGAGATTGCTTCCAAGTGGACATCCGGCCAAAATGTAGGAACATAAAAAAAAAATTTAAAAAATAAAAGAATAAAATAAAATAAAAATAAATAAATAAATACATAAATAAAAATAAATAAATAATAAATAAATAAATAAAATAGTAATAATAATAATAATTAATTAATTAATTAATTTCGCCATGAAAATGGTAGATTCAAATTTTCATGGGTTATAGAACATGTCTGGAGTTCAATTTAGGCTCTAAGCGACAGTCAATACGCCAATAAATTGACGCTTACTCTTGCCTCACTTAATAGAGTCGTAATTAAAAATAAAAAAATAGTATATGTGTGTGTGTGTGTGCTCACATATATATAGTAAGCCCTAAATCCTAAATCCTAAATTCTAAACTGTAAACCATAAATAGTAAGTCCTAAATATTAAATTCTTAACCTTAAACCATTAACTCTCAACGCGAATCCTTTTTATCCATTAAGCTTAAACCCTATATCTATACTCTAAACCATAAATTGTATAAACAACCATATACACTATACTCAAAACCCTAAACCTTATATCTAAACCTTAGACCCTAAAGCCTAAATCAACCCTAAACCCTATACCACCAACCCTTAACCTTACACACTAAACCCTAAACCTTAAACCCTATCCAGTCAGAAGTACTACAAAGGGTTAGTCGATTTGACGAATAGATAATGGATATGAATGTTTAACTTGACGAATGGGGATGAGTGTTTTAACAATTGATTTATTATGTAACTTTTTTAGGGGATGATTAATGGTCGTTGGATTAAGGGGTATCCTAACGTAATCTTTCAATCTAACGGTGATTAAAGGGGTTTTGAAAATATTTATTACATAATTAAGACTCTCTTTTAATGTATAAATAAAGAGATAATGAGTTTGTTGTGTTTATCATATTGTGCTATTTGTTGGAGTATATATTTAGTTAATTTTGGTTTGACATAGTTATGAATAAGGATCATTTGTGTAGTTTAATAGATAGATTTTGCTCATTTACTTGCTTATGCATTGTATCATTTTGTTCTTTGCTTTGTATTACAGTTAATAACAGAAAATATAAGGTTGTCAAATTTGACATGTCGTTA
The DNA here is from genome assembly GCF_046630445.1 of Rutidosis leptorrhynchoides. NCBI lineage: Eukaryota > Viridiplantae > Streptophyta > Magnoliopsida > Asterales > Asteraceae > Rutidosis > Rutidosis leptorrhynchoides. The sequence goes on from NC_092338.1 coordinate 418,479,329, forward strand.
TTTAGAATCTATTAATTGTGAAATTAAATTATACATGGTTAAAATCAAGGAATGTTTGAAATTAAATAGCTGTAGTATATATTTATAGTTAATATATTGAGTTTATCTCGTGACTGATTGTTGATTGCTTAAGAATTTTAAAGGAAGTCTCATGTTCTTTTATCGACTTCATCAACTTGTAGGACATCCCTAATTGTATCATTTATATGATTGGAACGTAGGGAATGATTTTAATTAATTCAGGGTAATTTAGGGACATTATATGTAGTGACCCGAACTTTTCCATGTTTATATATATTAATTGAGATTGATATTTACATGATTAAATGTTTCCAACATGTTAAGCAATCAAACTTGTTAAGACTTGATTAATTGAAATATGTTTCATACAGACAATTGACCACCCAAGTTGACCGGTGATTCACGAACGTTAAAACTTGTAAAAACTATATGATGACATATATATGGATATATATATAGTTAACATGATACTATGATAAGTAAACATATCATTAAGTATATTAACAATGAACTACATATGTAAAAACAAGACTACTAACTTAATGATTTTTAAACGAGACATATATGTAACGATTATCGTTGTAAAGACATTTAATGTATATATATCATATTAAGAGATATTCATACATGATAATATCATGATAATATAATAATTTAAAATCTAATTTGATATTATAAACATTGGGTTAACAACATTTAACAAGATCGTTAACCTAAAGGTTTCAAAACAACACTTACATGTAACGACTAACGATGACTTAACGACTCAGTTAAAATGTATATACATGTAGTGTTTTAATATGTATTTATACACTTTTGAAAGACTTCAATACACTTATCAAAATACTTCTACTTAACAAAAATGCTTACAATTACATCCTCGTTCAGTTTCATCAACAATTCTACTCGTATGCACCCGTATTCGTACTCGTACAATACACAGCTTTTAGATGTATGTACTATTGGTATATACACTTCAATGATCAGCTCTTAGCAGCCCATGTGAGTCACCTAACACATGTGGGAACCATCATTTGGCAACTAGCATGAAATATCTCATAAAATTACAAAAATATGAGTAATCATTCATGACTTATTTACATGAAAACAAAATTACATATCCTTTATATCTAATCCATACACCAACGACCAAAAACACCTACAAACACTTTCATTCTTCAATTTTCTTCATCTAATTGATCTATCTCAAGTTCTATCTTCAAGTTCTAAGTGTTCTTCATAAATTCCAAAAGTTCTAGTTTCATAAAATCAAGAATACTTTCAAGTTTGCTAGCTCACTTCCAATCTTGTAAGGTGATCATCCAACCTCAAGAAATCTTTGTTTCTTACAGTAGGTTATCATTCTAATACAAGGTAATAATCATATTCAAACTTTGGTTCAATTTCTATAACTATAACAATCTTATTTCAAGTGATGATCTTACTTGAACTTGTTTTCGTGTCATGATTCTGCTTCAAGAACTTCGAGCCATCCAAGGATCCATTGAAGCTAGATCCATTTTTCTCTTTTCCAGTAGGTTTATCCAAGGAACTTAAGGTAGTAATGATGTTCATAACATCATTCGATTCATACATATAAAGCTATCTTATTCGAAGGTTTAAACTTGTAATCACTAGAACATAGTTTAGTTAATTCTAAACTTGTTCGCAAACAAAAGTTAATCCTTCTAACTTGACTTTTAAAATCAACTAAACACATGTTCTATATCTATATTATATGCTTACTTAATGATTTAAAACCTGGAAACACGAAAAACACCGTAAAACCGGATTTACGCCGTCGTAGTAACACCGCGGGCTGTTTTGGGTTAGTTAATTAAAAACTATGATAAACTTTGATTTAAAAGTTGTTATTCTGAGAAAATGATTTTTATTATGAACATGAAACTATATCCAAAAATTATGGTTAAACTCAAAGTGGAAGTATGTTTTCTAAAATGGTCATCTAGACGTCGTTCTTTCGACTGAAATGACTACCTTTACAAAAACGACTTGTAACTTATTTTTCCAACTATAAACCTATACTTTTTCTGTTTATATTCATAAAATATAGTTCAATATGAAACCATAGCAATTTGATTCACTCAAAACGGATTTAAAATGAAGAAGTTATGGGTAAAACAAGATTGGATAATTTTTCTCATTTTAGCTACGTGAAAATTGGTAACAAATCTATTCCAACCATAACTTAATCAACTTGTATTGTATATTATGTAATCTTGAGATACCATAGACACGTATACAATGTTTCGACCTATCATGTCGACACATCTATATATATTTCGGAACAACCATAGACACTCTATATGTGAATGTTGGAGTTAGCTATACAGGGTTGAGGTTGATTCTAAAATATATATAGTTTGAGTTGTGATCAATACTGAGATACGTATACACTGGGTCGTGGATTGATTCAAGATAATATTTATCGATTTATTTCTGTACATCTAACTGTGGACAACTAGTTGTAGGTTACTAACGAGGACAGCTGACTTAATAAACTTAAAACATCAAAATATATTAAAAGTGTTGTAAATATATTTTGAACATACTTTGATATATATGTATATATTGTTATAGGTTCGTGAATCAACCAGTGGTCAAGTCTTACTTCCCGACGAAGTAAAAATCTGTGAAAGTGAGTTATAGTCCCACTTTTAAAATCTAATATTTTGGGATGAGAATACATGCAGGTTTTATAAATGATTTACAAAATAGACACAAGTACGTGAAACTACATTCTATGGTTGAATTATCGAAATCGAATATGCCCCTTTTTATTAAGTCTGGTAATCTAAGAATTAGGGAACAGACACCCTAATTGACGCGAATCCTAAAGATAGATCTATTGGGCCTAACAAACCCCATCCAAAGTACCGGATGCTTTAGTACTTCGAAATTTATATCATATCCGAAGGGTGTCCCGGAATGATGGGGATATTCTTATATATGCATCTTGTTAATGTCGGTTACCAGGTGTTCACCATATGAATGATTTTTATCTCTATGTATGGGATGTGTATTGAAATATGAAATCTTGTGGTCTATTGTTACGATTTGATATATATAGGTTAAACCTATAACTCACCAACATTTTTGTTGACGTTTAAAGCATGTTTATTCTCAGGTAAATATTAAGAGCTTCCGCTGTTGCATACTAAAATAAGGACAAGATTTGGAGTCCATGTTTGTATGATATTGTGAAAAAACTGCATTCAAGAAACTGATTTCGATGTAACATATTTGTATTGTAAACCATTATGTAATGGTCGTGTGTAAACAGGATATTTTAGATTATCATTATTTGATAATCTACGTAAAGCTTTTTAAACCTTTATTGATGAAATAAAGGTTATGGTTTGTTTTAAATTGAATGCAGTCTTTGAAAAACATTTCATATAGAGGTCAAAACCTCGCAACGAAATCAATTAATATGGAACGTTTTTAATCAATAAGAACGGGACATTTCAGTTGGTATCCGAGCGTTGGTCTTAGAGAACCAGAATTTTGCATTAGTGTGTCTTATCGAGTTTGTTAGGATGCATTAGTGAGTCTGGACTTCGACCGTGTTTACTTGAAAATGATTGCTTAACAAATTTTGTTGGAAACTATATATTTTTAACATGTGAATATTATGTGACATATTAATCTCTTAACGCGTTTGATATTATGTGATAGATGTCTACCTCTAGAACAAGTCCCATTGACTCACCTAATAATAATGAAGAGTCAAATGTAAATTGGAATGATTCGTGGACTGATTCACAAGTTCCCGAAGAGGAACCGGAAGAAGAGTCGGAACCGGAAGAAGAATCGGAACCGGAAGAAGAATCGGAACCGGATGAAGAAATAGAACCGGTGGGGGAAATAATAAAACGGTTAAGTAAAAGAAAATCCTCAACCAACCGACCAAGGTTAATTATGGTCAATGGTGTTTCCGTGAAGGAAGCAAAATATTGGGAGGATTACCAATTCTCCGATGAATCGGATTCCGACGAGAATTCCGATGATGTTATAGAAATTACCCCAACTGAATTTAAAAAGGCAAAAGAAAATAATAAGGGAAAGGGCATAAAAATAGAGAAATCTAATTCCAACCCCGATGAACTTTATATGTATCGTCAACCCCTGAAGTCCTTAAGTTGTAACAATGACCCGGGAACCTCTAAACCACCAGGTTTTTCTAAACCAATGTGGATCACGACGGCTCGTATTAGGGGAACATCATATATCCCTAGAAACTTGGCAAAACGAACCAAAACCGAAGAAGAAGAAACAAGCGAGTCGGAATAAGATAGTTGTATTCGTGTGGTGTAATATATGTAATATAGTGTGCTTATGCTTTATGATATATGTAAAAATTGCTTGTATTAATAAGTATTTTTTTTTATGAATCTAACTCTTGCCTATTTTACAGTATAAAAACACAAAATGGATAGACAACCCAATATTTTAAGAGACCTACCCGGAGACATGATTGATGAAATCTTGTCTAGAGTCGGTCAGAATTCTTCAGCACAACTATTTAAGGCGAGATCAGTTTGTAAGACATTTGAAGAACGTTCCAAGAATGCCTTGGTTTATAAAAGGCTTTCGTTCGGAAGATGGGGGATATCACATTGGGAAATCCATAAGTTACGATGTGTTTACTTTGACGCATATATTGCGGGGAACCCAAATGCTATTTTACGCAATGGGTTAAGAAATTATTTTGACTCAATATATCCGAATATTGGACTTCGTGATTTAGAAAAAGCGGCTAACATGCAACATAAAGAAGCATGTTATGCTTACGGATTAGTAATGTTCGCTTCTCACCAAAGTGAGAACAAGAACATCGGGCTACAACTATTAAACAAAACGTTCCCACAAGTGACGGAGTCGGTAATTGGGGTAAGAAATGAGGTTTTTAGATTGTTACGGGACTGTTGGATATTACGTAACCCTCGTCCCTTTGACGACGTTACAACACGCTGTCTTATCAACGGCCATAACGGTTATGTTCCACAAGACCAAGGATGGGAAGTAGTCCTAGTAAAACCAGAATGCATGACTTGTTTCTGGACGTATGAATTACGTGTCTTTATTGCCTTTGCTGAACGACTTGTGTACTAGCTAGAATTATCTTCACAACCATCTTGTATCAAATTTATTGTGTGCTATATTTCATGCTATATGTAAAATAAGCGGTATTGTAAGTTTGTAAAATGTTGTGTAAAAGTTTGAACGTGAAATATTATTATAATCAGTTTTTCATATAGAATTGTAGTAGTTGAATTGTATATTAGCTACTAAGTATGAACTTAACGGGTAGGTACTACCCGAATTTAAACTTATAAAACGCTAATATGAAGAAAAAGCTTTTATAAATGAGTTCATATTATGCTACGAAATACTATTAACTACTCTTAATATTCTGTATGATTAACTTGTTCCATTTAACTATTTTGAAGGAAATGGCACCGACTACTCGACACACTGTGAATATGAATGAAGAGGAATTCCGTACTTTTCTAGCTTCAAACATAGCCGCAGTACAGGCTGCGCTACATACCAACAATAACCTTGGATCTAGCAGTACAGGAAATCGTGTAGGATGCACCTACAAAGAATTCACTGCCTGCAAACCTTTGGAATTTGATGGAACCGAAGGACCGATCGGATTAAAACGGTGGACCGAGAAGGTCGAATCGGTGTTTGCCATAAGTAAGTGTACTGAAGAGGACAAAGTAAAGTACGCTACGCATACCTTCACAGGTTCTGCGTTAACATGGTGGAATACCTATCTAGAGCAAGTGGGACAAGACGATGCGTACGCACTACCGTGGTCAGCATTCAAGCACTTGATGAACGAGAAGTACCGTCCCAGAACCGAGGTCAATAAGCTCAAGACAGAACTTAGAGGGTTACGAACCCAAGGATTTGATATTACCACGTACGAAAGACGATTCACAGAATTGTTCCTATTGTGTCCGGGAGCATTCGAAGATGAGGAAGAGAAGATCGACGCGTTTGTGAAAGGATTACCGGAAAGAATCCAAGAAGATATAAGTTCACACGAGCCCGCCTCCATACAACAGGCATGTAGAATGGCTCACAAACTCGGGAACCAGATTGAAGAAAGAATTAAAGAACAGACTGCTGAAGAGGCCAATGTGAAGCAAGTCAAAAGAAAGTGGGAGGAAAACGGTGATAAGAATCACCAATACAACAACAACAGCAATTACAACAATAATCGCAACAATTATCCCAACAATCGCAACATCAATCGCAACTACAACAAACGGCCCAACAGCAACAACAACAACAACAACAACAACAGCAACTACAACAATCATCCCAACAACAATAATAACCGCAACAACAACAACAATCAGAAGCAGCTATGCCAAAGGTGTGAAAAGAATCACTCGGGGTTCTGCACCAAATTTTGCAACAAGTGTAAAAGAAATGGTCATAGCGCGGCGAAGTGTGAGGTCTACGGACCAGGGGTTAATAGAACGAAAGGAACAAATGGTGTCAGAACGAGTAATGGCGGAGCAAGTAGTGTCGGAGCAAGTTATGCCAATGTAGTTTGTTATAAATGTGGAAAACCGGGCCACATTATTAGAAATTGCCCGAACCAGGAGAACACGAATGGACAAGGCCGTGGAAGAGTTTTCAATATTAATGCGGCAGAGGCACAGGAAGACCCGGAGCTTGTTACGGGTACGTTTCTTATTGACAATAAATCTGCTTACGTTTTATTTGATTCGGGTGCGGATAGAAGCTATATGAGTAGAGATTTTTGTGCTAAATTAAGTTGTCCATTGACGCCTTTGGATAGTAAATTTTTACTCGAATTAGCAAATGGTAAATTAATTTCAGCAGATAATATATGTCGGAATCGAGAAATTAAACTGGTTAGCGAAACATTTAAGATTGATTTGATACCAGTAGAGTTAGGGAGTTTTGATGTGATAATCGGTATGGACTGGTTGAAAGAAGTGAAAGCGGAGATCGTTTGTTACAAAAATGCAATTCGCATTATACGAGAAAAAGGAAAACCCTTAATGGTGTACGGAGAAAAGGGCAACACGAAGCTACATCTTATTAGTAATTTGAAGGCACAAAAACTAATAAGAAAAGGTTGCTATGCTGTTCTAGCACACGTCGAGAAAGTACAAACTGAAGAAAAGAGCATCAATGATGTTCCCGTCGTAAAAGAATTTCCTGATGTATTTCCGAAAGAATTACCGGGATTACCCCCACATCGATCCGTTGAATTTCAAATAGATCTTGTACCAGGAGCTGCACCAATAGCTCGTGCTCCTTACAGACTCGCACCCAGCGAGATGAAAGAACTACAAAGCCAATTACAAGAACTTTTAGAGCGTGGTTTCATTCGACCAAGCACATCACCGTGGGGAGCTCCTGTTTTGTTTGTCAAGAAGAAAGATGGTACATTCAGGTTGTGTATCGACTACCGAGAGTTGAACAAACTTACCATCAAGAAACGCTACCCACTACCGAGAATCGATGACTTATTTGATCAACTACAAGGCTCGTCTGTTTATTCAAAGATTGACTTACGTTCCGGGTATCATCAAATGCGGGTGAAAGAAGATGATATTCCAAAGACTGCTTTCAGAACACGTTACGGTCATTACGAGTTTATGGTCATGCCGTTTGGTTTAACTAATGCACCAGCTGTGTTCATGGACCTTATGAACCGAGTGTGTGGACCATACCTTGACAAGTTTGTCATTGTTTTCATTGATGACATACTTATTTACTCAAAGAATGACCAAGAACACGGTGAACATTTGAGAAAGGTGTTAGAAGTATTGAGGAAGGAAGAATTGTATGCTAAGTTTTCAAAGTGTGCATTTTGGTTGGAAGAAGTTCAATTCCTCGGTCACATAGTGAACAAAGAAGGTATTAAGGTGGATCCGGCAAAGATAGAAACTGTTGAAAAGTGGGAAACCCCGAAAACTCCGAAACACATACGCCAGTTTTTAGGACTAGCTGGTTACTACAGAAGGTTCATCCAAGATTTTCCAGAATAGCAAAACCCTTGACTGCATTAACGCATAAAGGGAAGAAATTTGAATGGAATGATGAACAAGAGAAAGCGTTTCAGTTATTAAAGAAAAAGCTAACTACGGCACCTATATTGTCATTGCCTGAAGGGAATGATGATTTTGTGATTTATTGTGATGCATCAAAGCAAGGTCTCGGTTGTGTATTAATGCAACGAACGAAGGTGATTGCTTATGCGTCTAGACAATTGAAGATTCACGAACAAAATTATACGACGCATGATTTGGAATTAGGCGCAGTTGTTTTTGCATTAAAGACTTGGAGGCACTACTTATATGGGGTCAAAAGTATTATATATACCGACCACAAAAGTCTTCAACACATATTTAATCAGAAACAACTGAATATGAGGCAGCGTAGGTGGATTGAATTATTGAATGATTACGACTTTGAGATTCGTTACCACCCGGGGAAGGCAAATGTGGTAGCCGATGCCTTGAGCAGGAAGGACAGAGAACCCATTCGAGTAAAATCTATGAATATAATGATTCATAATAACATTACTACTCAAATAAAGGAGGCGCAACAAGGAGTTTTAAAAGAGGGAAATTTAAAGGATGAAATACCCAAAGGATCGGAGAAGCATCTTAATATTCGGGAAGACGGAACCCGGTATAGGGCTGAAAGGATTTGGGTACCAAAATTTGGAGATATGAGAGAAATGGTACTTAGAGAAGCTCATAAAACCAGATACTCAATACATCCTGGAACGGGGAAGATGTACAAGGATCTCAAGAAACATTTTTGGTGGCCAGGTATGAAAGCCGATGTTGCTAAATACGTAGGAGAATGTTTGACGTGTTCTAAGGTCAAAGCTGAGCATCAGAAACCATCAGGTCTACTTCAATAACCCGAAATCCCGGAATGGAAATGGGAAAACATTACCATGGATTTCATCACTAAATTGCCAAGGACTGCAAGTGGTTTTGATACTATTTGGGTAATAGTTGATCATCTCACCAAATCAGCACACTTCCTGCCAATAAGAGAAGATGACAAGATGGAGAAATTAGCACGACTGTATTTGAAGGAAGTCATCTCCAGACATGGAATACCAATCTCTATTATCTCTGATAGGGATGGCAGATTTATTTCAAGATTCTGGCAGATATTACAGCAAGCATTAGGAACTCGTCTAGACATGAGTACTGCCTATCATCCACAAACTGATGGGCAGAGCGAAAGGACGATACAAACTCTTGAAGACATGCTACGAGCATGTGTTATTGATTTCGGAAACAGTTGGGATCGACATCTACCGTTAGCAGAATTTTCCTACAACAACAGCTACCATTCAAGCATTGAGATGGCGCCGTTTGAAGCACTTTATGGTAGAAAGTGCAGGTCTCCGATTTGTTGGAGTGAAGTGGGGGATAGACAGATTACGGGTCCGGAGATTATACAAGAAACTACCGAGAAGATCATCCAAATTCAACAACGGTTGAAAACCGCCCAAAGTCGACAAAAGAGCTACGCTGACATTAAAAGAAAAGATATAGAATTTGAAATTGGAGAGATGGTCATGCTTAAAGTTGCACCTTGGAAAGGCGTTGTTCGATTTGGTAAACGAGGGAAATTAAATCCAAGGTATATTGGACCATTCAAGATTATTGATCGTGTCGGACCAGTAGCTTACCGACTAGAGTTACCTCAACAACTCGCGGCTGTACATAACACTTTCCACGTCTCGAATTTGAAGAAATGTTTTGCTAAAGAAGATCTCACTATTCCGTTAGATGAAATCCAAATCAACGAAAAACTTCAATTCATCGAAGAACCCGTCGAAATAATGGATCGTGAGGTTAAAAGACTTAAGCAAAACAAGATACCAATTGTTAAGGTTCGATGGAATGCTCGTAGAGGACCCGAGTTCACCTGGGAGCGTGAAGATCAGATGAAGAAGAAATACCCGCATCTATTTCCAGAAGATTCGTCAACACCTTCAACAGCTTAAAATTTCGGGACGAAATTTATTTAACGGGTAGGTACTGTAGTGACCCGAACTTTTCCATGTTTATATATATTAATTGAGATTGATATTTACATGATTAAATGTTTCCAACATGTTAAGCAATCAAACTTGTTAAGACTTGATTAATTGAAATATGTTTCATATAGACAATTGACCACCCAAGTTGACCGGTGATTCACGAACGTTAAAACTTGTAAAAACTATATGATGACATATATATGGATATATATATAGTTAACATGATACTATGATAAGTAAACATATCATTAAGTATATTAACAATGAACTACATATGTAAAAACAAGACTACTAACTTAATGATTTTTAAACGAGACATATATGTAACGATTATCGTTGTAAAGACATTTAATGTATATATATCATATTAAGAGATATTCATACATGATAATATCATGATAATATAATAATTTAAAATCTCATTTGATATTATAAACATTGGGTTAACAACATTTAACAAGATCGTTAACCTAAAGGTTTCAAAACAACACTTACATGTAACGACTAACGATGACTTAACGACTCAGTTAAAATGTATATACATGTAGTGTTTTAATATGTATTTATACACTTTTGAAAGACTTCAATACACTTATCAAAATACTTCTACTTAACAAAAATGCTTACAATTACATCCTCGTTCAGTTTCATCAACAATTCTACTCGTATGCACCCGTATTCGTACTCGTACAATACACAGCTTTTAGATGTATGTACTATTGGTATATACACTTCAATGATCAGCTCTTAGCAGCCCATGTGAGTCACCTAACACATGTGGGAACCATCATTTGGCAACTAGCATGAAATATCTCATAAAATTACAAAAATATGAGTAATCATTCATGACTTATTTACATGAAAACAAAATTACATATCCTTTATATCTAATCCATACACCAACGACCAAAAACACCTACAAACACTTTCATTCTTCAATTTTCTTCATCTAATTGATCTCTCTCAAGTTCTATCTTCAAGTTCTAAGTGTTCTTCATAAATTCCAAAAGTTCTAGTTTCATAAAATCAAGAATACTTTCAAGTTTGCTAGCTCACTTCCAATCTTGTAAGGTGATCATCCAACCTCAAGAAATCTTTGTTTCTTACAGTAGGTTATCATTCTAATACAAGGTAATAATCATATTCAAACTTTGGTTCAATTTCTATAACTATAACAATCTTATTTCAAGTGATGATCTTACTTGAACTTGTTTTCGTGTCATGATTCTGCTTCAAGAACTTCGAGCCATCCAAGGATCCATTGAAGCTAGATCCATTTTTCTCTTTTCCAGTAGGTTTATCCAAGGAACTTAAGGTAGTAATGATGTTCATAACATCATTCGATTCACACATATAAAGCTATCTTATTCGAAGGTTTAAACTTGTAATCACTAGAACATAGTTTAGTTAATTCTAAACTTGTTCGCAAACAAAAGTTAATCCTTCTAACTTGACTTTTAAAATCAACTAAACACATGTTATATATCTATATGATATGCTTACTTAATGATTTAAAACCTGGAAACACGAAAAACACCGTAAAACCGGATTTACGCCGTCGTAGTAACACCGCGGGCTGTTTTGGGTTAGTTAATTAAAAACTATGATAAACTTTGATTTAAAAGTTGTTATTCTGAGAAAATGATTTTTATTATGAACATGAAACTATATCCAAAAATTATGGTTAAACTCAAAGTGGAAGTATGTTTTCTAAAATGGTCATCTAGACGTCGTTCTTTCGACTGAAATGACTACCTTTACAAAAATGACTTGTAACTTAATTTTCCGACTATAAACCTATACTTTTTCTGTTTAGATTCATAAAATAGAGTTCAATATGAAACCATAGCAATTTGATTCACTCAAAACGGATTTAAAATGAAGAAGTTATGGGTAAAACAAGATTGGATAATTTTTCTCATTTTAGCTACGTGAAAATTGGTAACAAATCTATTCCAACCATAACTTAATCAACTTGTATTGTATATTATGTAATCTTGAGATACCATAGACACGTATACAATGTTTCGACCTATCATGTCGACACATCTATATATATTTCGGAACAACCATAGACACTCTATATGTGAATGTTGGAGTTAGCTATACAGGGTTGAGGTTGATTCCAAAATATATATAGTTTGAGTTGTGATCAATACTGAGATACGTATACACTGGGTCGTGGATTGATTCAAGATAATATTTATCGATTTATTTCTGTACATCTAACTGTGGACAACTAGTTGTAGGTTACTAACGAGGACAGCTGACTTAATAAACTTAAAACATCAAATTATATTAAAAGTGTTGTAAATATATTTTGAACATACTTTGATATATATGTATATATTGTTATAGGTTCGTGAATCAACCAGTGGTCAAGTCTTACTTCCCGACGAAGTAAAAATCTGTGAAAGTGAGTTATAGTCCCACTTTTAAAATCTAATATTTTGGGATGAGAATACATGCAGGTTTTATAAATGATTTACAAAATAGACACAAGTACGTGAAACTACATTCTATGGTTGAATTATCGAAATCGAATATGCCCCTTTTTATTAAGTCTGGTAATCTAAGAATTAGGGAACAGACACCCTAATTGACGCGAATCCTAAAGATAGATCTATTGGGCCTAACAAACCCCATCCAAAGTACCGGATGCTTTAGTACTTCGAAATTTATATCATATCCGAAGGGTGTCCCGGAATGATGGGGATATTCTTATATATGCATCTTGTTAATGTCGGTTACCAGGTGTTCACCATATGAATGATTTTTATCTCTATGTATGGGATGTGTATTGAAATATGAAATCTTGTGGTCTATTGTTACGATTTGATATATATAGGTTAAACCTATAACTCACCAACATTTTTGTTGACGTTTAAAGCATGTTTATTCTCAGGTGAATATTAAGAGCTTCCGCTGTTGCATACTAAAATAAGGACAAGATTTGGAGTCCATGTTTGTATGATATTGTGTAAAAACTGCATTCAAGAAACTGATTTCGATGTAACATATTTGTATTGTAAACCATTATGTAATGGTCGTGTGTAAACAAGATATTTTAGATTATCATTATTTGATAATCTACGTAAAGCTTTTTAAACCTTTATTGATGAAATAAAGGTTATGGTTTGTTTTAAAATGAATGCAGTCTTTGAAAAACATTTCATATAGAGGTCAAAACCTCGCAACGAAATCAATTAATATGGAACGTTTTTAATCAATAAGAACGGGACATTTCATTATACACGTAATTTGATTTATTAGCTAATAAATGAATATGATTAATTTTGACCATTGGATTAAAGGGTAGGGTGAAGTCTTTTTTTAATCTAATGGTGATTAAGGGGGTTTTGAAAACATTTATTAGCTAATAAAGACTCTATTTTAATGTATAGTAGGATAGGATATGATAGAATAGGATATATATATATATATATATATATATATATATATATATATATATATATATATATATATATATATATATATATATATATATATAAGGGATCAAGAGAGAACTAAGGGTGGGAGAGAATCCATAGAACCTGCAGGTTGAGCTCAATCTGCACATAGATTGGGTTCAATCTGCACACAGATGGAGCTCAATCTGCAAAAGTTCTCTGAGTTCTCTTCTACCATTGGTTCTCTCTGAATCCTCACCCTATATATATATATATATATATATATATATATATATATATATATATATATATATATATATATATATATATCCTTTTGTTCAGATATTTTCTATACACACATACATATACATTCTGCTATATACAAAACTTCATCAATAGCACCAATTTCGTTCAACGTTCATTTCGGAGGTAACCCAACGAGCGACTGGAAGTCATACGTTGGCGGAACGCAAATGGAATTTAACGACGTCTATATGAATGATTTTGATTTTTCAGAGTTGAAGTTACTCAAAAAGGAAATACCGGTCCCATTTTCGAGTATTTGGTATTTAGATGAAGAGAAGACAGAAGTGATGTTCCAATGTAACGACGTATAGAATAAGCTTAAAAAACGAGCCAGTGAAAATGGTAATCGAATTTAATTGTATGTTATGGAGTTGAGCACGTGAAAAACTAATCCGTTCCCTTCCGATTTTGGAACTAGCTTCGAATCAGGAGCTTTGATGGAATGAGACTTTTAATAATTGTAGTTTTGTGTTTTTAGGATTTTTAATAAGTATTAATTGTTTTAGGACTTTAATATTTTCTACTTTTAGGAATTTTAATATTATTGTAATCGTTGTTAGTTTGTTTTCATAATTACAGAATAATATAACTAATTAAACAAAATTAAAACTAAAATAAATTCATACATTAAAAAATGAAAAAGAGATAAAAATAATAATCTTTTATATCTATATCTATATCTATCTATCTATCTATCTATCTATCTATCTATCTATCTATCTATCTATATCTATATAAAAATTGAGTCCTGAAAAATTAATTAGGCCTTAATAAATATTGTTAACTCCATATGAATTACCCTTTATTTATACTATTTACCACATGTAAAAAAAATCATCATTCACTCCATTGCATTATTCAATATTAACCCCATTGCATTTACCCTTCCTTTTTAATGAAATGAAATGTGAATTTAAATAAATTAAAGATTGTAAGTACATAACTGATGTAATTATGGTGAGAATCTAAAATGAAATCCATAACCCATAGTATAAGTAGCTCATCATTTTATTTCATATGCAAAATTGAAAAATCTACACGGTAATGTATCAAATGTAGAATGTGAAATCATGTAGATTTTAAGTAGTTATTATTTACATCCCTTTATTAAGCTTCATTTTTATTCTACTAACCAGTTTTAAAAAAATAACTTTGCATGTTACTAATTCCATGTAGCCTATTTTTATGTTGTTTAGGTTAAGATACGTAGATAGCCGATGATTTATAATTAACGGATTACTTTTTATGCTGTTATAGGTGAAATGGCCAAGAGATATGTTAATGAATCATAACATCAATGAGGCTTTTTCTGGAAATGGAGCAATGATGCTTTTTTGCGGAAATGCATCAATAAGGTACGACAGATTATATGTTTAAATAACTACTCCGCATTACTTATATGCAATATTGAGTAAACGAGTTATATATGCTATCTCTATTAACTCTATAAACAACACATCTCTTTTGTGCCTTCCTGTACAAATTCTCTAAAAATTTCTACCACTCTATAAACAACCTATCTCTGTTATTCACAAAATAATGTAAAGGTGATCATAACTTACATGAACTCACCAATCATAATTTTTTTTAATGTTTATTGTGAATTTGTGATTTGGCCATACTTTGACTACCCAAACGCTATTTATATCGTTAAAAGATACTATTAATAGTAGTTAAAGATAACGAAATTTATTTATTTGAGTGCGTATCAAATATCATTTTAGCTCATCCATATAAGAATTTGAAAAATTTTAAAACAACTCTTGCATTTATTTATTATCATAGTAAAAAAAAAGTGAGAATTATCTTTTGCATTTATTATCATAGTAAAAAAATAATAATCTACCCGTTATAATAAATTTATTTAAATATGTAGACTTATAGATAGATTGTAATTATCATAGTAAAAAAGATTTAAAAATAATCTAGCTATTGTGATAAATTTATTTAAATATATATCTTGCATCTATTATCATATTAAAAAATTAAAAAAAATAATCTACTCATTGTAATAAATTTATTTATATATATAGACTTATAAATAGATTTTAATTATCACAGAAAAAAAGTTTTAAAAATAATCTATCTATTGTGATAAGTTCATTTAAATATAATAATATATAGACAAGTTTAAAAAATAATCTATTCATTGTGATGAATTCATTTAAATATATATCATATTAGCGTTTATAATCATGTAATGAAGTAGATATCTAATATAATCCTAAAACTAAAAATATTATAGTTGATCGTCTTTTATTATTGAGCCAATTAGCATAACGAAAATGTAAAGAATGAAATGATAGTATTTATTTATGACATAAGTTAAATTTGTTAAATTTTTATTGAGCGAATTAGTTTATTTCTTATATTTTTTTTTATCAAATACCTAACATTTAACCCTTTCATTTTTCCTTATAATAAATAGATAAGTTTCAATCCTTTCATAATTCTTATAATAAATATACATGTTTTAATCTTTTCATTTTCTTATATTAAATAGCTAACTCATATGATACATTGTTGTCTATAAATACCCATTTTCATTTATACAATACTCATTTTCATATAAAAGTTAGTCATACTTTGCAACTAAAATAATTGATAGAGATTTATATATATTAGTTATTCATCATCATCGGCATCATAATTTATTTGCTCTTTCATTGTCAAACATCCGTCCATCACAAGAACATTATATATATGTATGTTACGATATGATTTCATTAAAATGTAATTGGTGTGGAAATAATTTTTATCTTATTTTATGTAATTTTGATCTTCTTTAATAATTGTTTAGAAATTATTAAAAGATACATTTGATTTGTGTGTAGTTTTATTAAATTATGTATATATGAGTTCACTTTCCTTAGCGATACTTTTATGGTGGTGATGGACATTTTTAATGCATTTGTACAGTATATATGTATCAAATTATATTAAGTGTGCATGTATAGTTTTTCATGCTTACATAGATGACAACAAACACATACCTAATTTTCGGATATACGTATGCATACCCACAAATATATGACATTTAATAAAATATTGTTTTCCTTTACTTCTTAGGTTACAAAACATTTATATCATCTCTCAATAATATATATTTCTTCTATTAGAAAAATAAATATTGGATCACTTCAACCTTATCGAGAAATAGGTGATATAAAACTATTAAATAATGATGAAATGTAAGCAAATGAAAGGATGGTTAAATTTAATAGTTACTTTCGTAATTTTTGATTTAAAGTATGTAATATAAAATGAATAAGGAATTCTTAAAATTATAATTTTCTAAAACTCTTATAATATATTAAATGAAATATGGTGATTAGCTGTTTGTTTCGAAATCAATATAGAAAATAAAATAAGATGTTGAAATTAACGGATTTTAATAGAACAATATGTGAATCGTTATTTTAATGAGTCTCGTAATTGTATTATGATAATGTTACAAACATCTAAATAGTATATATTATTATTATTATTATTATTATTATTATTATTATTATTATTTTCTATGTTTAAGTCTAAGTGTATTACAAATATATGAATATATATGCATATATATTATTCAGAGCCATTGTTATTACACAAAACTAAAATATCGATGTGGTTAATCAACATTATGATATTGAATTTTGAATTAGATTAATTTATAGAGTGTAAATCAACTATATTGTATCTTAATAATTTTTAAATTTCATTTCAAAATACATTTTACACCATTACTTTGTATTATTGATTTAAGATATGTTAACAATGAGATATCTAGAGTAATACATGAGTTCTTATACGTAATCACAAATTAAGTTGTTTTATATAACTTATTTGAATATAGTGTATGTTTTCTTAACAATTACTAGCTGAATTTTTGTTCATATATATATATATATATATATATATATATATATATATATATATATATATATATATATATATATATATATATATATATATATATATATATATATATATATATATATATATATAATTTTATCATTTAATATCTTGAAACATAAACGATGAATAACATGTAAAAAGTCGGATGAGATTTATGCAGGGTTTAACAGAGAGAATATTTTAGAAATAACTATATTGTCGAATTCTAAAATACTTTAAATTATCAAGGGATGCCGCTTCATGAGCTAAACTTCAAAAACTTTATATGACTACCGATAATGCTCTTAAACGTTGAACCGTAACACAATCCGTGCAACGCACGGGCTTTACCACTAGTAATAATAATAATAATAACAATAACCAACCTCTATCCATCAACACGACACTCAGCACGCCACCCATTATTTACCAGTTACCAGCACACCTGTCAAACACCCCACCCCACCCCTACCAGTCAACACGCTAACACGCCCATCATTGTTAAAGATGGTCTTATTGTAACAACTAGTAAAATGACCCGTGAAATCACGGGTTGGTTTAAATAAAACAGTTTAATAATATGTTTTAGGTATTAAGAGAATGTAAATGATAAAGTCATTTAGTTTAATGACCCGTGGAACAACGAATTCCGACTAAGAAACTTATCGTTTTTACAAACATATTGATGTACTTAACTTGGTCAGAATAAATGAACTACCTTGATGTACTTAACTTTGTCAAAAGTCGACATTACAACCTTTTATTGAGACTTGTATTTCACATACATACGTAACGTAATTAATCGTAAAAAGCAACCATATTTGAATAATAATCAATAATAATAATATAATAACTATAATTATAATTATAATAATTAATGATAAAATTTGTTTAAAAATTGAGTATTTATATTTTTAATAATTATTATTATTAGTAATAACAAATGCCACTTGATAAATTTTCAAAAATTAAAATACAATTATTATATGAAGGTTGTACAATATGTTTCAAAGTTTATACACGTGTTTATGTGGTGATTTGTAAAAAATTGTACAATTTGTTTTAAAGTTTATACATAATACTTCAAATATTGTACATACAGTGTTGAGGGTGTTTTACAATAAGATTGTACATATGTTTCAAATATTGTACATTTGGTCATGAGGGTGTTTTATCAGCCAATATCACATCTTCAGCCTGCACTTTTTCCTCACAATTAACAGGAACTGAACTCTGTGTCTGCATTTTCATGCACAAAATCATCAACCATTTTCACATCTTCGCTCGCCACTTTTTCATCAAGAACAACAGCATTCACAGGATCTGAACTTTGCCTTTCTGCATGTCCTTCAGCTAAATCGTCAACCATTTTATCGTCACAAATAACGGTATCCACATGACCTGAATTTTGTATCTCTGTGTCTCCCTCTGCTGATAAACGAGTGCTAGAAGATGCATTAAGAGGTGAAGCAACAGAAATCGACTCCTGATTAATGCCTAAAACAAGTACAGTTACAAACAAATCTAAGATTAGCATGCAATATTTAAAGATAGAACTGTTTACTAGCATGGGCTTGTTAGATCTAAGTTACTTTAAGTGCATGTAGTAAGCAGTTCCTTCATTCTAAGGGTGTAAGCGTAATAAGAGAAATCTTGTTGAAAAGAAGAGTAACAAATACAAGCATTGCTTTTCAAGTTAAATGGTGATTCTAATCAACCATCGTAATATCTTAGATAATTTACTACCAGTTAGCAGACGGGTCTTAAAAATGTAGATTAAAACAGCCAACAAAAAATAGAAAGACAAATTATATAAGAATGGCAAGCATTGGTCTACAAAATTAGTTCACCTTGCTTTGATGGAAAGATAAGCTGTGCACCACATGAAGTCCTACCACCCTACATGAAAAAAATTGAACTTAGATAAGAACAAGGTTATATTAACACCACTTAAAGCTGTTACAATTATAAAAGAATCAAATAGGCAAAAAAAAAAAAAAGGAAGTAATTTACATAAATAAAGAAAATAAGTGGAGAGAGAGGCACCACAGTAGGCAATGTCCAGCCTTTTCTTTGGGACCACTCTAAGTTCGGCCGTAAATCCTTAACGAGTGCTTCATGTGTCTCGTCGTCTTTCCTTTCTCCGGCTGGGGGCATTGGCAACTCAATCTACAGATGGTGGAAACATGAATACAAATAAAAAAAAATAAAAAAAGGAAGGAACAAGAAACTGTGAATCATAAATTGTATGTGTATTTAACTATTTATTTTGTAATAATATATCAGATACATCCTTCCTAACGAAACATTTAAGAAGTAAAAATAACATCACAAGAGTGTTTCAGATGTTTATAAAACCTGATATTAAGATAGCTAAAAAAATTATACCTTAAAAGTTAACTCTCCAAGTTAATGTAATTAATTAATTTTTGCCAACAAACACAATAGTATACTAATTAAATTTAACAGGTTGCACAAGTCAAATTCTTTACCTTAACCTTGTCATCGCTCAACACTTCAACCACCCTTGCAGACCAATAAGAACTGTCAGAATACCAATCTACCTTATCACCAACCTTAAATGTACCATCAAATACAACACAAACTTCGGAAATTGAGTTAGCATCTGGCATTTCATCTTTTTTATATGTTAGCGGATAGCGAGGCCGAACCATTAGTTGTTTTTTAATGTGCCTTGTCTTTCTTCCATAAGGAGGCTGTCCATACATCTTTTCCCAACTTATCTCTGCAAACACATCAACAATTAACTTTATCTGAAATCTATGATTTTAAAAAGCTTAAGAACAAGGAACCCGATGAGAGAACACAATCAAAATAGAAGAATGTACTATAAGAAAAGTGACAACGGGCAACTAAGTTGATGAGGATCAAAGGATCCGTTGGAAGACAAACGCTCTTCGCAACAATAAATTAAAACACAAACGTGATTTAATTATGAAAATACTCGCGCACGAGTATAGCAAGAATGCAATAGCAATTCTTAATCAAATAATAATAATATTATTAAAAACAAAGAGAGGTAGGTGATCCCCTGTACGTACATATGCATCTATATATAAAGATAATAAACTAACTTACCCTCCAAGACTTTCCTACTTGTACTCTAACACTTAATAGGAAACGTATTATTTAATTACAGAAAACAAGATAATCTAATAATTAAAGAATATAAGTCTATCTATGACTCTTATATTCCAATCAACTAATACGGACCAAATAATAAGGAAATAAAATCTCTCATGCCAACCACCTTTGATCCTTTCAATCCGGTTCCATATCAGTCTTCCCCACCCAAAAAGAACTCGCCCTCGAGTTCCAACTTGAATATGACGATATGCCCGGGTCAAAGACAAACCAATTAATGACAAATTCATTGTTGCCATTCCAAATAAATTTGAGCATGCCCGGGTCAAAGACAAACCAGTCAATGACAAACTCATCGGTGTCATTCCAAATAAATTTGATAATTTTACGACAACCTTTTATGAATTTCTTATGCTCTAAACCCCTTTGACCATTCTCCCCTTCTTTAAAAGAACTCGTCCTCGAGTTCTCGTTCAAATCATATGATATACCTGATGTAAACTCAAACAAATCAATTATCGCAACTAGATCTTCAATTGTAAACCTCTTTTCATGGAACTGATTGTCCCCAAAGTCTTTGTATGCCACCATGTTGTACTCAACCTCCTTGAATTCATCCTGAGCTATCATATTTAATTCATCAACTATATTGTCAACTGAAGTTAGTTGTAGTGGTGACAACTCATCTTCACTGACAACTCGTGATTCATGTAATTGTTCCTGCTCATTAAGAATCGAGTTTAAATCTTCATCTTGTGTTATTGGAGTCGAAACATCTGCATTCAATAATTGTTCAACTTTTAGTTCTTCTTCCGAAACTCCTGGAAGCACATCATTTGAAGATGATTCGTCTTCATCATTTAAATCGTACAATGGTGATGATACTTCCGGCTCATAAGGGAGCTCATAAGGGATGTGATCTTCGTTGTAAATATCTTGAAATTCATAGTTTGAGTATGAATAATCATCACATAAGCGACGATGATGATGTGTTGGTCGTCGGATTCGTCGGGGCGGTTGTTGGTAGAGTTGTGGTTGATAGTATGGATGATAGTAGGGCAGTGGTGGATAGTATGGTTGATGGTAGGGTTGTGTCTCATAGTAAACAGGGCATTGGTGGTATTGAGGTACACCATATTGGTAGTCTTGTTGTGATTCGACCCAAGCATCATAAGTAGCACTTCGGGTTTCTTCTTCAAGCCATCGTTGTTTTGCACGTTCATTGGATTTGTTAACTATATCTAACGTGTCCTTGAGTCTTTTTAGGGCGGTAGCGAGATCGCGACTTTGATTACCTTTATCGGCCATTGAACAAGAAAAGAAAAAAAAAATCTTTTTTTATGAACAGTAACGTGAACAGTGATTTCTGCGCGTTTTCTGACGATGAATAGTTAGCGTGAACAGTGTTCCGGCGATGAACAGTAACGATATATATACTTTTTTTTTTTTTTTTTTTTGAGATAGAATATCAAAACTCAAACGTGGGAGAGACCCAAGTAATCGAATTAAGATATGTGAGATAAACTATCAAAATCCAAACGTGGGAGAAACCAAACTAATTGGAATTATGATAGATTGGATCGATTGCTCTGAATACCAATTGATGAGGATCAAAGGATCCGTTGGAAGACAAACGCTCTTCGCAACAATAAATTAAAACACAAACGTGATTAAATTATGAAAATACTCGCGCACGAGTATAGCAAGAATGCAATAGCAATTCTTAATCAAATAATAATAATATTATTAAAAACAAAGAGAGGTAGGTGATCCCCTGTACGTACATATGCATCTATATATAAAGATAATAAACTAACTTACCCTCCAAGACTTTCCTACTTGTACTCTAACACTTAATAGGAAACGTATTATTTAATTACAGAAAACAAGATAATCTAATAATTAAAGAATATAAGTCTATCTATGACTCTTATATTCCAATCAACTAATACGGACCAAATAATAAGGAAATAAAATCTCTCATGCCAACCACCTTTGATCCTTTCAATCCGGTTCCATATCATAAGTATATGCCTAATGATGACTAATAAGTCGCAATCAGAAACATAATAATCTAAAGTTAATGAAAAAAGTGGCAATCAATCATACCCACACTGGTTCATACAGCAAGTTAGCCAACTCACCTTCGTCTTCGAAATCATAGTATTCCAGCTGTATCTTGTTCCTTTTCAAATTGATATCTCTGATCTGAATGACATTTTAGACATGGATTAATAGAATTAGACTTTTGGTAAGCTCCTTCTGTAAGTACTTTAAAAATAGCCTGTTTAAAATTGCTCAATGGCAGTCGAGCCTTCGGTTAAATACTTTCGATGAACACTTAGATGTGTGGTTAGAAAATTATATGCTTTGGAAATTGGAAATAAGTTTGAAAGCAGGAGGGATAAGAGAATTCATAAATTTATATAGATTATTTACATAAAATATAACCTATTATAACAAATTTGAGTAAAAAGACTATTAAGTAATGTATCGTACAATATATTTCAAAAGAAGTACCCTTCTTCCCTTAAACACACTTTTTTGTTCCAAACAATGTTGCAACCAGAGTACCATCTTACTTGAATATATAACTCCAAAATAAGTCTTGCGTATAAACTATACCTGGCAATTGAGAGCCATACTCTCAAAATCGGGTCATTTGGGTCATCGGGTCAATTGGGTCAAGCTATCGGGTCAATTGGTTCTTGAGAAAAACTAGGTCTAGCAATGTAAATCAAAACTTAAAAAAAGTCCAATAGGTTCCCCTCTAACCTATTGGGTCCTATACAAAAATAAAAATATCAAAGAACATGTCTAATGGGTAACAATTCCCAAATCTCAATAAAGAGAGATAGGTCTAATAAGTCAAATGGGTCAAGCATAACAAGCTTCATCCGCCAAACATTTATGAAAGCATTCATGGTTATATAATTTACTATGTATATTAATATTTTCATATATATAATAAATAAATAAATAATAACTAAAATAATATAATCAATGTAAAAGTATATGACCTATTTGGACCACTTGACCCGTGTGACTTGTTTCGACCTGTTACCCAACCCAGCCTGACCCATTTGGACCCGTTTAAAAATTTGACTCGTTTGACCCATGACCCATTTCAACCCATGACCATTTTAACCCGTTACGGAAACCGACCTAACCTGACCCGTTTTCTAGGTATAGTATGAACATCCATGACGAACCGATCATATCCCACGCACAACTAAGTGTGCAACATCAGCCAAAGGTTGTAATTCAAACCTTAAGTTATTTCTATATGAAAGAAAAGAACAGCATACTAATGATCGTGACACACTAATGATCGTGAAACAATCATCCTAAACGTGTTCATACTCTTATGTTGGACATCTAAACATCATATCAAACACCAGATATGCTCGTAATTAATATTACGACGCCTAAAGTTGCAATCTAGCCCACCATTAGTATTTTTATTGCAATTGCATATGGGAACAAAACAGAGCTACCAAATCAATTGAATGAAAAAGCTACCTTGCATCTGAACCAGGCACCACGATATCCATCCGCAAAGGATTTCGATTCCCCAAGCTGGCCCACTTCAAACTTAAAACCACTCGAATTCTCCATTTTGCATCACCAGAATTTTCCTGATCTAGAAAAATAAATTTATCTCAGCAAATTTTCCATGCAAATCAAGTCTATGATTCATGAATTCATAAAAAAACTCATAGAACTTAACAATGAAAAATGAAAAAAAAAGTCCAAAATTAGACGTTTTTTCACCTACATCCGCCTTTCATAAAATAAATACCATTCTTGACCTTGCAATCACAGAATCGGGCAATCAAATTGCTACATATATTCACAAAACTACAAAATAAGGTTATTCATTAATGCACTATAATTAGGTATCATAATAAGTAGTAGTAGCAATTTAGGGTTTCGGTGAATTAGGGTTTTGCGTTACCATTAAACAAGAAATACAGTAGTACCTCGATGATTTAAAAATAAAAAAGTGAACCTTTGATAAGCACGGAAGATGTGATTAATCGCGAATAGTGTGTCTACTTAAAAGTGATCACCCTCACACTCACATGCTTCGAACTAAACCAAAGGGCTTTGTTTGTCTTGCATTAGTAAGTTACGGATTATGTATTCATTTATTTATATTTTATATTTATAATAAATTATTAATATTAATAAATTATTATTACAGTAATTAATTTGCATTCGTAATTCGTACGGTGTGTGTAATGTATGCAGTGGAGGATCTCGGATTGGTAGTCACTAGTTCAAACCCCCAAAAAAATTCTACTATTTCAATGGTGTCACTCAAAAAAATGTACATTATCAAATTGTATCACTAGTTAAAAACCCCATTTTTTTTTCACGACATCGCGTATTTCAGTGGTGTCCCGTGCCACCACTAGGTACAATATAGAACCGCCCCCATATCAGTGTATGTCACCTTTAAAAAACGGATTTTCAGGAAAACCTACCCGGGTAAATTTCATGGTTTATTTTATTTTTAACTATTAATCAAAAAGACACATTTTTCAAACAAACTATAGCGTACGCCCCAAAAAACAAATATCTTAAAATCCCTCGCAAGGTTGGCTTGTGATCTTGTGACTCGTAAATTCGCGATCATGACCTACAAATTCCATGTCGCGACCTGGAATTTACGGTCATTGCTGATAAATTATATCTTGCAATTTGCGACTGTCTGGAAGTTAGGAGTCGCAAGGTTCGCAAGATCCTATCCTACCATGTGACGTGCGACTAGATCTTATCTGCTCTAAGATTTTCGGATAAGATTTCCTGACATGTTATTTGAATAACATTTTCACTTTCTTAATATATAGTTGTGATGCTTCATTTCTAAATAAACAAAAACCCGTACTAAAAAGGGATGATGGTTGAACAATTCTTGCTGGAGTAGATGACTCCGATCTATTTCCAGCAACAATTCATCTCAAACCATAACAACACCTCCACCACCGGCCCACCTCCCCCGCCACGTCAATTTATGCAAAGTTTTGAGTCGCAAGAATCGAATGCAATAATATACAATATTCCAGGGGATGTTCTGTTATGCGTCGTAAAAGAAGCAATAATCAAGGTGAACATTCAAAGTCTATCCAGAAATTTTTAAAGGGAAGTACTTGAAGAGTCAGAAGCAGATGATAGCTTTGAACAAATTCCTGTGGATTTTGCAATGTAGTTTGTGTATCTTGATGGTGAACATTCAGTGTCTATCCAGAACAGTAACCCTGACGACGTCATGCTAACGTGATCATCCACTTTAACTAATAAAAATAGGTATATTCTCTATTTGATATGCTTGCTCTCAGCATGGCCTTTAATTTTTAAACAGTCATATTTATAGTCTCACTATGCAAATGATAAACCGGAAAGAAAAAGAAAAATGAGGAATCAAAAGCGCCACAGAAATTTGCATACGGAGTGTCAGAAACAACCTTCTAGATTGAGCAACTACAACACATGTCGATTACCACGTTTCAAGTACCAGAAAGAAAACTTACCAAACTATACAGAACGCGTCAAATAATACTTGATGTGAAGAGAATAGTTTAAACAAACTTCCACAATGTTGAATCAGTACTTGACTGACTGCCATTGTTATTTAGAAGGTTCTGCATCCATTTAATTTTGTTAACAAGTTCCTCCAGATCGATTACGGCTGCTTCCAGTGTATCTTCATGCTTTATGTTCAAGTCTTTACTAAAATGAATACCACCCTCATCTGCAACTGCCGGTGCCGCTTCTGCTGCTGATTTCTTCTCTTCCACACGCAAACTCGTAATACTATCGAAGGATTCCACACATTCATCATCCATTTTCACATCTTCAGTCTGCTTTTTTTCTTCACAAACAACGGTATCCATCAGATTTGAATTATGTGTTTCAGTATCACCCAATATCGCATCTTCAGCCTGCACTTTTTCCTCACAATTAACAGGAACTGAACTCTGTGTCTCTGTATTTGCATGCACATCATCATCATCATCATCATCAACCATTTTCACATCTTCACTCGCCACTTTTTCATCAAGAACAACAGCATTTACAGGATTTGAACTTTGCCTTTCTGCATGTCCTTCCGCTAAATCATCAACCATTTTATCGTCACAAATAACGGTATCCACATGACCTGAATTTTGTCTCTCTGTGTCTCCCTCAGCTGATAAACGAGTGCTAGAAGATGCATTGAGAGGTGAACCAAGAGAAA
This sequence comes from Rutidosis leptorrhynchoides, assembly GCF_046630445.1. Taxonomy (NCBI): domain Eukaryota; kingdom Viridiplantae; phylum Streptophyta; class Magnoliopsida; order Asterales; family Asteraceae; genus Rutidosis; species Rutidosis leptorrhynchoides. Next base: position 418,506,390 of record NC_092338.1, read on the forward strand.
TTGACTCCTGATTCATGCCTAAAACAAGTACAGTTACAAACAAATCTAAGATTAGCATGCAATATTAAGAGATAGAACTGTTTACTCGCATGGGCTTATTACATCTAAGTTACTTTACGTACATGTAATAAGCAATTCCTCCTGTCAAAGGGCGTACAAACAACAATTGATCACATGCTTCAAAACAAAACAAAACACTATAACTAAAAGTACGAAGTATAATAGAACTTTTTTTAGAAAAGAGAAAAAGAGAAAACTAGTTGAAAAGAAGTGTACTAACTATGATAGTAAGATGTTCAAGCATTGCATTTTAAGGTAAATGGTGATACTAATCAACCGTCGTAATATTTTAGATAATTTACTACCAGTTAGCAGACGGGTCTTAAAAATGTAGATTAAAATGGCCAACAAAAATAGAAAGACAAATTATATAAGAATTGCAAGCATTGGCCTACAAAATTAACTCACCTTGCTTTGATGGAAAGATAAGCTGTGCACCACATGAAGTCCTACCACCCTGCATGAAAAAAATTAAACTTAAATAAGAACAAGGTTATATTAACACCACTTAAATCTGTTACAATTATGAAAGAATCAAATAGGCAGGAAAAAAAAAGTAATTCAAATAAAATAAAATAAAAAAGTGGAGAGAGAGAGAGAGAGAGAGAGAGAGAGAGAGAGAGAGAGGCACCAGAGTAGGCAAAGTCCAGCCATTTCTTTCGGACCAATCTAAGTAGGGTCGTAAATCTTTACATAATGCTTCGTATGTCTCACCTTCTACCCCTTCTCCAGCTGGGGGCATTGGCAACTCAATCTACAGATGGTGGAAACATGAATACAAATCAAAAAAAGGGAAGGAAAAAGAAACTAAGAATCATAAATGGTATGTGTATTTAACTATTTATTTGTAATAATATATCAGATACATTCTTCCTAACGAAACGTTTTAAGAAGTAAAAATAACATCACAAGAGTGTTTCAGATGTTTATAAAACCTGATATAAAGATAGCTAAAAAATTTATACCTTGAAAGTTAACTCTCCAAGTTAATGTAATTAAATAATTTTTGACAACAAACACAATAGTATACTAATAAATTCTAACAGGTTGCACAAGTCAAATTCTTTACCTTAACCTTGTCATCGCTCAACACTTCGACAACCCTTGCAGACCAATAAACACCTTCATAATTCCAATCTACCTTATCATCAACCTTAAATGTACCATCAAATACAACACAAACTTCGGGAATTGAGTTAGCATCTGGCATTTCATCTTTTTTATATGTTAGCGGATAGCGAGGCCGCACCATTAGTTGTCTTTTAATGTGCCTTGTCTTTCTTCCATAAGGAGGCTGTTCGAATATCTGTTCCCAGCTTATCTCTGCAAACACATTAACAATTAACTTTATCTGAAATCTATTATTTTATAAAACTTTAAGAACAAGAAACCAGATGAGAGAACACAATCAACATAGAAGAATGTAGTATAAGAAAAGTGACAACGGGCAACTAAGTTTATGCCTCATGATGACTAATAAATTGCAATCAGAAACATAATATTCTGAAGTTAACGAAAAAAGTGGCAATTAATTCACAAGAAACGATTTCCAAACCCACACTGGTTCATACAGAAAGTTAGCTAACTCACCTTCTACGTCGAAATCATAGTACTCCAGCTGTATCTTGTTCCTTTTCAAATTGATATGTTTGATCTGAAAGACATTTTGGAGATGGATAAATTAAATTAGAGTTCTGTAAGTAATTTAAAATAGCCCGTTTAAAATTGCTCAAAGGCAAATGAGCCTTCGGTTAAGCACTTTCCATGAACACTTAGATACGTGGTTACAAAATTATATGCATTGGAAATTGCAAATAAGTTTGAAAGCCGAAGGGTGGATAAGAGAATTCATAAATTATACTGATTATTTACATAAAAAGATAACCTATAATAAAAAAATAAAAAGTGAACCTTTTGGTAAGCACGGAAGAAATGATTAATCGCGAATAGTGTGTCTACTTAAAAGTGATCATCCTCACACTCAGGCACTTCGAACTAAACCAAAGGGCTTGTTTGTCCCGCAGTAAGTTAAGGGTTATGTATTCATTCATTTCATTTATTAATTACAATAAAAATAATAATAATTATTAATATTATATATTTTAAAGGGATGATTCTCACACACACTTTTTTGATCCTCACACACCAATTGAGTATTATTAGAAGAGTAAAAGGTTAAAATAGGTGTGTGAGGATCAAAAAAGTGTGTGTGAGAATCATCCCCATATTTTAATAACAAGCAATTGCGCCAGCTCGCTACGCTGGGCCCAATTGATTTCGAAACTGGTGGCTGCATCCCTTTGGTTGTAATGAAGACGGCCAAGCCACCAAACCGATTGCACGCTTGTGTTATTATATACATCTAATAGTATTTATCTACTTAAACATGTCGCTATCAAAACTGTGTATTGTAGCTACTGTTCATTTCGTCTTTTTTTGTCTTTTAGTGATTTCCAAATGAATATATACAAGTATTCGGGTCGGCCCGCTTCGCTGGGCCCAAGATCGCTAGCCGGAAAAAAAGGCCAACTTCAAGATTCAAACCTACGTCCCTTCAAATTTTAACAAACATCCTTACCAACTGATCTACATATTCATTATGATATATTTATAGTTTGTTTAACATATATCCCTTAAAATTAGAGGGTTGGTCAAAATTAAAAAGGTAGTCAAAAGGGGTGAAATTTAACATAATGTAAAAACCGGGGGTTAAGGTGACAAAATTACAAAAAAGTTTCAAATGAATAGTTTCATTTTTTTTTTGTCTTTTTGTGTTTTCTATTTGAATATATATATATATATATATATATATATATATATATATATATATATATAATATATAATGTGTTTTCTATTTGAATATATATATATATATATATATATATAATATATTATATTATACATATATACAATTCAGCAAATTTAGTTACTATTCCTCGATAGTAATTTCTTTGTCCTTTTGTGGGGTTTTTTTTCTGCTTTTCCATCCCAAACTATTTTCGTCTTTGTTCCAACAACTCTAACCGCCATACTTCCGGCAACGCAACTTTTAGAACCTACGCACATAGCTTTTAGACCTAAAAAACCTCATAAACCCACCCCAAACTTTGAACGCAAATACTTTCAATTTCCTAGCGAAATAAAAAGACACCACCTACACAAATTAACTCGCAACATATTTTCGAACGTACAATTTTTACTAGCAATCGGTCTGAAGCGCACTGCCACACGCCACACACATAGGTCATCGGAAATTTCCCCCGCCACTTTTTCTGAGTTTTTTCAGGTAGTATAGATGTGTTCTTCAGTGGGAACAAAAGATATCAACGACGAAAATAGGAAAGAAAGAAGAAAAGTCCGGATGTTCGGAGAATACCAGAAGCCGGAACGAAGCCGAAAAAATCAGGTTTTAGGCGAGACACATGAGAGAAGGCAGAGTCAACAAAAATGTAGAGACTCATAGAAAAAATATTCAGAAGATATTGTAAATGGTTACCTGAGAAGAAGATCGGAGATCAGAGAATCAAATGGAAAAGGCAAAATGAGATGGGTAGATTTTCAAGTAAGAGAGGATTAGAGAAGGGAGCACGTGATGACTTTTTTAATATTAACTATATAGATATAGCTCTTACTCCAATTAAAGAGTTTGAGTCATTAATAAAATATTCCTTTAATGTGTAACACAAATTACATTATAATTATAAATTACATCAAAATTGAGCCATTCTTTTATAACTTGAACTTTCAAACCTTATTAAATCATTCTTCTGATTTATACAGAGTAATTTTTATTACGTGTATAAAAATTTATTTACGTGTTATATAGTAATTATCTATAACAATTAATTTGATACATCTAAAAAAAAAATATTATACAACATAATTTGGACAGATCAAGATAATTAATTTGTTACAACACATTTAGTAATATATGACAATATGTTTCTTTGTAATAATATGTTTCTTTGCAATTGTATTAGATGTTTAATATGTTAAAACGAATTATTGTCTTATAGGTTACATTAACTGTTTTGCTTTAACATATTCTTAATAGAATATATAATTGGATGCTACAAAAAAGTTTTACGTAAACGAGGGTGGCCGCCGCAACACGCGTCTGACTACTGTGCTTGTAATATTACAATTGAGCAAAAACCCTTTACTGTTCAACAACGGTAACCCTAGCTTTCCATTCCCTCCATTTAACTCATCCGGTCGCCACCATCACCGTAGCCTACCATCTCCGGCGCCACCACATGTCTTCTTCAGAGGTTGTATTTTACAAACACAACCTGAAAATTTTAGGGTTTCGTCTTTTATGGATATGTGACATATTATCGAATGTTTTTTTTTTTTTCGTTGGTTATTGTGACGTAGCGGTGTCTAACCACGGTTTGAGTTGATAAATCGCGACCATGGGCTATTGCGATTGTAACCAGTATGATTGCCGTCGGAAATTTAGGGTTCAATACGATTCACCAGAAACCGTCATCGTCGCTACTGGTAAATACTAAATCACTTATTTTTTTTGTTAATACTCGACATGTTTGTTTATTTATAACATGTAACTTTTGTTGTTGTAGCATGAATTGTTTGTGGTTTTATACCTTAGTTGATGTATTTCAGAATTCAGATGCGATGGTCATGGGTAGTGTTCGGTGACTGTCACCTCTGCAAAACAGTAAGTTGTATTCATCTACACCGTCACATCATTTTGTGCTCTACTTTAACTACAAAAGTATTACAACTGCATATAATTATATGATATAATATCAATAGAGAGTATATTTTTTGCATATATTATTATAATTATAATTATAATTATAATAATAATAATATCATTGAAATGTCGTCGTTGGGATTGTAGTCCGATTGATACATACACTGTCCAGAAATTAAACATTGATGCTTGAATCAATTTTTTTCTGTCAAAAGTAGTGATTTTGTTGTTGTTGGTTACAAATACTGTTAATAATGAT